>NC_059387.1:20882865-21491198 GCF_019703515.2 Myxocyprinus asiaticus
AGTGCTAGTAGAAATCTGGGGAAAAGCCTAATTATTCATGCATTTTGAGAAATGAACAGGTGTAATATAAGCATGCTTTATAGAGTTCAAGAAGGTTTTTGACTCCATTTGACAAAGGTTTATTATATAAAATTATTCAAAGTGGCGTAGGGGGTAAGGTATATGACATAATTAAAAATATGTACAC
Organism: Myxocyprinus asiaticus; assembly: GCF_019703515.2. Lineage (NCBI taxonomy): Eukaryota > Metazoa > Chordata > Actinopteri > Cypriniformes > Catostomidae > Myxocyprinus > Myxocyprinus asiaticus. The sequence continues at coordinate 20,883,053 of NC_059387.1, forward strand.
CCAAAATAAAAGTGCAGTAAAAATTGGTCATAAAAGAACAGAATATTTTTCCCAACATTGAGGGGTAAGACAAGGCTGCTGCCTCAGCCGACTTTATTTAACATTTTTATTAATGAATTAGCAGAACTGCTGGACAGATCTGTGAGTCCATGACTAGAACAGCAGGACACGGAAGTCAAATATTTACAAACCGATATATACAGTAAATGGAATATTGGAGGGAAGAAACAAAAACACAAAGTCGCCAACAACATTACCTTCAACACAACACAGGGTATAGTCTTGCTGAATATCTGTTCTTGGACAGAAATACCAAACACAGACAACTATTAACCAAATACAGACAAAATAACCACCAACTGGCCATTGAAACAGGAAGGCATAAAAAGACATGGAGATTGAATATGTGTCCATTGTACATCAGGTGAAGTAGAGACAGAGGTACACTTCCTCCTTCACTGTGAAAAATACTCACACCTGTCATTCATTATATAATAACAGATTAATTATATATGAAATTACAACAACTTATCCCTGAGTTTCATTCCCTCAGTGAAAATGACAAACTGAAAATCTCACTCGGTGAAGGACTCACTTCACCTTTAGTAGCCGAACACATAAACAAATGCCACAAACTACCAAATGAACTCACATTCAGCACCTGTATCAGCAGTTTAGTTTAGCTACTGTTATTTACTTATGATTGTTATTTTATTTATTTACATTTTACTGTATATGGCGAGCACAATTACATGTCTTTGTTTCCTTAGTTGTTTCTTGTCTAGTTTTGTTTTGGCTTATTGTTCATGTCCATTTTACTGTATTTACTTATTTGTTTTTCTTGTAATACTTTGGCAATATGTACTTACTGTATGTCATGCCAATAAAGCAATTTGAGAGAGAGAGAGAGAGAGAGAGAGAGAGAGAGAGAGAGAAGTTGAATTTGGCATACGTGACAGACTTGACAACTGAAGTGGAGGTATTGCATGCGTTGCAGACACCAATTTAACTCAATTATAAGGAAATAGATAAGGCAACAACAACTCTTTTCGAACTTTAAAATGTACTGTGTCGTGTGCTCGTATAACAATTGCTGCCCAGGTTCAAATCAACATTTATAAACACTCACATTGCACCTCGAGCTCTCAATCTACCTTGAGCAACAAACAGCACGCTTGCGACTCATTTTCAGGCACAGTTTGTAGGATTATTCAACTTGTTCCTAGATGCATACATGGCCATACATTATATTATGAACACTTACCGATCACCTCCTGCAGCTCATAGTCATCCCTGTTGATGGACCAGGATTGGGAGCTCAGGTCCTCCGACATGTCTCAGAATTGCGTACCTTTTTTAGCTCCTGTTAAATTCAGGCACAAGAGCTGGGTGCTTACAGAAAACAAAGGGTAAATGTTACTCTTATCCGCAAAACAGTAGCATTCCACCTTCATTCAGCGATTATCTTCAACAGCCCTTTCTATCATTCCCAAAGTTTGCAATCAGAGCCAGAGAGTCCCGCCCACCGCATTCCTGCACTGCACACTGACGGACGTGACCGGCGGCCATTTTGGGTGTGTAATTATCAGCTGTACCTTTACCTCACCAAAGTGACTTTCAAAGCAAGTCAGTCTACTCGGCGGCCATCTTTGGAACGCTCCCTGGCAGCTATTTTCTATGGATACAAGCAAGGAGCTCTAAAATACAAGCGGCATAAAATTACAGCTCCTATCTAGGCTACTTGAATGGGGAAAGACCGACATATCCAAAACGGCATATTTAGCTCAGATCACGCTAAATAAAACGCAATTTTTCAGTCTGGTCCAGCTAATGCGCATGCGCTTTTTACGAGTTGACTGACAGGCGATGTCTGTATTTAAAAGGTGATTGGCTTTTTAACCTGTAAGGCGGGACTTTCTTTTCTACAGTAGCCATATTGGGCGTTCCAATTTCTTATTCATTTGAACACAAGTGGTCCGTCTTGGGCTTTAGATCTTTTGCCTCACCCAGTCTACGGAAACCATAGATTCCACTAACATACCATAGTAGTTAAAAGTTGTTACTAAAATAAAACAGAAAAATTGGTTTCGAACAGTATTGTTATACAAATAAATAAATAGGTTCTAAAAACTTCTTATAGTGTTTGAAAATCCCATATTAATTTATCATGGTTGCACAGTGGATCTGAATAACTTTTTTGAAGGGAAATATGGTTTCCATGGTAAATTTCAGTAGAGAATATACCCTTTTCAGCAACAGTTCATTGCGTAAACTATGTATGCCTACATAAATTACACAAATTACATGAACAACATGTTTTTTAAAGCAAGGGAAATAACATCTACGACAACGTACAAAGTTAAATTACTTTTACTGCAAATAAAAATTTTTGCAGCAATGCAAGGAGCAATCGGGGGTCAGTTGTTGCTGATTTTAGTTAAGTAATCAGCTCTATTTCCATTAAATTTAATATAGTTCACGTAATTGATAACTTTGTTTTTCAAAATCTCTGATTTTTTTCTGTACTTCATTCAGTATTTTTAGCATGTGTATATATATATATATATATATATATATATATATATATATATATATATATATATATATATATATACACACACACACACACACACTTATGTAAGCTTGTAACTATTTAAAATATAACTATTGTTGAAATTATTAGCACAAAATTGAATGTTGTAGCTTTACAATAAAATGTAAACTTTGCATGGAGCATTTTGGTCACTTTGTGGGACGAAGAATATTTTTACAGTTGAATTTGCTGCCATCTTGTGGAATAAATAGCACATTACAATTAGTATTCACATGCATTATGCTTTAACTTCGTTCATTGGTCAATTTCCATGCAGGTATTCGTTACGTCACTACTAGGCTACTATTGGTGCCACAAAAGCATTGGCCGAGTTCCTAATGGCACACTACCCATACTACTTCTGCCAGACATAGAAAGAGTAGTATGGTAGTAAGTCATTTCGCTCAGCTATTCTATCTGTAGACCTCCCTAGTCTTTAAATCTATAAACAAATATTGTTGGTCAGAAATATTGTATATAACACATGCATCATATGAATCTCACATAAACCATTATTAAAACTCCACAAATCTATAAAATATAAATTTTAGGAACTGTTGCAACTATTAATCTCATGTGAGCCATTATTAAACTTCCACTTAAAATATGCTAAAATACATAATTTAAGAGCTATTGATTGCTCTGCATGTATTTTAAGTTCTATGTGACTGCTTTTAATCTTTAAAGTTTCTTCCTCTTTGTTCGTTCAATGCTTTGGGAGATAGTTTGCACTGCAGACAAACAGGAAGTGTGGTAACTATTGAGAACTGCCTTTTTTATGTCAATAAAAACAAATGATCTGTGAAAATAAAAGCTTTTGGGGGACTATTAATGCAAGTGATATACACTGATATGCATTTCAGGATTATTTGCACAACAATGCTGTCAAATGTAAGTTAAACTATGAAGACATGAAATAAAACAGTTCTTGCTAATGTAAAACATGAATTATATGCACCAAAAAACAAAACAAAAAAACTACCAGACCTTTCTGGTATGTCAGAAATGATCAGACATTTTCTTTTTTGTGCAGATGGAAAGGTGCTGATGGGGATAATTAGGTATTGAGGACATAAAAACATGGTTAACCAACTATGACTATGTGACCCAGATAAAACGGTGACAATCTGTAAATCTGCATTAAGCAGCTAATTTACCAAGAAACATTAAGCAATCATTTGTTCATGGTAAATAGCAGAGCAGTAATAATATACACACATGTAATTCACATTAACATTTTATATTCCAAAATATTCCCAGTGTGAAATACAGATTAAAGGTGCATTAAAAGGAGCAATAAGAAGCTTAATTTACATTTAGCATTAATTAATTATTAATAAACAAACTGAATTTGCAGGATGATTATGAACATGCAGTTTTCACATGCAAAAATGCTAAATATCTGACATACATACGTTCCATACAAAATAAAGGGTCATTTTTATACATTGCGAACAACAGTTTTTAATGCACAAAGATATAAAAGACACCTACATGAATCAAACAAAACTGAGCAAAAAAAAAAAAAAAAAAGTAAGCAAGCACACAGCCCTCATTTGGAGGGATTTGCTTTGGAAAGTCAAGCGACCTTTATATTAGCGCAAACACACCTTTCATAAACACAGTAAAAAGTACCTTTCTTGGAATGGTCATAAGATGGACCCACTACTGAGTCTGAGAAACTCTCCCATGTGAGCAAAATTCACAATTAGGTATTTTCCCTTCATCCTCCAGAGAGAAGAGTGTGCTTTACCCAGTGACGATGCAAAGTGAAGAAAACATGGTGCATATACAAAAGGTTAGGGGAGTGAGAGCGCCTTGGCCAGCCGTGTCCAGAACCAGGCCTGTGTGCACGGTCTGGTGTAATCACATATGGTCAGGAAACGGAGAATGCTGGGGAAAGGCCTCTTCATTGTCTTGTAGACAACAGGGATGAGTCGTTTAGAGCGAGCCCCTGCAGCAGAGACAAAAGTGAAACTGGTTTGATGAAGGCCTGCGTGACATTCACAATTTAGGGACTTAACAAGAAATAAGGAAGTTTCCGTTCTGATTTTGGATCTGCATTATCAATCATTTTCGTTGACAGCAAAGGCATGCATCCCAGCTCAACTTACAATACAGAATTACATCCAAAAGAATAAAAAAGAAATGCTCAAAATATTTTGAAAAGAAAAATGAGAATTTATGTATTCATAAAAGGAAATGAAAATTAAATGTATATAGAACAACTTCAGAGTCAGAGCAACTGCTCACTTACAGGAATGTTCTGGGCTCAATAAAAATAAAGCTCAATCGACAGCATATGTGGTGTATTGTTGATTACCACAAAAAACTATTTCGACTCTTACCTCCTTTTAAAAAATATATAAAGAAATAAATAAATATTGAGGTTACAGTGAGGCACTTAAAATGGAAGTAAATAGGGGCCAATTTCTGGAGGGTTTAAAGGCAGAAATCTGTAGCTGAATTTTTTTAAAAAAAGCACTTACATTAATTATTATGTATAATTTGAGCTGTGAAGTTGTTTAAATCGTTAGGGTTTTAGGGTTTACGGCATAACGTCGTCATGGCAACAAAGTTGTAAAATTGGATTTAACTTTACACAGAAAAGATTAGTAAGTGATTTTATCACACTGAAATCATGTTCACACACTTATTGTTTACATCTTGTGGCTATATGTTTGAAACGGTGAGTATTTGAACATTTACAGATTGGCCTTCCATTGTAAGTGCCTTACTCTTTGTTTGTTTGTTTATTTGTTGTTGCTTTTTTAAAGAAAAGGAGGGACAAGTAAAAAAATTGTTTGTGGTAATCAACATTATGCCACAAATGCTGTCAAATATTCATTTAGTACAGTAATAAAAACAATAATACATCTAAAAAAAAATGATGTTGTACCTGGGCAAAGGCTGAGTGCAAATTTAGTCTGAAAGTCACAGGCATCGCTGTCCAGATAGTCATCAGATATAACAACCACCATCCTCTTACATCTAAGAGATAACATATTTAGTATTTTCTAACAACTTATTACAGTCATTAATTTTCATTAGATATTAGAAAATTCAACAAGAAAAAAATTTAAATCTTATATTCTAGATTCAAGAATTTAAAGCTGCAATTGCATAATAATAAGGAAAAACATGAAACACTCTTCCTTAATGTGAAACAGACAACACTTTGTGGTGGAACAATAAGAAAACAAGAATAAAAAGCATGATTATAATGAACAACCCCAAAAAGACTTGCCTTTTCTCTATGAGTTCACTGGCAATGGTCCACACACACGTGCCGGGGAGGACGTCCCTGTCAAAGACACACAGCTTCAGGCTGCGTTCAGTCTGTTCCAACTGTTTGATCATCTCATGGACAAACTGGAAGTCACTCTGACAATAGCAGATGAAAGCATCAAAGGTCTCCGGCGTCAGACCTGTTGACATGACAATGAAGAAGATGATTCATTTGCTTTTAGAAATAAACTGCTACACAACTAATTGCGATGCAATCACAATGTTACTCCACAGTACATACACACTAAACATGGTAATTCACACACCTTGTGGATCATCATACAGAGTGATGCCTTCTCGCTCCTGCGTGCGGGGCCCGCAGCTGTCCACCACTGGGACCTGGACAGGCTTCCTCTGCTGTCTTTCTAAATACTTCTTGCAGTCTTCATCTGTGTAAAACATGAACAAGATAAACTGACTATCAATTGGAAAACTTTCCTACTGCTAAGAATAAAAAAATGCTACTTTACTCAATGCTACTTCCTCCTGTAGTCATTACGATTACATGACTAGCCATTCTTTTCGCAATCGGGGACTTTCAGCATGAAATATCTGGGTTAGAAAGGTGTAGAAGTCGACCGATAGTGGATTTTGCCGATACCGATAACTAAGGTGGTGGAACAGGCCGATAAACCAGCTTCTTGTCCCAGGTGGGGGACATCTTGCCCCAGTAGTGGGGTAAGATGACCCCTTTTCATATATATATATATTTAATTTTGTGCTATTACAACTAAATTAGCAAATGTTTCTATTTATTTCCCTTGATAGTATGTTGGATTAAGCATCATCATCCTGTACATGCTAAAAGTGTATCTATATATGTTACAGTTTAAAATTAAATGGACTTACCTCATCTTACCCTAGTATATAGGCCTACAATATGCGGTATAAATAGCGTGTAACCTACCTATAATGTCTTTCAGCTCTGATATAACATCTTTCCTTTCCGCTTTTTCTAAAATTGACAGTAAATTTGCAACTGTGGCATCTGGACGCGTTTCCCATTCCGTTAAAACCTTTTCGAAGGGATAGTCTCTTTTCTCGAAGTTTTTGATCTCCAGGTAGGTAAAGTCCATCATTTCGGCGACTGTCCTCCAGTCTGCTGCTACTGTGTTTGTTGGATTCAAATACAATCCCAGTTTCTTGCGGAAACTGCAGTTTAAAGCGGTAACTGGAATCGCGTCGTGGTCAATACTTATTTTTGATGCCATATTTGTCCGCAAAACGCCACTTTTATCCACATACGTTGTTGTGAATCTCTGCGTTTAACTCCTTGGCAAAGACGGAAAGTGCTAGAAAGTTTCTCTAAATATGTTTACATGTCATTTCTTGAAGCTAACAATATCTACTATAGTAAGTCAAAACTCGTTTCTTAAATTCGTACTTTTGTAAATTACGCAGTAGACTAGAGTGTCCTTAACATGTTCAACAGAAGATTGAGGAAACGTTCTCGGAAACGTCAGTCAGACTAGTGACGAAATGGATTCATGAGCAAGTGTAGTTCACGTAAAAAAGGGAAGAGCCAAACTGATCTCAGGCCAGCTTACAAAGGCGCAACACTCAATACCAAATATGGACAACTTCCGCAATCAAACGTGGACAACCACTGTAAAGTTCACTTGTGAAAGGGCTTAATATATCACTTTTGCAGGAGTGTCTTTTATTTAATGCGATTCTATATATTCAGCAAATAATTATCTATGTAGGCCTATCAAATGTCTAATATTAAAACATCTGTGTTTCATTAATTTTTAATGATGCCCAATTCGCACATATACGCCTATATAACAAATATGGAGAGTAACATTTATAAAAAGTTAAATAGGTACTTGTATCCGGATAGTAATGATAATCAATAGTGTTGGGTTCGAGTCCACCTTAGTCGAGTCCGAGTCTTTAAACTATCGAGTCCGAGTCCAGAATAAATTACACCAACTCTCTGTTCCCATGTCTATCTGTCAGTGGATTACCAGCTTTCTGACAGACAGGCAGCAGCTTGTGAGACAGGGGAAACTCACTTCCAGCACCTGTACAATCAGCACTGGTGCCCCCCAGGGATGTGTGCTCTCCCCACTACTCTTCTACCTCTACACAAATGACTGCATCGCCAAGGACCCCTCTGTCAAGTTCCTGAAGTTTGCAGATGACACCACTGTCATCGGCTTTATCCGAGATGACGATGAGTCTGCATACAGAAGGGAGGTTGAACAGCTGGCTGTCTGGTGCAGTCAAAACAACCTTGAGCTGAATACGCTCAAAACGGTGGAGATGATTGTGGACTTTAGGAGAAACACCCCAACACTGACCCCCCTCACCATTTTAAACAGTACTGTGGCAGCAGTGGAGTCATTAAGGTTCCTGGGCACTACCATCTCACAAGACCTGAAGTGGGAGACACACATTGACTCCATTGTGAAAAAGGCCCAGCAGAGGTTTTACTTCCTTCGCCAGCTGAGGAAGTTCAACCTGCCACAGGCGCTGCTGATACAGTTTTACTCAGCAGACATTGAGTCTGTCCTCTGCACTTCAAAAACAACTCTCTGGTTTGGTTCAGCTACGAAATCAGACATCAGAAGACTACAAAGGACAGTTTGGACAATTTCATTGTGAAAAACTGTAAAAGAACATATTTTAAGCAGCTCGTCAATGCTTTTAAAATAGAAAAACAATCAATAGGTGCTGTTTATCTGTTTTTCAGAGTTCCTGTCAGCTTTAGCATTAAACAATTTTTCCTGACTATTTAAAACGTTACAGTTAATTCACCAAGTTGACAACACTGCATGGACCACAAGAGAATACAGATGCCTACATGTGTGGAAACATTATGCCTAAAAAGACTTAATAGCCCATTATTAATAATATTTTTCTGAATTTTTATATGTTGTTTTAGTAAACTGTGAGAGACATGATGTGGGTGACTTGACTTATTGAAGTTCTTAACCATGATGAAACTGCGATGCGAGCACCGTCTTGCCTGCACAAATACCGCGTGTGATTTTACCAGGTGTCAGGTCCCACGCTGTGCGAAACTGTCGTGAAGTTTCTACTACATTGGCTACATACCCATCTTTGTGTGTTAATTGTGCCAGCCACCTCTGTAATCAATGTTATACAGCAGTCTCCATACCATAATAAGTGTATTGGCTGACTGAGTGTGCTGCTCTGCAGGTGTGTTTGCTCAACATGGTGAAACAAACTCTGGCTAATCTACAACATCAGGGGGTGCTACAACTGCTTGCAGACAGAGTGTCCATTTATTTCTGTTTCGTTATTTTGATTTATTTATTTTGTTTATTGCATCACAAATCAATGCCATGGATTTGGCTGGACTCCTGAGTCCCAAAGGCTCGAGTCCGAGTCAAGTCAGAGTAAAAATGCATCCAAGTCCATTAAAATTGGACTCGTGACTCGGGTACTCGAGTCTTGAACTCGAGTACCCCAACTCTAATAACACTAAGTAACACAATTTTTGTTCCTGAGTAGTAAGTGTTATTTCCTAATTGCTTATGCCTCAAAAGTATAGAAAATGGCTATTATTCCCCACAAACTTTGCTTTTGTGACCAGGACAGTGATATTTTGAAATTTACCTACTTCCAATGAAAAAACGGGTGAATGTGTCATTTTGTTCACAAACATATGAATCCAAATTAACATGTATTTATACAAAAGTAATACAAAAATGACTACAAAAGATTTAGAAGTGAGTAGTTTTTCGAGATTTATGATTATATTGTAAAAAACTTTCACAAATCAGCCCCCAAATGTACTCATCATACTTCAAGGCATCCAGCAAGGTCTTGATACTGTTGTAATCCTCTTTGAGGTGCACCGAGTGAGCCAGGGTAAGAGACGGGTACCTGTTACCATTATGGAGCAGCACGGCTTTGAGGCTCCTGGATGAGCTGTCAATGAAGAGGCGCCATTCATTCTGGTTACAGGCGATTCTGATTGCCTCAAACAGACTGGTCACATTGTGGCAGAAGCAAAGCCCATCTTGACAGGTGAAGAAGCTGGAAAATGGTTGGTGACGCTTCCTATGATCTGCGACTTGCACACTTTCATCCAACAAATTCCACTGCTTGAGCCTAGATGTCAAATGCTCGGCACTGGACTTGGTTAGACCAAGATCTCTAATCAAGTCGTTGAGGTCTTTTTGGTTGGGGTAGTATGGGTTTCTCTCCTCAGCTCCACCTCTGAAATTGTCATCTGGATCTACAACATCTTCCTCGCTCTCTGACTTGCTGCTGTCTTCTAAAGATTGCTGCTCTCTCTCCAGAGAAGTGGGTACGGGGAGCTCATGGCAGTGTGGCACTGGGGCGATGGATGAAGGAAGGTCCGGATACATGATAGCAGGTGCATTCTTGCCAGTCCGACATTTGGAAGGGTCCACCATGCAGAAGTAGCAGTTGCTTGAGTGGTCAGTGGGTTCCCGCAAAATTCTTGGGATAGCGAACTTCATGGCTCTCTTTTTCCCCTCTGTACCATCCTACAAAAATATATTTATTTCACCCATGACTGATGTGTAGAGATTCTCGCAACATTTTTCATATATATTTTTGCAATAACATTGAAAATTGTAAAATATTTTCATTTAAAAACTTTTACAACTTTAAAAATTAACACATTTTATAACATAAAATTCCGAGCAACAATTGTCCATCTTGCCTTCCAGAGTTTTTTGCAGTTCTCGCAGGTGAAATGAGGTGCCCAGGGTTTCTCTTGATCCCTGACAGGCATGCTGAAATATGCCTTGTAGGCCTCACACATCTTAGCAGATGCTTCCACGGAGTACTTTTTCGCTCTCGTCTTGATAAATTGGCCACAGACAGCAAAATGTGTCTGCCGGATGCTTGCAGCCTCTTGATGCTATCTCAAAAAATTGCAGATATGTATCCACTTAGGCAGCTGGAACTAAACTGAACTGGTGGACTTAAGGCCCCTGTATTTATACTACTATTTATATTACTGGAAAGTTCTAGAAGGTTCTAGAAGTTACTCCAAGTTTACTCAGCACTGAATCTATTTGGAATGTTCTGGAAAATAGGTAAATTTCAAAATATCACTGTCCTGGTCACAAAAGCAAAGTTTGTGGGGAATAATAACCATTTTCTATACTTTTGAGGCGTAAGCAATTAGAAAATAACACTTACTACCCAGGAACAATAAATAAATAAAATAAAAATGTGTTACACGGTGTAATCAAAGTGCTGAGCATACAGCTGTCTTTTACAGTTTTTTTCCCTCTCTTTTCAAAACCAAACTGAAACAGTTGCCACTTCTCACTTCTTGTTTCTGAATAAATGGAGACAATGGATTATCTGAGTATACTATTTAAACACTGACAGTTTTTCACCATATCACTGTTTCATGCGAGAGAGGGGGAAAAAACTCCTATAAAAATCCCAGTAAACTTTATCTGTAAAACATATCCTTCAAATCATCTACAAATGACTAGAGCGTGGACATTTGCAGGAAATTTTAAAAACCATAAAAATGCAGTATGCAATTTTGTATTTAATACAATAATATGTACAAATACAGGAAAAGTAGGCATTACAGTTTGTCATCAAGTGCTGCTTAGAATGTCGGCAGCAATCACTATACCTGCGTGTGAAAACAGATTAGAAAAGGCACAACAAAAACCACACAGCTATTTTTCATTTCCACTTCTTCATTCCGCTTTGTAGCCTGAGGCCTGAATCAAGGCCCCACTTCTGTTTGTGATGCCCAACAGCAGCTCAAGAAAAAACACAATCCATAAATCTTCTGCTCAGAAATTCTTATTCTTGGAGAAGTAGAAGTCAATTCCTCTGTCTTTGTGTTGTCTTGGAGTGAAAGATGGGCCCTTCTTCCCTTTTGCTGATGGTGGACCAGACTGAGAAAGAAATCAATATAACAATATCAGTTTGAATATGCTTCCCTTTTTCCTAAAAATCAATCTGTCACAAAGCAGCCTGAACTGAAGAAAATGCACCTTTTTTTTTCCATGGAACACAAACTGAGATATTAGGCAGAATGTTAGGGATGGACATCCTCGGTCACTATTCACTTTCATTGTATGCAAAAAGGGCAGCATTAACATTCTTCAAAATGTTGCCTCATTTGTTCCACAGAAGAAAGTAAGTCAAATGTGTTTAAGTAAATGACCGACTTTTCATTTTTGGGTGAACTAACCATTAAATTTGATAATACTCTTACCGATTTCTTGTTGATATGACGACTCCACTCGGGTGCTATGATGATAGGGGAGGGGTAAGACACATTGAGTGGTACCTGGGCATGTGAGAGTGCTGCGTTGCTGAGTGCCCAAGGCATGTGCACATCCCCACCTTTAATACCTTGAAGCTCTGGAACCCACTGTCTGATATAGTCCCCCTTCACAGATAAAAGAGTCTTATTACACGGCTCTCTGGAATACTCGATTCTGATTGGTCAATGGCGCCATCTAGCAGTCTGATATTGATCAGTAACGACCGCAAATCTCCGTATCAGACTGCTCATCCGGGTATTGAGAGCCATCGTTCCTGCTTCTCGGATTGCTGTGCGATCTCTACAAGTAAGCTAATAAAATAATTTCAACTCAAATCAATGTTTCATGCGCATTTATTTATTTATTTGGCAAGCAGTCTCGTAATAAGATGCATAATGAGCAGTCAGACATTCATTAATTACAAAGTAAATACCAACAGAACTCTGACACACACTGGAGGTGGATTTCAGCTGTTCAGCGATTTATTTCTTCTCAGTTGTTTACATAATTTCAATGCAAATCAATGATTCATGTCCATTTGTTTGTTTATTTGGTAAGTAATCTTGTAATAGGCTGAATACTGAGGAGTGAGATTATCATTTTCACAGAATAAACACCAAAAGAACTCTGATGCAAACCAGAGGTGAATTTCAGCTGTTCAGCAATTTATGTGTTCTCACATAATTATATAATTTCAATGCAAATCAATATTTTATGGTTATGCATTTATTTATTTGGTTAGTAGCTGTGTAATAAGCAGGGTAATGTACTCCGCTTCGGGGCACTGTTCACCCTGTCTGGGTTTATTTTGCGATAACAACCATCTGACTGTACATTATCCCTTACTTATCCTACTGCATTCAACATCTGACTCATGTGTAACTTCCCTTTCCTACATTTACTTTTATGTCCATTGTAGAAACGATTATTGAGAAAGATAGCAACCCTGGATGTGTACGCTAACATTTTGGCATGAGCATTTTTAGTGACATAGTTTATCATTGCGGAATATAAAAGACCTCATTCAATTATTCTTTATAATGTGTTGCATGTGTAACACAACAGATATGTAAAAAAACGATTACATACGTTGTTGTCATAGTCCAGCCCTTGTTTGATCATATTGAACTTCCTGTTTTCTCTTGGGTCATTTCCTATCCCAGCACTATAGAGCCAGTTTCCATAGTTACTGCAGACGTCATGGTCTACCTGGTGACATCACGAGATAACAGTGCATCAAATAACAACATAATCCAGAGAGAGTGATCCATTGTCTCCCTCTGTTAAATCTAATGAAAGTGTCTTACCAGCAGGTATTCAAACCACTCAGCACCCAGTCTCCAGTCTAATCCCAAGTCTTTGGTGAGAAAGCTGGCCACATTTTGGCGTCCTCTGTTGGACATGAATCCTGTGAGTGCAAGCTCCCTCATGTTGGCATCCACGAACGGTACCCCTGTTCTCCCCTCTACACAACAATTGTTAAAAAGGTAATATACATATACTGTATATCTTTATTTACTCCTCTTAAAAAGTATATTTATCTGAGCTGAGGAGAAGGCTAGCAGATTTTGAAGATCACATTACCTTTCCAAGCATTGAAGAGAGTCATGTCTGTCTTCCATGGCACATGCTTATCTTGAAGACCTTCAGATTATGATGGAAGAAATTTTGATAATTTAAAAACAAACTTAAGATAAGTTTGTATTTTTATTTTTACTTTAGACTTTTTACTTGTTACATGATGCAAAATAAGTCATCAATGACAAATTTTGACAGTTCTTCTGAGAATTCACATATACCGCAAAAACGGCACACAATGTGCAATTTAGATTTTTCCGTTTACTTTAATTCACATAGAAAGTGTAGAAATAACAAGTAAAATGACCAGCAGGAAACATGATCAAAAGGTAAATAGAAAACATAAAAAAAAATAAAAATAAATCCAGACTTACCATTGATATGAAATATTTGGTTTCCATATTTCAAACCCACAAACTTGAAGTAATCTCTCCACAGAAGTTCAAATATCACCCTAAGACAGAGCAATTTAAAGGGACAGTTCACCAAAGAAATGAAAATGATGTCATTATTTACTCAGACTCATGTTGTTACAAACCCGTATGACTTTCTATCTTCTGTGGAATACAAGAGGAGAAATTTTGAAGAATGTTGAGACAAAACTCTTTCCTATACAATGAAAGTGAATTAAATCTTCTGCCTAACTTCTAGTTTTGTGTTTCATGGAAGAAAGAAAGAAAGTCATCTGGGTTTGGAACAACATTAGGGTCAGCAAATAATTACATATTTGTCATTTTTGGGTGAACTATCCCTTTAATGACAATTCGTACATGTACAAACTCTAACCAGGGAATTCTGAACAGAAAAGGTATTTTCTTGTTCCGCCGTTCCACTACCTCCTTTCTCATTGGTAACCGTTTAGAAGGAAATCAAATAATGGTTAATAATGTTCTTTAAGTACTCTTGGTAATGGTGGGTGATACACCCGTTGCAGTGTTATAAGATTTCTCAAGAGAAAAAAAGGGACCTGGTCTGGAAAAACAAGCTCAAATTAAGGGATTACCGCAACTAAAATAAGTGAAAATAAGCAATTAGATTTTTTTTGTCAGCATAGAAATCATAATAAGCATAGTACAGTAGCCTATATAAAACAACATCTTTTCAATAAATGTATTGTTAATATTAAATATATCCCCGAAAATAATTTAAATAATTCAAAAATACATCTGGCCATCAATTAATAACCAAAATCTCTCTCTCCTGCATGTATGCACACACTGCTTGGGCGTGATTGGGCAAAATGTTATCTTATATGGGCCGAATTATTTTATTTTAAACATTTAATAATTGTTTAATAAATATTTTATTTTAATTATTTGTTTTAATTACAAAAATGCTTCTCATTCATAACCCCGCACCATCAAATCTGTATTAATGCATTATCTAAAATTAAATGATGACTTTTGAAAGAACGGAGAACTCAATATTTTCACTTGTATCCAGATTATCCATGCATATGCTGTATACGTAGTAATTATATATACAGTGGTTGTCTGAAAAGTCTTCAGCATGTCACAGAAGGCTACATACACAACATGCATTAAGGCAAAGAAATGGTGATGCAGCGGTTTCCTTCTAGATTAAAGCATATGGTTACTTACTAATAACAAAGAAGCATAATTTGGGGGGGCAACAGGAAGTGGTATAATTCTGAATATTCACTATGATAAACCACTTAGATTTAGGTTTCATGAAAAAATAATCATAATGAAATTAATTGTTTTTTAACCGGTTACCTACATTTAAAAATAACCTTTTCACTCTGAAACAATTGAAAGAGACTTTGTTCACATTTTCGGTTACGTTCTGCAAAAGTGTTAACGGTTTCTATTTTCGTTCCTTGGAACGTTTAACATTCACATATTACACAACACCCCTTCGTGTCAAGAAAATACTTTACATGCATTCTCTATAACATTCACAACATTGCTCTTCAACTTAACTGGAATATTTACCTTGACATTAATGGGTTTTTCAGTGTATGCTTCCACAGCGTTACTCACCAGTATGTGCTCTGGTTGGCGGTTCTTTCAGCCTCGTACCTCTTGATCTGGTCATAGATGTACCTGGGTGATATGCAGCCCAAAGCAAGCCTGAAGGAAGGTGAATGAATGTTATGAAATATCATGGACTACTCAGCATAAGTCTATGCTGTTCTCATGCATCATTGCAACATCAGTCTGAATTGAAACAATGAAGGCTCACCAAGGTGAAAATTTGGTAGAATAGTTAACTCCAATCAAGCCATTTCGGGTCTCCTTATAGGTTGCAATGGCATTCTGTAAAAAAAAAAAAAAGAAATAAATAACTAGTCCCTTCGTATTGATTAATTTTAAGCCCTTTTAAGAAAAGAGGATAATTAGGCTCACTGTATCCCAGAAGTAATGTTTCAGCCTAGCAAGAGCCTCGGTCTCTCCACCGCGGCATGGGAAAGCTGATCGACAGTCCTCCAGAGGTTCTGAAACCACAGACAGGAAATATAGCATGATTCATTCCCTCTATCTAACACAATATGAATTTGTTTATCCTGAAAATATCCTTCTGAGAACTATTATATTATATGATAGGAAATCAGATCCAATTCATGTACAGTTGTAATAGTTCTATAAACAGTATACAGAAATATGAGTAACAGACTGGAGCTTTACACTGTCCTACTGACTAACTGTTATTTTTATATGAATAAGATTAACAGTCAGTAAGATTAAAACAAGTCACCTGTCTGCCCCAGGGCCTCAAATGTAGGAATGGGACCCTCCTCCAGTCCAGGGGGAGGAGACTTCACCTGTTCTGGGGTGGGAAAGACCGGCCTCACTCTGCTCTGGCTCTCAACTGCCTTTCTGAACTGGGTGTAAACATCAGGAAGCCTTGCAAACACAGGAAAAAAAATTATTCAGTCAGAGGGAAATAAGTCACACAAATAAATTGCTGACCTCACAATCAATGCAACAGACACTCATCATTACTCACCATTAGCAGTGGAGTTGCAAAACAATTAGAAGTTTCCTCCAGTACCTTTCGGGTATTTTCCCAAAAAAGGGTGACATTTATGTTCATACTCTCATAATATCAAACATGCAATCTGTTAAACATGTTGTGTTCTTTCCTCTTTTTGGTTGATTTTTATAATTTGCTTACTGGTTATTAATTATAAACAAGTTATAATAAAAATGTCCTTCCTTCTTTCTGTGACTAAATATGCCCCCTATTGGTGATGAAGTGCTGTGTATACATAGATCATGTTTCCCTTAAAGGAATAATTCACCCAAAAAGGATAATTCTCTCATCATTTACTCACTCTCATGTAGTCGTAAACTCTTCTGTGGAACACAAACAAAAATATTTTAATGGAGAAATGATTTCTGTTTGTTAATCCAATGCAGGTGAATTGTGACCAAATTTTCATGCTCCAAAAAGTACATAAAGGCAGCATAAAAGTAATCCATATGACTCCAGTGGTTAAATCCATGTCTTCTGAAGTGATTCAATCAGTTTTGTGTGAGAACAGACCAAAATATACTGATCATGATTTCAAGCTCGATTACACTTCCTAGTGCTTGACGCATGCGCAGAGCACTACGTGACACTAGGAAGTATAATTGAGCTTGAAATCAGGATTGCCAAGGAAACTACTGATGTCAACATTTATAGTGAAAAATTAGTTACATTTTGGTCTGTTCTCACCTAAAATCGATTTGATTGTTTCAGAAGACATGGATTAAAGGGATAGTTCACCCAAAAATGAAAATTCTCTCATTATTTACTCTCACTTTCATGATATCCCAGGTGTGTATGACTTTTTACCTTCACCAGAACACTTTAGAAGAAAAATAGAAGAATATCTTAGCTCAGTAGGTCCTTAAAATGCAAGCGGATGGTGATTTCTCCGACTCCAGCAGTTAAATGAATGTTAAATGAATAACAAGATCACTTTTGGTGTGAAAATCCATATCCATATTTAAGTACTTTTTAACTATAACCCAACGCTTCGAGTAAGCTTCACAAGAGGGTGGAGTTCATGCGGTCTCTCGTGTGACGTATTCGCATTGCCATGACACAGACGTAATCTCACCTTCTCCGCTCGGTTGAGACATCCAGGATAAGCACACAAATGCACCATTGTGAGTAAATAAACAGATACATATAGATCTAAACCAAAACCAAACAAGCTACTGTAAAGTGTTCCTCCTTCTCACTTGTAAACAGCGCTGCTCTTCCGGCTGTGATGCACATGCATCAGTTCTCACGTGTTTCAAGTGCCAATGCGATTACATCATGCGCGCATACCACTGCAGAACGGAAGCATGATTTACAGTTTAAAAAAGTACTTAAATATTTATCTTTTTTGCACCAAAAGTGATCGTGTCACTTTAGAAGACATTCATTTAACAGCTGGTGTCGTATGGATGACGTTTATGCTGACTGTCTATGATTTTTGGAGCTTCGAAAGAGAAATCACCATCCACTTGCATTTTAAGGACCTACTGAGCTAAGATATTTTTCTATTTTTCTTCAAATGTGTTCTGGTGAAGAAAAATGTATACACACCTGGGATATCATGTGGGTGAGTAAATAATGAGAGAATTGTAAGTTTTGGGTGAACTATCCCTTTAAGCCATTGAAGTAGAATGGATTAGGTTTATGCTGCCTTTATGTGCTTTTTGGAGCTTCAAAGTTTTGGTCATCATTCACTTGCATTGTATGGACAAACAGACATCATTTTTCCATTAAAATATCTTTGTTTGTGATCAGTGGAAGAAAAAAAGTCAGAAGTTTGAGACGACATACTAAGTAAATGATAAGAAAATGATCATGTTTTGGGTGAAATATTCCTTTAAGCAGAGCGCCAGTCAATAAGAAAACACATTTATAATAGTGCCAGTAAAATCCAAAAATAATCGACTTTACTCTGTAATATCAAGTCATACAATGATTACTCACTATGGCAAAACTAAACTCAAAACTTGCCTCACCCTCTGATTTGACTAAATGGGAGATCATCTCTGTGGTACAGTGTAGACCCCCAGAAAGTCTGAATTTTGACCTTGTTTTGGGAGCAGATGTCTTTTATCTTCTTCTCCACACTCTTTTCCTCTGATGCCACCTTCAGGGAACAGACAAAAAAGCATCAGAATTTCAGATACTGAACTTTAACATTCACAGCATTTCAAGTTTAGCACTAGATGTGTTAACATAGTCTAAGTGACCAATGCTGGCTGTTAATATGCTGATAACACTGGGGTGCAGCTTGTGAAACTCACCTCCTCATGAAACGCCACTGTCACGACGGAACCGAGTTGCTTAATCAGATCACTAACAACATCCTCTGGCTTTCCATGTCTCACCAATAGCGTGCTGCACATAGGCAAACAAATACCAGGATCTGTATATATTACCACCAAATATCAATAAGCCGATAGAGAGAAATGCATAATAGTGGAATTCCAACCTGCCCCTCTTCTTTAGTGTTGTCCTCAGGTCTTTCACGCTGTCCAGAAGAAAGCGTAAACGGAATGGACCTGTCTTGGGGAAGTTAAAGTGATATGTGCCCTGGTAATGATGTGGGTCAAAGCAATAGAGGGGGACAATGTGCTCTGCATTCCTCTGCGCCCAGTAGAACATCTGGAATTATGGAGTGAAACTGGTTTGGTATGTTTTTCAATATTTAGGCCCAACAAAGCAACACTTTTAAATATTCACTGTTCATTTGCACAGTGTAGTCCACAAACATAAAAGAGTAACGTGTACAGGTGTACGAAGAATCGAGCTGTTAAGCCGTGAAGTCAATTTGTAGGTGAACCCGGAAGGTTAAATCGCCATAGGTTCTCTCATGATTTTCCTATGGGTTTTCATAATGGCAGTTTTGGATTTATGAGTAAAATACTTGGACGTTTTGTTCGAGAACATAAATTAAACACAGCCATACATCAAACGAGAATTTTAAGGTTGTTGTGTTTTTAAAAATGTATGTTGCTAACACGCTGCTAAATAAGGACTACAAGCATTTGAGTATGCGTGCCTGACAAAACAGAAAACCATCTTGGTCTTTATTTAGCAACTTTTTAGCAACATACTTTTTCAAAAAACACGACAACTACAAAATTCACATTTGGGGTATGGCTGTGTTTAATTTACTGTATGTTCTAGAACGAAACGTCCAAGTATCTTCAAGTAATATTTACAAGAGACCTTGCCTTATGGACCAATACTTTGACAACGTCACCCCCTATGTCACACGGGAGTGGTGGCAAAAAGACCTTCTTGAATAGTAAACCAGGCCTACTGTAATAAGCTGACCCAAAAGTTCTCAGAGTTAGCTGTTAACTTTAAATTGTCCGATTAAGATCATTTAAATGTCATGCTGTGCTATTGGCTATCAAAATCGCTGGATTTTACTGGATTTCGTAAGCCTCTCGTAGACGGCTTCAAGCCATCAGCAGAGCTGACTGGACTGAGGTGATCATTTCCAACTGAAGACTTTGCAGCAAACATTTTATTGAAGGTATGTTATTACCTCATACCATAATAATAGTATAGCTAAGAATGTTACTATATTTTTGATAGCTTTCTACGTAGGCTATTTGTGTTTAATTGATGATTATAACTAGCTGAGCTCTCACGGCCGAAGCTACAGAGGTTAGTTCACTCTCTGTCTCTGTAGCGGATGTAACCCGATCCTTCCGACGGGTGAATATCCGCAAAGCCGCGGGCCCAGACGGCATTCCGGGCTGCGTCATCAGAGCGTGCGCGAACCAGCTGGCTGGTGTTTTTACAGACATTTTCAACCTTTCCCTCTCTTTGTCTGTAGTCCCCACATGCTTTAAAACATCCACCATTGTGCCTGCTCCAAAGCAATCAAAAATAACTTGCTTAAATGACTGGCGTCCTGTTGCTCTGACCCCCATCATCAGCAAATGCTTTGAGAGACTAATCAGAGATTACATCTGCTCTGTGCTGCCTCTCTCTCTAGACCCATTACAGTTTGCTTACCGCAACAACCGCTCCACTGATGATGCCATTGCATATACACTACACACTGCTCTCTCCCACCTGGAAAAAAGAACACTTATGTGAGAATGCTGTTTGTAGACTACAGCTCAGCATTCAACACCATAGTGCCCTCCAAGCTTGATGAGAAACTCTGGGCTCTGGGCTTAAATAGCTCGCTGTGCAGCTGGATCCTGGACTTCCTGTCAAGCAGACGCCAGGTGGTTAGAATAGGCAGCAACATCTCCTCATCACTGACCCTCAACACTGGAGGCCCACAGGGCTGTGTTCTCAGCCCACTCTTGTATTCCTTGTACACACATGACTGTGTGGCAACACATAGCTCCAATGCCATCATTAAGTTTGCTGATGACATGACGGTGGAAGGTCTGATCACTGACAATGATGAAACAGCCTACAGAGAGGAGGTGCACACTCTGACACACTGATGTCAGAAGCACAACCTCTCCCTCAATGTCAGTAAGACAAAGGAGTTTGTGGTGGACTTCAGGAGAAGAGATAGAGAACACAGTCCCATCACCATCAATGGAGCACCAGTGGAGAGAGTCAGCAGCTTCAAGTTCCTGGGTGTCCACATCACTGAGGAACTCATATGGTCCATCCACACTGAAGTCGTTGTGAAGAAGGCTCATCAGCGCCTCTTCTTCCTGAGAAGGCTGAGGAAGTTTGGAATGAACCGCCACATCCTCACACGGTTCTACACCTGCACTGTAGAGAGCATCCTGACTGGCTGCATTTCCGCCTGGTACGGCAATAGCCCAGCCCACAACCGCAAAGCACCGCAAAGGGTGGTGCGAACTGCCAGACACATCATCGGAGGTGAGTTTCCCTCCCTCCAGGAAATATATACCAGGCGGTGTCTGAAAAAAGCTCGGAGGATCATCAGAGACTCCAGCCACCCGAGCCATGGGCTGTTCTCACTGCTACCATCAGGCAGGCGGTATCGCAGCATCAGGACCCGCACCAGCAGACTCCATGATAGCTTCTTCCCCCAAGCAATCAGACTTTTGAACTCTTGATCTCCCACGATCAAAATACATCAGCACTGCACTTTATTATTCTTACTCTTATATCTCACACCGGACTGTCATAAATTATATATTATTATATTATATTCTCTCTTAACAACTTACTATCAACCGACAGCCTGAATGTCAATACAGTACAATACAACCTACAGTACATTCTATATATACTACTATATATACTTTTTTTTATTTTTATTGAATAATGTGTATCTATATTGTGTGTATTGTATACTGTACAGTGTATGTTATTATTTGTATATTGTTGTGTGTAATTATGTGTATATTAGACTTTAAATTGTGCTGTGTTAATTTGTGGTAAATTGGTATATGTCTCATCACTGTCACGACTGCTGTTGATCGGAACTGCACCCAAGAATTTCACACACCATTGCACTTGTGTATATGGCTGTGACAATAAAAGTGATTTGATTTGATTAGATTTTTGTGTTACTAAGCTATAGTGTACCAAATCCTAGCTAGCTTTGAACTTTAAGGCAAATTTTATTCTATATTATCTAGCTTGCACCAGCTGTCTAATCTGTCAAATCTAACAAGTTTGCAGTCTTTCGGCTACCACTTACTGCGCATGCGCTGTAATGTTTGTAACCTATGGGATCGGTCTATTTTACTCTTCAGTCCAAAACTGCCATTGTAAAAACCTAAAGGAAACTCCAGAGGGAACCCATGGCTCAAATCTCTTTCAATTCTCTTCCGGGTTTTTGTACTACAACCTGAACAGCTCTATTACATTTATGTTTATGTTATTTATACATTTTTACAGATTTGGTCCTCCATTTAACGTGTGGCCACGCCCATTATGACGACTACCTACGAGCTACCCAATGAGCGTCCAAATATTGCCTTATATGCATCTGTTTCGCAACTCAAACAGATAGTGTAAACAGCATTTATTATTCTCAAGTGTGCTTTTGTAAACTTACAATATTGATTAGAATTCACACTGACGTGTTTAATCTCCCCCAGAATATGATATAATAAAATCTACATACATGGCTTTTTTCTGTAGTGTAGTTTGCTACGAGACCGGATTTATAGTTTGTAGTCGTTTACATTAGAAAGCCTTTAATATTTACCTCGTTATCATGAAGACGCAGATCGTTCCTCAGCAGACATATGACCGTACGGGTCGCTGACATCTTTTCACCAGTAAATGTTCTGTAATGGTGTTACAAGTCAGACACGAGCTACTGTGTTTACGTTGAGCATGCCCAACTGCAAGCTTGTGAGGTGCACGTTTTGTAACACGGGCATTAGGTTACCAAACAGTCAGTCACAAAGCGCATGTGTCCTTTTCACCACAATTTCTTGTCTCTGGAAGGTTGTATAATGCGTTATGTATTAGCATATGCGTGATATTAATACGGGAAATACGTGTATTTACAACGTCTGTAAATAGCCATTTGTATGCTTCAAAATATAATCTTAACGGGCATCTTTTTTTTTTTTTTT
The DNA here is from genome assembly GCF_019703515.2 of Myxocyprinus asiaticus. Classification (NCBI taxonomy): domain Eukaryota; kingdom Metazoa; phylum Chordata; class Actinopteri; order Cypriniformes; family Catostomidae; genus Myxocyprinus; species Myxocyprinus asiaticus. The sequence goes on from NC_059387.1 coordinate 20,906,269, forward strand.
ATAGGTTTTACAAGAGATAAAACCCTTTGTCTAGAAAGAGAAAAATACTACAAGTTTACTAATATATATGTATGTATATATATATATATATTTTTAAACGACTACAAACAAAATGACCAGAGACTGAAATTTGATAAATGTATTTATTCCAATGTACAAAATCACTTAGAAGAAAATGTTTTCAGCCTTTATTTTATTATTATTATTTTTTTATATCAAGGCAGCACAGAATTCTTAATTTTTTGCCCCTCAAAAATCAATGAGGTCATTCATGTTTACTCTCAGCTGATATAATCTAAAACCCAAACCTCTCCACAATCTTTATAATATACTGTGACTAAGGTACTTTCGATATAATAGATATAACAGCTTGGTACAATATGTATTTACAATACAATTGTTTTCAGTAAAACACTTTTAGCAAGAACAGTATGTCCATTTTTTTTTCTTTTTTTTTTTCTCCAGAGCATTTAGATTTTAGAGCATCACTGAAACAATCTAAAGGACATCAGAATACACATTCCATCTTAAAAATGTTATAAAAAATGACTGACCTCTCATAAAAGGGAATCAGAGAAGGCACTAATGGCAACATCATGAACAAACCTTTCGTTTGTTCTTTGCTGGTGGTGTAGTTGAAGTTCTCGTGTTCTGAACGTAATCATTTCAATGTATCAAGTTTTATCAAATTTAAAATACACCGACTTAGACAAAGTGAATATGGCAACTAAAACCATGTGTTACATTGTGTCTTCATGGCATAATGACAATGAAAATGTTTGCACATCAGCAAACAGTGATTGATTTGAGACAATAAAAGAAAAGCCACCAGAGAGAGGTTACAAAAACATGTTGGAGTCAACAAAAGTGACAGTTTCAACAACACTGGTAAACAGATGGACAGTTGTGAATTTAGCAAATTCATAATTCAAGCATATCATTGCTCTTTGGTTGTATGCGACTGACCAAACAGTATGAGAATTCTTACACACCAGCCATAGTAGTCTTCGCTGAAATATTGCTTTGACACTTTAGGGCATTTTGTACAATAATACAAAAAGATTGGGACTGTCATTCCAAACATTTGAATTAAAAAACTTTTTTTATAAAAATATTTCTTGAATCTCAGCTGATTATCTTATGTGCTGTTGCTCTATGTATAAGTCAAAGAGTGCAATGGGGATGTATTTACAGTGATTAACTCTGGGTAAAGAGTTGCAAGATCAACTTTAACTAAAACTTTACATTATATAAAAAGATGTGTTTATACAGTCTTCATTTGCTGAAAAGACATTTAGACTCTAAATAATTTCTCTGTCTTACATACCACTTTGGTGGTTTCATATGTCTTTTTCTGTGTCATTCTTATTTGGTTAGATTCTAACCATCAAACACAGTAATCTTAACAAAAATTACTCAAACAAGTATTGTACAGTACATATTTCACTATTTGCTCCACAAGGTCTTTCAATGACACTCGATTCATAGGACTGGACCCAGGGGTTCAGAGGTACACGAGCCATAATAAAAATCAACTCTCTTTTATGACCAAATAAATTCTGTTCAATGTAAAAAGACCACATATTTAAATCTTGCCACCTCCACAGGGTTTAAAATGACACTCTAGTACATTTGTGCCAAATTCAGACCTTGTGTTATTTGTCCAGCAACCCCACAGTGCATGTGGCTTGCCCTCAGGGGATCAGAGAAGGTCAGCTTGCATTAATGTATGTAAACCATCCAATTTGAAGTAGAATGCTTTGCACAATGACACTTTCAACACTTCCTAGTAGGGATGTGCATTTTGGTCATTTGTACTATTTGAGTAAATGATAGCTAAAGCAACTGGTATTTGAATGCTTGGATTTGTGTGATGGGGTTTAGTAAGCTAAGTTTGTGCTATTTTTTGTTGTTGGTCTATGAATAAACGTATCAGACAAAGTGCTGGAACTTAAGCCATACCATGACACACTACAATCCCTAATCATACAAGTTTCAGGTTAACAAGATAACAGGAAGTGCTATCAGTTTTGATGGATTTGCTTTCCACAATTTTCCTTATTGCTGCATCTTAACATGATATTAGAACCTTTTTTCAAACGTGTTCGGTTAGGGAGATCTGAGATACACTTTGTCTCATAATGGGCTACTATGTTCTCAGTTAGCCAGTTAGAGGGTTTCTCCGGTCCCTGCAAGGCAGAGTGGTGATTGTCCATGTGAAGGTGTATGTTAATCCCTAGGGATTCCAGAGAGCCTCTACAGTTGTAAGAGGGCGACGGTCTCAGAAGCTGCCCTGGACAAAAGGGTGACTGAGAAGCCCCTCGGCAGTGGGTCGCCATTTCTCCTCCACAAAGGCCTGCCGTAGAAAGTCCCTGCATGCGTCAGACACACCCTCAGGCAGGTTTGGCTTAGTGGGTTGGGTTGCGATCTTGAAAATGGCTGCCATTGCTTCATATTCAGCCCATGGTGGTTTTAGTGTTAGCATCTCTACAACAGTGCAAGCCACACTCCTAAGGGAGCAAAAGAGATGTAAGGGATTTTTAGCTAACAAAGAAACTATATTCCCCACAACTTTTGACAAGTATTTTTCCATTAATATTTCATGATTTTTTCCAATCATTTGTGATTACTAAATAAGGATTTTTAACAATAATTTCTCAGAGATTGTACTCAAGAGGAGCGATTTCCAGCAAATGCGGAGAAAGCAAATAAATGTCCACACGCTTTTTTTTTTTCAGAATAAAACCTAATCAGACAAACAATCACTTTTTCAATAAAACTAATTTTTTTATTTTTATAAAATCTAATCAGTCGAAACGTTGCTTTATATAAAAAAAATAAAATAAAATAAAAACTACTTTTAAGTGTCTTTTTTTTTCTTTTCTTTTTTTTATATAAATCCTTGTCAGTTGAAACTATTATTTGAAAAAATAAATAAATGTAAAAATTAAAATTAAACAATCGGTTGAAATATTGCTTTTCAAATAAAACCTAAACGGTCGAAATGTTGTCTTTATTTTTTTTTATTTATATATATATATATATATATAAAACTTAAGCAGACAAACGATAATTTTTTCAAATAAAAGTGCAATTGGCCAAAACATCGCTTTTTTCGAAAAAACATATTTGGTTGAAATGATGCTTACAAATAATAATAATCTGTTAAAACAATCACCCGAAATGTCTTTTTTGTTTTTATTATTTTTTTATAAAACCTATTCAGACGAACGTCGCTTTTTAAAATTAAAATCAAATTGGTCAGAATGTTGCTTTTTCCCCCAAAAAAATTATTACCTAAAAAAATACCTAAAAAGTCAAATTTTTTATAAAACCTGGTCGGTTTAAACTATTATAAAAAAAATAAATAAATAAAATCCTAATTAAACATAATTGGTTGAAATATTGCTTTTCAATAAAACCTAAACGGTCTAAATGTTGCATTGTTTTTTCAAATAAAACAAGTTTTTCCTCAAATAAAGTTTAATTGGTTGAAACATCGCTTTTTTCAAATAAAACCTTCTTGGTTGAAACGTCACATTAAAAAAAACACAAAAAAAAACCTAATCAGTCGAAACTTGTCAGTTAACGTTTATTTGAAACTTTTTTCTTTTTTTTTCTTTTTAAATAAAACCTAATCGGACGAAATATTGCTTTTTTTCAAATAAAACCTAAGCAGCTGAAACTTTCATCAGAAACCTTTTTTAAATACTGTACAACCTGATCAGTTTAAATGCCACTAAAATATAAATAAATAAAACCTAATTGGTCAAAACACTGCTTTAATAACAGTGTGTGGTCTTTAAATCTTTTTCCTTTTCATGATTGGTTACATTTTGTACTGGACCAGTACTCAACTTGGGTTTATATATGCACACTTACCTGAAGCTTCTCTACAATTTCTAACAGATGAAATATTTTAGAGCTAAGCAAAACTAAAACATGTATATTCACTATAGAAATTTGCAAGACTTTTTACCGTTTTATTAATTTCCTTGACTTTTCCAGGCCTGGAGATCACAATTTTAACCGTCTACTGCATGAATTATTAAATCAAAATGTAAAAAAAAAATCTTCTTAATGTTTCTTTATACTTCAGACCAGCAATCTAACTATTCCTAATGGTTTATTTTACAAAATTACACATCTGACCAAGAAAATAGATGACAATTGTAAATATTTCAGATACACTCAGTACATTACTAAATATCACCATGTTTTTTTTTTGTTTTTTTTTTATTGCACTTTTTCTCCCAATTTGGAATGCCCAATTCCCAATGTGCTTTTAAGTCCTCGTGGTCACGTAGTGATTCGCCTCAGTCCGGGTGGCGGAGGACGAATCCCAGCTGCCTCCGCGTCTGAGATCGTCAACCCGCGCATCTTATCACGTGGCTTGTTGAGCGCGTTGCCACGGAGACATAGCGTGTGAAGGCTTCACGCCACCCACCGCGACAACCACGCTCAACTCACCACGCGCCCCACCGAGAACGAACCACATTATTGCGACCACGAAGAGGTTATCCCATGTGACTCTACCCTCCCTAGCAACCGGGCCAATTTGGTTGCTTAGGAGACCTGGCTGGAATCACTTAATTTTTGTGGCCATAAATAGAAAACACAAAGACATTGTGAGGAGGACAACCTTATAGAATTTAAGTGTGGATCAATGGTTATCGTCCATGGTGCTTTGGATGTAACATCACACCCTGAATTGTTAGAAATGTCTTTTAAAGATCTGACACTATGGACACCATAAGAGGGTTAAAATGCCCTGATACTTCCATGTTTTCCATGACCGTGGGAACCCCGCATATAAAATGAGCAACCAAACAAGAGGCAAACACTAAACAATCATGTTCTGTCTTTAAAATGAATCTACTGGTTTTAAGAGCTGTGATAGTATGCATCTGATCTTACCAGATGTCTGCTTTACGTCCATATCCTTCTCCATTAATTACTTCCGGGCTCATCCAGTAGGGGGTGCCAGTGACCGATTTGATTCCAGTCCCGGACATGCATATGGTTTGAATGCGTTTGCTAGCTCCAAAATCTCCCAGCTTTACATTTCCAGAGGAATCCCTCAGAATGTTAGCGCCTGTGAGGAAACACGTGTAGGTCAAATTACACCAACCAGACGCACATGTATGTTTGTCTAACCAAGATGACAGCTACATAAAATTATAAGATGCCTGTGGTTGTTGGGTTTGAAGTTTAAGACACATTGATCTTTCTTCCCACACCTCTAGTCGGAGTGATTTTCCATTGAAGGTGGCCCTTGCAGAGCCATGTTGCCTGTGAGATTTGTGGTTGTTTGAGTAGTGACTAATTCAAGCCAACCACAAGATTTCCACACCCTGGGAGTCTCACTATATTGTGAATGGAACAGTGAGACAGAATACGAGAGAAGGTAGGAAACGAGGAAGGAGAGAGACACCTTCCTTTGCGGCACACATTTCTTGTAAATATTTCCGATAGGATCTTCTTCACTTTGTTATGGGAATGACAGACCATATTGCTCACACATAAATCAAACAGGATTATTTTGGCATGGTTGTTGTCCTATTTTTCATCCAGGATTAGATAGTCTGTGTGTGTAATAGAAGCAAAGCAGACATTGTCTGGTTAGGAGATTTGATTTAAAGGGTGTGATTAATACCTACAATTAAAAGAAATACCAAAGAGATTGGTTGGTAATTCTCATTGGTAGGAGTCACAAGTCTGGGGACTGTTTAGCCCTAATGTCTAGAGCAGCGGTTCCCAACCCTGTTCCTGGAGGCCCCCCAACAATACACAATTTGCATATCTCCCTTTTCTGACACACCCAATTCAGGTCTTGGAGTCTCCACTAATGAGCTGATGAGCTGAATCAGGTGTGTTTGATTAGGGAGATATCCCAAATGTGTAGTGTTGGGGGGCCTCCAGGAACAGGGTTGGGAACCACTGGTCTAGAGGAATTCCTTTACCCCTTGCTATATTTGGCACTACCTAAAGGAAGGACTGTTGTCTAACACAAGTCCGAGCCAAACCAAAGTTATTTCACTTCATGTCTAAAAAGACACGTGTTTAAGGTAGAATGGTGCAAGTGAGCTTAAAGGAAACCACTTGTGGTGTATGTTTAGTGAAAAATACCTTTGATGTCTCTGTGTACGATCATGTTGCTGTGCAAATAGTGGACTCCCTGGAGGATCTGCCTGGTGTATCTGCGGGTGACTTTCTCGGTTAGAGCTCCATATGCCTTCAGCTGGTCTTTTATTGAGCCCTGGACAAACATGGACACACAGGCTTATCATGATGTAAAGAGTGTTATTAACCGAGAGCAAAGAATCAGCCTTGCCTTAATCAATATAGAATATATTCAGCTATACAATAAAAAGCATATGCATGTATTTGATTCCCTATAAGCAGAGAGAATGATAAAAGATTTTGAATATTGTTTATAACAGAAATAGTACTAGGCATAATCATTTAAAAAGGCACTCACTGCCGTTAGCTAGTGATTGGGGTGGAATGTCTTCACGTGACTCACGAAAAGTCAAATTCGACTTGACTAATTGGCTCGACTAGTGGTGCATCGACTAGTGCAACCCCTAATGGAAAATGATCTGAACCATTTCTGGTCTCCTCATAGCTAATGTTTAACATATTTATTTATTTCTATTTTTTTCCAGATCTTCAACCAATCTGTAATATCACATAAAGAGATCCTGTGTAAACAAATACAAATTTTAAATGTAAATTTTCATTACATGTTAAAACAGGATATAAGTGTGGAGTAAACTAATTCATAAAATACAATGTACAGTATAGTGTATAGAATATATACAGTGTATTATTGAATACTAAATAATGTTTTTGTAAAACACATTATTAAATATATGTAATATTACCTTTATAAATGAACAGAAAATAATGTCTAAAAATATTATTATACAATAATATATTATTTACTGTATAATAAAATATTATTATATAATTATATTTTTAAATAAAACATTTGAATAAAATTACATGCTTTAATAAAAATATATTTTAAAGTATATTATTAAAATATATTATGAAATATATTTAATAATCTATATTTAAAAGTCTTAATCTTAATCATATTAATATTAATCATAATAATCTTAATAATAATCAAATTATTAAATAATACAATAGTCTTCCTAATAATCTTATAGAATAATACATAAGTATATTCAATCAGGAAGAGGGGAAATACGTATTCACAGCACTGTATATTTGAAAAAAAATCATTCGTATCTGCCGAAAGTCGTCCGTCTGTTGTTCACAGAGAAGTACGCTCAGATTTGTTTACAAAACCAGGTCTTGAAGTGTTTGGTTTGTCAGAACCTTTTTTAACTCTGAAAAAACAGATCATCATAGTAGCAAATGTTCCGGACATACCGTATGTCTGAGTTTCTTTAAAACACCGGCCCAAACCGGCTCACAAAGTTCATATTTCCTCAACTTTCCTGTTTATACCCCTCGGCATGGAAACAATGTGTCCACCAGGACTACATCAAGAAACAACTGTGACGCAAAAAAAATAATACGAGAAACCGCAATGTTTTCCTAGTAATGCATTTGTATTATTAAAAGGATAGTTCACCCAAAAATGAAAATTCTGTCACAATTTACTCATCCTCATGTTGTTTCAAACTCATATTCCTTTTTTTCTTCTGTAGAACACAAAATCAGATTTTAGGCAGAATGTTAGCCTCAGTCACCATTGTCTTTGTATGGAAAAAAGATGCAATGAAACTAAATAGTGACTGAGGCTAACATTCTGCCCAACATTTCCTTTTGTGTTCCAAAAAAGAAAGAAAGTCATGCATGTTTGGAACAACATGTGGGTGTCCTTTTCTAGTTATTAAAACTAACCAATGCATTACTGTGTACCATGTATGCAATGCATTACATTCAAACAAACTCTGGCAATATTCTTTCTGATCCCTGTCTGTACATCATTGTGCAATACATTTCAGTCCTACTCCTAGCCAAACGTAACACTATTCCACCTCCTACTCCTTCTCAAACTCCTTCTCTCCTTTTCTATTCTCCTGTTTCCTTTACCTCTCTCTTATCAGGACTCTGCAGTGGTGTGCAGGGGCTGTTGGCTTTGGCTCTGAGCAGCGACACATCTCTCTGCCAGAGACCTCAGTAAAACATACAAATTCCCCTTTTCCAGACAATATGTGACTGAGACACTAAGAGTCTCTTTGCATATTAAAATGTGGCTGACGGATGGGACAGACCACGACATACGCTCGTTAAGACACTCATTTGGCAAGAAAATGAACTCATAAAACAGCGGCTGTGCTGACAAAGAACACTGTGCATTTGTTTTTGCGGGCCAAATGACATTTTGGTGTGGGTTTGTAATTACTTGGAAAGTGCAGATTCATTTTATGTTTAACAACGTTGTTTTCCAAAATTTAAAATGGTGTTGTTGCTGTTTTTGTTTTGTACCAGAGTCAAAGCTGAGGTGTAATTTATCTGCCACTAGTGTCACCAAACAGAACTGTGGAAATAACTAGATAAGTAAAGTTTGTCAAGACAAATTCGGATGATGGCTTGGCAAAACCTTCGCAGACAGATGGATAGACATACGGACAGACATACAGATAGACAGACAGACAGATAGATAGATTTAAAGATTTAAAGATTTAAACTCCAAATCTAATTTAAAGAAACTAGCTATTGAAATTCACTTAGATTAGCTAAAAGTGGAGGTTTAGTGGTTCAGATAAGAAAATAATGACATTTCACACTTAATTCCTCCAACTGTGCCTTGCCTTTATAAATATGTATTCTAAAATTACTTTTATATTCTGAATACATTACTTTTTTATGTGATGTATTCGGAATACTCTACTGAACACATTTAAGAAAGAGTATTTAGTATTCAGCACAGAATACTTTCTTTTTTTTTCTCCCCAATTTGGAATGCCCAATTCCCACTATTTAGTAGGTCCTCGTGGTGGCGCGGTTACTCAGCTCAATTTGGGTGGTGGAGGACAAGTCTCAGTTGCCTCCGCTTCTGAGACAGTCAATCCGCGCATCTTATCACGTGACTCGTTGTGCATGACACCGCGGAGACTCCCAGCACGTGGAGGCTCATGCTACTCTCCGCGATCCACGCACAACTTACCACACGTGCCCCATTGAGAGCGAGAACCACTAATCATGACCACGAGGAGGTTATCCCATGTGACTCTACCTTCCCTAGCAAACGGGCCAATTTGGTTGCTTATGAGACCTGGCTGGAGTCACTCAGCATGTCCTGGATTCAAACTCACGACTCCAGGGGTGGTAGTCAGCATCAATACTTGCTAAGCAACCCAGGCCCCCCACCAGAATACTTTAAATAATTTGCCCAACCCTGCACATGGCTTACTTGTTTTAGTCTCAGTATATTAAGCTGGGATAGGAGTATTTTACCATCCAAAAAATTAGACACTCCACCTGTAAGCCTGTATCAACGTGCACAAACAACATACTCAACATGAGGAAACAATAATATAAACTGAGGGTCTGAAAATAATGGGTTTGAATTTATTCTAGGAGTAAACATCTCACAATCCCTCCAACGAACAAACACACCAAAACACAAGCACACCGAACTCTGTGTATATACACACCCCTGGCATGAATTCCACGAAGATGGACAGCTTTTTCTGCACCGGATCACGCAAACAGCCATAGTACTGAACGATACGATCATGACGGAGGTTCTTCAACAGCTGAATCTCACACTCCAGTGCATTCACTTCCTGTGGAGAGAAAAGTGAGCTGAAAGTGAGAAAAACACCTTTCTTAATTCTTAACTTCTTAAGTCTCTTCAGTGCATACTGTATATACATTTACAAAAACGTACCAGAAAGTACCATGGTACTTTGTTTATGCTACCATGTTTTTTGAGCATGCATCAAGGTAGTACCATATTTTTGTGGGCATATACCATGGTAGTACCGTGTTTTTTGGGCATACACCATGGTAGTACCATGTTTTTTGGGCATGCACCCCAGTAGTAGCATGTTTTTGGGCATGCACCATAACAGTACCGTGTTTTTCATGGTAGTACCATGGTATACTTAGAAGTACCTTAGAGTACCATATAAATACTATGGTAGATTAATTTCAGTATCATGGATTATATTAAAACATACCTGCCAACACTCCCAATTTTACCGTGTTTCTCCCGTTTTTCCACCCCTTCTCCTGCTGTACTCCCGATTTACAATTTCTCCCAATAAACTCAAAATTTTCCACATCCACACTTTGCTCATGAGAATGTATTAGACCTCCAGGTAGGGTTGCCACCCGTCCCCTAAAATACGACATTGTCCCGTATTTAAATATGAAATGATGCATCCCATATCGACTCAATACGGGACGCGACTTGTCCCGTAAGCTGGTCAGATGGCGTCATGGCAAAATCGTTCCAGAACGTTAATTTAACATTGATATAAGTTGAAAAATTTTCATACGGTGGGTAAGGGGTTGTCTGAAAAGTGTACACATTGTGCTGAAACGTGCTAATACTGTGGAGGGTGTAGTAAGGGACCATCTGAAAAGTCCACACATGCTGAAACTGTGGATTTTTTATTGAAAACATAAGGTTCATTATAAATGTTAAATAAGATGTACAAAATTAAAACAGATCCAACAATGTATGAATACAGTTACTGATTCATAAAGACAAGACGTACAGGTGATGGGGAAAAAAATAAATAATTAAAATGAAATAAAATAAAATAGAAAATCGTCAAATTACATATAAACCATCACAGTTGTATACATAAATAAGATAAAGATGATAAATAATTGAAGAAATAAAAGAATTATATTTTTTATAAGTCATGGGTCAGGAAAGTTCTCAACATAAAAGAAAGGATATACACTTTTTATTATTAATAACTCAAAAAAGCATTTACTGCTAGAACTGTGAAGGATGTGGTAAGGGACCATTCATCTTCAATAATAGTATTACTGACTAGTACCACCGCTCCCAATATGCATATTACGCAGTCTGTGTAATGCACCTACTCCCTAGGGGGGCACCAGAAACTCCACCGACTGCCGTTCCTCACATATACGAACCACGTAAGTATCCCCCCACCCCCCCAAAAAACGAATCGTGTCTGAATTAAAGTACTATGGTGTCACTATCTGATATCATCACTGTACCATGGTACTGCTACAGTACGTTTTGTACTGTCACCATCTCCTGTCGTTCACCAATTCTAAGCAGTTTAGTCCTCTCAGAGAGTTTAGGCTTGCTTACTTTGCTTGTCTCCTGACAGTCAGGTTCAAAGGGCACCTGCTTGGCTGCCAGCTCGCGTCCCGTGTCGACGTCGTAGCAGAGGTAGACTTCGCCGAAGGCTCCACGACCGAGGAGTTTCCCTTGACGCCAGTTTACCGGTGCCCTTGGGGCTGAGGTTTGGAAGAAACAGACCACGTTAATCTCACTAGAACCCCACACATTGTAACTCAAACCAGACCAAATCACACACACTCAGACTTGCTGACGACACAGAGTCAAACCACAACTGTATTTACAACTGCATGTTATACAGATTTACCACTTTTGATTTATTAGCAAATGTTCTGCACACAAACAATAAACTAAGATTTAAATGAACAGACAGGCAGGCAGTGAGCTATTGGCAGTCGCTGCGAGTCTCTTAAACTTAAATCCTAATGTCTCTCTTCACTCAAGACTGAATATTGCACACCTGAATATTGCTTTTTTAAATCACTGCCATGTCAAACTGAAGAAAATCCTTGTGTTTTAAAAAAATACATATATTTTTTGTTTCAATTCAACGTATCAGTGTTTGGCAAAGCTCGGAATATCACCCCCTTTTTATAGCTCTCTGGACATTTGAAGCATGACTGATTGGTATCTTGAGCCACACACACAATAACTCAAGCACTAGGGGGTTTAGATTCACTCTGAGTCCAAATTTGTCTGTTTATGCTTTCAATATTTCTGCTATTGTTCTATATCTTTAGTTGGATGGAACTTTATGTCTGGATACAGTTAATTTAGACCCCAGTGTAGAAAACACAATGCGATTCACCACTATAGAGGACTTCCACATCTCTCAAACTCATTTGCCACTTATTCTATGAAAGACACACTGGCGACTGTTAGCATTCAGGGTTGCTGCAGAGTTTTTAAAAACTTTTTAAGACCTTTTCAAGACCTGAACAAATACAGTTAATACCGTATCCCTATACCAAAACAAACCAACACAATCTCAAAATAAATCATGTATCACAGACTCTTACTTGAACAGACATTCAACAAGGCCTTAACATTGCATTTCAGTAAAACAGGATAGGCTTAAATATAGCTTAAATTACTCAATACATGTTTTCCACTTATAAAATTGGTTTATGTACCATTATATAAATAAACACAAATTAGAGGTTGACCGATATTGGATTGTGCTAATTCGATAATGTGTTGAAAGGAAGCCAGTTAGTCTGCCAATAGTTTTTAAAACTGGTAGCCTATATTAAATGTTAGTGATGTTCTGATACAATTTTTTTTGAGAACGAGTACGAGTACCGATACTTTTTTTAGTACTTGCCGATACCGCGTCCGATACCTCTTTGTTTTTTCTGAACTCAATATCAGCAGTTTATTTCAATTTTATCATCAAAATTGTGTTTAAATGAATTAATTTAAACTTTAATCAAATGCAAGTATAACAAATAATTTTCAACATAATATTGTATTATTTATCATCACATGAAGTGCTTATATACAGAAACTCACAGCACAATCCAAAATACAACATTGGAGTTATTTTTGTCAAATAAATTGCTGCAAAATAGAGCATCACAGATGTTAGATACTGCTTAAATATAATACAGTTACTTTTGATTTATTATTATTAATAGTAGTAGTAGTAGTAGTATAACAGTGCATATTACATAACTATATAGTAGTGATCTATTTCTGTCATACTTTTTTCATTTAAATTGAGCTTTTATTTTAACTTTTCTCTTATTTTGAAATGTTTGCACTTCACTGCTTCCAGCTGCTCATTCAAACAAATAAGGGATATAAAATGTGCACACCTACAATAATCTACAACGTATTACAATATAAACAATTAAAAGTAAACACTGTCATATTTCATCGACACTACATCATCATCATCAACAGTTGATCAACAGCTGGAAACACTCACAAGCCCCTGCGTGCTTGGAGAAAATACAACAGTGCCATGTTTTCACTCTGAAGGACGCAGAGCATGCATTTATTTAATGAAATCGTATTCTTTTGAAGTTTGATAACCACATTAGGTCATATCACGATTCCGGTCTTTCCGCCCCCAAATTTAAGACCTCTTTAAATAAAAATTAAGACTTCTGTTGTATCATTTAAGATATTTAAGACTTTTTATGACTTTACATTTTGGAAAACTGAATTTAAGATATTTTAAGACTTTTTAAGGATTTACGGGAACCCTGGCATTTATCATCGTTTTTAATAGCACGCCAACACCTCTCTGCCACCATTATGTAATAAGCATGCTTATGATATTTTATGACTCTCAAAACTACATTAAATGATTAAAAGAGTAAAAAAAAAAAAAAAGAAAAAACATGTTGTGGGCTTCAAAAATCTGAGTCTGATTCAAAATATAAATTAGGATTTGATTTTTTTACATTTTTTTTTATAAAATGTTATTTTATATTCCACACATATACTTGGTCACTAATCAAATAAACTAATTTGTGACTAACTGTGTAAACTCATTTTGTATAAAATAATTATTGCTTCCATTGAAGCACACACACAAGATGCTCTGTAGAAACATTCATTGGGGTTGGACACAATTTTTACTCAAACTGTTAACTGATAATATAATTTGTAATGAAAAATAAACTAAGAAAAATGCCAAATAGAAGCAGTTTCACAAGTGGACTCAAAACTTTGTCTCACATATACATGTGGAAGTAAGTGTGTGTGTGTGTGTGTGTGTGTGTGTGTGTGTGGACTCACATTTGGGAGCATTGCGCTGGCTGCTTTTCTCGGTCCAGCTGATAGTGTGCAGATCTCCACTGTACAACAAAGTGCTTTCACCATTATAGCTGTGTGTACGGCTGGACGGGACCAGCTGAAACAGGTTTTCCTGGGGCATAAAACTTCGAGGAAAAGTCCTTCGGCCTGCACATATAAACAAAAACACACATTTTAGATTTCTTGACACATAACAAACTAAACATACGTACAGCTAATGCATACATATGCACATTTAATAGTCTTGGACACCAACTTGAGTGTTATAAGTGTAATATTTTTTTGCACAAACTGTGACCTCATGATCTGATTACGGATCTGAAACAGCTAACGTTTCATGCTTTAAGGCACATGCAATCAACATGTCACACTACATGTCCAAACATGTACCTTTACATTCCCTCTCTCTCTTCCTTGAATCCTCTCTCTTGCTCAATTCTTTTCCCTTCTCTCTCACTTCCCCTAGTAACCTTCCATAAGGCAGGAAACTGCTCTTAATGGAGTGTTTTGCAACAGTTAGTGTGCCCTATTAGGGGAAATACAAATATTTCACATACCAGGTTATAATACACTCATCTTTGTGCTCTGTACATGGGATACTCAAATTATGCTGGCCAAGCACATGGCCATTGGATTCTTGTACTGTAGAGGGGTGGCACTAGGGTTGGGCTTACCGGGCTTAAGCCCGGGATGTTTTTATAACATTGCACTAATCACAGATTTTTCATGCGTGCAGTAAATTAAAATCCTTTAGAACCACTATTCTGTGTGCTGCGCATCAAACATATGTCTCCTTTTACATTCATTCACTCCTCACAAGAACCGCCCACTCAGACAAGAAGTACTGACTGACATGTAAACTGGCCAGTCGTTGATAAGAAGTTACATTCGATCCAGCCAGTGAGATTTGAACTTTTGGATGTAATTACCTCGATTGCTTTAGTTTAGACGGATGGTTTGTAGTTGTGCACTTGTCTTGGTTAGGAGATTTATTAGAATATTGAAATGGGCATTTGAAAAAAGAAGAAGTAAAACAGCCTCAGCCGGCAACAGCACTTCAACAGCATAATGTGGCTGCTTCAGGTATGTAACTTCTGTATAATTTATTGATTGCATAGTAAAATAAGGCTAACTATTCAACGTGTGTGTGTGTGTTGTATCTACATGTTTCTTTGTGTATAATAAGAATAGATTATATAAAATTGAAATTACCAGTATGTAATATGACAAGGGTTTTTGTATTGTGGTAGTGACAGCTTAACAAGTTAAGAATCTGGGATGCAAATGCAGGTTCGATTCCAATAAGGAGAATTACCAACAACAAATTTTTAGCTCTGTGCCACTGAGCAATGCCCTCGATGCTACGACACTCCAGAGGGGCTGTCCCTGCCATTAGTGAATTGTAAGTTGCTTTTAATGATAATGCATCTGCAACCAAGCCCAAACAAAATCTGCAGACTTATTCCACATTTTCTGTGCTGATATTGGGGGAAAATTGGCAGAATTCTGCAGAATGCATCTAAACATGGTCATATGTGTTAAACAGAGAGCATAATCAAATTAGACAAAATATTTTATAAATGCACATGAATGGAGAAATTCTGCAGGCACCAATTCTGTGTGGGTCTGGCAATAATTAATGGTAAAATGACTGGCAGCAGAAGTGCAGATTAGATTAAAAAATTTTAGATTACAATTCTACAATACAATATAACTGAATCATAGTTCATAAAGCAATTCAGAGTAATGAATGACACATACTGTACATAGTCACTGTTTTCCTTTTGTTATAAATAGCACGGTTACACATGCATTGTTCTGGTAAAGGGCAGCTTACCGTCACCATAGTCTTTACTACGACTGGACACGTGGAAATGGCGTGGGAAGGTGCCGTGTTTCCCATGACATCCTGCAGGTGGAGCAGTGAGATACAGACACACACACAGACACACACACACACAGACACACACACACACAGACACACAGACACACAGACTTTTATATTTTTTATTCTCCAAAAATAGTAAATATCAATAAAGTGATCAGAGAATTGATATTAGATTACATGTGAAGCTATGGTGCAATAACAGCATGCATTTACTGAATAAACAAATCTAAGCAAATCAGGGTTTCATTTAGTAGTGAGAAGGAGCTCTTTACCACAGGGCAATTCATTGAAAACTAGAATGCTCCAATAATAATCATAATTTCTTCTCAGACAGTTCTGTGAAATTCATCCATTTGTCTGAAGACAGAGAGAGAGAGAGAGAGAGAGAGAGAGAGGAACGAAAGAAATAAAAAAAGAAATACAAAGAAAGAAAGAAAAAAAAACAAGAAACATTGGCAAAAAGAGAAAGAGAGTTTGATTAAGATGGGGAAAGAAAGATCAGGACAGAACACAAGCGCTTAACACAAGCGCTACACTCGGAGGCCGCATGCAATTGAAAGCAGCTGTTGTATGAGCTGACTGCCTCCCCACATGCTGTTTGCAGCACCATCTCCCAGGGCGACCCAGGGATTTGTTCAGTTTAGAAGCAGTCTGCAGAGGAAAAATCTACTCACAAAACCAGGGGAAACAAATTACCTCTATATGGAGCAACACACAGTGTCGGAATCTGTTTGTGCATGTATGTACAGTATACATATGTGTTTAGTCTCCCATGGAAAGACAAAAAAACAGCTTAAACCAGCCTAAACTAGTTTGCTGGAATTCCAGCATGGTCCGGCTGGTCTATCTACTGGTTGGCAGACCAGCTAGACCAGTTGAAGACCAGCTTGGCCAGGTTGGAAGACCAGCTAGGCCAGATGAAGTCCAGGCTGGCCCAGTTGGGAGACCAGTTAGACCTGCTGAAGACCAGCTTTGCCAGGTTGGGAGACCAGCTAGACCAGCTGAATACCAGTTTGGACAGGTTGGAAGACCAGTTAAGACCAGTTGAAGACCAGCTTGGCAAAGTTGGAAGACCAGCTAGACCAGCTACAGACCAGCTTGGACAGGCTGGAAGACCAGCTAGACCAGCTGAAGACTGGATTGGCAAGGTTGGAAGACCAGCTAGACCAGCCACAGACTAGCTTGGACAGGCTGGAAGACCAGCTAGAACAGCTGAAGACCAGATTGTCGAGGTTGGAAGACCAGCTAGACCAGCCACAGACTAGCTTGGACAGGCTGGAAGACCAGCTAGAACAGCTGAAGACCAGATTGGCGAGGTTGGAAGACCAGCTAGACCAGGCACAGACCAGCTTGAACAGGCTGAAATACCAGCTAGACCAGCTGAAGACCAAATGGCGAGGTTGGAAGACCAGCTAGACCAGCTGTAGGCTGGCTTGGCCAGCTTGGAAGACCAGCTTGGGACACCAGATAGACCAGCTGAAGATCAGCTTGGACATGTTGGGAGACCAGCTATAATAGCTAAAGGCTAGCTTGGCCAGGTTGGATGACCAGTTAGACCAGCTACAGACCAGCTTGGACAGGCTGAAAGACCAGCTAGACCAGGTGAAGACCAAATTGGCCAGCTTGGAAGACCAGCTTGGGACACTAGATAGATCAGCTGAAAATCAGCTTGGACATGTTGGGAAACCAGCTAGATTAGATAAAGACCAGCTTGGTCAGGCTGGGAGACCAGTCAGACCTAATGAAGACCAGCTTGGCCAGGTTGGGACATCAGTTAGACCATTTTAAACCAGCTAAAACCAGCAAACCAACTTAGCCAATATTTTTTTACAGCAGGGATGCATGGTAGTCTATGTTATAGAGCTTTTTTATACTTGAACACACAAGGATATAAATGGTATGCACATAAAAAGAAAACTTCTAGTACTAGCTAGCAAGTGTGTTTTTGTGCATGTGTATATATGTTAGTGTGTGTGTGGCTGACCTCCCTCTATTGGGGAAGATCACCATCTCATTAAAAGGGAGGCCTGCTCTATTTAATCGCTGCTCAAGAGGAAAAACAACAGAGAGAGAGAAGCAGGCGAGTATGAGAGCTGGAGAGAGCGGGAGTGACAGAACTGGAAAGACAGAGAATACTAACCAGGGAAAGAAATGAAAGCAAACCTCCTTCTTTAACCACTCTAGTACCTTTCAATCTCTTAGCAAAAGAAAAGCAATGAAAGGAGAAAAAAGAGAAAGAAAAATCTCTTTGCTTGTTCTCCATCAATACAACTCTATACAACTCGTTACACAGGAAGCATTTTAAGGCATAATAGGATCTAATTTCATCATAGGATGCTTTCTCTCCTTCTTTAACCACTCCAGTACCTTTCAATCTCTCAGCTCAGCAGAAGAAAAGCAAAGAAAGGAGAAAAAAAGAGATAGAAAAATCTCTTTGCTCACTCTCCATCAATACAACTCTATACAACTTGTTGCGTAGCATTTTAAGGCATAATAGGATCTAATTTCATCATAGGATGCTTTCTTAGAGGCCATTCATATATAACTCGTTTTTGCATACATCCACGCTATTTTGGAATTGTTTTATGCAAACATGCGCTAGATTGACGTCTTTGTTGCGAAGCATCTCACTGTTTTTCAGTGTCTCGTGCCATGAGGACAGCGTTTTTAAGATGCCGTGTTAAGTTAAAGGTAAAACATTAAAAACATTTTCAAAACACTTGCATTCTGTTCCATTCGTGTCTAGCTTTTTTAACTGCAAGGATGCGTTCTGTGTGAACGGCAGGTAACTGCTTATGTACATGGCAAGGCAGCTCACTAAGTTTTGAAACTACAATCTTAGCCAGTGTTGGGTAATGTTACTTTTAAAGGTAACTCGTTATAATTTTGCGTTACTCCTTAAAAAAGTAACTTAATTAAAAAGTTATTTTTATGGAAAGTAAAGCGTTACATTACTTTTGCGTTACTTTTTTCTCACAGCCACTTTCACTTCTGCTATGCTATGCATTCCATACAAGAGACATTACAGGTCATGCTAGCTACTGTACAACACTTGTCAAAACAACATAATGAACAAACAGATATTTAGAAATTAGGTCTTCACATCATATTTATAATAAAGAATCAATAACATGAATATGCATGATTTGTTTTTCCATCAACATGGCAACCAATATGAATAATGAAGAATAACCACTGTCTTACCTAAAGCAGCAAAGTGCAACACTTGAACCTGCATCATATCTGTCATCATGTGCTGTGCCCATCGACAATGCTAGAGTCAACTTAAGATGTTTTTCAAAAGTCAGGATAAAATTCAGTGGGGAGTGTCAGACTAACATGTTCAAGGAATAAGTCTGATGAATAATTGAATATTTTTCACTTAAGTCATCTCTGTGCACGCTTGTTTTGAGTTGATCCACGGTGAGTACAGACGCCACAACTTCAAAGACGCATGTTGATACAACTTGAATGGAATCATTTTTAATGCTACCAAAATGTCATAAAAACGGTTTGTTTCATGAATCAAACTACTTGTTTATTATAAAACAAAAATGTAGAATATTTTTAGAAACTCAGACATTTGAGCGAGTATTTCAGCCTGTGTATTATGTCGTGGCCAGTGGAAGACTAGTCTTATAATCCCTCTGCCTAAATGCATTTACTGATTTTTTATGCAGGGAGTATTAACACATGAATCAATCGCATTTCACTCAACCGAACGTTGACCTCATATTACGCTAAAACACATACTGTGCATGTGCGTTAGCAAGTTGATTGACAGGTGATGTCTGTATCTAAAAAGTTATTGGCTCTTTTACCTGCAAGGTGGGACTTCCTTCCTACATCTATTGACTGTTGGGTGCGAGAGCTTCTTGGTTGGGCATTCCTATTTCTCCCATTCATTTAAATAGAAGTGACTCATCTATATCTGCTAAATAGTCATTGGCCTCACACACTATAGAAATACAATGCCAATCACACACTACGTCTCCTCCCCGAAGTTTGCACACTTTTACTCCTGATTTCTCGCAATACAGGGACAGTAGAGGTGTACAAAAGCAACGCGTTATTTTGTTTATAAAATAACTCTGATATTATGGTCTAAAATAAAAATATTGCTTTACTAGTTACTTGACAAAGTAATCTGATTACGTAACGCACGTTACTTTTATCGTGTTACCCCCAACATTGATCACAGCTTCTAAACCTCATTCAACAGGGCTGCACTTGTGTAGCCTTGTTTCAATGTGATGCCCCAGTAACAACACAGAGCATTCACAGTCCACACCACAAAAGAAGCCCATTTGCTCCAGTCATAGAGAACCGGCTCTATTAATGGACCAGAGACCATTAAAACATCCCAACAGCTTTGACAGAGATCCATATTCACTTGCTCATGTCACCCTTACCTTTGTATTCATAGCTGAGGTTCAGGTAATTGTTGTCCCGGTTGTTCTGGGAAAACGGCGGGCTGCAAAGAGGAAAGGAGAGAGAGGGAGGGGAGATCATGGTTATTTTTGCTTATTACTCTCTTGTGTGCAGTGCTGAGATTGGGCTGCACTGTCTGTTTGGCCTACATTCCAGCACCGCACAGTCGCCAATGTGCCAACGGACTGGTCCAATGGACAGAAAGGACTGCCTGCCACCTGTCGATATGTTGAAGATTGAGACAGGATGGAGACTATAACCTGATACCTGACCGAAGTTACTAACGTCTAACCATTCAGGAAGGTTTTGTATAGTTTTGAATAGAACAATGAACATGTTAAGTGTCAGTCAAATCAAAAAGTATTAAGACATTTAAGCCACACTTGTTAAAACTGCTTTGGATAACAAACTATCAAATGTGTAGTTCATCACATTAACTTTGGACATGGTCCACAACTGTGTGACAACCAGAAAGTGTCCAAATAATTTATCTTGATTGTGAACAGAACATCTATTGTTTTTTCAACTGAAAACCTAACAAACCTTAAAATGAGGTTACATTTGTTAACATAAGTTAACGATATTAGCTAACATGAATTAACAATGAATATTAATTTTACACCACTTATTAATCTTGGTTAATGTTAAGTGCTACTGAACTTCTACTTGGTTTGATGTTCTATTATCTAATACAATGACATTTATACATTTTATGGGTGTTTTAAGTGTTCAGATACTTTTGGGGGCCTATGTACTGTATTTCTGTGGCATCAAAGTTCTTTTAATAAGAAGTCTGAATATTTTTGTGTTCCCAAGTTTTAGCGATGCCTCAGTTTGTTATGGAAACAGATTAATAATGTTAGGCATTAATCATATGTACCAGGCAAACACATGACTGTTGCAATCTGCCATCAATTGTTCGGCTGTGGAAATTTTATATTAGATAATATATAAGTTTTTATATAATTTTTTTTTTTTTATGATGTTAGCTGTAGTTGAAATACATAAAAACAAAAAAACAAAAAAGCACCCAAACAAACGTGTCAGTGCAGAGTGTCTTACTTGATTGCAAATAGTCAGGGATGTTTTCTTGTGACTACATTGGAAATGGCCAATATTAGCATTTATTTAAATTATCTGTATCAGTTTTAATTTGGCCGATATTTGAAGCAGATAATATAATATAATATAATTATTTTTATTTTATTTATTATTATTTTTTATTTTTTTTCAATTCAAACAGTATTCATTTTTTCTATTTCTGGTTGGTTATAAAATTATTACATTATTATCAATATTTTCTATCATACATTAAAAAGTTTCAATTTGCATGTTTTTTGACAACAGACAAAATGATATAGATTTATTATACTGGTCATCATTCTGTTATTAGCCATAATTAAAATAATTATCAGCTATCATTATCAGTCAGAATTTATTTTTCTGTGCATCCCTACAAATAGTGGAAGTCCTTTGCATCCGACCTTGACCTCTGCCAATCAAGACTCCCCAAAAATTATAGGGGGTTTAAGATGAGAACAACCCTGTTCCTGCTTACCTTAAAAGAGCTAACTATACTTCTGAATTGTGCACTAGAAGGCAACAACATCCATAATAGAAAAATGTCATGAGTTAATGTGCAACAGAGAGACATAAAGAGAGTCGGCTGTGGAGGAGTAATTGTTATTGCCCCGAACCTGTTATCCCTCTACGGCGGTGACGTCAGCGTTGAGCGGGGGGGATCGGCGAGACCCTGGATAACGGGCACACACACCCGCAGAGTGGGGGAAAATTTCCATGCACTTGTTTCCTGCCATTGTTCAGAGGGCGAAAAGTCAGATAAGGCTTGTGCAGGTAGCGTGATTTTCTTTTCTGTTTCTCTCTCTGTCTCCATCTCTTTTTCACACTTTCCTGTATTTAATTCTCATTCGTTCTCTCTCTTTTTCTCCCCGTATTGTTTTTTTCCTCATTCTCTTCACACTGCATTACTGACTGACTCTTTTTATACCAACATTGCACAGGGAGCAGAAAACAGAATAGACTGGATCAACCCACACTCTTTCTCTATCTTCACCCTCTCGTTCTCTCTCTGAACACAGCAGAGGCGGCGAGTGATAGCACTGGAATCCAGGCGTCCAGATAAGCGAGCTGTCGCTATGGTGACATCAGGGGCTTCCTCGTTGGCCTTTGCGGCAACCTAATTCCACTTCCTCTCTGGCAAATATCTCCACTAGCCACAATTAATATAATGCATGTATTTAACACTTCATAATATACAAGGAACTAAAAGTAGTCTTACTACTTAATAACTTACAGTAACTTCATTTTCAAAAGCAGGACAGTAGCTCAGCTGTATTCTAAACAACGCATTTTTTCCAGTAGTGAGCTATTGACGAAATGCAATATCACTGTATTTGTTTTTGTCACTTGGTATTGCGACACCAGCTTTACAGTGATTCGTTGTAGGGAATTATTTAGTTTCAATGGATCATGTAAAAGAAGTTCAGTGATACACTGAGTCCCTGCGCAGAATTTTACGTCTTCTTTTAGGTAACAAATTATTTCGTTACATACTGCTATCCATCACAATAGTTTCGACATTTACAATGTTAATTTATCTAAGTTTAATGCTATCACCCTAATTCATCCTTATTGATTTAGTGCTAGATCAATGCTGCTCTGACTGCAGAAATAAATTATTTAATTGGATAGTTGTACAGTATTTTAAAAATATTGCCTGCTTAAATAGCTTCAATGTACTTGGCTACTTTCTGTAATAGGGTTGCAACGGTATGAGATTTTCATGGTACGATAACCTTCTCAGAAAACATCACGGTTTCACGGTATACGGTATACGGTATTACACAATTATTATCAGTTACAATGACCCTTAAAGGAGAAACTTGAATTTAAACTTGAAACCATTTTTTTTTTTTAATGGAAGTGTGTATAAAAAAAAAAAAAAAAAAAAAAAAAATTTCCCTTCTGAAAATAAATAGAATAAATAAGAAAGCTAACAGAATGACAAGATGAGAAGAATGACAGATGAGAAGCCTTTAGCTGACTGCGAAATTATCCTTAAATCTAACTCGGCAGTCCTAAATAGGCTATCACTTGGGCGGCTGCCGAAATATCTTCAATTGGAGAACCATTGCATTGTTCTTTCCCTGCTGTCCGTGAGCCAGTCCGAATAGACCTGCAACCCACCAGTTGAGAAACACTGCTTTAACTCACACACACACACACACACACACACTCATTTATGTCAGACTCCCTCGCCTCGCTTCTCTCTGACATTTTCTTCACTGCATGTGTGTGTGGGGCAAGCTGATGAGTCTGACGGTTGCATTTTTTTTTCTCAATACCGTAGATAAGCAAATGTACATGGTATGAAAACCGTCAATTATCATACCGTGGTATACAGTGAAACCAGTATACCGCTGCAACCCTACTCTGTAAGCTAAGTAGCTTACAAGTAGGGCTAGGCGATATGGCTTCAGAAATTATATCTTGATATTTTTCAGCAAATTGACGATATTGGATATATATCTTGATAATTATGTTTTTGCTCTGAAATAGCATAACAGTGTGTGTGTGTGGGGGGGGGTCAATCAGAGGAACCATCATTTCATCTAAACAGCCACTGTAGCCAAGTACAATTAATATTTCACAGGTATTAAATAAAATCTATTTTAAAACAATGAAGGCTTATTTCCCACAGTTTTTCACGAAATTAACAAAAGGGATAGTAAAATGTAATCATTTTCATTTATTTGCATGTTTATACTTATATTTAACAAACAATCATACATGGAAGCTTAATAAAGATCTTATTTACCTTCATATATTTTTACTAAAACATTTTTCTTTGTGAATGAACTTTGTGAACTGCTGTCAAACTCTCTTTTACTGTGCTGCGTTTGTAGATTTGTATAATAACTTTATAGCGGTTACTAATGTTTGGAATTGAGTGAATATTTGAACCTGCAGTACTTCACAATGCAGGTGAACTGCGCTACAAACACGAGTACCGCGTCGCCGGTGCATTATGAAGCACACAGAGACCATGTTTATCCATCTTTAATCACAGCCTTTGGCAGTTAAATAAATACATATGATCATATTTCCATTTTGATGTTATTTTGATTAATTATACAGCCCTGAAGGATCGTGAAATTAGTCTACTGATGCACTCTATGAAACTTAATGGCCAAATAAAAGGCTAGTTAAAATCATCGCGATATTCACAATATTGTTGAATTTTATATAGTCAACAAAATCATCAAGATTATATTGTGGGTATTCGATGTATAGCCCAGCCCTGCTTACAAGTAGCTAACTTTTTCAAAATCTTGGCTGTAGTTTAACTACTTCAAATTATGAGTAGCTTGTTACCTGAACTACATACACACAAGTTCATAAATACAGTGTTCTGCCCACCTGTCTAGCGCTTGGTCCAGTGACTGACAGCTGCTAGAAAGTGACCCATTAGCACTCCCAAATGGCTCCATAATCTACAGGCAAAAAATAAATGATGTCACTTCACTACATTATTATTTTTCATTACAGTTTGTGCATCTGAACAGTAGCTCTCTAGAAGACTGCCATAAGATTTTCCATGAGCTGATGTCCATGGTATGTTTGAGCATTTTATCTACCAGGACTGTTATAAAGTGCACAATTAAACAGTATTGTGACATTCTGTTCACTTTGTACAAAGTACCGTACAGGGAAAAGAGCAGAAAAGAATACAAAAAATCTGGGGCCAATATCTGTAACCAGCTTCCATAATTAACACTTGCCAAGTGCCAAATGCAAGTAAAAATTGGCTTTGGCAAGTAAATAAAACAGAACTAATCACCAATTTGCTGGTTTTACTTTATCAGTAACTGCAAAATAATAAATAGCTTAAATCACATTGTAAGAATGATACACTGACCCTTTCACTCTGATTCAAATCAAAGACACACAAACACTCTTCTAAAGAAAACATATGTCTTGATTTGTATTTAGTTTGGTGGAATATACCATCGGAAATTTATCCAGGATGCCTAAAGATTTTGTTTTTTTCCTCCAGAACTCCATGTGGTGATTCATACGTGGAGTATTCATTACATTAGGCCACCAAAACAAACATACGAGCAAACAAAGCACATGCTTACAACAATTCAGGTGTTCTTGGGATGTTAATTTATAGTTCTGTATAATAGAAATAATGCAAATGCTAGCTTCATGGCCAATAAGAAATATTTCTGGCTGGGTAAATGTTCTTAATTCATCTTAATAATGCAAAAAGTGAATTTCAGGCCCTGTCTGTAACTAAAGAGCACATCTGTAATCCATATCTCCATACACTTACGTTCGAGTCGAGCATTTCAGGGATGAACTCTCCCTCGCTGTGAATGCTGGTGTAGGACCCCTGCCGAGCGATCTGCTGCTGTTCTTCCGGTACGCTGCCTGGAGGAGGAGAGGTGCGGCCCGTGTTCAGAGAGCCTGCGGGCAGATGGAGAGATATTAGCATGATGCAAAAAACCAGCCTGGAATAGTAATGCTTCCACGAGCAACTGATAACAGTGTGCAGAGAAAGATCCCAGGAAAAATATGCAGTCAGGAATGGAACAACAGAGAAGGCTGAAGCGAATGAGGAGTGAGATTGAAGTGTGGTGGAGTGACAGGTGCGTGTGACCGGAATGTGAGAGGAGATATGAGTGAGAGACGGAACAGAGATGATGGAGAGAGATTAAAAAAGCAAGAAACTAGACATTGATTAGGTAATGTAGGATGAAAAAAAGAGACCATGGAACTTTAAAGGTGCTATATGTAAGACTGACAACAAGCATTTTAAAAGGGTACTGCAGTCCAAATGTTTCAGTAAAAATATTTTTTAGAGTTGTCCGCCCCGCCCCAGACTCGAAGCTCATGCGGGTTGCCAGAATGTTGACACGCAAATTAGCCAACTCAGCATCCGTTTTAAAGGATTTCTGGGCTTTAAGCTGTCTCCATCTTCCAAAGGTATCTCCAATATTTATCCTTGTTTTACTACGCCTCTAGTCATGGTGGTTTTTAGACGGATGGTGAGGCTTTTTAGGTCGGGTGGAATCTGTTATCTCTGATCCAGTTCGTTTGCTGGCTTCCATGGCTGCAGCACGCAGTGTTGTTTGTCTGCAAACTTGTTCAAATCTGGCAACCCGGAGGTGTCAAAATACTATTGGGGAGTGTGCAGTGGGCGGGATCACACAGGCCAAAACATAAACAGAAATTCCAGCCTGGAATGGAAACTTTAAGGTAGAATATACTGGCTGTAGCATTGTTAATGGAGAAGCCCGTATTTCAACTAAGCATGTTTCCTAATTCTCTAATGACATATTATGGTCATTTTATGATTTAGTACAGTAAAAATATGACATATAGCACCTTTAAAGAAGAAAAAAGGCAACAACAATTATAAAGGAATATGACAAGAAATAAAACGTGAGGGGAATGGTGACAGTTGAGACAGAAAGATGAGGTAGAAGTGTGATGCGAATGAAATAATACAGTGAGGGATGAAAAAAGAAATGTAAGCATTTTATGAAGGAAGTATTTCTATTAATGGGGTCATGAAATGGAAAATCAAATTTTCCTTGATATTTAGACATGAGGTAACTGTACTATAACAACATACTGTAAATTTCAGAACTCAAACCCCCCCCCAGTCTAAAAAGTGCCTTTGTAGTTCCCACTCTATTGAAACGTCTCATTTTAAAAACGGTGTTTGCGACATCAGAAGACATTGCTCAGCTGAATTTACAACACCACAACATGTGTGATCGCACCCTTGGCCACACCCACTGGCGCTTAGTTCGTATTGTAAACAGACAGAGAGAGAGACAGGCCAAGTGTGACCAACTCTTTCTGAACACCAAAATGGACCCATCTGGACTATTTTGAATTTTTGTGTGCATATGACGTGCACTACACAGACGTCTTTGACCCTTGTCATGTTTATCGTGCCACTTTTAAAAGACCCAGTGTCAGTTACAACTCCGAATGGAGATGCCATTCAGTTTCATTCAGCTGCTCTGCTTGCTTTTCTTACGCCCATCTGTGCTATTTTTAATTGTTGGTGTATGTAATAAAGCACTAGCTGGACGCTTTTGAATGCTTGGATGCATTTCTGGCGATCTGTGCCTCAAAGCACCTATGTGTGAGTGTCATGTCTCACCATGCTATGGACTGTGTGTGTGTGTGTGTGTGTGTGTGTGTGTGTGTGTGAGTATCAGCATGGGCTGCTTTTGAACCAGTCATAATATGATTCAAGCTTTGCAAAGTAACTGTTATTGAAGAATGGGGCACTTAAAAACACTTGGACTTGACAGCAAAACCATGAGTAAACAGTTTAATTCATGAATATTTCAAATGTCATGACTGTTTGATAGTTATGGTGCTGATGTGCTTGAGTGAAGTTTAAAATACTCGGATGCAATGTGTTGGATGTGCGTTGTGTGTAAACCCTGAAATTTAGTTTTATAATGTTGTGAAGCGCTTGTTTATTTTCTTCCGATTTAGTTTAAAATATGGCTGAATTTGAGGGACTGCACAATGTTAGCCAATCAGAACAGTGGGCATTTACATTGAAGTTTAAAGGAGACGCTGTGGCCAAATCCGAGTGTTTCAGTCAGAGGGCCAGAAACAGGTGGAAAATGATAATATATCCTCAGGGAAGATAATAAAATGTAAAAAAAAAATAAAAAAAATAAAAAAAAATAAAAGCATTTCATGACCCCTTTAAAGGGGCCGTTTTCTTCTCTTCAGTAACATTTAATTTATTTCAGTGTCATGACATTAATTGATTGTATATTCAGTATTTTATTTTTAAAAGAGACTGGAAAATCCTGTTTTTCATATGGCTCGTTTAAGAAAGAAATGCAATTTTCTTGCTAATAAAATATTAAAAATGAATGTAGTGCATGCAATGCAGGACAGTAAAGTAGTGTTTCTCTTCCAGCCCATTATAATGATAAACACTGATCATAAACATCCTTGACATTGAGCCATTAAAAACCTACTATGTCCATTATTCTGTATGCAACTTGGAGCGAGCTGTCTTCTCTCTCGTTCTCAGGTGTGAAAACACGAGACGGTGCCAAACGTGAAAAAAGACTGAGATGGTGAGAACAAGTGCGTCACTGAGCTCTCAATCACTGAGAAACTGTTTGCTCTATATGTGCTCTATTTGTTGATAACTCTCAATCCATTTTTATTCACATTTATTCACATATTTATGTACTATACTTATCTCACTGATCAGTGCTAGTGTACTGGCTGCTGGATAGTGTGTGAATAATCAGATCCATAGACCTTATTCACAGAAGCGCCATATTTGATTTTTGACGTGAATGAAAATGAGGCTGTGAGGAATAGATTTACAGTCTCTTCAATTGCATCCAGTGTATAAATCCATGTAAAGCCCCTAGATCAAGTCAAATGTTCCACAACTCTTGTTTTCTGGACTTATTTTCAACTTATTTTTTGGCAAGATGTCTTTTTCAATGTTTCGTTTGCAGAACTGTCCAAAACAACATCACAGCCCTAAGTCTCTCCCTCACAGTCTCATTGTCATCCCCGTCAACAATTTAAAATGACGCTGATGTGAATAATGTCCATATCAAACAGGGTTCCCACACCTTTTGACCAATGAATATCTATGACTTTTCCAGTTATTCATGACTGCTGAATACAAATAAAAAAAAAAATAGTAATAATTTTACAGAGATTGCACTCACAGAGAGCAACTTTTAGCTGAAAATGTTTTATTCACTATAGAAGTGTCCATGCTTATGCATTGCATTTGAAGATCAATTTCCATGACTTTTCCAAAACTGTAAATCACTATTTTCAAATTCCCTGATATTGCCAGGTTTATCATACATGACTGTGTGAACCCTGATCTAATGACTGAATTTTCTGCTGAATGGGGAAATATTTCCATGCTGATTAGCAGAGCAGAAGGCCAGATTTAAAATACTGATGTATAAAGTATAAGAAAAATAAATCAAACATGCATAGTTTTGTCATTAGTTAGTGTATGTATTCACACTCTTCTGCTGCTGATAGAGCAAAAAGCTTTGAGACATAGCTTTTTTAAACACTATTGTTATTCAGCTATAAACTAGTTCCACTAGTCTTTGACATACTTTATGATCTGAGACTGACAATGCAATGACTCTCAAACTTAAGAATGCATGATTTAACAAAGACACCATTGCTTTTCCTTACTGTGTGCTAAACGCTACGTCAATCAAAGATGAGAACTTCTGCCTGTCACTTTGCATACATTTGCATTCAACAAGACTGCGTTTACATACAGACTAATAATCTGTTACTAAATTGAGGCGTACTGGATGAAATTGTATTTTTATTTTAAATCACAAAAAATATGACTTATTCCACCAAGAGAAAATAAATACAAAGTAACACGTAACATGTCTCAGAGAAAATGACTCAATTGCGCAATTCACAAATTCACAAACATGACTGATATGTAAACTAGTACCCACAATGAAATACCAAAATGTCCAATCATGTAAACAGTTTGTTTGGAATGCCTGTTCTGACCATACTGATTCCGAATAGCTGAACATGCAAATATAATAGCACAGGGAAAGGATCTCATCAAACTGATGCTTATAATCCATTCCCTTGCCATTTAAAACATCTTAAATGATTTTTTCCAGCCTTTCAGTAACAGCCCTGACGTCACTGTGCTCTTTGATGCTATTCCCCAGTCCTAATGAAGAAAGTGCAAACAAAGCCATTTGTGTAATGTTGCTTTGGCCGTGGTGTGTTGTGAAGGGTGTGTGTCAGAGGTATGCGTGTATGAGCAGACGTGACGCACCTGTAGAGTGTTTGCGCACTCGTTCGGAGCCTTTGAGAACCGAGGCTTTGAGATCTCCCAGAGACCTGGATGACCGCATCTCACTCTGTTTGTCTTGGCCGCTAACTTGCAGGAACTGAGGGGAGGAGAACATTTATAAGGAGTTCTGCTAAACTAATTATAATATAATGTTTGCAAAAATCTTAAAGTTGGCAACGAGTTGGCAGCTGCTGCTTTCTGAAAGCACCATAAAAAGTGTTTTAATTGAAGTTACTAGGGTACAATAACGAACAGGATGAAGGTAAGTGAGCTCGTGGGTTGAGAACTAGTTCATGTACAGGTTAAGGTTTCCATGTGGGTTTTGGTTTTGGCTTTGATTTAAGTTTAGTTTGGGTCATTTTGCTTTGTTTTGGCTTGCACTCACTTGGTTGTTGGGAGGCGTTTTCAAAATCACTCTAAGCAGGTTGTTAATTCCAGAACTGGCACTCAAAGCCTGAACAGCTCTGTCCAAATCCTCCTGACACTTCAGAGCCACCAACATCTGAGACCAGACACACATTGTCAACAAGACATGTCATAGATGCATACAGTTAAAAAGCAAGAAAACTACATTAACTTTCTTTTTTTAATTATTATTATTATTATTTTTATTCCATAGCAAACTAATTTGATAATCACAAGCAACTGAAATATAGGACTGGGTTTATCCAACTTCTTCACAAAAATGATACACATATCATAATATAAATCATAATAGGATCGCAATGAAACTCCACCAAATGCACAAGAGAGAGTGAACCAACTCTCTTGCGCAGTTTGCTTCACTTTGTTCCCGTAAAACAACTCCAAATATTGCCTCTTACTGCACTGAGAAATGCCAGTTTCAGAGTTTGCACTTATTAAGAAAACTAACTGCAAAGGGCTGAATCCCTTACGAAAATCTTAGAGACAGTTCACCCAAAAATGATTATTCTCTCATCATTTACTTACACTCATGCCATCTCAAACACGTATGACTTTCTTTCTTTTGTAAAAACACAAAGAATTTTGAAGGATGTATGAGATGTTTTTGTCCCTAAAATTTAAGTCAATAGGGTCTAAAACTTTCAAGATCCATACAGGTAGTATACAAGTTATCCATATGACCAAAATTTAAGTCCTTATTCACAGTAAATCTATTGGAACATAGTGCAGGCTTCAAGAAGATGATTCTTTGACGCTGCACGCAATTGCCATGTACTCAATCCTGGTATCTTTTACATCAATAAGACATTGCATTTTCATTTTCAAGTGTTTACCAACAACCTTTTGGTAACCACAGTACATTTTAAAAATATCACAAAAAAACTCAATCCATAATTTTTACTCGCATCTGCATTTTTTAAAATAGCCCACCTGGCCATGAAAACCACAAACCTGGCAACACTGTGTCTGGTTTATTTAAACTGTCAAGTGCAAGGATGTGTGAATGAGCTTTTCTCATGAACACGCCAAGGAGACTGTGGATGTCAAGATTGATAGTGAATAAAGGCTTCAATTGTGGTCTGTTTCTCACCCAAAGTGGTCGTATCGCTTCAGAAGACATGGATTAAACCACTAGATTTGTATGAATTACTTTTATACTCTCTTTATGTCCTTTTTGGAGCTTGAAAGTTTTGGAACCCATTGATGTTTTATGGACAAAAACACCTTATACATCCATCAAAATATATTTGTGCTCTGCAGAAGAAAGTAAGTCACAGGAGTTAGAGATGGCATGAGGGGTAGTAAATGATGAGAGAATGATTAGTTTTGGTTGCAACTATTCCTTTAGAAAATGAATTACGAAAGATTTCAGGATAAATTATAAAGAAGTTCGCAAGAGGGGGCCTGGGTAGCTCAGTGGTAAAGACACTGGAGTTCGCTAGTTTGCATCCCAGGGTGTGCCGAGTGACTCCAGCCAGGTCTCCTAAGCAACCAAATTGGCCCGGTTGCTAGGGAGGGTAGAGTCACATGGGGTAACCTCCTCGTGATCGCTATAATGTGGTTTGTTCTCGGTGGGGCGCGTGGTGAGTTGAGCGTGGATGCCACGGTGGATGGCGTGAAGCCTCCACACGTGCTATGTCTCCGTGGCAATACGCTCAACAAGTCACGTGATAAGATGCGCGGGTTGACGGTCTCAGACACGGAGGCAGCTGGGATTTGGCCTCCGCCACCCAGATTGAGGTGAATTACTACGCAACCACAAGGACTTAAAAGCACATTGGGAATTGGGTATTCCAAACTGGGAGAAAAAGGGTGGAAAAAAAGAAGTTCACAAGAGGGTATCTAGCTATAAACATTGCTAGTTTAAGAAAAAAAATATATGAACATTCTTTTTTCGCAATAAAAAAGATTTTTTTCGCAATAAAAAAGTTATATTCATAACTTTTTTCCTAAGCTAGAAAATAAGAAAATATAGTAGATAAGAAAAGTTTTATTTTTAAAAATGATTTCTGAATCCAGCCCCTGCTACTTCATAATTGAACTTTGAGAAATTATATAAAATAATCTAAAAAATCTATGCAGTTTTGTGAGAAAAGAACTGTAATATCTCAATATATGATTGTTTCGGCACACCCCCACTTTATTTAAAAAGAGTTATTAGGATCAGCGGACTACCTCTTTATCTGTGTAGTAAAGGTCCATTTGCTGGCCAAAGGCTTCTGTCACCTTCTGAAGCAGATCTTTGAACTTCAGTGGTCTCTGGAATGGGATGATTCTTAAAGATGAGAACGAGAACAACAAAAAGTTGCATTAAACCAAAATAACTTTGGGACACCCACAGATTTAAACTACAACAACACAAGGCAATAAACTACATTAATTTAGCTTA
The DNA here is from genome assembly GCF_019703515.2 of Myxocyprinus asiaticus. Taxonomy (NCBI): domain Eukaryota; kingdom Metazoa; phylum Chordata; class Actinopteri; order Cypriniformes; family Catostomidae; genus Myxocyprinus; species Myxocyprinus asiaticus. The sequence continues at coordinate 20,939,342 of NC_059387.1, forward strand.
ATCAGACTATTAAAGCAAAATTAGAGGTCCATATATAAGCTCAATGTACACATGGCACTGCAGACGTGCACCCTTCCAATCACAGGGCGTATCCTGACCCTGCCGTAGGGGTCACTGCTATAGCAACAAGGATGATGAAGGACCGGTCAGTTGAACATGGGTGTAAAGTGATTAAATGTTGCAGGACCATTAATCAGAGTACGGAAAGGAGACACATACAGTCCCTAATGTGTGCGAGTGTGTATTGCTACAACTAATTATGGTGCATGCATGTATGGTTCACCATAAAAGGTGTCTCTGTTTATCTAAAGAGCTTGTCTATGTTTATAGTGTGCGTCAATCAGTGTAGGGGGAAACATAAAAAGGAACAGTGTGTGTAAATTGGTTTATGTGCTTGCATATTTTTAATGCATGGAAAGCATGACGAATTTGAGTATACAGTATGTGTATACAAGTGTGTGTGTTTGGCCCAATCAACCAGAGCAGACAGTTTCAACACCGGGGCCCACATCACAATGCACACAAAGGCAGATGGAGTGCTTCCTGAAAGGAAAGAGAAAAAAAGTGGAACAGCGCTGGAGCTAGCAGGAAGCATGTTCTCCCCCCTTCTCTAAAGTTCAGCTCTGCTTCAGCACACCAAGAGGCCCAGTCAACTAATAGCAGGCACAAGCACACACACACACACACACACACACACACACACACACACACACACACACACACACACACACACACACACACACACACACACACACACAGCACTGTTTTCATATCTACTACTTTTGAAGAACCATAATTGTTACACTCCACAAACTCTGTCTATTTGTCTATCTATATATCTGTCTGTCTATCTATCTATGTAAAGAAGACAACAAATCAATATTTTTAAAATAAGATGATTTGAGATCAGATCTATATTACTGTATGCATAGTCCAAATTTCTATTGTTGAAGCTGATCCTAGATTTTTAGTTTGAGTTCTAAACGATGTCTCTGTTTACATTTGCCGATGAGAGAGATAGGGTTGGAAGAAAATCATAGCGGAAGACTGGAGAAAGGAGGATGTATGGAATGAGAAGACTTTCCTTCCTCAGCATGCACAGATAAGCGCCTCAATTTGGCAGCATCTCTCCGTGCCTGGCATGGCACAAAGCACTCTTCTCCTTCCTTTCTCAGTGATTCAGTCGCTGCCAGTAGAAGAGTTTTGAGGGTGTCCAACATGGCCGGTCTGTTACACTAACTAATGTCTGTTCTAATAAGTTTTTTTAGGGAGCAATCTTTCTGTAGGCGCAGTGTGATGATTTGTAACGTGTGGTGCGAGACATGGTCACATCAAAATTACTTCAAAAGCATTTTTAAAAAAGGACCAAAACATACCATGATATTACCATGCTTTTCTTGGGTATAGTATCATAGTAATGCCATGGTTGTTTTGGGCATGTACCATGGTACAGTATTCTTAGAAGTACCTTGGAGTCTGTAAATGCCACAGTACATGCAAACGTCACTGTACCAGCTCTGTTCTTATATTATTGTATAGATTATCCGTTCTTATCTCTCACCTCATTGAGTTGTAGGCTGAATAGAATCTACCTACATAGTGCAATTAGATTTGGATTTCATAAAATGTTGTTCTCTGTAATTAACCAAAATTCTTCTAATGCATATTCATGAGAATCTTTAAGTCCCATCATCTGGCCAGGGTGGTTTATTCCGATTCATTGATTACTCAAACTTCTTACATAACATAATACATAGACAGATTTTATATAACTTACTTGCCTCTCATAAAATGTTTTACTATCAACAAAGTGGTATTTTAAAGGAAAAGGTCACCCAAAAATATAAATATGGCGATTATTTACTTACTCTCATGTTGTTCCAAACCAGGATGACTTTTTTCTTTTGTGGAACACAAACAAAGATATTTTAATGAATATCACAGCCCATCTTCAATAAAATTGCAGTTTATAGTGCCTCATTTTAAAGCGGAAAAAAGGACCCAAAGGTATCACAAAAGTAGTCAATAAGGCAACAATAGGTTTTAGTGAGAATCAACCCAAAACTGAAGTTTTTCATCCAGCGAAAATCTTGATGCTTGTTGTGTGTTCATGAGCGCTATGAGAGAAGTTTGTTCACAGCGGCACGCGTGTTCACACAAGAACTATCATTGCTTTTAGTGCCAAACATTGCAAGTTCTCACATGAACACATGTACCACTGTGAACCAACGTCTCTCATGGCGCTCGTGAAAACACAACAGATATCAAGATTTTCATCCGTTGGACTACATGGCATACTTTTATGATAATCAAGGGTCCTTTTGTGTAATTTAAACATCTTTCTGTATTTTACATAAGAAAAAAAGGCATACAGGTTTGGAACAATGTTAAAGGGATAGTTCATCCATTATTCACTTACCCTGATGCCATCCCAGATGTGAATGACTGTCTTTCTTCTGCAGAACACAAATAAAGTTTTTTTTAGAAGAAGATAGAGCTCTGTCACGTCCTTATAATGCAAGAACATGGGTGCCAGCACTTTGACGGTCCAAAAGTCACATCTAGGCAGCATAAAAGTAATCCATGTGACTCCAGTCGATCAATGAACGTCTTCAGAAGCAAATCGATACGTTTGTATAAAAAATAAATGTATAATTAAAACATTATTAACTTTTAAAAAGCGCTTCCCACCAGCAGTTGACGCATCACATAGCTGTCGCGTGACGTAAGCGCGTTGACGAGTTCACGTGAGAATTCGGAAGCAGCGCTAATTTACAACAGAAGAACGAATGTCACACAAGAGTTCGGCCATTTCAAACAGCATGAGAGCCTTGGATGGAAGCGCTAATTTAAAGTTAAAAACGTTTTAATTATCGACTTGTTTCTTACATAAACCTATCAATTTGCTTCAGAAAACATTCATTGATCGACTGGAGTTGTGTGGATTACTTTTATGCTGCCTAAATGTGACTTTTGGACCGTCAAAGTGCTGGCACACTTTTACTTGCATTATAAGGACCTGACAGAGCTCTATCTTCTAAAAAGCTTTATTTGTGCTCTGCTGAAGAAAGACAGTCATACATCTGGGATGGCATCAGGGTAAGTGAATAATGAGAGAATTTTAATTGTTGGGTGAACTATTACTTTAAGGGTATGTAGAGAACAGTATCCTGGCCACTGAAGGAAGTGCTATCTTTAGAGAGGTTGTGTGATATTAAGTTTCCTTAAAGTTGGTTAAAAACAACCTTTCTGTGCCTCTTCCACATTAGCCAATTAGAGCTGTGAAAGCAGCATGCCAAGCTGCCTGTCACCTGTAATGCAGTGAGTGACACTGCAGTGGCTTCTTGTGACATAACCCACTGAGGCTTTTCACACAGGCAGGGGCCTCTGGGGACATAAATACCAAAGTGTGACTTATACCAGGATGCATCAGGGCTTTGTGGTACAGAGTGGCTATGTTCAATATACTAGCATACTACTTAATGGATATTGCACAGTATAATCTGAATGCTGCCTACTAATGCTAAAACTGTATGTGAAACAGTACACATTACACAACTCTATATATTTCAAACAGTAGCATACAACATTTTTAAAGTTTAAAAATATCATTTGGCAATCTGATCAAATAATTAAAAGTTCAGAATGGCATAGTACCACACTACTCTTACTATTTCTACCATATTTTATACAATATTTCACACAGCAAATGTAGTAGGTCATCCAGGTATTCTATGTGAACAGAGAATTCACATGCTGTGCAAAGTATACTGTAAATTCCATAAACTGCAACAAAAAAAAAATTGTATGGTAGTATGCTAGTTCAAACATAACCAATCACAATCTTGGTTCACACTTATCATAAGTGCACTAATACACTTTCCTGTAAACAATTTAATTCCACAGCTTCAACAACATCTTAAATTCTTCCATTAGCAAGAAGACATTTTAGAGTTGCTGAAAGCACATATGGATATATTTTGCAAAGCCTCAAGTTTTGGCACTTGGCTGTCTTAATATGGGAAAAATGACATGTTTTTTGTGTGGGTGTATGGATGACCTACAGGACATTGGAAATTAATATTGGGTGTGCCATTGAGCTCAAACACATGGCCTCATGTCTCTTTTCTCTCTCTCTCTATCTGCCAAGCTATACTAGCGAGTGTGTGACTACTTCTAACACTAAATGTCTTTAGGAACATTCTGGTTCCCTTAAGCAACTTGGCATATTTTCCATTCTTCACCATGTCGTCAGATCTCACAAATGGCGAAACGAGAGCTGGGATAAGACAAGAGTAATGAGATCAGGGATGGGATGGAGCGCTGCAGAAATAATGAGAATGTTCCAACTCACCGTTTTTCTCGCTCGTGCTCCAACTTCACCCGTAAATCCTGACAGAGGAGACGAAAACAACAAAATGAAATAAGTCCAGTAGAAAAAGATTCAAATTAAGAAATGTTAAATTCTACAATACAATTTATCAATCCTCAAGAGGCGATACGGATTTGGGCAAACTTTCTCTTTTGCTGCGACTACAACTATAATCAGTTATATATGAAGCAAGAATAGAGCATTCAAAAACATCTTCAACAGTATAGTTTCAAAAACTAAACAGCTGCTAACCTATATGGCATTTTTGGCCTATATGGGCACATTTGAAAATGTGTATAATACCCAAAAAATACTGTCTAGGTAGGTAGCTTGCTAACAATCATATGTGTCTTTAATGGCCATAAATACTGCCTAGGACGGCAGCTCACTAGCTTTTAAAAACAGGCTTCATTTTAACATTCTACCTTTTTGCAAACTCCACATACTAGCCGTATCTTAAACAGGCTCAAATTTATTCTGAAATTCAGTGTTGGTCGAGTGAACTAAAAATGCATGCCTGAGTCTGTACTTGCTTTGCAGCGTGAGATGTGACATTGCATAAATATTACAAATAGTAAGTTCCTGCATGCTGAGGTACTCCTCGCTATCTCTGAAATACACTCATATTGCTTAATTCCTGTTTGTCTTTCATGTTTTTCAACCTGCAAAACCTTGCATGTAGTTCAGTTTATCCAGTCCTACATCCATATACATATCATGATGGTTCAGGTGATGACAGAAAAAAATGTCTGGCATGAATTTGATAAAAAGTGTGAGTGTTCTTCTTTCAAATGGTCGGCTTGGGTGAAACCTTGTAGGTTTGTATAAGTATCAATCCACTGAAAGAAAACTACAGGGATGCTGTGGCTTATGTTGTACATAGTGTTTAATTTTTTCAGTGGTCCCTCTCTCAGCTGTATCCTGTTTAAAGGCCTCGATATACTTCTGTAGAAGTTATTCTTTGTTATTCGTTCAGGGGTAAAAAGAAGTTCTAAACAGCCGAGCAACGGTATACTGTTTCCAAACATTAAGAGACCCGCCACACCAATGTGGGAGGCATTTAGAAGTACATTTAAATATGAGGACGCTACATGTAAAACCTTAAAAATGTGTTATCAATGACTTAATGCCTCATTCTGACTAGAATTTACTTGAGGTCAGTAAAAGAAGCTGTTTTAACAACTCAAGGATATTTAAAAGTTATATACTCTATATACAGTAGAACATTTTTAAATTGTCTTGTTTACATTATGAATTCATGAAGCTAATGCGCTAACATGCTACATGCGGCCATAATATGCGCCGGTTACACTCTGCTATTGTAATTTATTATGACACTGATACTATTACAAAGAGTGTATTAAAGTGTTAATGTGCAGAACAAAGATAAAACAATGATGATAGAGGCAAATCGTACTTTAGACAGATGTGTGAATGGCTTTTGCTGCAGATGGCACATGAGTGAATGGGCACTTGAGAGTATTTGAGGAGATTTGATTCCTGTAGACTAAAAATAAAAAAAATCATATGACTTGGTCTTGGAAAATGTCTCTAAGTGAACAATCGTACAGATGTAGGTACATCTGCACCAGCTCGCTAATAACTCTGCACATCGATGTGTTCATGGTGACTGATTTTAACTCACTGAACAACGTAAACAAAATTAGCCATCGGTCTCAAGGTAGGTGGAGCTCCAGGTCACACCTACCGATGATGTGGTCCAATGGCAGTAAGAAGGTGTTTAGCAGCCGGTAAGAATTTTTCCTAAAAGTTAGCCCCAGCGAGCTGTTACGCACCACCAAAACGAATGCAAAAACACCTTTTTTTTGGCCAGATTTTGATCTAAATAACGTCACACCCATTCGTTCTTTGATTTCGTAGGAAGTATATCGAGGCCTTAAGACTGTATCTTACAAAGCAGCTATGGGATTATTTCAGGTCAAGTGGAAGGTTTCCTTAAGACTGGTGAGTAATGCAGTAAATGTTTTTGTTGTAGCTTTTCTTGACTCTTTGAGATTTTTGCCGTTTAAATATTAAAGATAACAAAAAAGTAGGCTATACTGTAAAACCTTAAATATTTTCTAGCCATTTAGCTGGTTTATAACACAAGAACGTGTCCTAAGAAACATGTAAAATTGTAGACAAGTGAACCCAAAACCAGCCAGAGTATTTATGGCTTCCATCACACAGATTAGTCGACTAGTTGTTTAGGCAACTCTTTTGAAAATGTTTAGTTTTGTAGCACATCCCTAGTTGCTGTTACATGGTGTATTGTAGGTAATTACCTGTCTGTAGGCCTGGGTCCTGCTCTTGGGCTTGTTGGTGTTGTTGCTCTTGAGCTGGTAACAGAAGCGTAAAGCTGCCAGGTCCTTCATTATGGAGTTGAGCGCCTCTTCGTCATCTGGAACACACAAAGAGCAATTTAAGTTGCTGCTTATTCAGGAAAGTCACAAACAACTGGATGACTGCTAAATGAAACTTGTTAATGGGAGTGTAATGGCAACAACATTTTACCAAAAGACTCACTTTTCATCTATTGTACCAAACTCAAATTTAGTTATTTTTAGGGTTAGGCGTTTGCTCTAATTATACAAGTTATGATTGCCTTACCAAGTACTGCTAAAATATGATGAATTAGACTACTATCAATTTAATTCATCCACTAACAAAAATTTACTCAATTTCATGTTAATGGGTTCAAGAGAAGTTTAAAATCAGCATCTATTTTAAGGCCATATTTAGAGCAAAGTACAAATGAGGTGTCTTGCAATCAATGTGATGAAATTACACTGTTTGGATCCATTTCCCACAATGTGTGAACTGTACATTCATATCAAGTTCAGATGTTCATTAGTGTGAAACATTTGAATATCACAAAGTAATTCAAAACAACAGAAATACAGTGTCATTTAAAAAAAAAAGTAGACATTTGCACACTGTTCACACAGTGTCACAGGACACCACTTGTTGCCACGATATCATCATTTTCACACCGGTGCGGCGTTCACGTTCAAACCGACTAACACCCGTATTGCCACTGGTTGGATGCTAAGTGGAGGGTAGTGCAAGGCAGCTTGATTTCAAACTCTGAACTTTATTTTTTATTTATTTTAACTAAAATTTCAAATGAAGCTGAACAAAATTAAGTGCAATTAATATGCGTGTTCTTCAACTTTTTGAAAGATGGCTTTTCAACAGTTGTGAAGGGCAACATCTCTTTGGCAACGAACACACTTCATCTGTGCATTCTCTCCATCATGGGCTAATACATCACTTATTGTGGGTTGATGCGGGTTTAATGTTGGTGTTTTATTACCTTTCATCCCAGGACCCAGTTTAGCTGCTTTGGAAGGGTAATGACTTTGAATGTGTGTGTATAAATTTGTTTTGTTCCCTCCTAGGGCTGGGCGATATGCAATAAATATGTTCACGATATTTTATTAAAAAATATATATATATCACAATTTCCAATTACATCGTCAACCCCCCAGCTGAGGGATCGGTGATTATTCTTGCTTTAGTGATTTTGCATTGAAAATTAAATTCATCTATTTAAAAAACAAAAAACTTAAACCAAAGACATTTCTAAATTCAAATTGCACTTCAAACAAAAAAGCAATTAAAATAAAGTGTTAAAAAAAAAAAAAAAAAAGCAGTGAGCTCACAACGAACTGCTCTGTGGAAATAAAGTGAACTGAATTCAAAGCAGCTCCTGTGCTGGGTTGGTCTGAGGTCATTTGCAGCATTCTCATAGATGATACTATTCTTGCAAAAAAATTTCAGAAGACTGAAACAAAGAAAGAGTGAGAACCCTTTACATACGCATGTTCCACGTGACTGCACGCTGTGTCATACATGCGCATAGAAGACTTATATATATATATATATATATATATACATACACACACACACACACACACATATATATATATATATATATATATATATATATAAAGTGTATTTCTTCAAGCGCATGTCTGTGTGTCTAACAGCATTTCTTGTGTCATTCCGAATACGAGACGTCTTACAGTTAAACACCATGCACATTAAATTCGCTACCTGCAATTAAACGTCTTCTGTCAGTGCGTGTACTTTGCTGCCTGTGTGATTTGATACATTGGTAAAGAACATCTGGCTTTCAATGCGTTATTTAGGTTCATTTATCATGGGTCGCAAACTCTTCATTAGGCAACTATTCTTTATTTAAGGCTATTCTATTCGTTAGGCTATTGTATTGATATTGGAAGTTCCATTCATAATGTTTTAACTGGTATAACATTTCACACCGGTGTTGTTCCTTGTACTGAGTAAAACCGGTAACACCGTACACCATGGCAACCCTAGTGTGTGGTACACAAACCGGACCACTATTTCCTTTTAAGATTCTATCAGGGGTTTTCCTCATGGCTGCAGACACACAGACAAACTGTGATATTTCCATAACAGCACTGGTGTGCTCGCATTGGTGTGTGGATTTATTGCACATTTTGTACATTAAATCCTCTGCATGACAAGCATAATGGAAAGAGAAAGAGAGAATTTTAATAATGCAGCATACACTAAACAAGATAAGCATAAGGGCAAGACTGCAGGAAGCAATGCCAGCACTTGCTAATGCATTCCAGCCCATCTAAAAACAAAAAGCACTGAATCAACCGTGAAATTCATATAGCAAAGTGATTTTGTTTTAACCTGCCTTTGTGCAGCAAAAAAAAAATTAAACATTTTTTTTTTTTTTGCAACAATAAAAGAGAAACTTTTTTGGTTGAATAAAAGCTTGTTACAGGGTTAGTTAACCCAAAAATGAAAATTCTCTCATCATTTATTCACCCTCAAGCCATCCCAGATGTGTATGACTTTCTTTCTTCAGCAGAACATCTCAGCTCTGTAGGTCCATACAATGCAAGTGGATGGTGATCAGCACTTTAAAGCCCCAAAATGCACAGACAATCGTAATTGAAGTAATTCATATGACTCTAGTGGTTAAATGAATGTCTTCTAAAGCTATACGATCACACGAGAGGCAGCGTAAACTGATTCCCCTCATGGACGTGCATTGGAGAGCGACCGGAAGTAAACAATAATAGTGAAAAGGACTTAAATATTGATCTGTTTCTCACCCAAAGCAATTGTATCGCTTTAGAGACATTCATTTAACCACTGGAGTCACTGGTGAGTAAATTATGACAGAATTTTCATTTCTGGGTAAACTATCCCTTTAAAAAGCCCCAATCCATTCTCTGAGGACAGAGGAAGGTTTTGCCAAGAATGTATCAGAACAACTCTGCACAACTCTGTGTGTCTTGAATACATAACCGGTTCATGTACAGAACAACTGCAGCAAACTTCGCTCTCAAAAAAACACAAGAATCTAAGCAGTGCCAGCAGCCTATGAAACATTTAAATAGCCCACAAATGCTGCCGTCACTTTGTTACCTTCCATCGAAAGAGAAATGGGGAGCAATCATGCAAATAATCGTGTCACACATTAACATTTCAAGGAGCCCTAATGGGGCCAATCAAGCGTGTCTGGTAATTACAGTCTAAGTGGAAGGTCATTCACCTCTGCTGTATTGTGGGGAGGGAGACAGAGAGGAAGAGACGAGAGCACTTGTTAATCTCAGGTTCACACACCACGTTAGTGCTGATCTATCGCTCTATTTATCCACAGGTTTCAGAGATGAATCCGTTTGTAAGTCATTTTAAATTTGGTGATATGATAATGAGTCATTCTAATGTAAATCTGCCTCGCTTATTTTAATTCATCTTTACCTGCACCTGTTTTACTCAATGGACATCATGCTTTTCTTAATCACAGTCATTCATCTTTATTAAAAAACGTAGCCTGGGGAAATGTGCTGAGACTCTCGGGCATCACATTTGAAACAACCTACGGATCTGCGTACTATTATACACAAATCCAAACCCTTATGGCATCCTTTTTTCTGTGGAACAAAAAAAGAAGATGTTTTACAAAATGTCCAGAGTGATCTTTTTCATGATAGTGACATGGATTGTCGTGCTCCAAAAAATAAAAACAAAAATCAATACGACACTATAAGATTTATGACTGAGCTATTATAATTTTTTTATAAAATCCCCATTTATTTTTTTCTGTGTGGAAAATAACACTAGATATTCTTTTGTGTTCCATGAAAGAAAGAAAGTTATATGGGTTTGGAACAACATGAGCATAAATAAAATGATTTTTTAGGTGAAATATTCCTTTAAAGCACTAAATGAGCTAACAACTGCTATTACTAGCTGGTGTTACACCCAGATTTTCAACCAGTATATATGTGTCAAAGCTCAGTCATGTATTTGAGGGGTTTTTATTGCATTCCCTGGGGAGACAGAGGTGAATTTTCGGGCAGAGGAGTGTTGGGCGAGGCAGAGGTGACTCTACAGTGGCAGATGGTGGCTGGGGGGATCTTTGATTCTGATACAAGTGAAAGTCTCATTCCGCAGCTGTTCTTCTAGGGTTTTTAGACAGGGTTCACAAAGGGTTCACATACACACACTTTCTCTCTCTGTCTGGCCTCATTTATATTCTAATATCATCAAACCAAAGTAATTATTCTGCAACGCTTCTGCAAAACAACACCGCCAACATTGGAAAAAATACAGGTCTAAAGTTCACACTCAGCAAGTACCAAACGCAATAAAATATAGTTTTGGTGAGTAAATTAAACAAATTACAGTAGTTAGTAAAGCAGCCAGTTGGTTGGTAACTTTATTAGGAACTGCCATATAATACTACATGTTTTAAGTCAAACTGCAAGAATGATAGTCTGCCCTCGCGCATGTAGGTATCATGTGTGTGCAACCGGTCTTGCTCGAGCCGCTACAAACGGGACTCGAACTGGCATCTCTGGCATGGGAGGCGGGCGCGCTAACGAGGAGGCTAAAGGCTACAGCCTCTAGTGTCAGTTGCTAGTGTGCCTCTTGAGGCCAGGGGAGTGAGGTTTACATACTGCACAGCTACCTACCAGCTGGCTCCCATTACACATGATTCAAATCAAATACATTAGAACTGTCTACTAAAGAAAACACCTGTTGCAACTCGTGCATCTTCTAGTTCAGTGTTTTTCAACCAGTGGTCCATGGCGTAATTGCAGGGGGTCCTTATAATCATTTAAAAAATATCTGATTATCATTTTATGCTACATATATATGTTTTGATACATGATTTTTTAAATAGGTATATATTGGGACAGCAATATTATTTTCAAAAATTCTGAGAAAAACTCAGGTTAAAATCAGGTTTTTATTATACAAAGGTATCTTGTTTTCTGCCCATAATGCCAGCTCTCTAGCATATGCATCAATTGTGTCAAGCCATTTAAGTATATTCAATGTTATAACACTGTTCTGTTACTGAAATATAACATATTGTTGAAATTTGATATTGGATAAAAGTTAATTTAATGTACTTTTGTTGCAATTGAAAATATTGCAATGACAATTAAATTAAATAATATGAATATTTTATGTCATTGAAGGTTAAATACAAGTAAAAACGTGAAGTAAAAAACGGTATACAATTTTTGTTCTTAAACTATCTTCAATCCCCTTAATTAAGACATGTTCTATTATGTTCTAATTTTATGTGATTTTTAATGTTTATTTATGGGAGGTCCTTGAGACTGGTTTGATACATGAACTAGAACCACTGTCCTAGTTTGTATATATAAACTACTTGTGGCGACTCATATATGGAATATTACTCACATTAAGCAACAAAAACTAATATATTTGGTAGAAAAAGCACCTTTAACAACCTTTGTTAGTCATGACAGATCACTGCTTTCCCTAGAATGTTTCTCCCCACTGAGCATCTGGCACAACTTCTGTCGATATCTGTCACACATTTCTCGCTCAGGTTAGAAAAAATAAGTCATGAGTAAATGTCAAACCCCCAGTGGTGTATTACACAATGTGAGTTCAGCACTTCTTGAATTCTGTCATACTCCCTTCATTCGGTACACGGAAGAGTGATAACTGATAAGCTAGTTGCACAAGACTTGCTCAACCACACCTGCAGATATAAAACAAAGAAAATGTGTGATGAGGACATCTCATTCCAGCGGTGGCCACTGCAGGGAGGAGCTTCTTTTGCATGGGGGCTTTTCTAAGACTATGATGTAAGTTACTAAAAATAGAAGGCCTGAACACAGACAGGGTTGTGTTGAGTTAAGGTAACGTGTTAAGTTATTCTATGGTTATCACTGGTAATCATCACTGAGCCCTGATTTCATCTTATTATTTAATAGAACAAATAAAAAAGCAATGCAGAACACCTCCATTTGCTGTGACACAAACTACACACAGCACCAGTGAACTTATGTTAGTTTCATTGAGCAGTTTGGAAAATATAGAACAGAATAGAATATATTGCTGCTCTGTTCTATTTTTGGGAGAAGCATACACCCCCCTAATGCAGCAGATACTTTGGGAGAGGTGATTACTGCTTTTGGACTCTCAAGAGATTATGAGAGAAAGATTTTAATTTGGTATTGGATGATGGAGTGTGGGCTGGGATTCTAAAAAACATCAAGACTGCATCTAGAGATGCAAGGGTGCAACTTATACAATTCAAGATTCTACATAGATTCTATTGGACCCCCTCTAGACTGTATAGGCTTGGTCTTAAAGACATACCCACCTGCTGGCGTTGCCAATCAGAGGATGAAGACATGGCCCATGTTTTTTGGTGGTGCGCTGAGATTCAGGAATTTTGGTTGTAGGTACAGAGTTTTATATGTGACGTGTTGGGCATTCGGATTTCTTTTTGCCCCAGACTCTGTGTATTGGGTGATGGGGCGGTCATCAACGTAGGCAATAAATACATAAAAGATTGGGTCCTCACCAGTGTGATGATAGGCAGGCAGATTGTTTTAAGGGGTTGGAAGTAGGTGGGAGCACCCTCAATTCGGGAGTGGTGCAAGGAGATGGGAAGGGTGGCAGCCTTCGAAGAGGTAATATGTAGAAGGCTGGGGATATGTGATTCTTTTAATGGGAAATGGGAAAAATATGTGATGTTTTTGGGGGGCTCTCGGAGTAGGTCTGTGGAGAGAGGAATATAGTTTAGAGTTGTATGTTTATTATATGTGTATGTACATGTGTGTATGCGTATATACATATATATGTGTATGGGTGTGTGTATATATATATATATATATGTGTGTGTGTGTGTATGTATATTATTATTATTATTTTATATTATATATATATATTTTTTTATTTTTTATTTATTCATTATTTTTATTATTATTTTATTCTCTGTATTAGTGTGTACTTAGGTAAGGCCACTGGGATTTTCATTTGGGGTCGGGTGGGGTTCTTGATTGGGGAGGGGTAGTAGTGGGAGTTAATGTTGATTTATTGGTTATATGATTTGTTTGTTTTGTTTGCTATGAAAAAATCAATAAAAATATTAAATCACAAAAAGAATTGAATATATGGAATAGAGTAGAATAAACAGAATATAGGGAAACATTTATACAGAATTGAATCGAGAATACAGAACAGAGTAGATAATATAGAATATAGTAGAACATAAAAAAATAGAGTAGAATAGAGTATACAGAATTGAAAAGAGTATACAGAATTGAAAAGAGTATACAGAATAGAATAGAATAACGTATACAGAATATAATAGAGTATACAGAATAGAACAGAGTATACAGAACACAATAGAATATAAAAACAGAATAGAATAGAGTATATCGAACAGAATAGATCATGCACATTAGAATATAGTAAACAGAATTAAATATAAATACAGAACAGAATAGAGTACATTAAAATAGAATTATTAATTCTCATAACTTTTCCAGGCCTGGAAATTACAATTTTGAAATTCCATGATTTTCCAGGGTTTCCATGACCGTGGGCACCCTGTAGAACAGAATACAATAGAATAGAATAAAATAGAATAGAATAGAAAAAGAAGCACAAAAATCTACCTGTTCTGATCTGTTACTTGGTGGTTTGAGCTTTTGTCTCTTCTGTTCACAGTGTAAAGCGGGTTTCAGTGGGTATGATGCAATGGTAAGAGGATCCCCTCTGTATACCGTTACTTCATACTGATTTCAAGATAAGATGGTTTACTGCTACAGCAGTCTGCCCAAAATCTGACTGACTGGTTGAGTGAAAATGTTTCCATTATCTTCTTCTAAGAGCATTCAACTTGTCATGATGAAAGAAGATACAAAGAAAATGACTAACAAAACTATAAACAATGAAGCACACGTGATACACAAACAGCATCTACTCCGACAGAAAGCAAGCCAGAGAAAAGTGATTTGAGGACAGTCATGAGAGAAAACCCCATATTTGACTTAAAGTAAATAACCACTTCAGTTAGAGGTGCACTAATCGATCGCCACTGATCTAAATGAGTCAATCTGTGAATGGCGATCGTCCGGTCGTGCTTAGATTCAGGGCTGATTTTTTATCAATTGCACCATGCACGAAATCATACATACACTGTTACCCTAATGAATGAGTGTTTCCTCAGTCAACAGAACATGATATTGCAGCCACTGAAGGGTGACTTGTTGGCAATTCTAAGCATTCGCAAATTTAAACCAGACATGCTGTAATTCAGATAAATATGCCGGTTTGTTTTAAAAATGTGTATGAATATTAAGGTGCCCATTTTCAAGTCATTCCGGCAGTAATTCTGACTCGCTGTACCTGCAAACGGATGCAAATAAGTTTGAAATACAAACAAATTAAACATGCAAATACAAATCCGAGTAGTATTGGGTTCGAGTCCACCTTAGTCGAGTCCGAGTCAAGTCCGAATCTTTAAACAATCGAGCCTGGGTAGCTCAGTGGTAAAACACGCTGGCTACCACCCCTGGAGTTCGCTAATTCGAATCCCAGGGTGTGCTGAGTGGCTCCAGCCAGGTCTCCTAAGCAACCAAATTGGCCCGGTTGCTAGGGAGGGTAGAGTCACATGGGGTAACCTCCTCGTGATCGCAATAATGTGGTTAGTTCTCGGTGGGGCGCATGGTGAGTTGAGCACGGATGCTGTGAAGCCTCCACACGCGCTCAACAAGCCACGTGATAAGATGCGCAGGTTGACGATCTCAGATGCGGAGGCAGCTGGGATTCGTCCTCCGCCACCCGGACTGAGGCGTGACCACGAGGACTTAAAAAAAAAAAAAGCACATTGGGAATTGGGCATTCCAAATTGGGAGAAAAAGGGGAGAAAATCCAAAAAACAAAAATCGAGTCCGAGTCCAAAAGTGGCTGAGTCAGACTCAAGAACAAGTCCATAACAGGCCGAGTCCGAGTCGAGTTCAAATGAATCTGTTCAAGAATCTGAATTAAAATTGTACCCGTAAACTCAACATCAATATTTTAAGCTTATTTTAACCTTCACAACTAAGAAAAACAATTTGTCAATATTAATGCAAAAAACAAATGATTATTATCCTGCTGAACAAATTTCAAAGTGGTTTCAGAATGACACTTTAGATGTATGAAGACAAAACTGTCCTTCAACACACTTCTTATTGAGTTCTGTTGACATTTCAATTATTTGTTGCTTTTCCCCTCCACTCAAACATACACCAAATAAAGTGAAAGCTGCGTTAGTCATTACAACCAGAGTTATTATTATTTCGAATTTGAATTTAGTTTTTATTTCTACTTCACTTTCAATTTGTCCATTCAATTTTGTTAAATTACAGGTGAAATACATTTAATGAAATTAATAAAATGCATTTAATGTGTTTAATACATTTAATAAATGGTAATATTAAAACATTTAATAATGACCATAAAATAAAATACAACAACATAAAATAAAAACAGAAAAGATCAGATACCATAAAAAAAATATTTCTATAATACAGTACTACACTTCACACTTTTCAGTCCTCCTGCTGTGTCCAGGTGTAGCCTACTTCCCTAAAGTCAAGATCAAACTCACCTTGGGCTGACGTTTCGTTCTTTTTACATTATATTTAGTATGAATAACAGGTGAATAGAGACTTCTCCCCTCACTTGTGTTCTTCATTGTATTTTCTGACTTTCTTTCCATTGAAACGCAAGTACAAGCTTTACAGGTAACACACAGAGGTTGTGCTACAAATATGCAACAGACTGAGTTTTACAATTTCCATCATGGTCTATTTCAACCGTCATATTAGTTTAAATGTCCCTGATATGTAGTAAATTTGATTTTGTCAGATATAGTCAACATTTTCAGTTAGAAATGACTTTGCATAGTAAGCACGAGTCTGATAAAATGTGATCTATTTAATAATTTGCAGAGTTGGGGAACGTACTTTTTAAAGTGTCTTATGTTACTGATATTTCTGGATGAGAGCAGCAGAACACGTCTGACGAATGGCGATCTCTTTCCCGCACAAACATCCAGCACAGGCGCGTGGGCGAGAGTTAAAAAAGTACTTTGAAAGAGTGCGCACTTCTGCTTTCAGTCAAAATAATCATACGTAAGGACATAAACTGGCAGCCAAAAGTTTGGAATAATGTACAGATTTTGCTCTTATGGAAAGAAATTGGTACTTTAATTCACCAAAGTGGCATTCAACTGATCACAAAGTATAGTCAGGATACTACTGATGTAAAAAAAAAAAAAAACAGCACCATCACTATTTGAAAAAAGTAATTTTTGATCAAATCTAGACAGGCCCCATTTCCACCAGCCATCACTCCAACACCTAATCCTTGAGTAATCATGCTAAATTGCTAATTTGGTACTAGAAAATCACTTTTCATTATATCAAACACAGTTGAAAGCTATTTGGTTCGTTAAATGAAGCTCTACATTGTCTTTGTGTTTGTTTTTGAGTTGCCACAGTATGCAATAGACTGGCATGTCTTAAGGTCAATATTAGGTAAAAAATGGCAAAAAAGAAATGTCTTTCTCTAGAAACTCGTCAATCATTGTTTTGAGGAATGAAGGCTATACAATGCTTGAAATTGCCAAGAAAGCTGAAGATTTCATTCAAAGGTGTACACTACAGTCTTCAAAAACAAAGGACAACTGGCTCTAACAAGGACAGAAAAAGATGTGGAAGGCCAGATGTACAACTAAACAAGAGGATAAGTACATCAGAGTCTCTAGTTTGAGAAATAGATGCCTCACATGTCCTCAGCTGACAGCTTCATTGAATTCTACCCGCTAAACACCAGTTTCATGTACAACAGTAAAGAGAAGACTCAGGGGTGCAGGCCTTATGGGAAGAATTGCAAAGAAAAAGCCACTTTTGAAACAGAAAAACTAAAAGAAAAGGTTAAAGTGGGCAAAGAAACAGACATTGGACAACAGATAATTGGAAAAGAGTGTTACGGATCTAAACCCCATTGAGCTTTTGTGGGATCAGCTAGACTGTAAGGTGTATGAGAAGTACCCGACAAGATCGCCACATCTATGGCAAGTGCTACAGGAAGCATGGGGTGAAATGTCACCTGAGTATCTGGACAAATGACAGCTAGAATGCCAAGGATCTGCAAAGCTGTCAAACTCTTTGAAGTAGTTTAAGAAGTTATGAACATTTTCAAATTGTATTAGTAATTTTTCATGTTATTAATGTCCTGACTATACATTGTGATCAGTTGAATGCCACTTTGGTGAATAAAAGTACCAATTTCTTTCCATAAGAGCAAAATCTGTACATTATTCCAAACTTTTGGCCACCAGCGTATACGCGTGAAAGCCAAATCCCAGACATTTAGAGGCAATTTTGAAATCCCGGCCGGATGCTTTTTCAGGTCTGAAAAAGAGGACATGTCTGGGAAAAAGAGGACGTATGGTCACCCTATGTTACGTTATTTTTTTGTTTTTCATTGCATCACAAATGCCATGGAAAAAAAATCTCAAGTCCGAAAGGCTCGAGTCCGAGTCAAGTCCGATTAAAAATGACAAGTCCAAGTCCATTAAATTGGACTCGTGACACGGACTTGAGTCTGAGTCCGAACTCGAGTACTCCAACTCTAAATATGAGTATACATGATGAGCTGCGACAATCAGAGGGTGTTTGGGGCGATAGAGACAGTTTTAGCAAACATGCGCACTCTCGATGTCAATCGAACATGCTCGCTCTCAATCTTTCATCGGTCACTCATCCCAGTGCTATTCTGTGAGAATCCCAATTTCAATCAGATCTACTGTATTTGTTTGTCGAATAACACTAATAACAGCAATAACAGTTTAACCTTCAATAAAGGCACTGCATCTTCACACAGATGCTTAATAATTTGTGATATGCGTTACAACAAAATGGCAAAGATGGTAAACAAATCATAAATACTTTTCTCACTGAAGCATTTTTGGAGCTTGTAGTGGATATATCTCACTTATTTATGAATGCATCTCTGCTGTGTGTGATGCTCTCTTAATGTTTACTGATTGCAAGGATGTCACAATGATCTTTGATAGTGACAGCGGAACTATTTATTACTGTTTTAAATTTAAATACATTTTAGCATTTCACAATTAATTTAAACTGAATGCAGTTTTACAGTGTGGGGCATTGACATGTAACTGCAACTTATAACTTGCAAAAGTGTTGCAAAGTGCACTTTAAAAAGAAAATCTGTGATCAGATCTGTAAATAAAGTAAATAAATTAATAAATGTCAATTTATTCATATCTTTTTACTTTTGATTTGGGCTGCACGATTATGGCGAAAATCATAACTGACGATTATTTCCTTTGATATTGTATCTGCGATTATTCATTTTGATTAATAGAATTTACATTAAAATACTTATTTTGTGTGGAGTAGTTGCATGCCATATTTTTGTATGTAGGCTATGCATCAAAACAGCTTGAAATCTGTGTTCCTGAATTGCTTTAATATTTAAATTGCATGAAAAACAAAAATGTTATTCACACTTAAAAATAATTGTACACTGTACAGTTTAGATTGTGAGCATTACTGATGTCTTTAGACTAATTTAAACGCATCGGATTTGCCTTTGCATTCATGCACAGAATGGCCCAAACAATATGTTGTACCGGTAAATAGAAAACTTTGGCGCAATGGGAGTACACCTAAATAGAATGCTGTAATTGACAATTTTCATGATTGTATAATTGCGACAGTTGTAATTGTAATCTCAATAATTTTTTTGATTACTTTTAAAGTATTTTGTTGTTAAAATATTTGCTTGGTTTATGTCTAAAGATCACTTGAATTTGTTCTAGAGCATTAGATGTGACTTTATAGTGCCTTTATAGTCTGTCTGAAACCTGTCTTTTTTTTCTTTCTTTTTTTTTTAGGAGGTACGTTAAAGTCATTGATTGAAAAGGCAACAAAGCAGTCTTTGGTTTGGACACCGTCTCTGCCCTCCTCTTTCTTATCTCTCTCTCTTCCCCTTGTTCTCTTCTCAAATTGTGTTTAACTCTCTCTCCTCTTTCTGTTTTTCTTCAGTACTCTTACCCTTGTCTTTCTCTATCTCTATCTCTTTGTTCAGTCATGGGGCCTGCACTGAGAGCCACATTTCACAGCATTACATCACGAACCACAAAAACAGATACATACATACACTTTGTATACAGACCACAGTTGTTGAAACCAGCCATTTACAAACACTTCACCCTCCCACTTCAAGGTCTCTCAGACCACCGAAGACCACCACAATGAAGTACTACACCTCCAACTGTAAAACACAGACTTCATCTAAACTCCAATCTCTCAGCGAGCTGCTTTTTCTTCTTACTGACAAGCTTAAATGTTCTGTTACTTTATCTGTCTTTGAGGTCATAAATCAAAATCTCCACATGTGGAAAAGGGCTCAGTGCTTCATCATCTGGCTATTGCGTGTGTGCGTATGCCTGATTGTGTGTGTGTACTGCTGTAGATGCTGGCAGTGAGAGCTGGAGGAAGCCATGTGATGAGATCAGAGCTGACCGAAGACATAGAGGGGATTTCCCCAGCGCTGTGCCACATATCACCACTAAAGCATTCAACAAGATTACAGCAACTCACGCTCCCCTGTCTCTAATACAATTATACCCGTGAATAATGCATGCACACAAACTCACTTTCTTGGCTTATTTTCCCCCGTCTCCTGTACATTAAAACAAATGCTGAATTCCCACAAGTGTATATAAAGTATTTTCAAAATCAACAACACGACGAACTTAAAGACTTAAGGAAGTCTTGTAATTGTCTGGACTGTAATTATTGCAGTTTCAGGTTCACCTGATGCAGAATGGACACATTTCTTAGAGGGTGTTTACTTAAGAAGCAATCTTGTGTTCAAAAACACTTAGACGGAGCACATTGGCATTTTAATTTTAAAAGACTATTTTTAAAACAGCATCTTAAAATGCAATGCTCAAAAAACTGCACAAAAACTGTCTCTAAAAATATCAAGACTAAAGAATATTTATACAGTATATACTCGTCCTTACTAATTACCTACTCGGTTGTTTTGCGTCCCCCAACTCGGAAATTCTGGGTAAAAAATTCAATTGTGAGTTTAACACTGATACAAATGACATTGTAACACTCTTCTCGAAAACATGACTTGATTCTGACTCTAACAATCCCATACCGCTGTGTCCTGTTCAAACGCTGAGACATAATGTTCAACGAAGAGAATGCAAATGATGTAATAGTTTTAGAGGTGTGTTTGTTTTGTGTTCTAGTAACTGTGCCACTCTCTAATTATTGTGGCCTTTGTAGATAAGGACGTAGCCTTGTAGGATAGAAAAATGACAAACCTTGCGAGTTCTTGTGCTGACCGGGTCCATTTTGGAGACCGCCATCTGTGAAAACAGGCAATTAATTTAAACAATGGAAATCAGTTAAACAATTTTTATTAAATTAGTAACACAATATTTCCTCAGCTCTTAGTTACGCTTTTTGTGCTCTTAATACAGTGTGCGTTCATAGCGCTGTGGAATGTTGCATTGTCAATTAAGCGGAACGTAGTGACATAATTCATCTTTGATGATGTAAATATTAGGGACGTGCGAGACTAGTCATCTAAATGCTTCTGATGCTGCTAGTCGACACTGGAATTACTAGTCGGTTCATATTTTCCCCCATTAAATTGTTCAACATTTTTACACATTTATGTTTGGCTTTATATTTTTACAGAGGCTGCATTTAAATTACTGTCATATTAATGTTACACATTTTACAAATATTATTTTAAAAAGAGGATATCTGGAGCAGTTACAAAGTTTCATTTCACTGCAGGCTGCACGTGCTTCTTCCCTCTCTCACTCGCGGTGCGTGCAGAAAAATGTCCTCTCGCTAGACAAGGAAACTCAGCAAAGTAACTATGAAATCACTTCGGTGGTGGTGCGGGAAGTGGATTTCCGAAATGCTGGCTTGCATTTCGCTATGGATGTTTCCACATTTGAGTCTTCTTTAAATCTGTGAGTGCTTGCAAGTTATTTTTTTTAAGCGCAGGATAGTCGCCTCAGGTGAGTCAAGTCCCATCTTTCACCGGACCATGTTGATGTGTTAATTTTGCTCATCAAAAAAATGTATGCTTTTGAGTAAGTAGCCTTGAAAATGACTGTTTTAGGCTAGGTATGCAATTTTTTTAATCTGCTGATTAAGAAGGCTATTTTCAACGAGGTGCCGACTGCTTAACGTGTTAAACTATCTTTTATTCTGTGTGCATGTCATGTTTAGAATACATTAGGTTTATTGTAGGCTACATCACAGGCATATTTTTTTCTATCCTATGGCTATTTTTTTTTTTTACATTGTAACTGTTATTGGTTGACATTCTTTACAGAACAGCTGTCATATTAGATCAATGGCTAATGACTGCACGTCGTGAAATACACGCAACTTTTCAGCACATTTTTTTTCTCTCTCATAGATTTGGCTTAGCCTACCTGTTAATTATTTTCAACAATGTCCTGACTGTTTTAATATGTTAAGTAACTTTTACTTGGTGATTTCCGTTTAGAACAGGCTTTTAGGGTTACTCTATTGTCCTGCACTATTCATTCAATTGTTTTCAATAAACAAACCTGTATTCGCTAACGTTGATTCAGTGATCAGTGTGTCATGTTCTATATTTAATGTACAATGATCATAATGCAAGGCGAGCACGTCGCAGATAAATGCCACTTTTCAGTGGAATTTAGCGTCGGATTTGGAATAGATTAAGTATTTTAAATGGGTCGCATAAAAACTCTTTTTTTTTTTTTTTTTTTTTTTTACTATTTTCTGAAGGTTGGTTTCTTTTTAGACTAGTCAACTAGTAAATATCAGCTCTGCGAGGTTAATATGATTAGATTACAGATTTCTGCTACAATGCACATTTTAACTGTATCCAATAGTAGCTTCTACAAGATGTGACTTTATACTGGTAACAGAAGATGACATTTCCACTGAGGATAAAATTATCTGATTTTGATACACTAATGTTTAATCAGTGGCAACTGTGGAGGCATTTTGAACAACAAATTATCCCTAGATGGGCCAAGTTACAAATATTTTAAAACATGTTTCTGAAGCTGTCTTTCTTTTTTGCTTTTGGTACAGTATGAAAAATGCTAATAAAAACAAAAAGGAGTGATTTGTAAATTATATTCACCCTTTGCTACATTGAAAGCAATACAACTAAACATTATATGATTTTTTTTTATTTTTTTTTTTATGTACAGTAATTTCAAATCAAATGATTGCACACACTCCAAAAAAATTGAGACGGGGCAATTTAGGACTAATAACAATTTGACGAGTTAAAATAACAAGGCAATGTGAAACAGGAGATGTTAAACAGGTGAGGCAATTGTGTCATAGTATACAAGGAGCCTCCATAAACAGCCTAGTCCTTCAAGAGCTAGCTTCAGCAAATAATCCAGTACTTTGAGCACAATGTTCCCCAAAGACAAACTGGAAGGATTTTGGTCATTTAGGATCACCCTCTACAGTGCACAATATAGTTAAAAGATTCAAGGAATCTGGTCAAATCTTGGTGCGTAAAAGGCAAGACGAAAAACCATTTCTGAATGAACGTGATCTCTGATCCCTCAGACATCACCGTCTTAAGAAACATTCATCTGTAATGGATAACATGAACATGGGTTTGGGATTACTTTAGTAAACCTTTGTTAGTCAACACCATTCTCCGCTGCATCCACAGATACAAGTTAAGTGTAACAGGGGTAAAAGGGAAAGGAGGAGGCGAGAACCGGACAAACAATCAAAATAATGTTTAATGATAAATTAAAACATGAAGACAAAACATAAACACAAAGGCATACAGGGCAAATGCCTGTAGCTCTCTCTCTCTCCCGAACTGCCGCCTCCGGCGGCCTTTATCCCTCTCGTCGGCATGATTAGCCTGATTAGAGGCCGTGCGTGCGTCATCACGGCCCGGCCCTACCCTCCTCCTCACCACACTCCTTCCTCCTTTCCTTCAGGCCGGGGTGCCCTGCCTGCCGGCAGGTCTTCCCTGCCTTCTCGGATCTGGGAGGGAGACAAGGGGAGGGAAAAACACAAAAAAAAGAAAAAAAAAAAAAGAGGGAAAGGCCAACACGGAGCGACAGCGGGAGAGAGAGAAAAAAAAAAAAAAAAAACGTACTCGCCGGTTCTCTGATACGCTGTAGCCTGGTCCTCGGTCACCCCTCCACCCTCTAGTGGATGACAGCCGCTCCTCCCTGGGTGGATCGGAGGCAGTCCTTCGGCCCCTGGCGGATGGAACGCCCCGCCGCATTTTGGTGGATGGTAGGGGTCTCCTCTGCCCCTGGCAGCGGTTCTCCCACTCCGGGCGGTCGGCAGTGACAACGGTCTTCTCTTTGATCCCGCCACGTTTAAGCGGCAGGTAGGGGTCTCCTCCGCCCCTGACAGCGGCAGTCGGTAAGGAGCCCCTCCTCCCCTCACGGTCGGCGATCGTTCCTCCGCTTGCAGGCAAGATGGCCGCGGCTGCTCATTTGGGGTGGATGGTAGTGGCGAGGACTCTACTATGGCACCTTCCCGGGTTTCGGCACGAATGTAACAGGGGTAAAATGGAAAGGAGGGGGCAAGAACCAGACGAACTATCAAAATAATGTTTAAAAAATTATTTTTAATAATAAATTAAAACATGAAGACAAAACATAAACACAAACGCATACAGGGCATCTGCCTGTAGCTCTCTCTCTCCCAAACTGCCGCCACTGGCAGCCTTTATCCCTCTCGTCGGCTTGATTAGCCTGATTAGGGGCCATGCGTGCATCATCACGGCCCAGCCCTGCCCTCCTCCTTGCCACATTAAGACTTTACTATGCAAAGCAACAGCCCTACATCAACACTGTCCAGAAGTGCTGCCGACTTCTCTGGGCTCTGTCTCATCTTGGATGGAAAGTAGAACAGTGGAACTGTGTTTTTTGGTCCGATGAGTCCACATTTCAAATAGTTTTTGAAAAACACAGCCGTCGTGTTCTCCGGGCCAAAGAGGAAAAGGGCCATCCAAGCAGTTATCAGAGTCATGTCCAAAGACAGTGTCTGTTTGGGCCAGGGGTCAGTGCCCATGGCATGGGTAACTCGCACTGTGAGGGCACCATTAATGCAGACAGATATGTAAAAATTTTGGAGCAACATATACTGCCATCCAGCACCATCTTTTCCAGGGACATCCCGGAATTTTCAGCAGGACACCTTCAAACCACATACTGGCCGAATAAGCAGAGAGTGCGGGTGCTAGATTGGCCTGGAGATGGAATTGTTGCATATTAACAGACAAATAAATTGAATGAGAGCCACAAATAAATGTAAGGAGTTTTACAAAAATGAAATGAATTTACAAATAAAAAGAATGAGAAAGAATTAGATTTACAAATATATGTTAGGAGTTTCACAAAAATAAAGTGAATTCACAAATAAATAAAATGAGATTTTTTTAATTCGTGAAACCAAATTATTGCCATAGCAGATCTGTGTAATATACACTACCGGTCAAAAGTTCTGAAACACTTGACTGAAATGTTTCTTGTGATCTTAAAAATATTTTGATCTAAAAGTGTATGCTTAAATGTTTGAAATTAGTTTTGCAGGCAAAAATATAATTGTGCCACCATATTAATTTATTTCATTATAAAACTAAAATTTAATTTAAATTGATGACTTGGACCAAATAATAAAAGAAAGCAGCCAATAAGTGCCCAACATAGATGGAAACTCCTTCAATACTGTTTAAAAAGCATCCCAGGGTGATACCTCAAGAAGTTTGTTGAGAAAATGTCAAGAGAACATTTCTGCAAATTCTAGGCAAAGGGTGACTACTTTGAAGATGCTAAAATATAACACAGTTTTGATTTATTTTGGATTTTGTTTAGTCACAACATAATTCCCATAGTTCCATTTATGTTATTCCATAGTTTTGATGACTTTACTATTATTCTAAATGTGAAGAAAATAATAATTATAATAAAGAATGAGTAAGTGTTTCAAAACTTTTGACCGGTAGTGTAGGGTATTAATTAATGGTTTGTGCTCCTAAGAGCTAGTAGTGTGTCTGTTTGGATCTGCCATGTAACATTAAGAGTAAAGGTTTTGACGACATATTTCAGACAAGAAACTTGGTTAAAATTAAAATAGCAGACTCATACAGTCAGCCAGGTTAGCTATAAAACTAATGATCAGGACACTCTACAAATGGGCAATTTTAAGCTGTCGACATTTAACAAGACACTATACATGTTTATAACCGAGAGAACATTATACGAACCTTAAGTCACAGTATTCCTCTGATGGCATCTGTTTCTTTAAAAGTTTGTGGCCTTGGAGCTTATCGGTATGTGCTTGATTACATGCTCATGAGAGCTGTGACTCTGGTCCCGCCCTGATAGTAAAACGAAGCGTGATTGGTTGACGACAGAACGTGCTACGATTGGTCCGAGTAATGTGGCCGTTATCTAATTGCCGTTATCTAATTGACAATGGGTGGAGTCCACCTATTTGTAAATCTGTGTGCACATCTTGACTCTAGATTTGTTTCAAAATCAACAAATGCGTGTAGCGATCCGCAAATGCACAGGAAGCGATCCACAAATAATGATTCACAAATGAATGCTGGACAGAGTTGTGGTTGTGTAGTTGCAAATCTCATTTAATTTATTTGTGAATTCACTTTATTTTTGTGAAACTCCTAACATATATGTGGAGCCGAGGAGGGCGGGGCCGGGTTGGAATGAGACACACCCGGTCCCCAATCAGCCTGATGGGGCGCGCGAGGGATAAAGGCGGCCGGGGACGACAGTTCGAGAGAGAGAGAATTACAGACAGCTGTGCTGTGTTTTTAGTTGTGTGTTTTTGGTTGGGTTTTTGTTTAATAAATTATTATTTAAGTTGTCAAGCCGGTTCTCGCCTCCTCCTTTCCTCTAAACCCCCTTACACTGGTGCCGAAACCCGGGAAGGAGGAGGGATTCCCGTCGCAGGGTCCTCGACACTGCCGTCCACCCAGGGGAGCGCCGCTGCCGTCCGACGGGGGACGGAGTAGCCCGACTACCCGGACGCAGGGAACGGCTGCCGTCCGCGAGGCGAGTGGGGACGGGACTCCACGACCGCCTGGAGCGAGGGAGCCACTGCCGGGGGCGGAGGAGTGCCCTGCCGTCCCCCGGGAACGCGGAGGGGTCGAGAGAAGACCGCCGTCCGCGGGGGGGAGGAGGGAAGTGACTCCCCGACCGCCTGGAGTGGTAGGGCCGCTGCCAGGGGCGGAGGAGAGTCTCCACGGGACGCCGGGAACGCGGAGGGGCGTTCTGTCCGCTGGGGGTCGGAGGTCTGACTCCGGGGAGGAGCGGCTGCAGTCCACCTGAGAGGGTGGAGTAGTGATCGAGGACCACGCGACGGCGCATCAGAGAGAGAATTACAGACAGCTGTGCTGTGTTTTTAGTTGTGTGTTTTTGGTTGGGTTTTTGTTTAATAAATTATTATTTAAGTTGTCAAGCCGGTTCTCGCCTCCTCCTTTCCACTAAATCCCCTTACAATATATTTTTAAATCTCATTCTTTTTATTTGTGAATTCATTTCATTTTTGTGAAACTCCTTTCAACTTCTAAGTGTTATTAGAAGAAATGGTGATGTTTCACAGTGGTAAACACTCGACTGTCTCAACTTTTTTGGAGTGTGTTGCAATCATCTGATTTGAAATGACTGTACATTAAAAAAAAAAACAATGAAATTCACAAGGTAAAACATCATATAATATGTAGTTGTAGTGCTTTCAATATAGCAAAGGGTGAATATAATTTACAAATCACACCTTTTTGTCTTTATTAGCATTTTTCATACTGTCCCAACTTTTTCTGAATTGGGGTTGTATGTTGTGAGGGGAAAGAGAGAGAGAGAGAGAGAGAGAGAGAGGACAGCTTACCCATGTTTACTGTCATCATCAGGAAGTGTCCCTATTGAACTCGAGCTGAACGCTCTTTTCCTTTCATCAGGGAAAATCTTCACTCTGCAAACACAACATAAACAGAGGACTGAATTAAAGTCATAATTAACTTAAAATGCCAACAAACAGACACAAATTTTAATACCAAATATATTCTAAAACCCAACTTTTTCTGACAGCACTTAACATCATATGAAATTTATGTAACATTTATGGTTCAGTTGTCTCCACCCATACAATGACAGAAAACAATGCTATGGCAAAATTGAAAGACACAGAACTTGACTACATCAAAATAACAACACAGTGTAATAGGTCTGTACAAGTTATGCACATCTGCACTATCCATTTGCCTTAATTCAATAAGAGCATAATTAGTTGTGCTTGCTTAGACAAGCATCTCTGTCTCTATTGCTCATATCCAGGGTTAGGGATTTCAACAAACCTCTAACCAACAGTATTAAACTTCGGCACAGAACCATTTGTGCTATGGACATGAATGATACCTCAAATCATGTTGCTTGTTGAGGGGAGGTGTTTTACTATTACTTTTCTAAGTGATCAAACTTTTCTATGTGATCAAACTTGTAATTTTCACTCGATAAAAGATCATAAGGTATGTGAAGCTGGGCTCTTTCACTTTTTCACCAGTAAGCAACCACCCAGAACACCATAGCAACCACCTAGCAACGCCTTAGTAACCACCTAGAACATCCTAGCACCTGCATATCAATGTGCTAGACTAATCAGAACACCTTAGCAACCATGCTGAAATGCCCTGGCAACCACCAACATCACTCTAACATTGTAGCGATGACTTTTGCAAGGGCAAAAACCATTCCTTCATCATTCATTCATTCATTCATTCATTCATCTTCTTCAAAAAAATATTGTAATTGTCTATTTAACCTGCTTGTTTTCCTGCAATATCAAAACATTTCAAGCAATAATTTTGACATTTGTTAATTTCTGACAAAAATTGCGCATTGAAGATCAAAATCTGTTACTCCAGCCAATTTTCCTGTCACATTACCTTCACAATGCAATTCTCTTTAGATTGTACCAGTAATTCAACAGAAACGGTACTCACAACTGCCGATAGACAGTGTGTCTCTGACTGCCAATAGCAAATACAGCCATCATCTCCCATCAGCCGTCAGTCATGTCGTTCTTTAGAAGAGAGAGACACTAGTGCTGTTGCCTTTGAAGAAGGAAAGCACCCTCTCGCCCTTGAGACATTGTTAAGCCACAACATGCAGGATAAAAGCCAAGAGAGCGCTAAAGGTAGCGACCACGGAGCGCATCAAAGATGTGTCGGAAAGCTTTTAACACATCAAATCTGTCACCAGTTGCCGCAGGCTGATCTATAAGCAGTTTTTCATTTTCTGACAGAAGAAAGGCAAGACAATGAGATTTATTTTTCTTAAATTTTCAATTGTCAGCATCACGCAACAATATCGGCGAGTCGCCTGGAGACGACACGGAAAAGCTGTGCAATTACAGTCGTCAGCAATGTGCAAAAGGGCCACAAACTTGAGAGTGGGATCTGCCTTATTACCAAATGACATGTCAGAGTACAAATGTTGCAGCGAAAAGTTCAAGAACATTTATACGTAAAACATCATCATTCTGAAAATAGCAATAAAAATTGGAGCAATCTGCATTCACCTCTTTTTTTTTTCTAGGCTGCCTTTTAAAATTTGAGCCAAATATAGCAGCAGTAAAGCAGAGGGGCTGCTTCTCTTTTGATGGCTCTTGTGGTGATTATGTCAAATTACCTCACTGGAAACGATGAGTCTTGAGCGTCTTTAGATAAACAGCAGTGGGACATGATTTCAAAAGCAGCTGCAGTTAAAAGGGGTTTATGGGTGATTGACATGACAAGCTTATGTGCAGTGTCATTCAGTGTACTGTTAAATGGTAAGTGTAAACTGTCTTAAATTATATGTTTATTGTTAATTATACTGTATGTTAAATTATATGTCTATCAAGCAATATGAGCCATATTGAGTGACTTATTCCTTTTTTAAAACGGTTAATACATAATTAAAATATTAAGAACACAAATATAAGGACACACATTTTCATTAAAATGCTATTTTATTTATCAAAGGAATAGTTCACCCAAAAATATAAAAATTCTTACTTAAACTCTCTTATTTACTCACCCTCATGCCATCCCAGATGTGTAGGACTTTTTTTCTTCAGCAGAACACAAACGAAGATTTTTAGAAGAATATCTCAGCTCTGCTGGTCCTCACAATGCAGGTGAATGGTGACCGGAACTTTGAATCTCCAAAAGCACATAAAGGCAGCATATAGTAATCCATAAGACTCCAGTGGTTAAATCTATATCTTCAGAAACAATATGATAGGTGTGGGTGAAAAAAATATCAATAAGTCCTTTTTATTATCAAGCTCCACTTTCACATTCTTCTTTTATGGCGATTTGCATTTCATTGTGCATATCGCCACCTACTGGGCAGGGAGGAGAATTTACGGTTAAAAAAGGACTTTAATATTGATCTGTTTCTCAACCACACTTATCATATTCCTTCAGAAGATATGAATTTAACCACTTGAGTCTTATACTTTAATGCTGCCTTTATATGCTTTTGGAGCTTCAAAGTTCTGGCCACTATTCACTTGTATTGTATGGACCTACAGAGCAGTTTGTGTTCAGCAGAAGAAAAAGTCATCCACATCAGGGATGGCATGAGGGTGAGTAAATGATGAGAGAATTTTCCTTTTTGGGTGAACTATTCCTTTAATGTGCTCCAGGACTATATGAACCAGCAAACTCGTGAATTTAGGAAACACAGCTAAACATTAAGGTAGTTCTCGGCCAATGTGACATTTGCAAGGTTGTTTAAGCAAAAAGAAAATATATTTGTGACTTAAATAGCCGATACAACTTTTTGAAATAATTCACATACTGACTCACAAGATTTCGCCCATTAAATAGCTTAGTCTAAGCTGTCCAAATTAGAATTTAACATTATTTTTTACAAAAAATAGCATGGCAATACGGTTATAATACATGAATCCACTGTATATCATACTACCATGACCATAACTACAGTTACCATGACTGTGCCATATTAGTACCAGTCCTTTATTTTTATTTTATTTATTTATTTATTTATTTATTTATTTTTGAAAGGGTGCTACTGGGCTACAGTGATAGCATTGTTTTTCTGTTTGGGTGAAATCTACAATCCATTTTTTTTTAACATACAGGTAGGCTACTAAATAAATGTACCTGTACTGTGTTGTTTGAAATACACCCCTTTGTTTATTGTTCAAAAAGTTGCCCTAGGGGATAAGATGGGTTGCATCATGTGAGATTTGCTAGGACTGTGTTTTTGACATAGTACACTGTCACTGTAATATTACGTAGAGAACACAAGAGGAAACCTAGTCAAATTTACTCCTGCCATCAACCCTACTTGTGCCATAGGAGCAAACCTTCACTGCCATGCTTTAACTATTTACAGAACGAACAGATTAAAACCCCTAAGTCATCAGCTGTTTGTTACAATATCACCACATCAAGTACTGAAAGAGTAAGAGGGATCACTAGAGAATGCTGTGCAATGCGTCCAGTATTAGCAATGGCCGCACAATCACGGCTGGTGTGGACTAACACATAACAGCAGGAGCAATAGAAGAGGAACTTGGTGATGGTTGGCAAGAAGAGTCTTCATGTTTGATAAGAGTATCTTGAAAGGTGAGTGCAGTACAACTCTGATTTTCCCCTCATGTTTGTTAAGAGTTTGTTTTATAAACGACATAACTGCCACATATGTTTATTCAAAGACAATGGATGGAGAGAAAACATGCAAAATATATTTTGTGTCTTTTGGCCAAAATGAGCAAAAAGAGCTGCAAATGGCTGAACTTGCAAATGCCAGCATACCCCTTGTACTCAGGGAGAACTTTGTGTCATTTACGTTCAGTTATAGAAAATCTCTAATAAAAGACTCTTTTAATAGAGCAAAGATGAAGAGTTGAAAAAAGGTCATTGCTTCTCAGACATTCCTTTAAGATGATGCACACAGTAACCAGTTACTACTGGATTCCTGCTCAGTGGGAATCTAAACTCAGACACACCCCCTCTCTCTGGTATATCATAAAATGTCTTTTTCAGTGTCTAAGCCTCATTTCAAATGGCTTTTATTTTCCCCCCTTTGTTTCTAAAGCTTGGTCCCTGAGTTCTCCAGAAACAGTCAGCACAGAAAAATGTCCTGGGCACCTGACAGAAACACAAAAGGGTTTGCTGTAAGTTTCCAGAGTGCAAGCCAAGGCGTTTGCTCAATCCACACGAGCAGGGCAGAGCAGCAAACAGCGTAAAGGCCATTAGAGCTAACGGCACACAAACTCCCAAAGCTCTGTGACAGCATAAGGGCATGAAAACACCACAAATTTCTTGATAACAAACTTTTGGTTTTGCCTTGCAACTTCATTTGTAACTCATGCTGCATGCCGCAAGTAACTATTTGGGGCCACAGTGTGTAAAACACTTAAGAACTGGTGCTTGACAAGTGCAAGACACAAATGCATCTTTGCTGATTAAGATGGATAAGTTATCAATCGCTGTGTCAACATCTAAAAGCATTTAATGTGTTTTCTTTTCAATGTAAGAGCATTGGATTGTAAGCATTCTAGGAGGGATACTATCTCTTCAACTTGGGATCTCAAAATCTATTTAAAACGTAACGCACGCATACACATTGACCTTGTGGCTGCCGTAAACACATTTGAGCGCCGAGGGACTGACATGTTGCCAAAAAACAGGTGGCTCTTCAACATGGCATCGAGCAACTCACTAAACCCCTCTGCCCTCACTGTGTCTGGCACCAACCGCCAGCTCTCCATCCCATCTGCTCGGTCACTCCACACAGTGCACGAGCGGCCTGCATGCCCATGCACCCACCACACAACCTGTCATTCATAACACAGACACTTTATGCCAGCTCTCTAGATCAGACAGAGACAGAGTCTGTTGTTCTGTCAAACTGCTGTTTATGCTTTAAAAAGCTTAAGAAAATCCAGTGCATCGTGGCTTGATTTGATAATAGCTGAGTTTCCATCTAAATGTTTTGCATTTTTTAAGCACATTTCTAAAAATTAGACTTAAGAAAATACAAATTGTTGCGCATTTCCATCCACTACGTAATATGCATTATCATGAGGGAGCCGCCTCATCATGATGGAGCAGCTGAATGACCTCCCTGCTTCGGGGAGCATTTTATTTGCAAGATTGGGGCAAGTATCTAATTTTATTAAATGCATCCACAAGACACCGCAGAATAAGTGTAATATTTGATATAATGGGGCTGAAATGGCTGTGATGCCCACCGCCGCCAGTCTATGCAAACCTGGGAGCGCCCGCTCTCAGAACTGTTCTGGCGGATTTTGAGGACTCACTTTGATGAGTAGCTGTGGGTTAAACACTTCTGAATGACAAGTGCTATGTTTAAATAATTGTGTGCCAAGGTGTTCTTTCATTGGGTCAGTCACATCAAGCTATCGCACGCTCATAACACATGCACGAATGGTCAAAACACGTCTCCATCACATTAATGCGCATTTTAACTAATGTGAAACTCTAGAAAATCCCCCTCCTCCTAGCGCATTACATTTTATGCAAATTTAGAAAGCTTATTCACATATCAAGCGTTTCCATTCAGGATTTCTAATGCGCAATTTCAAAATGCGCATAAAAATAGTTGGATGGAAACCCAGCAAGTGATCTCAGAATTTTTAAAAAGCAACCGCATGTGGGATTTGGATGAAACAACAGAGCAGGAAACAAACCATTTGGTTAAAGGTAGTTACATTTGTCCAGTTTAGCTACTCCTTCATGACTGTAATATATAGTGGTTCTCAACTGGTGGGTCGGGTTGCGACTCAAAAATGGGTCTCAGGTCTGTTCTGGTAGGCTGGTGGGCAGCAGGGGGTAAACTATGCTAAATACAAATAATACAATGCAACAAACCATATAATCATTCATAGTTAGGTAAGCAAAATTAAAAAAAAGGTTTAAAAGGAAGTAGAAAATGCTTATCATTTGTTATTGGTGTTAGGCCGTACATCCAGGCAAACTCTGTGGTATTTTGGTGCAAATCAGTCACTCAGCACATTTACAGGCACTTTAAAAGTTCAACTTCAGTCAGACTACAAAGAGTTCTTGTTTTATTAATAACATCTGATAGCCTACAGGCCTACTTACAAATACATACACTGCGATCTTTATTGGAATTTTCGCTGAACATAATTTGTTAGTGTTGTCTGTTGTGCAGAGTCAGTGGCGAATGCTAGCGCCATAAATGCACACAAATGGGCACTCGCTTCTCATGCTCCGCAGCAGATCGTGTCATGCTCACGTGCTAAATTAAGTGACCGTTCGGTCCTTTTGTTCAAAATATACTGCCCTAGTAAGTAACACTGTCACTCCCTGTGCTACAGCCTACTTACCTGCCCATCGGTTCATCTCACTTACGCATCTCTCTGTTTGAAAAGCCTCCCCACCTGCTAGAAGCCAAAGGTGCGGAAGGGATGGATGTTTTTTTATTAAGTTAATCAGGTCTGAGAGAACACAAAATATAATGTAACCAAATGCTACAATGTAGTTAATAATAATATTAACCAAAATAATATCTGGATAAATAGCCCTGATGTGAAATAAAACATTATGAATTATACAATAATAATTTTACATTAACCACTTTTAGTCTATGAATGAAATCTCTGACTAATTTTCATTGTGAAATGTTTATTTTTGCATTGTTTCATTCAATTGGCATGAAGGAGTTGCTCATTTTTTTTTAAATCTCATTCCAAATCTGGAGAAATGCTGTAATCTCCTCCATATCAGTGCATTAGTTTTGAAGGCTATGTTAATTTAAAAGCCAAAATGTTTGGAAATATGTGAATGACAAAAAAAAAAAGCTTTGTTTCAGTAAAAATGCACATTATGCAATGTACAGATCATGTCATTTTGAAATTATTGAAACATGCCATTTTTCAAATTGAATTAATTGTTTAAATTCTAACATAAAAGGATGACGGGGTCATTTTATAAAGTTAGAGTAGGAAAAAAATGGCCCTTGTAAAGGTAAAAAAATGCCCCTGGAAATCAAATATTGCCCCTTAATGAAAAAGTTGATCTCTGACCCTTGTTTGTTGTAAAATTTCGGACGTTTTAGTGTTACGAGTTGTATCCCCTCCCCCCTCCCCAAAGTGTGTAAATCCTCCCCATATAAGCCGTGTAGGGTTAGGGGGGAATTCCCCCTCATTTTCAGAAATGAATTTCAAGCCCTGAAGGCTAATACCAACATGGACAGGTTGCTTGACATGACTTTATCTTCAAAACCACAAACAGGGGGCCTGGGTAGCTCAGCCAGTAAAGACTACCACACCTGGAGTCACAAGTTCAAGTTCGTGGTCGCTATAATGTGGTTCTCGCTCTCAGTGGGGCGCGTGGTCAGTTGTGCGTGGATGCCGCGGAGAACAGCTTGAGCCTCCACATGCGCTAGGTCTCCAAGGTAATGCGCTCAACAAGCCACGTGATAAGATGCGCGGATTGACTGTCTCAGACGCGGAGGCAACTGAGATTCATCCTCCGCCACCTGGATTGAGGCGAGTCACTACACCACCATGAGGACTTACAGCACATTGGGAGTTGGGCATGCCAAATCCCCCCCCCCCCCCCCCCCCAAAAAAAACAAACAAACAAAAAAAAAAACAAACAATGAATCTACAAACCTGCAATGTAAAAGATAATATGAGACAACATTTAATAAGGGTTACGTTGTGGTGCTGTTTTGGGTTGCCACTTTATGTCCAAAATAAAATCAGGGTCCTGAAATAAAACCAGTTGAGAACCACTGCGGTAATAGATCCAGGGAACTATTCAGGACATATGACATTCACTAATTCTCTTTCAATGGTGGACATTTGGCAGGAATTAACCCAGCCTTCATGGTCTATTCTCTCCAGTATATTACATCACCCCTCCAAATAAAGTGAAGTCAAGGTAAGCGGGATCGGAAGGTTTTTCCCACTTTTCCATGAATTGTAAGGATGGCTCACCAGCTGTAGTTC
This sequence comes from Myxocyprinus asiaticus, assembly GCF_019703515.2. Lineage (NCBI taxonomy): Eukaryota > Metazoa > Chordata > Actinopteri > Cypriniformes > Catostomidae > Myxocyprinus > Myxocyprinus asiaticus. The sequence goes on from NC_059387.1 coordinate 20,975,162, forward strand.
CTAATGACTTGTGGAAAGCTTCTCCCTTTTAAAAAACATGTTCAATGGGGGCCTGGGTAGCTCAGCAAGTAAAGACACTGACTACCACACCTGGAGTCGCAAGTTCGAATACAGGGTGTGCTGAGTGACTCCAATCAGGCTCCCTATGCAACCAATTGGCCCGGTTGCTAGGGTGGGTAGAGTCACGTTGGGTTAACCTCCTCGTGGTCGCTATAATGTGGCTCTCGCTCTCGGTGGGGCACATGGTGAGTTGTGCGTGGATGCCGCGGGAACAGCGTATGCCTCCACACGCGCTTGGTCTCCGCGGTAATACGCTCAACAAGCCACATGATAAGATGCACGGATTGACTGTCTCATACGCAGAGGCAACTGAGATTCGTCCTTCGCCACCCGGATTGAGGCGAGTCACTACGCCACCATGAGGGCTTAGAGCGCATTGGGAATTGGGCATGCCAAATTGGGGAGAAAAGGGGAGAAAAGGGCCCCCCCTCCCAAAAAAAAACTAACTTGTTCAATGTTTTTAAACACATCTTGAAACTGTATCAATTTGTAATGCCAGGGGTGAGGAATGGAATAGCCTATAGTCAGCACAGTTTCATGCTATACAATGCAAACCATGGATAGCTATCTCTCAGGTCTGCATCTTAAAATGACATAGGAATCCTGACATTAGCTCTTTTTTTCTTTTTTGTCAAATGATGTAATTTAAGTGGGTGGCTCTGAGTAAAAAATATCAATAACCATCAAAAATATAAATGACCATAAACAACTATCTGACGAAGTCTAAAGCAAACTGTGTGGGCCAAAGATGCTTTTTGGACCCTGTGTTGACTCACCATGTAATTTAATAGACAGTAGTGCCTGACCGATATATCGGCCGGCCGATATAAGCCTTTTACCGATATAACGGTATCGGCTTATATGTTTACCGATATGCGCAGATATGAAAACTTTTTTCAGAACATATAATGCAGAAAAAAATGCTTTAGAATTGGTGTCATAACGTAGTTTGTCCAGCAGAGCACACTCCGACTCCATTGTTTACAGAGCTGACTCTGAACTGATGGTGGCTCTGCAGACAGGGCGGAGTTAAGCGGTGCGGAGTTAAGCGGTGTCTTCTCAGTAAGTTGCTAACTAGTTTGAGAAATACAAACTGGAAAGTTAATAAACAATGACCCCATCATTTCAATATAACTAATATAACGTTAACCCTGTCCCTGACTACCATGTCACTCATGTTTATCACAACTGTTTGCTGTTAGCCAGCTATAGTTTGTCTATGCAGTCAGTAATGTAGCAGATTGAAAGGTAAACATCAGAGCATCTTTTTGCAGCTCAGCAGACAACAGTGAGGTGGTGGATTGTGTCTGTTGAGTGTTGATTTCACACTTCGTTGTTACCTAATTGGTGAGACGCAATGCTGGTTTATCTTTTACTCTCCGTGACAATGAGCTTATAGCTAACTAGCTAACCACGTAGCTACTTTCATTACTTGTCAGCTGAGTGTAAGTTAATGTGCAAACTTTTTTGTTCAGGATTCACAGTCTGGTACCCCCTTTAACTGAACAATTCCTGTCATGTCATTTATAAAATGTAATATTTAAAAGTCTGGTTTCCACCATTGAAAGTTTCCCCTGAACTTGTATAGCAGAATACAGTGTAACACCGCTTGACTCGGCAGGTGTAAATGTTTCTTGTTTTACAACCTGCCTCGTATTCATGGCAGTATTAAAATAGTCAGCATTTGACTGATACTAAACATACAGTACTGATGTTTATTTAGCTATTTATTTTATTTGAATTTATTATTTATGTTAATAGTCAGCAACTGACTGATACTAAATAGTATTGATGTTTATTTAGCTATTTATTGTATTTGTATTTATTCTTTATTTAAATGGTCAGCAATTGACATACTAAACAGTACTGATGTTTATTTAGCTATTTATTGTATTTTTATTTATTCTTTATTTAAATGGTCAGCAATTGACTTATACTAAACAGTAATACTGATGTTTATTTAGCTGTTTATTTTATTTGAATTTATTCTTTATTTTAATGGTCAGCATTTGACTGATACTAAACATACAGTACTGATGTTTATTTAGCTATTTATTTTATTTGAATTTATTCTTTATTTGAATGGTCAGCAACTGACTGATACTGAACATACAGTACTGATGTTTTTTAAGCTATTTATTGTATTTTCATTTATTCTTTATTTTCTCAGTGTTCATTTCTAGAATTTGTTGACAAAGTATAACAATAATGTCAAATATACTTTGATAAAAATATTTAAGAAAGTAGCCTTCTGAGTACCTTTGCATAGTCATATCGGTGCAAAATCGGTGCACAATACACATAGAAAAGGTCTGTTTTCATTCCAGCTCAAAAATTAAATCTATCGGCCACCATATCGGTAATCAGTCTCAAAAATCCCATATCGGTCGGGCTCTATTAGACAGCTTATTCTTTTAAATTTCATAAAACCTTCAAGATCAAAATTCCATTGTAAGATGGCCCCCCTCTTTCCCAACTGACTACCTAAACACCCACATGATCTAAATGACACAAGAAGGCTAAAGTTTTCTCTCTTCATTTACATTTCTCTGTGAGTGTGTTAAGCACTGTTGTTCCTGCGATGAGTAAACCCAATAGGTCAGCTCTCACAAATAAGGACAATCCTTTTCTTTTGTCAACAACTCGATGACTCACAGGTTGTGGCAGACTTTCTGGGAAGTGACACATCATCTGCTTTGCTAAAGCCAATTTCTCCGTGGGACCACCAAGTAGAGCCTTACTTGTCTAATGCTGAGCCAATCTCACACCCTGAGCTCCTAATCTACTTTTGGGCATTACACTTTTTTTCATGGGTAAGGTGCACGCTCTTTTCTGCACACACACACACTTATAGGCATACTTCGACAGTTCACTCCCTCAGTAGGCAATCCATTTTCTGCACTATAGATTCTTTGCCAATATATACACATCTTGGTCTGAAACGATCTCCGTAGGGCACAAAATAAAAGAGTACACCAAGGTAGATGCATACTTTCCATTTCAAAGCTGCAAAATAATTTCAATCCAAAAAAAAAAAGGAACTGTGATCTATGTGTAATAAGCAAGCATTTATGTATCTACATACAGTATGGGCCTATGCAACTGATAATGTACAGCCAGCTGGTCATTAATGCACAATAAACCCAGACAGGTAAATCAGTACCCCAATGCGAAGCAGAGGTCCAGTTTAATAAATAATAATTAAAAACAGGCAAAATGGACATGAAATATTGATTTGAGTTGAAATTATTTTATGTAAGAAGACAGAGACTGCTGACTCGTGGAGTGAGAGCACCAAAGTCAGTAAAATATAACAGTGTCCCAGGCAATAGAAATCAGTTGCCTGGGACACCATATAGTTATACATTTTAGCGGTCATTAAACAAAACTATTTGCCTGCAGAATGCTCCAATTAACCAACCAGAATCAAAAGAGCCATGTACTACAGACCTAATGAAAGACTGGTCAAGTGTACTGTAAATAACAGAAATTAACATAAACAATTAAACGAAAAAAGCATCATGATGGCATGTTGTATTATGGCTATAACTGATTATTTTCCTGGGGTGAGTGTCAATTTTGAATGCAGAAAACAAGCACCATCTGCACAATAATATGCAGTTTTCATTTCATGCCATCACCCGCCAACAACACAAACACACAATTTCTTTGTCTTTCTGCTCATTTGTGTTAATATATGGTAGCAAAGGGGTTTTCAAAGTGTTAAACAGTAAGCGACCCCCCCCCCCCCCCAAATTACAAGACTGCGTACAAATGTCAAAACAACATAGTAAACAAACAGATATTTAGAAAGCAGGTCTTCACGTCATATTTATAATAAAGAATCAATAACATGAATATGCATGATTTGTTTTTCCATCAACATGGCAGCCAATATGAATAATGAAGAATAACCACTGTCTTACCTAAAGCAGCAAAGTGCAACACTTGAACCTGCATCTTATCTGTCATCATGTGCTGTGCCCATCGACAATGCTAGAGTCAACTTAAGATGTTTTTCAAAAGTCAGGATAAAATTCAGTGGGGAGTGTCAGACTAACATGTTCAAGGAATAAGTCTGATGAATAAATGAATATTTTTCACTTAAGTCATCTCAGTTCACGCTTGATTTGAGTTGATCCACGGTGCGTACAGACGCCACTGGTTGATCGCATACATCTTCAAAGGTGCATGTTGATACAACTTGAATTGAATCATTATTAATGCTACCAAAATGTCATAAAGACGGTTTGTTTCATGAATAAAATTACTTATTTATAATAAAACAAAAAATTTAGAATCTTTTTAGAAACTAATGCATTTTCTCTGTGTACACAATCGATGTAGAACATTGCTCGGAGACACTGATCCAGAGTCAGCTTCTCTCATCCCATTCTCTCAGTTATGGGGAGCTGTAACACGGAGCAGTTCGGTTGCTTAAGTCAGTAAATTGAGCGAGTATTTCACCCTGTGCATCATGTTGTGGCCAGTGGAAGACTAGTCTTATAATCCCTCTGCCTAAACTGATGTTTTTTTTCCTCCCCTTCTCTCCCCAATTTGGCATGCCCAATTCCCAATGTGCTCTAGGTCCTCGTGGTGGCATAGTGACTCGCCTCAATCCGGGTGGCAGAAGACGAATCTCAGTTGCCTCTGCGTCTGAGACAGTCAATCCGTGCATCTTATCACGTGGCTTGTTGCACACGTTACCGCGGAGACCTAGCACGTGTGGAGGCTTCACGCTATTCTCCGCGGCATCCACGCACAACTCACCACATGCCCCACCGAGAGCGAGAACCACATTATAGCGACCACGATGAGGTTAATCCAACGTGACTCTACCCACCCTAGCAACCGGGCCAATTGGTTGCTTAGGAAGCCTGACTGGAGTCACTCAGAACACCCTGGATTCAAACATGCGTCTCCAGGTGTGGTAGTCAGCATCTTTACTTGCCGAGCTACCCAAGCCCCCATTTACTGATGTTTTAATACTGTGTGTATTAACACATGAATCAATCATGTTTCACTCAACCAAATGTTGACCTCATATTACGCTAAAACATGCAATTTTCCCAGCTTGTATAGCTAGTGCGCATGCAGGTTAGCGAGTCGATTGACAGGCAATGTCTGTATCTAAAAGGTGACTGGCTCTTTTACCTGCAAGGCGGGACTTCCTTTCTATATCCACTGATTGTTCCATTGACGGTTACTTAGACCTCTCTTAGACAAGGAAGTTACTATTCACAATTATTCACCATTACTATTGCTCATTCTTAGGGAAAATGTAAAAATCTAGTTTAAAATAAAACAGCAAACTACACTGTAAAAAGTATTCACCTGCAACCTATTTCTTCCTGATCCAACCCTTAAAATTAATTTTGTTGATTCAGACATGCTAAATAATATTTTTGTCTTTAAAAAAAATGGTTAATTTAGATGTTAATTTTATTTTATTTTTTTTCAGTGTACACATGCTTTTTCCCCTTCACATTCATTGTACACAATAATATCAATAATCACAATTTTAATGACTGCCTATGCATCTTTAGCTATTTGTTTGTTTCTTTTAATGAGAGAAGATCTGTGGCATTTTTAACTACTGTTAGCACTACATTCTAATAAGGGCAAATACACCTACACTTCATTTTGTCAGATACATAGGACCCAACTAAAGGGCTTCCTCTCATCTCATTAAAACAGGGAACTACCAAAGTGCTGAACAGGATGAAATTAAATAAGAAACCCCTCGATTGTAATTTTTTTTTATCATCAAAGGCCATTTCTAATTAAAGCACAACTGAATTGTATCTTCTCAGTGAACACTATACAGATAATGGACCAGTTCTTCCATTCTGAACTGGAAAATGATCCTGACCCAAATTAATACACTTTGATGCTTTAAACTAAAAAAAAATAAAAAATAAGCTTTTCTTTATCAAACTGTAACTTTAAACAAAGCACCAGCCCTGTTCTTTCCACATCTTTAGAGTAAAAGTCTACAGTACCTGCTCAAATCACAATGACCTCCAGCCTTTGGCTCTTTGGTGTGTGCTTGTCCAATCACTCAAGCAAGTGATAAGACCATTGTGATTTCCTCTTTGTCTGAGACAGCTAGCGCTGAAATTAGGCCTAAAAGGAATGATCCATCATGAAGATCTATGGCTGACCAGACAATATTTTGACTTACAGCCATGAATCACATATTCTCTTAGGGAAGAGGATAAAATACCACACTTCTCCAACATCGGAGATGGTTATTCATCACAGACTCTCCTGAATGTTCCTTTAGGGATTCCCGAAAATATGAGTCAGTCAGGATGAATTAAGTCAATACTTTTGCCTGAATATGTTCCTGTCTACACTGGACAGAGCTTCCATTCAACATAAAGAGGACTGTGGACTTTGAGTCTAATGGCACGTGATCAAATATTCTGAATACTCAGATCTTTAGGGGTCTAATGATCCAACTGACAGACTAATAATTTTTCCTTCTTAAAATCTTTTCCTTCCATTACCAGGAAGGCAAAGGATTTCAAAGTCCTGGTGCTCCCAACCAGAGCATACATAAACACTGACCTAGTGAGAATTTTGCTCCACAAGTGAACCGCAGGCCTGTTTAAAGAGGATAAACTTTAAGGTCAGATGACTCACTAGATCCCATCTGATCCAAAATCCACTATTTCAAAGGTATATTAATGTGATATTGGTCATTTTAGTTGTATATTGCATTTTAATTTTATTTCATTTAATTTGGGAGGGACAATAAGACACATTATGCAGAATTTTATCTTATTAAATTTAGATTAGCTAGCAGCATATCACCCTGCAGCTCACACTTGTTAAAGGCACCATCTTTCTGTCTGTGGCCCTATAAAAATTCCTCTGTTTGTTTTGAGCGGCCCATCCAGCCTGACACAACAAAGTTAACTCAACCAATGGCCTAAGTTCGGGACGAGGCTATCTGTTTGTTCAACCAATGGAAAACAGAGGGTTATTCATTGAAAACAACATTTATTTTAGCAACTCCATTCGGTAGCCTCGAAAGGCCCATAACTGATAATGTTATGTGTGCACATCACTGCACCTGTCTCTAAGGTGAGTCTGATGACTCAAAGCTCAGTTGGTGCCTTTAGTTTAATGGCAACCCAGGAATAATCCTAATAGAGGTACACAGTTCAATTAGATTTCTTTCTCTGGCTGGCCCTAACGAAACATATTCTTGGAACTGGGCTTGGCTGAGAAAGAATACATGTAACAACTCATGAAAAATGTCCGACATAAACATCTCTTAATAAGTGATACAAGAACTTTGAAACATGGACAGTGAAATATGGACAATAGGGCTGCACAATAAATTGAAAAAAATAATTAAGTTTACAATTACGGCTGCTGCAATTAACTAATCGTGAAGAGTGTCAATTACAGCATTCCATTTAGATCTACTCCCGTTGAATTAAAATTTTGTATTTACATTTTTTTTCAGTAGGTGAGCATTGTAAACAATTGCTGGCATGTTCATGGAGTACATTAGCCGATATGTAATGGTGCAACAAAACTAGAACGCTCCCATTATAATATCACAATAACAGTGATAATGAAGGACCAAAGTTCTAAGCTTGTTTGTGGAGGTGTAGCTTACCTAAAAAATTTAAAATAAATGGATTGTAATGATTTGCCCCGAACAAAAAAATTGTTTTTTATATAAATTATATTTATCTAAATTAATAATCATCATTACAAAATCAAGGGAAATAATCAACAATTAAGATTTTTGTAATAATCGTGCAGCCCTAATGGACAGTATATCTGATCATAAAGAAAGGAAGATAGTACACCAAATCACACCAAATGAAGGAGGCCAGCACATTACAACACAAGACAAAAGTAGATGACTTTGAGTTACTATTAACATTAGTGTAATTATAATAGCTGTCACATTTAGTAGTATGTGATGCGAAATCCATGCATGCCACAAACTGAGTTAAGAAAAAAAATTTAAGCTTTGATATTTAAACGACCAATGCTGACACTGACTTAGAACAGAAAGTATTTAAAAGAAAAGACAAATCACAATAAAAGCATCTTAAGGTAACAACTGCACGTTTACAGGGTACATGGCAGTACAATCAATACTAATAGCTAACGCTTATAAATATATTGAGGAATTAAGACATGTCCATGTGTACGTCCAGGCAGTGTCACATTTGCAAATATCATGTGGTGAAGGACAATGTCAGCATATAATTTAACTGCTACACAAAGGCATTACTTACAAACACCTGAATATTCCACATTTACATCAAGGCATTTTCCAGTGTCAAGTTCTGCCTGAACACAATGCAAAGAGCGTCACTCTAATGAACTCTGTTAATGAACTCAGTATTTGCAAATGATGAGCTGGTGCTCTTTGGACAAGACTGTAATGTGTAACAAACACAATGGCAATTTGTTTATTATATCTCATAGCAAATCTGTGCACATTACAGTGAATATATATCGATGACAGCCCTCATTATTATTCTATTCCAACTCACCTTACGTGCGTGTCTTCATGCTGGAGCTTCGCCTTAAAAAAAACACAAAAAAACAAAACAAAACCAATGTCAGATTCAAACCGAGTTTATCGGTTTAAAACGCCGCGAAAGGGAAAAATCCGCAAAGTGCGCTCTTGCGCGAGAGATACAGTAATAACAGTCACATATCCGGAAGCCGCGCGCTCTTGCAATTCAGTGACTCTTGCAATCACGCGCAAATTGGGGGAACCGCACCGCACAAATTCACCTTCCAAAAAAGCTTAGCAGTTTATGTTCTTTGGAGTCGCAGAAGCCAGTAATCCAAACAGATATAGCGGTGTGTACTTGGGAAAACTGCAAATTTCGTCGACTGTGCGGAGTCTAAATAAGAAAGTTTCCTCTCCGAACACAGTGACGGACAGACGGACGCCGAGGTTTCCACTGAGCGACTCTTGAGGTCACGAATAGCACGAGCCTCAGGAAACGATGACGCGAGTGCTGGAGACCGTCGGTCTCCGTGAAAGTCTGGCGCCCTCGGCTGACTGAGTCACTAAGATGCACATCTCCCGACGAATATTCAGTAGTGATGTCCAATTCTTGAACGAATCGTTCTTTTGAGCCGATTCTCAGCAAGTAACCGGTCACGCCGGTTCACAACTTTAGTTCCGGGTTTGATATTCCTGTGAGGAATCAAGTCACCTACCTTGGTATCAAAATCTGTAAAGACCAGACAGAACGTGCTTGTCAAAAATGTTACCCAATTTTAGGGAATACTGTAAAAATAATAATAATAATAATAATAATAATAATTAAAACAAATTTAATTCGTGGATAATGAGGGACCTTTCATTGTATGGCCGTGTACTTATTTCTAAATCTGAAGGATTGTCAAGATTAGTTTATGCTTTTCTAGCCCTTGATGTTCCCTTGTCATTTATTAAAAATGTTGACTCCAAGCTCTTTAACTTTATATGGAGGAATAAACCTCATTATCTAAAAAAAATAAAAAAAAAAAGAAGAGAGAGAGAGAGAGAGAGAGAGAGAGAGAGAGAGAGAGAGAGAGAGAGAGAGAGAGAGAGTATGTAATATCCAAGAAAAAGGAGGCCTAAATGCTTTGGACTACTGGACGTCAAATAGGAATTTTCTTTAAAACACACACACACACACACACACACACACACAAACACACACAAACACACACACAAGACAATATGTGGAATATTTTCCCAAAGTTAATATTTCAACAGGTATGTGGACTAGAGTTTTTACTGATGTTGGGAAACTACCAATGAAACTGTAAAACTTTCACAGACAGGTGCTTCTTATGTGGACCCTAACTTACAAACACCATTTTTTCACCTCACAAATGTACAATTTCGAATAATAGAGATATAAAACATAATAGAAAAACAATTTTCCTAAAAGATTGGTTGGAAAAAGACATAATATGGGTTATACAGTTAATTAAGGAGTTTTTGAACCGTTTTGGAAATTCCATCAGTCACAAAGAGTTTGAAAAAGTATTGCGATCCATCCCTGGAGGAGTAAGATTGCTGTTCAGGAATGTATCAGATTTTCCAATCTGTAAAAAATACGATTTTATAGCTTTTATTCCTCTAGAAGGTGTAGATATTAGAAAATGTAATAATAGCAATATCAGATCTATGTGCAGAAGCAATATTACTCCCCCTAGTGTCATATATTGGATTATTTATTAAATATTAATAAATCCCTTCTAACTAATAAAATTAAAGAGGTAACTTATAAAATATATCCTGTCAAAAATTATATTACTAAAAGATGTAAAAATGAAATTAATAATGAATGTACAGTCTGTAAAGTTGAACCAGAAACATTATCCCGCCAATTTTGGAATTGCCATCTTGTCAAAAGATTCTGGAACGATTGTCGCTCAATTTATGTGTAGAAAAATGAATTATACTTTTTCCATTAAAGAAACAAAAGTTTTACTTTAGTTTCATCACAATAACAAAGATGTTAACTTTTCTTTTATTGTAAATTGTATAATTATTTACGGAAGATTCTTTTTACATAAGTTGAAATGGTCAGAAAAGAAACCCAATATTAACCTATAAAAAAAAAGTTAAAGCCAAAAGATTTGTAAAGATATTTAATTTGTATAATTTAACATAATTCTGTTTGTATTGAAACCCCTAACTAATTGTATTGCCTTTTACTTTTTTCTTTATGCTTTCTATATTGATATTATAAATTGTTTAATTTGTAAATTAAAAATACATTTAAAAAACTTTAGTTCCGGGTTGATGACGCAAGACGCACAACTGAAGTAAATGTACTGCACGTCGAACTGTCCGACTCAAAATAACCGAATGAGCCGGTCCCATGACTGTCGAAGTTTGCCGAGGATTACCGAGGATTTGCAATGCGTTGAGACGTTAATAATATCAGAATAATACATTTATAAAACAGATGTTTCTTTCAGTGTAATTTTGAATCATTTTAAAAATATTTGCAAATGAAGGTCTCGAGAATTAAGTAGGCATTTTTACTTGATGATGATACTAATATAAATTATTAATAACATATTCGTTTGAGTGGTGGTGGTGTAGTGGGCTAAAGCGCAAAACTGGTAATCCGAAGGTTGCTGGTTCAATCCCCACAATAATCACCATTGTGTCCTTGAGCAACGCACTTAACTCCAGGGGGATTATCCCTGTATTAAGTGCACTGTAATTCGCTTTGGATAAAAGCGTCTGCTAAATGTAAATGTTTTCTAGTTGTATTTGTATTTTTTTAATTAGACTTCATGAATTGTGTAGCTAACTATGATGGACATTTTCAAGAAACTGAATTTCATTAATTAAATGCAGATGACTTGTAGCCTAACACCGAGTTCGAAATGAACCAACCTTGGCCACCAGGTGCCACTATCAGTAAACATGCAATCTTATGCTTTTAATGCTTTCTCTGTTGCTATATAGCTGAATAATACATTTATTATTTATTTAAGGGTTTGCAAACCTTAATCAAGACAAAATCAGGTTACATATGTTTGATATGGCATTCGTTGTCGTGTAACAACTGGAGTTATTTTTTTGTTTGAAATTGTTGGTCTTTGTAAACCATTTATGCCGTTTGCTCAGTGTTAGATGGTGGAAGCGAAGGAATGTATTGAGGAAAACGGGAAACATGGGGAAATTATTATTATGTCTGTCCTTTTGAAGTGTTAGGGGTACATCTGGTAATGTTGTAAGTAATCTAATTTCTAAACGAAAAGATCATTTATAAATTCCACCATGAAAGTCTGCACATGACATCCCCGTTCATTTGCGAGGATTTAATTTATAAATGATCTTTTCGTTTAGAAGAGAGAAAAAAAAAATTTTTTTTGAAGAGAGAAAAAAAAATTATAAGAGAGAAAAAATTTTTTAGGAAGAGAGAAAAAACATTTTAGGAAGAGAGAAAAAATGTTAGGAAGAGAGAAAAAAATGTAAGACTTAGGCTCAGGAAGGAACTGAGACACTATTTTTATTTTTTTTTATTTTTTTTTTTTTTTCACCTTGCGGTTCAGAGCTTCCATACATATGGCTTTATTTAAATGTTTGAGCATGAAAACTCATCTCAGCTCTGTAGGTCCATACAGTGCAAGTGAATGGTGACCAGAACTTTAAAGCTCCAAAAAGTCTATAAAGTCTATATAAGAAAAGTAATCCATAAGACTGCAGTGGTTAAATCCATGTCTTCTGAAGTGAAGTCATGCTGGTCAAAGGTGGAGATTTATAGTAAAAATAATTTAAATATTGATCTGTTTCTCACCCACACCTCTTATAACATCTGAATAGATTTTACCACTGGAGTCATATGGATTACTTTATGCTGCCTTTATGTGATTTGGAGCTTCAAAGTTTTTGTCACTATTCACTTGCATTGTATGGACCTACAAAGCTAAGATATTCTTCTAAAATTTTTAGCTTTTGTTATGCAGAAGAAAGAAAGTCATACACATCTGGGAAGACATGAGGGTGAGTAAATGATGAGAGAGTGATTTTTATTTTCGGGTGAACTATTCCTTTAAATGTGTGTGAGTTGTACCAAATAGCCTATGTGACATTATTTGTTCAGGCCCACACTATTTTGTATTGTATTATCGATTTTATTAAATTACTATTATTATCAATTTTAAAAACCCCTGGCCTTTTTTCTTTTCTTGTTTGTTAATGGTTGAGCTTATTGTTTACAACTTATATTACCTTTCCCACTAAAAAAAACAAAACAAAAAAAAAAAAAAACTATTTGTAAGTCTTTTTGGTTGTCAACCTTCTTTTATTGTTTTCTTTTCTTTCCTTGTCTTTTCTTTTAATCTAAGGTCCCATTTGAATCAGTTCATATAGTATAACAGAAAATATACAAGTAAACAATACATTAAAGAAAGTACATTAGGGAAGAAAGAAAAAATGGAAAAGCATCAGGTATAAAAGTATTACATATTATCTATCATCAGCATGTACAGAAATAATATAAAAAGGAAGCACAGAGCTTTTGTGTTCTTTGATTTGCTTGATATCTTTTTCATAAATCAATAAGGGCGTTTGATTCCTGCATGTTGTTCGGTGAATGTTCAATTTGGTAAATAGCAATAAAAGATTAATAATAGACCATATTCACAGTAGTGCCATCTTTGATTTTTGACGGGAATGAAAACGAGGCTGTGAAGGATAGATTGTCTCTTCAATGACATGCACTGTATAAAGATGTCAAAAAGCTCCTAGATCACATCTATTTTTCCACAATTCATGTTGCTTGGAGATTTTGTCTACTGAAAGTTCTTGAAAAGATATTTTTTCAATGTTTCGTCATTGGAAAGATAAAAAGAAAACACTTTAAACAACTGTACAACCCATTAAAATGACTCTCTGTCCCTCACAGCCTCGTTTTTATTCCCGTCAAAAATCAAAGATGGCACTGCAGTGAATAAGGTCTATAATATGCACGTTCTCTTTGTTTTGCTAATGCTGCCTTCACGTGCTATCAGAATGATCGGAAATACGAGTTTCCCACTCGGAAGATGCACACGAATGACCCCTCAAGTCATAATTACGACTTGGAAACTCAAAATCTAATTTTGATACCCAAGTTTCCGAGATGGGAGGAGATCTAAACTATCAACAGAACAGTTAGCAGTGAATGACAGGCTTTGTTCATTTTTCAAAATAAAGCTAGTTGTTAGTGCTTGCCATTTTGGTCAAATTCATTTATGTACAGGTTTGGGAGGGTTACTTTTGAAATGTATTCCACTACAGATTACAGAATACATGCTGTAAAATGTAATTTGTAATGTATTCCATTAGATTACTCAAGGTCAGTAACGTATTCTAAATACTTTGGATTACTTCTTCAGCACTGGTAGATTTTCTCACTTGTTTTGACTATAAAAACTCTGTCAGTACAGTAAGACAAAATACACATGTTAAAAATACATTCTCTGAAAAAACAAAATATCTTATGCAGTGTTGTTTCTAAAACAAGATAAATCAAAGTGATCTTGTTTTAAGGATTTTTAGATATTTTTACAGGAAAACAATACAAAAATTATTATCAAGAATATGATTTTTGCCCTAATATCAAAGGTCTTACTAGAAAAAAGAAATTTTGATCCAACTTGAATTTTCTTGATAAAAAATATGATCGTGCCTGGTAACATGTGCATGTAAAATGGCTAGAAATAGCATTTTAGCTTAGTGTAAAGCTGACAGTTTACACAAGGTTTAATTCTATTTCTTCTGCTCCAAACTTACTTCAAACTTACTTCTCTATCTGCTCGTATGAATGTAACACATCATAAGAAAGTGTTTCACCGCTGTTCAGATGCACTTTGGATCGCATCATTTATATGTATAAATTTTTTCCATCTGAAAGGACTAAATATTAAATGAAACAAATGACAATAAAATGCAAAGTAATCTGTTCAGTAATCAAAATACTTTTTGAATGTAACTGTATTCTAATTACAGTTACTAATATTTTGTATTTTAAATACGTAATCCCGTTACATGTATTCCGTTACTCCCCAACCCTGTTTATGTATATCAGCAACCATTCTATGCATGTTGTACATTTCAACACTGTGAACATAGCTTCTATTTGACCAAAATTCCATTATTGTCAGCAAGCTAATGGAGTGATATGTATTATGGTGTCAAAATAAAAGTTCCTCAAGGAATATGTATGAATGAACCTGGCGTTGACCATGTTTCCTGTTCTTTCTGACAACAAAACACTTGAACAGGACATACTCCTAATTACTACTTCAGAAGTGGGAAGTAGGATAATTCCGATAGCAAACAGTGGTAGTAAAAACGTTTTTATAGTAATTTTATAGTAAAAAAATAAATAAAAATATATATATATATATAAATAAATGTTTGGGGCATCACAGAAAGTACAATTTGTCTCTATATTTATTATTTTAAACCTTTTGCTGGATAAATCCTTACTTGTACTCCATTTCCCACAATTCCATGTTATGACGTCAGAACGCCTTATCCAATTATATCCAACTTGGTCACAGAAGCAAGGTTCACCAGGAAACATCATCAGTAATGTAGAGCTTAGTTCACAATTCTGTGCCTGTTGTCAGTTTATGTATATATCATTAACTATTTTATCTTTTAATCTTCCGTGCTCACATTTTGACATTGACGATGCACAGAGTGCAAGTGTTGTCTGGACATCTATCTTCACATAGACTTTTTGGCATGAAGCAGTGCAGTGCGTCAGATGCAGATCCGAATGATATCGTTGTGGTTCATGGGTTACGCACAGCAATCGGCCGGGCGAAAAGAGGGTCTTTTAAGGTGGGATATCGTACACTATGATTGCTTGTGTCTTTATCAGTTTCTTGCAGGAAATCACAGCCTTAAAACAAGTCGTCTGAGAGTTTTAAATTGCAATGCGACATGACTCTACCCATCATCTAGGACACTACCCCAGATGAGCTGCTCAGTGCTGTGATGAGTGCGGTCCTTAAGGATGTGGGACTGCCACCGGCCTCACTAGGGGATGTGTGTGTTGGTGAGTCACTAAACAGTCTGACAATCAGAACATCAGTACTATAGGTATACACTCAAGCACACCAATATGAATCACAATCACACGAGGAGTGATAATATTCAGAAACTCATACTGCTCTTTTGCAGGTAATGTGCTTCAGCCTGGGGCAGGTGCACTGATGGCTCGAGTTGCACATTTTCTAAGGTGAGATGGTTAGATTTCATATAAATCAAGACATTATTAAGCACATGCATTGGTTGTAATTTACAAGACATTTTTTTAATTTTACAGTGGCTTTCCTGAGTCTGTACCAGTCTATACAGTGAACAGACAATGTTCCTCTGGACTACAAGCACTTTTTAATGTTGCAGGTACAGTAATATGACCCATGTCGCCATATTTAGCTGCAGCATAAGGGAATTCAAGATTACAAATAGAATAGGTCTCTTTTTTCTTTTTTATAAGGTGGAATCAGAAATGGTTCATATGACATGGGCCTTGCCTGTGGGTTAGTATGGCACATTTATATTGATCATTTGTTTATTTTAGTCATAGCAAGTAAAGAAAGTATTTCAGTAGGCTCCCCTAACATAGAAAGAGAAACTGTTGTATTTTTCTGAAGCTCATGTCCTTCTACTTGCACATCTTTTTGGCAGTACTGAGAGCATGTCCCTTCGCTCAGTGGGAAACCCAGGGGACATCAGCCCTCGACTGATGGACAATGAGAAGGCCAGAGACTGCATAATTCCCATGGGGTAATGGATAATTTGCTTCTTTGATGTCAAACACTGTGTTAACTCATGTTATAATATAAAATATACCCTTTTCTCTGTTGTGTTGTACATCAGAATAACCTCAGAGAATGTTGCAGAGAGATTTGGCATCACCAGGGAAAAACAGGACAGCTTTGCTCTCAGTTCCCAACAAAAGTATGCACTCCCTTGACATTTATGGGTTGTTTATTCTTGCATAAGTTCTTATTAGTTTGTAAAGATGTACTAAAAGCAACTCCATTGCATATACTTAAAGGAATAGTTCACCCAAAAATTACAATTCTCTCATCATTTACTCACCCTCATGCCATCCTGTATGTGTATGGCTTTCTTTCTTCTGCTGAACAAAAATTAAGATTTTTAGAAGAATATCTCAGCTCTGTAGGTCAAAACAAAGTGAATGGTGACCAGATCTTCGAAGCTCCAAAAAGCACATAAAGGCAGCATAAAGGTAATCCATACAACTCCAGTGGTTAAATCCATATCTTCAGAAGTGATATAATAGGTGTGAATGAGAAACAGATCCATATTTAAGTCCATTTTTTACTATAAATCTCCACCCTTCACCAGCCCCGACCAGTAGGTGGTAATATGCACAAAGAATGTGAATCGCCAAAAAACAAAAGAAGAAGAATGTGAAAGTGGACATTTGTAGTAAAAAAGGACTTAAATATTGATCTGTTTCTCCCCTACAACTATTATATCACTTCTAAAGACATGAACCACTGGAGTCATATGGATTACTTTTATGCTGACTCTGTGCTTTTTGGAGCTTCAAAGTTCAGGCCACCATTCACTTGCATTGTGAGGACCAACAGAGCTGAAATATTCTTCTAAAAATCTTTGTTTGTGTTCTGCAGAAGAAAGAAAATCATACACATCTGGGATGGCATATTGGTGAGTAAATTATGAGAGAATTTTCAATTTTGGGTGAACTATCCCTTTAACCATATACTAATGTAAGACTGTTTTTTACATCATTAGGGCAGCCATGGCCCAGAAACAGGGCTTATTTGATCAAGAGATTACACCAGTCACAACAAAATTTGTGGATGAAAACGGCACTGAGCGCACTATTACTGTCACCAAGGATGATGGGATCCGGCCTGGGACTACATTAGAGGGCCTTGCCAAACTTCGTCCTGCATTCAAGGAAAACGGCAGCACAACTGCCGGTGTGCACTTAGTTAATTAGATGAGAAACAAAAGTCTAAAAGAGACTTTTGATCCTCATTTGACCATCACTTATTGAGTCTTCTTGAAATGTTTTTATATAACTTAGTTCTTTGTTTCCCTCTGTAGGTAATGCCAGTCAGGTAAGTGATGGAGCTGCAGCAGTACTAATTGGGCGGAGATCTACGGTGGAGGAACTGAGACTGCCTGTCTTTGGGGTGCTGAGGGCAAGCGCTGTGGTGGGCGTGCCACCAGACATAATGGGCATTGGACCAGCCTATGCCATCCCAGAAGCTCTTAACCAGGCAGGTAAGTACAGTAGGCAGCTGTTCTTTCCTTTACTTTCATATCAACTATTTTATAATCAAACAATAATGATACATCAAAATAGCTTTTTCACTAAAATAGTGGTTGTATATGAACTGTGTTATTGTATTTGCATTTACAGGGCTGACTATTGATGACATTGATGTGTTTGAGATCAACGAAGCATTTGCCAGTCAGGTGAGTGATTCATTTCTCTTGGGTTACCTGCAGGTTCTTCACTATAGAAAGCTTTTGGCTGTTTGCCTGTTACTCATAACATTACACACCTGTTGCTGCACTTTCAAAGTGTAGTGTGTACACTGCCTGAAATAGACACGTTGTCTTTTTTTGTCCTAGGCTGTGTATTGTGTGGAAAAGCTGGGCATTCCCATGGAGAAAGTAAATCCTAATGGAGGTGCAATAGCTTTTGGTCATCCACTGGGCTGCACTGGGGCTCGACAGGTCGTGACCCTGCTCAATGAGCTAAAACGCAGATGCAAAAGGTGAGCACTCTTCTCTCCCAAGGGTTAACCTAATACTGGGGTGCATTCATGCAGCTATACAATAACTTTATAGCAATTAAAAAATGATGATCCTATTACTTTTCTTTTGCAGAGGGTATGGTGTGGTGTCCATGTGCATTGGGACTGGAATGGGAGCAGCTGCAGTTTTTGAGTACCCTGGACAGTGATTAAAGCCCTCGCTTAAATCTCAAGATGCAAATCTCCTGATGAGACGCAGAGAGACTAACAGTCACAAATAATTTTTTTTAATCAGGCTGCTACAACACTAACTGTAGAATACACGCAGAAAAACAGAATTCTTAATTGGTTTTTAATGCTGGGTGTTTGTCTTACTTTCGAGGATGGTAATGATAATATTTCAGATCTCTTTTTAAAGTGCCTTGTATTTCAACTGATGACAGATCATGAAATAAGATATTCCTGTATCTGTGAGAGCAATCTTACCTGAGACATTCTATTATGACACATTAATCTGATGGTCTTTCCATATAGATACTAACAGAAAATTCCTAAATATTCAGAATTATAAAAACAATGGTGGTCAATTTTTAGCCCTCTGTTATTTACACAGTGCTGTAGACTAGTGTAATTCACTAAGATTTGTAATGTATTTCAGGAAACTAGTAATTTCTATTAAATAATTTGCTATAAATAAAAAAGTTTGTTTCAGAGGCTATTTATATGTGAAATCACTGTTTAACTACAACTTGACCTTCGATCTCTTGTTTCGCAAAAACTCTGTGAGTACTGGGTAATCTGAAATCATGCGGTCTGTTTATCTTGAGATTCTTTAATATTCTTTACAATTAAAAACAGAAAACTGTTTCACATAGAGAGTTTTTTTTAAGAACAGTGCGTCATCAAACTAAAGAATGATGGTTATACAAGTTGCAAGTGTCTAGTATTGTCTATGATAATACTAGACACTCACAAGTGAGTATTTTTTGTCAGGTGTCAGATACCAGAGATACAAAACTCATCAAGTGTTCCTCTTCCATAAACGTTAAGAAGAAGTGAGGTCTCTCCAATAATCCCATGCACTGTGATAGTTGTCTGGAAATCTTTCTTATCACAATGAGTAAAATACTGTTAGTAAGTTCAGTCTATTTATGTGAGAACGGCTTCTTTACTGGAGCCAGAGATATAGGACTTCCATTTCTCTCCTCTCCATCACATTCTTCCTCATTCTCTGCTAAATCATCCTACAAAACAAGAGGGAAGCTTATATTGAAATGCCCATCTAAATTAAATTAATTGGTTTTAATAAAGTGGAACTTGGGTGTAATCAAACAGTGAGGTATCATTTAAGCTTAGACTCACAGACTTGGTCATGAAGGACCAGTTTGTGTCTTCTCTGCTGAGGGTGTGATTTTCATCCCACGTGGACGGGAACATGATGCATGAGTCCAGCCCTCCGACAACATCATTGCCATCAGCATCCTTCAGAGGAAAGGGTTCATCACATGCAACTAACAGGTCTATCAACTTACTGTCTCCAGCCTCCAGGATGTAGTTCACCCAGTCCATACGGATAAATGTGGCGCTCAGCTCACCATAAGGACTGGTGTTAATGAGGCATAAAGAGCGTGACACAGTGTCTATACAGTGATAAAAAGATGACTTGAGATATATATATATATAAAAGCAAATAAAAATGACTAAAGAAAGTGTGGGTATATTCAAATATGAGGCAAATGTGGCTTTACCAGTCAGTATGAGGCAGTGAGTAGGACACAATAAGAGGTTTGGCTTTACAGAAAAAGCCCAGCTCTAATGGACTCTTTATTCCACTTCAGTCAGATCATCCTGGAACCATAAAATCAAACAACTAAAAAAACAAAAACAAAAAAACATTGTATTAAATGGCATAGCTGAAGTGAAGTTGGGACTGTTTGCAGTACTGCAATAAAGACACAACAGTGTGAGCCATGAATGATACAGAGACTTTAGTTTTGGCATGAGGCTCCACAGTGCCTGCAGAGGGGCTAAAGGTTGCAGAGCAGAGATAAGCGTGTGCACCTTGGAGCTGAGAGGGAGAGAAGACCCTGAGAATGACTAAGGAGATTCATCCAGTCCATCCCTTACAATATCACTGTACTGTAGTATAATGTGCAATACTGAAAAGTTGAAAAAAAAAAAAAAAAAAGAGGCTCAGATTTCAATTATAATGTGACAATGTGAACTCCTCATGGATCTACAAGCATGGTTTCGTCTCACCTTGCTCCAGGTGAAGCATGCTGGCAGTAGTGTTTGGTTAAATAGAGTCACGCTGCCCTTCTGTGGAACTCCAACATACAGATCAGCCAACACCAGCTCACAGCAAGAGAAAAGAAAACCTGAAAGATAACTGAAGACAATAACACACATTTTTACTAAGCTTTCTAATTGGGGACACACCATAAAATTATATTGTTTTTTATACAAATCTAATTATAATTACTATAGACTAACAGCCTTTCTACACCGGACACGAGTGGCACATCATGTCAAAAACAACAGAACCCCATTATAATCAATGATGATGTCTACACTGGAAGCGTCCATTGCGGCATGTCCATTGGGTTTTGCGCTGATTTACCTTTTGAAGAAATTTTTTCCCCAAACTATAGCTAAGTACATATACTGTATACACATACATTACACATTATACACATACTCATATTTGTATCCACCTACAAAAAGGACATAAATAGTACAGATGCATATGTTACAGAACACTTAGCAGAAAAAAAGTCCATTAATATGAAAAGATCTAGATGCTGGAAGACTGATATGCAGGGTTGGGGAGTAACGAAACACATGTAACAGGATTACGTATTTAAAATACAAAATATAAGTAACTGTATTCCACTACAGTTACAATATAAATCATTGGTAATTAAAATACAGTTACATTCAAAAGTATTTTGATTACTGAAGAGATTACTTTGCATTTTATTGTCATTTGTTTCATTTAATATTTAGTCCTTTCAGATGGAAAATATTTATACATATAAATGATGCGATCCAAAGTGCATTTGAACAGCAGTGAAACACTTTCTTATGATGTGTTACATTCATACGAGCAGACAGAGGAGTAAGTTTGAAGTAAGTTTGGAGCAGAAGAAATAGAAATAAACCTTGTGTAAACTGTCAGCTTTACGCTAAGCTAAAATGCTATTTGTAGCCATTTTACATGCACGTTACCAGGCATGATCATATTTTTTTATCAAGAAAATTCACGTTGGATCATAATTTCTTTTTTTCTAGTAAGACCTTTGATATTAGGGCAAAAATCGTATTCTGGATAATAATTTTTGTATTGTTTTCCTGTATAAATATCTAAAAACCCTTAAAACAAGATCAATTTGATTTATCTTGTTTAAGTAACAACACTGCATAAGATATTTAGGTTTTTCAGAGAATGTATTTTTAACGTGTATTTTGTCTTACTGTACTGGCAGAGTTTTTATAGTCAAAACAAGTGAAAAAATCTACCAGTGCTGAAGAAGTAATCCAAAGTATTTAGAATACGTTACTGACCTTGAGTAATCTAATGGAATACGTTACAAATTACATTTTACAGCATGTATTCTGTAATCTGTAGTGGAATACATTCCAAAAGTAACCCTCCCAAACCTGCTGATATGTTTATGTTGACTCACAAGTCAGTATTGGAGGTGGCCTGTGAGCCTCCACTGGTATAATCAGAGGATATGGCGACTGTGTCTCCATGACAAGGATGTCCTCATAATCAGCCAGAGAGTCTGGAGCAAACCGCACCATATACTGGCAGCTCATACCAGGTGCTACAATTCCCCCCTCACCAGGGAACCTGCCTATGGAACATATACCTCTGTTACACTGTGTTATATATTCATAAAGACCTATGCTTACAACACATAAAAAATGCTAATTCAAATTTCATTATGTATGTGCCTGGATGAGCAGATTTATTTGCACTTTTAGCAGCAGATGTCACTGTTTCCCTATTCTGCCACACAGAGCTGCAATTTAAAGTTGAGGTGTGTCATTTTTTTTCTATGTTCAAATATTTTCTCCTATTCCAGCTTAAAAGATGTAAACATTGTGCTATTGTAGTGCAACCATTCAAACATCAAGACATTGTAATATTTATGCATCCCGACCAGCCTGATATAGGAACAATGGCACAATCGAAGGCATTAGTTTGAGTATATGTTTATTTGACCAGTGGCAGATGGGGGAGTGTTCAGGAAACCTGTTTTAAAAAAAGTAATTCTTTGTGCAATACCTTAAATTCACAGAAATCACACACTTTACCTTTATGCCTTTTTACTTTATACAGAATCCTGAGACATTTAAATTGAAGGCAGACATTCTGCCAACATGGATGAAGCTTTTATTAGGTCAGAAATTGGTCTTTTTGTTGTTGTTGTTGTTGTTGTTGTTGTTGTTGTGGAGACTCACCCAAACCGACAGATAAGTGTGGAGAGGTTGGAGGAATTAGTCGAATGTGATGACTGGTTGCAGTCATGTTTTTTAGCTCCACCGCAGTCTACAGGAAACAGGAGGCACCATTCAGAACTGAAAATATACAGAACTGGAAAGACACCAGTCAGAGGAGGGAAGGATCTTGCCATGTAAGAAAAATCTAATTAAATTTTACACCAATTCTTATGTAGTATAAAACCCCTAATCATTGATTCAGTCACCAAAAGCATGCAGTATAAAGTGTAAACATAAGAAGTAAAATCCAAGGAATTATGCATTTAAGACTAAAAGGAATTTGCAATCAGTAATTCCATACCTCATAGACTCGTCCAACTCTGTAGTCTGTGAAGAGAATCACAGGTGGACTTGCAGAAAAGATGGGAACGGGAGCCTCAATACTGGTGTTAAAGGACAGTAAATGAATCTTTGTTACCACAATACCCAGTGATTTATCATCCATGTGCATGGCTGATGAGGACTATTTATACCCTTTTAAATAAAGTGAATACATATTCTATCCAAGCATGTTGTTGCATCAAAAACTGATATCTTCCTTGATTATTAAATCTATACTGGATGTCCATCAGTTGAGGATCTGTAAGTAATAATTAGTCCCTTTGTTCACTGTTATAACAGAACATTCTTATTCTGTTGTTGACTTCTCAAAACAGAAAACAGGAACTGCACAGAGTTCATATATTCCCAAAATGCGAAAAGAGTCAGCTGATCCATTTTGATAGTCTTATGACTCTTTTGGCCTCTGTGAGTGGAAACAACTCACTTAAATTCTAGTTGGCGAGAAAGTGAAACATGGGATGGAATTATTCAAATTATTCAGCAATGTAGTCCAGTTCTCAATGTTTTTCTTCATTACTAGAACCTGGAATGCTGTTATGTTCTTGAATGCAATAAGACAATAAATTATACAGACAGCATGGCTGTTAACATGCATTGTAGAATAACCCATTCGACTGGTTTGCAATACCATGACAGCAATGTTGTGCTTTTCAAATTTCTACATAAGCCTTGGGGTGGGGAGTGGGGGAGAGGGAGGGGTAGTATCTTGAGTGTCCATGTGTATCATATTTCCCCTACCCAAGCTGCACAAATATTGTGGAACTAATGGCTGCATACAGCTGTCGAAAATGTAAACAACAAAGCAACAAAGGTTTTTAGAGATTAAAAGTGAAGCCTTCAGATGACATGAAAAAAACTATTTATTTTTTGAATTTGATATTAATTAAGAAACTGGCATTTCATCTGCAGTCAATGGTGTCAGTAATGGTTCAGTGCACCAGACATTTCAAATAACACTGAATCAATGAATTTGTGGTTGCTTCTTCATTAGTCTGTTGCTGTGGGCTAAATTAGTGTTAAAAAAATAAATAAAAATAAATCAAATAACAAATTACCAGTAATCTATCTGCATCAAGTGTCTTCCCAAAACAAACACTAATTAAAGGGATAGTTTACCCAAAAAGGACAGTTCTGTCATCATTTACTTATCCTGATGTTGTTCCAAACCCATATGACTTGCTTTCTTCCAAAGAACACAAAAGACGATATTAAGTCTCAGTCACCACTCACTTTAGTTGTATTTTTTTTATTTTTTTATTTTTTCATACAAGAAAAGTGAATGGAAACTGTGGCTGTCAATTAGCCCAACATTTATTTTTGTGAAAAACCTACAGCTTTGGAACAACATGAAACTGAGACAATGATGACACAATGTTCTTTTTTGGTTAACTATCCCTTTGAAAAAGAAAAACTGTGGTCCCACCTTTCTCTGCCAGTGTTCTTGCTATTTTCTCTATTTTTCAGCCTCTTCCCTGGCATTATAAGGGACCTTCCCCCATGCTGAGCATTTGGGAGCAGGAAGCGAGGGTTGCACAGGAATTTGTGTCGCTCTTTGTGTTTTTGCAGGGCAGCCAACTCACCTGACTGACTCTGAGCACTGGGCTCCATTGAAAGCACCTTCTGCACCTGACCTAATTTCTTAGATGAAAAATGGGAACAACAAATAATATGCAATAATATAAAATGCACAGGGAAGTCTTAGATCTAAAGTGTTAATTTGAACGAAAACAGTGTCAAAGATATAAATCTTTGATATCAAAGATATAAAGATTATTATAAGACAGTTAATTCTTTGGACATGCATTGGGTAAAGAGTGCTGCTATATGACTCCACTGAAGAGTTTCATTTTTTGTGTCACTCTGCTCTCTGTATGCCATGTTTTTAATAGGCTATCAGTCTGTTTTGCTTGGTGACATACAAATCTTGATGCTTTGGCATCTTTTGGAACTATTTTCGTTGGCAGAGAAAAAATAAACATAATAACTGAACAAACTTTGTCTGAAAAGTAAGTAATATTATTGACTCATTTATAGAACTGTTGTATAAAAGCAATCATTGCACTCCCTATCATGCTGTTGTAATGAATATCAGTACAGCTGAGATAAGCAACTCTTGCTTGTGTGATATTGCTTAATTCTACTACCTTTCATGAGGAAAAAGGAATAATGTTTAGGAGCAAACCTCAGCGGAATCACCCTTATGGACCTGGACTCCGGTGAGGAAGGGAGAGTGAGTGTCTCCTCCGAATGTTCCATCAGGCTCTGGGCTGTATGCGCAGGTGGGGGCATCAGTGTGTAGTTGTCATCCTGCGGTTCAGTGCAGATGTGCATGTTATAGGAGACAGTTGGCTGGTCAAAGCCAGGGTTGATCTTGCCTGTAAAGAACAAGAAGATTAAAGGAATAGTTCATCCAAAAAAAATAATTTCTATCATTACTAATCCTCATGTTGTTCCAAACCCTTTGACTTTCTTTCTTCTGAGGAACACGAAAGCAGATGTTTAGCAGAATGTTAGGGACTGACAACATCAGTCATCATTTACCATTTTATTTATTTATTTATTTTTTTTTATCGTTTTTTTATACTTTAAAAAAGTTTATATTGACTGATATTGTCAGTCCTTAACATTCTGACATAGTGTTCCATGGAGGAAAGGAAGTAAATGTGAATCTGAATGACGAGAGGACATGTGACCAATAGAAGATCGAAACGTCACACACTGAACTCTTGCCTCAATTCAAAGGACTTATTTCAAAGTTGTATGTATTTATTGTTGCTGGTAAGTGAGTAGATGGTATATATTTTATTTTATTTTATTTATTTTTTTCTCCCATTTTCTCCCCAATTTGGAATGCCCAATTCCCAATGCGCTCTAAGTCCTCATGGTGGCGTAGTGACTCGTCTCAATCCGGGTGGTGGAGGACCGTCAGTCCACGCATCTTAACATGTGGCTTGTTGAGCGCGTCACCAGGGAGACGTAGCGCATGTGGAGGCTTCACGCTATTCTCCGCGCACAACTCACCATGCACCCAACTGAGAGCGAGAACCACATTATAGTGACCACGAGGAGGTTAACCCAATGTGACCCTACCCACCCTAGCAACCGGGCCAACTGGTTGCTTAGGAAGCCTGACTGGACTCACTCAGCATGCCCTGGATTCGAACTTGCGAATCCAGGTGTAGATGGTATATTTTGACATATTTAATATAATATTATTTGTTGATTGAGAAATACTGTTTGCTAAAACCAGAAGCTCTCCCACATGACATCGCGAGAGTTAGGTAAATTCAAACAGCTACAGAGAGCTGGCTGAAGTGCCGATTTGAAGTTAAATTGGCAATTTTGTTTTTCACACAAACGTATCAATTAAATTCAGAAGACGTTACTTAATCAACTGGAGTGTGGAATTGTTGCATGGCACCGGAACTATTTTTTCTTGCACTCATCTTGACGCACAGAAATGTTAAAATACACTAGCAGTCAGACAGCGCTCACCCTTTCAGTTATTGCACTCGTTCAAATAGGGAGCAGTGCTTTCCTGAGGTAATGACAGAAAAACAGCATCTGGAGTTATTCACACTAAGTAATGACAAACCTAGACATGACATGTATTACAATGGGCTTGTGTGACAATTTTTACAGGTTTATTTAAATTTAGAGTTGTTAAAACATTGATAATGATCTTTAATCCTCGTTGATAAATGATAACCTTATGAAAACTTACCATAGATTTACTGTAGTAATAATATTTTTTTCTCCCCAATTTGGAATGCCCAATTCCCAATGTGCTCTAAATCCTCGTGGTGGTGTAGTGGCTCGCCTCAATCCAGTGGTGGAGGACGAATCTCAGTTGCCTCCGTGTCTGAGACGGTCAACCTGCACATCTTATCATGTGGCTTGTTGAGTGTGTTACTGCGGAGACATAGCACGCGGAGGCTTCACGCTATTCTCTATGGCATCCATGCACAACTCACCATGCGCCCCACTGATAGCAAACCACAATATAGCGACAACGAGGAGGTTACCCCATGTGACTCTACCCTCCCCAGCAATGGGGCCAATTTGGTTGCTTGGAGACCTGGCTGGAGTCACTCTGCACGCTCTGGATTCGAACTCATGACTCCAGGGGTGGTAGTCAGCCTCTTTACTTGCTGAGCTACCCAGGCCCCTACTGTAGTAATATTGTATTAACCATAGTAACCACGACTGTAGAAACCATTTTTTGGTTTTGATACAATTAACCATGGTTTTACTTTAGCATTACTGTAGTATCCTGGTAACTTGGTTTTAGTAATAGTAACCATATAATAATATCTATGGTTAATTTTGAGGTTTTATATGTGGCTTATACTTAACTCATTTTTAAAGGGTAAACAAAGCAGCCTAATAATTTTCTGTTTAGGCCCATAAATATATACAAAAAATTAGTAATAATAAAGTAACTCATTTTATCTGAAGAATTCATAAAAATCCAATTTAATAGAGGTATCGGTATTGGTATTGGTATCGGCGATATCGGCTAAAAGTACCAGATCCAACAGAACTAAGTGGCAATGCCCATCCCTACTGTTTTGGCTGCACAAGGGGGACCCACACAATATTAGGCAGGTGGTTTTAATGTTGTGGCTGAGAGGTGCAGAATGACTCATCAATGGCCATTGACGATTGACGATAGCTGCCTTCTTTTAAATGCCCGAAAAGCATAGTTGGTGGAAACAAATGAAACTTTTGGACATCCCGAGCTGAGAAGATAGACTTGAAAGACCGGTGTTGTTGCTGTCGTGGGTGTTGCGCATAGAATTATAGGCGGGTTCCCCACACAAACGTTCATGTCAGCGGATGGTTTAGGACACTGATCTTACTCAGCCCAGTATATGGGCGGCTTTTGGACGTGAAACGTCTTTTTTTGACGGACTGGGACTCGAACTTGAAGAAAAAGTAAAATATAAAAAAGTATCATGGAAGAAAATGGTAGGGCTGGCAAAATCGGTAAGTTGTGATATTTTTGCCGTAAGTGATGCTTATCCGCGAGAAGAGTGAACGTTATTGGTTTGATGTGTCAGTATTGCTATAACATGAATAGGCCTACCATTTTCCATAATAGTTATTTTTGCTGTTTAGATATGAATTTGAATTTGGTACGATTCCACAGCCTTATGCAAAATGTGATTTTGTGTAGCCTATATTTCTCTATAAAATACTTTTTATTTTATGAATAAAATAACCCAGTGCTGCCATTGTTTTAGGCGTAGTTACCACACAGGCTACTTATATTTAGTGCCATCACTGAACATTTTCCTCAGGGGTGTTTGATGCCCTGTCCTTCATCTGAGAACTTTGTATTGTGTTGCTATCCTTCTCAGGCCTTAATGTAAAGTAAGGTTAACCACTGTCACACACACCTTAAATAATTCTTATTTAGTCTAAGTTCAAAAGAAACTGCAAGTGACAAATTTAGTAACTGACTTGAACTTGTCAAATAGACACAGCACACAGTTTCAAACTTGTAGGCTAAACCTGGCCTTAAAATCAGACTAATGTCACGTTACAAGCTATGCACATGACAAACAAATAGGCTACAAATGAGGGATTGTAATGTGGTGTAACTTATTTTCTTTTCGTGGACCGGCGGGTTACATGCCTGAGAACAAACCACATTTAGCGTATCAAAATGAGTGACTTAATGCCAAGCAAGTATTCAGACAGAAGAGGGTGTCCTTTCCCAAGTCCTCTCGTTCACTCTTGTACAGACCTCACGGGAAGGGAGGTTTTTAGGCAACAGGAAAATTCTGTAGTCGACTACACGAAGAATTTCTGTAAACAATAAGGATTAGGCTATGAATGGCGAGAACGGGAAACACATAGGTGAGCGTTTATATTGGGTTTATATCGGGTGGTCGTGTTTCCTATATGTTTCTGTTTACTAGGCTGCCGAGGGCTGTCAACCTTAAAGGGCTCTATTCGCCTACGAATATTTAACACATCAACTAGAATTCCGCCAAAATTCCATAGTCACTGTAAAAAGATTATAACATGGGATCTCCTTTAAAGTTTGAGAAAAGTTTTTCCAAATCTACCTAAGTATTGTAGTAACACTGTAGTAATGGTAATGGAAACTTATCATCAGAGTACACAGGTATACTCTCTAATAATGAGAGAAGAAAAAGGAGAGAAAGTCAGGCGTTCCAAATGTAGGCGATATTTTCACTTGATTTGCTTGTTGTATTTAAAGCTTTTTTATTTGTATTTATTTTTTATTTTATTTTTTTAGTGTTTTTAGCTTAAAATAACAATTTTAAGTGATTCTATTAAGGAAATGCATATGATACCATATTATTTTTATTATCATAATGATAACTTTGCAACATACAAATGGAGGCTAAAGAGTACACAAGTACAGAGGATAAACTTCAAGTACCATTTCTGAGGCTGAACTGAATGAAAATTCACCTAATATCGTTGCATGTCATTTGCTATGTATGGTAACGTATACAGCCACAAATATTTGGAATTCAAGGAATAGTTCACCCAAAAATGAAAATTCTCTCATCATTTACTCACCCTCATGCCATCTCAGATGTGCATGGCTTTCTTTCTTCTGCTGAAGACAAATTAAGATTTTTAGAAGAATATTTCAGCTCTGTAGGTCCTCACAATGCAAGTGAATTATTACCAAAAATGTTAAGCTCCAAAATGCACATAAATGCAACATAAAAGTAATCCATACAACTCCAGTGGTTAAATCCATGTTTTCAGAGGCGATATGAAAGGTGTGAAACAGATCAATATGTAAGTCCTTTTTTACTATTACTAATTTTCCTCCCTGACCAGTAGGTGGCAATATACACAACAAATATGGATTGCCAAAAACAAAAGAAGAAGAACATGAAAGTGAAAGGGGACATAGTAAAAAGGACTTAAATATTGATCTGTTTCTCACCCACATTTATCATTGATTCTGAAGACATGATTTAACCACTGGAGTCAATTGGATTACATTTGTGCTGCCTTTATGTGCATTTTAGAGCTTCAAAATGTTGGTGCCCATACACTTGCATTGTGAGGACCTACAGAGCTGAGATATTCTTCTAAAAAAACTTTGTGTTCAGCAGAAGAAATAAAATCAAACACATCTGGAATGGCATGAGTGTGAGAATGAGAATGAAAGAATGAGAATGAGCTTTATTGCCAAGTATGCTTACACATACAAGGAATTTGTCTTGGTGACAGGAGCTTCCAGTGTACAACAATACAAAAACAATACAAAAACAGCAGCAAGACATAGATAATAATAAAAAAATAAAAAATAAAAAATAATTATACACATACGTACAGACACACACATACATACATACACACATACACATGGGTAGTGCAAATCTAATACAATCTGTTATGTACAGTGTAAATACAAATCTGTTATGTACAGTGCAAATGTTTGTTTTTTTCAGAGGAATGAAGTGACAGAAGAGGTTGGATGTGTTGGATAAATATAAGAAAGACTAAACTGTGTATTGCACATAGTTATTGCTCAATGGGGCAGTTTAACTGTTCATGAGATGGATAGCCTGAGGGAAAAAAACTGTTCCTGTGCCTGACGGTTCTGGTGCTCAGAGCTCTGAAGCATCGGTCAGAAGGCAACAGTTCAAAAAGGTAGTGGGCAGGGTGAGTGGGGTCCAGAGTGATTTTTCCAGCCTTTTTCCTCACTCTGGAAGTGTATAGTTCTTGAAGGGGTGGCAGGGGGCAACCAATAATCCTCTCGGCTGTCCGAACTGTCCTTTGTAGTCTTCTGATGTCTGATTTCGTAGCTGAACCAAACCAGACAGTTACTGAAGTGCAGAGGACAGACTCAATGACTGCTGAGTAGAACTGTATCAGCTGCGCCTGTGGCAGGTTGAATTTCCTCAGCTGGCAAAGGAAGAACAACCTCTGCTGGGCCTTTTTCACAATGGAGTCAATGGTGGCCTTTCAATTCGACAGTAGAACACATTCAGGTCGTCAGCCAGTTGTTGGTCCACCACAGGGCTGGGGGCAGGAGTCCTGTAATTCGTAAGTTGTTTCATGCCACTCCACACTGATGCAGGGTCATTAGCTGAAAACTTGTTTTTCAGCTTCTCAGAGTATCTTCTTTTAGCCACTCTGATTCCCTTATTCAGTGTGTTCCTGGCCTGATTGTACAAGACTTTATCCCCAACTCTGTAAGAATACTCTTTGGCCTGACAAAGCTGCCTGAGTTCCGCTGTAAACCATGGTTTGTCATTGTTAAATGTTAAATAAGTCCTAGCAGGAATGCACATATCCTCACAAAAACTGATATATGATGTAACATTATCTGTGAGCTCATCCAGATTGGTGTCTGCAGCCTCAGAAACACTCCAATCAGTGCAATCAAAGCAGGCTTGTAGTTCCCGCTCTGCTTCATTGGTCCATCTCTTTACAGTCCTTAATACAGGCTTAGCAGATTTTAATTTCTGTCTGTAGGTTGGAAGAAGATGAACCAGACAGTGATCAGATAGTCCCAAAGCTGCTCTAGGAACAGAGCGATATGCATCCTTTATTGTTGTGTAGCAGTGATCCGGTATGTTCCTGTCTCTGGTTGGGCATGTAATGTGCTGTTTGTATTTGGGCAGTTCACGTGTGAGGTTTGCTTTATTAAAATCCCCAAGAATAATAATAACTGAGTCCGGGTATTGTTGTTCCGTGTCTGTGATTTGATCAGCCAGCTGTTGCAGCGTGGCATTCAAACATGCGTTTGGCGCAATATACACACCAAAATAAACGAGGAAAACTCCCATAGCGAGTAGAAAGGCTTACTGTTAATAAAGAGCACTTCCAAATCAGGACAGCGCATCTTCTTTAACGTTGTTACATCTGTACACCAACTTTAATTGATGTAAAAGCATGTTCCACCGCCTCTCGT
Organism: Myxocyprinus asiaticus; assembly: GCF_019703515.2. Classification (NCBI taxonomy): domain Eukaryota; kingdom Metazoa; phylum Chordata; class Actinopteri; order Cypriniformes; family Catostomidae; genus Myxocyprinus; species Myxocyprinus asiaticus. The sequence continues at coordinate 21,007,269 of NC_059387.1, forward strand.
TTTCCCCGTTAACTCCGCGATGCGATCCGCTCTGAACAGCTGAAAGCCCGGCAGCTGTAACACGCTGTCCGGAATGGCTTCACTCAGCCAGGTTTCAGTGAAACACAAGGCAGCAGAGTTTGAAAAGTCCTTGTTTGTGCGGGTGAGGAGATGTAGTTCGTCCGTTTTGTTAGGGAGAGAGTGGAGATTCGCTAGATAAATGCTCGGCAGCATTGTTCGAAAGCCCCGCCGACAGAGTTTGACCAGTGTGCCGCCTCGTCACCCTCGCCTGTGTCTCATAGCGTGTTTAAACAACACAGCCACGCCTCTGACTAAAATGTCAATATTCAAAATCCGGGAAAAGATTGAATGGTGTATGCTGTCGAATGTTCAGCATTTCATCTCTGGTAAAACTGACTGAAAAAAGATTACTAAACACAGGACAGACAAACAAAAATAGCAAAACAATAGAAGCGCTCCACACCGAGGCGGCCATCCACGGCGCCATCATGATATAAGTAAATTATGAGAGAATTTTTATTTTTGGGTGAACTACCCCTTTAAGCAATGTCAAAATAAGTGAACCTGCAGAGTTGCATTTACAATGCATGTAAAACTCGAACTGCTACATGGAACTAAAGCAAACAAAATTTTGAGCACCTCATGAGGTGGTCTGAGATCATTTGCAGCCTTCTCATAGATGACACTTTTCTTGCAAACTGTTTTCAGACAACTGAAACAGAGAAGAAAGAGTGAGAACTTTATGTTCTGTGAGAAGCACTGACGCTGCGCTCAAACAACAACATGCCACTGAATCTCTGAATACACAGCGAATCAAACATGAGCATCAACGGATTTTCTTTCACCTGTTCTTCAAAATATAATTAAGTGTGTTTCTTCAAATGGGCGTATTTGTGTCTAACATCATTTCTTGTCATATGTCACTCTAGGACATCTTATAGGTCGCCCGCCAGAGTAGGGTACATTAATAAAATTGCCAATCATTGCGCATGAAATACCCGCATTTGGCTGGTGCTAATTTAATAAAATAATACGTAATATATATATATTTTACATTTAAGTTATGGACAGTTATAAAAAGGGTTGTTTGTTTAGACATTCCTGGTTGAAGTGGCTGTAAAATGCTATCAATAATCATCTTTCCAACATGGAATCACCCACACTGTGTTTATTAGAAGTTTATTACCCGTGCCAACCAATTTTTACTATGTTTTGCACAAGTTAATGCGTGCGAGTAAATACAAACGATTTAAACATTAAGAAAATTCCATATTCCTTTACAAAGTGCACCATGATCAAATGCATGGATCAAGAGAAGCTGGTTTTCGAGGAAAGTAAGTCACAAACATCTTTGACTATATATTTTAGAGAAGAGGAGTATTCCAGCAATACCCAAAAAATACCCAAAAGTAATACCCAAATTTGCTTGTGTTTTGCTGTCTGGTGTTAAATTACATTTGAGCCAAACAGAGCAGAACAGAACTGTTTTTTTTCATGTGATTCTTTTGAAAGTTGGATTGTGAAACTATTCCCAATGAGGTGAGAATAAGAGTGAACTGTATTGGGGATTGACATTTTGCATTTTAGCTGTTCAATTCTTGGCTATCTTCCACTTCTGCAACATCCAGGCTGGTCACATACAATTAACTTTATATACATTTTTTAAGATTCCAGAAGTGACCCCAATAATGGATTACTGCTTTTATTAAGCAAGCATTGAAATTAAAGCTGGAGTATGTTAAGATATTTTCTTATTTCTCATCTTAATATGCAAAAATAACTATAAGTAAGTCATTAATAGGTTGATTTCCCCAAAAAGTGTGAACACTGTGACTCTGGTGCTATCAAACATTGCTCTGTTTGTTTGAGCAACTAGACCAGAAACACTGGCTCAACCAATGGTCTGAATTTGGGACGGCACTATCTGTTTGCCTGACCAATACCTGAAGATGATTAGTGTTCAAGAAACTTTTTGAAAACAGTCATTAGTTTTGCAGTTCTGTTTGATGGTGCAGTAATTAGACACTTCAATGAACCACTTTTGCCCCCACACGTTAACGGGTTTTAACAACATTTACTTTTGCATGCTGAATGCTTTTGGAATGTCATTGATTTGAATGTAGAGAAGATAATGACTGATTCTCACATGTTCCTTTTTTGAAAATGCAGTAACACTATTATACAGTGAGACACAGACATACTGTAGGTTTTTAGTAAGTGAAACTGATAAGGCACCATTTGTGTTGAGACCTCAGTCATCAAAATAAAACCATAGACAGAGTTTTTATTTAGTAAATACGGGCAACCGTCCCAGCACAAAAAGGCATTCAGCCCAAGCACGCAGAGGGATTTCTGAGATCCTCAACTCTTCCACCATTTCTACGCCCTCTGCTTGGGTGCAGCCAGATCCACATAAACAGCCTCTGTGGCAGGAGCTTGTGAAAAAATGTCTGCAATGTTGTGGTTATGCCCACACCCTTGGGTCTCAGAAGATGGAAATATTCATAGTGTGACATTTGGGCTATTAGGTCCACCACAACAGAGTTCAACCAAGTTGTTTGTTAATTATTCTAATATCAGCACTATTATAGCTGGAGGACAAGAGTTTAATCCAGAGCTTTAATTCTCATCAGGATGTTGCTGGCAATAACCACAATGATTTATCATTCCAAATGCATCAACCGCTCCCAGAGACTATTTATCAGAGTCAGGCCACTTCTATTAAAATGAATGGGAGAAATTGGGACACCCAGCCAATAATCTCTAGCCCCCAACGGTCAACGGATGTAGAAAGGAAGTCCTGCCTTACAGGTAAAAGAGCCAATCACCTTTTAATGCAGATATTGCATATCAGTCATCTCGAGAATGTGCATGCGCATTAGCTATACAAGCCGGGAAAATTGTGTTTTGTAGCATAATCTGAGGTAAAGAAGCACAATTCATGATACCAGCATTGTCAGATTTTACTGCTGATTTGAAAAATGTGTTTTGATCATAATTTTGACCAACTGTTTTTGAGATTTCAGTGTCCCCCCATTCAAGTAGATAGGAGCTGCACTGTCATGACTGGAAATAGTCTCCCAGAAGTGTTCCAAAAATGGCCACCAGTGGACTGACTTGCTAGAAAGACTTTGCCGCTCATGAATAGGAAGTGAAAAAATTTAAGTGAAAGACTGATCTTTTATTGCAAAACTGACACACATTGACACATCCACCACCCACCCATGCACATAAGCATAATTTATTTCCAAACTGCAATGATGTTGTGGAAAATCATTGTCTCATTTTATAATGAAAACTAGAGACAATAATCCCAGAATATTTGAAATATATTCTGTTCTTGATGTAAAAATTTTTATTTCCTAGCCATACAGAGACAACATTATGCAATTCATTTGTAGGATGATTCCTAAGATTGACCAACTTTAGATAAATTATTTCAAATTTATTTCAATGTGAACAAACTTTTGACACTACCAAATAAATTTTACCTGTTTCTTATAAAGTATTCTGATGACTTATGTGAGTTGATTGAAATATGTATTAACCTCCTATGGTTAAAGGAATAGTTCATCCAAAAATTAAAATTCTCTCATCATTTATTCACCCTTATGCCATCTCAGATGTTTATGACTTTCTTTCTTCTGCAGAATACAAATAAAGATTTTTATAAGATTATCTCAGCTCTTTTGGTCTATACAATGTAAGAGAATGGGTGGCAACATTACACAAGTCAACATAAAAGTAATCCATATGACTCCAGTGGTTAAATCAATGTCTCCAGAAGCGATTTGATAGGTGTGGGTGAGAAACAGATACATTTTTAAGTCTATTTTTACTATAAATTGTTCTTCCTACTCAGTCCGTCTCCACCACTGAAATATACAGTATATAGGACTGGATCGCTGATGCAACATTAAACTGCTAGCGGGAGGTGAAGCCACTGGAAGTGTTCAAGCGGCCATCTTGGTATGCCCAAACTGTTATAGAGCATCAATTTCTGACAGGCGAAAACAGCCCCATTTCACAGTCTCCGACTAGTATATGTGAATGTGAAAGACTGATAGAGAGCATGCCAAGATGCATGAAAGCTTTGACTGAAAATCAGGGTTATTCTACCACATATTGATTTCTGAACTCTTCCTAAGTTAAAACATTAGTATTGTGTTGTTTGAAAATGAATATGAACTTGTTTTTCTTTGCATTATTCGAGGTCTAAAAACACTGCATCTTTTTTGTTATTTTGACCAGTTGTCATTTTCTGCAAATAAATGCTATAAATTACAATATTTTTATTTGGAATTTGGGAGCAATGTTATCAGTACTTTATAGAATAAAACAAACATTTTCATTTTACTCAAACACATAGTACCTATAAATAGTAAATCCAGAGAAACTGATAATTTTGCAATGTCTCTTAATTTTTTCCAGTGTTGTATATATATTTAAGCAATATCACACTCGCAGTCGTGCTATATGGCCCTAAATCACTGTGATATTGCTAATATACAACAGTTCAATGAACAAGTAAATGTAAAAAAACTAAGAAAACTGAGTACGGTCATAAAAACGCATATGTGCATGGAACTACTTCTTACGCGGCGGATCAGAATCTGCCGTTGCTGGTTCAAACCAAATGATGCGTCCAAGCCTCCGTTAGTAATTCAAAAATGTCACTTCAGAAATAGTATCACAGCTTGTGTTGTTTCTAACAAGTTATTGGATAAACAATGATGTATGTGTGTGTATGAGAGAGAGAGAGAGAGAGAGAGAGAGAGAGAGAGCGAGATGGAGCGTGTGCGATCACCTGTTGCCACTCCCAAGCAGTGATGCTGTTAGCTTTCTGAAGATCAGCTTTCTCAATGGAAAAATAGCCGTCCAAGCGGGGGTATTTCTCCCTATTTCGTGGTAGCCGGTGCACAAAAGTCTTTCACTATAGAAATCGCAATCTCCTCCTCCATTTTAAACAGCGTGTCCTCTCCAATGTGGAAAGTCCGGTAAGAGGTAAGCGCCTTGAGTTGTGTAATTAATCAGTCTATTGTGTCTCTCAGCTGTGATGAGCCTTAATGCTGAAGTTGTTAGTTTAAAGACATTTAAAACTATTTACTAGCTTTAGTAGTGTAGTAGTAATACTAGCGATCATGGAGCGCTGTTGTATGTAAACACTGATTGATGTGGATTCACTTCCCGTCACCTAACTGGCTTATATTACACATTAAAATGGTCTTTTGCCACCACCTGCTGGCTAACATATGTAATGTCAAAAAAAAAAAAAAATACATGTAAAGAGACACACATACAGTAGCTCTTAACACATATGCACTGCTCTTACACTTTAGTTTAGAACAGCACGAACACAAGCAGAGTGATACACACAGTGAAGCGTCTGAGTGCTGATGGTGTGAGACCATCAGTGCTCATGGAACGTCTCTCGTCCAATCAGATTCGAGGACTGGAACTAACTGTTGTGTGTGTGTGTATATATATATATATATATATATATATATATATATATATATATATATACTTGAACTTGAGGGTAAGGGATTCCATACATCCATTAAAAATCATTGCAAAAATAGTTTAGAAAAGTGAAGTTAGTTCTGAGAATAGATCTGTATGTACCTTTACTATACAGATAGCTCACCCAGCAGGTTTTGACATTGAATGGCAAATCCACGTAAACTCTGCAAGATCATCTGTTGCTTTTGTCTGAAGAGGGGTGTGTTGTAACCAAAAGATGTCATACTTTTTTAAATAATTGTCCTTTACATGACTCAGCACTGACCTAAGATATTTTTAACATGATCAGTATTTTTGGATATACTTTGTTGCAATACATAAAGTGTTCAATACATAATTGTTGAAACATCGTCAATTTGTTTCTCATAAAATGAGATCCCTTGACAGTTGACATTAAGCAAGTTTGATTATTGAAGCTGACTTGTTTGAAAATCCATTCGCTCTGATGTTTGAACTTGACCCTTGTTTGACCTTTAGGTCTGGAGGGAGACGCAGACCTGCAGTTTTTGTTGAAGGGTGGAGACCTATTAAAGGTGAAGTCAAGCTCATGGAAGAAGACTCGCTTCTATCAGCTGCAGGAAGACTGCAAGACTATATGGCACCAGTCCAACAAGACTTTCAAGAGCAACCCAACCTGTGAGTATCACTCGACTGTTGTTTCTTTATTAATTTCAGTTTGTGTTTGATAGAGGATTGGAGAACAGGGTTTTGAACTGAGAAGAATCCCTATGATGCCTTGAAATGCTGCCTATGTAGGCAGTTTACTAGGTTTTAGAACAGAGGTAAAATCACAAACACATGCTTAAAATTTAGAATCAAATTTACCTAAATAATAAATACAAAAAAAGTCTTCGTTTTCTTGATACACTGTAATGGGGTGACATTTTTTATTTCCCTAATGAGAAATGATGTCATCTCATTTTCTGCTGACATCAGCTAGTATTAAGCAAACCTCCCACCAAAGGGCTCTCCAGGAAACTCATCTTTATTGTACCTGTATTGAGCTGTAAATAGATACTCAGTCCCACCCTTCACCTTCCCCCAAAAACAATTTCAATGTCTGCAAGGGCAGTACAGGCGGGTGGAAAGAAAACTTCTCTGACAAAATGACCAGAGGGGAGGGGAACAAAATTTAGTGGTGATTTTAAAATGTTTTTCCCACATATTGTCCAAAGCCCTCTGCTCCCAATAATGTCCACTCTGGTTCGTCCGGAGCAAAGGCCTCAGATCAGGCCTCATCTGCTGTCTGCCAGTCCGTCGCTGCCTCTTTGGCTGTGTGTGTGTGATTGGGAAAATCACTACAGGTCTGAAAATGATAAATACAGCATACCAGTTAAAACATAGAAATCAGTGGGAGAGCCCTCTGGACCTGCTCACACACCCTTTTTTTCACCCATGAGTTGGGTGTTTTGACACTTGGGTGTTCGATGATTAGATGGATTACACATGCAGTGCTGACATTCAGGTCTTTTTTATGTTCTGAAAACAATGACTTAAAGGGATAGTTCACCCAAAATGTTTAATTCTTAATCTTTTTTTCACTGTTTCAAACCTATATGAGTTTATGACTATATTTTCTATGGAACACAAAAGGAGATGTTAGACAGAATGAGAACTAACAATCACCACTGACTTCTCCATTCATTGAAAGTTAGAATATTCTGTCTAACTTCTGTTCTGTGCAGATGATGACAGAATGCTCAGAAATAAAATGACCTAGATCCTATTTGGCACATTCAGCTGTTCATTATCACAGAATGAACCCTGACATGATGATATGCCACTTATTACATGATTACTTACCAAATAAAAAAACAATTATTGAAAAATGAAAAATTTATTTGAGTTGTAATTATTTGATTATGCAAGAAGATATGAAGCTAGATTGGTTGCCTGTGACAGCTATACAGTTTAGTGGTAATTATCCACAAATATTTCAGCACAGTATGCAGAGCTTGATCAGTCAGAATCAAGTGTTCCAGAGAGCTGTCTAAAATAGTTGCAAGATGAGTCATAGACAGGCCTGGTTCTACAGGGGTGCTTGAGGGTGCTAAGCAGATTTTCTTGAAGTCCGACAAATCAGTGTCCTAATACCTCCAACGTACACATTCAGAACATTTGGAATTATCTGACTCAATCTACCTCCTGTTGCTTCCGATTTCTGCTAGGGGATAAAGCGGTCCATAACTGCTTCTAGGATCAGTTTCCTAAAGCCAAATCCAAACCTTAACTATCAGTGAAACACAACAGCTGACTCTAGATCAGTGGCTATGGATAACTTCTTCCGACACTGCTTGGATCATTCATGTGCAGAGAAAATGTAGCTGCTTGTAAATGATTGTAAAAAAAATATATATATACTTTTCTTAAATGGAGGTAGTGTAATTTTATTACTGGATTAAATATGAAGGTGTTTTGGTAGCATTAAACCATTTTATACAGAGCACCTCCACTATTTTCAGAAGCACTCTAGTGATTTTGATCTGGAACCGGGCCTGGTCAGAGAACTCATACTGTGCATACACAACTAGTGGTTTACCCTGAAAAATATTATACATTTGACAATAGGATGTTTTAATGGTTTGACTCCAAGTACACATGGGGGTCATGTTTTTCAGCACAGGAAGTGACATTTTTATTATCTAATAGTGATGGTGCCAAGTTGATCTCAAACATAAATGGCTTGAGGGATTAGAAAAGAAACTGAGGAAATGTAACATATTTTGTTTATCAAATACACACACAGACCTGCCCACTGTCAAACAATCCAGCATTTAGACAATGAGTGTGTTCTTAAACAATATTGGACAGATGTTTTTGGCATTGTGTCTGTTTAAATTAGTAGTTTCTAACAAAAACTATTCATCTCAGTCCTGTACATTCTTGTCCAGGATAACCAAGAACCAAGAATATTGCCACATATCATAGTTTACTGCTGTTATCGTTACAACAATGTACAGATTTTGTCCTTGTTTAGAGTGTTTGTCATGTGTTTATTATTCCCGCCCTCTGTAGCACACAATGAGAGGTCATGTGGTCAACATCCACCATTGTAAGTTACAACAGAGGTCACATGAGGTAAAATCAGACAAAGAGAGCACAGATATGTGTCAATTAAAAACTCCTCCCACACTGGATAAATGATACCTCAAATCATATGGCTATTGTACTGTATATGGAGAGGTGTGCTATTACTATTTGTACTATTACACCAGCCACGGGCCATGCGTTTTAAGTCTAGGCCTTCAGTGCGTTTCATGCCATTAAGAAAACACAGTTTCACAATGAATAAGACGCTCATAAATTACGTGGCAGTCAACTAATAATACCAACTGACATTTTAAAAACATGTCCACGCACGAAAGCCAGAACTTGAAACGACACTTAATGCTCAAGCAAGCCTAATTTTAACTGCAGCATGACTGTTTTGTGAAATGAACTTCAAAAATCATAATTTTTTATATGAATCTACCAAGGAGGTCTATAATACCTGGAAAAATCTATCTAATAATATTTGCAATTTAAATGTTGCTTGCAATAAATTTCATTTTTTCAGGGTACACGGTTATGCTGCATTCCATTCAAACTGGATGTGGGATATTCCTACTTGATATCTCCGACCATAAATGCATTCCATTCCCCGATATTCAGAACTGCAACGCTCCAGTTAGCTTAGCAGGGGTTTGACTCTCATTAGAGATGTCTCCTAGCAACCCAACTGATAAACAATGCTGCAGCGCTAGCATTTGTGCTACAGGTGTACGATTATCAAAAGAGATTATAATTTACCATGTTTTATACACCTGTTTCTGCAGGCATTTGTTAAACAAGCTTTAATATCATGTAATGTGGAAACGAACTCATTTATCGATATTACTTAATAAAGTGAATGTTTATCACTTACTTTGTATATCTCCCTGAGTGTCGACATCATGCCCCTGCATCTCGGCGAAGTTGAGAATTTCTGCACGAGCCTACACTTTTCCTTGTAGGAAGTTGTAAAATCTGACTTTCCGAGTTGAATGGAACGCAGCACTACTTTTCAAAACTTGATCCGACACTGAATGCTCAAGCAGCCTAATTTACACTTAGAAAACTCCTGATGTTGCTATAACAATGCAAAAAGCACTTACCAATTTACTTGAAGTGAAAATCAGTCCTCCTTTCCTGTTTAATAAATTAAGCAATAACATGGTCATGCAGAACATCTCCTGTTTTTAAATCCATAAGGATCTCTTTCTCAACGGCGATAGCGGCAGTGATGACAGCCGACTGTCAGCAAGATCTCGTGCTCTTCGCTTTCAAATTACATCACTTAAAGCGTGATTGCGTCACTCAAGGCCAGCTAGAAGGCCTCGTCCGGGACATATACTAAAGATCACACCAACAAAGAACAAATAAATCAATCTGACTGGCTGATGAATCTGACAATCTGACTTTAGTTGCTCATTCATTTGCACTGTTGAGGGATTCTGTGGAAATTCTGAAGGCCTGAGGGGGTGGAGCTCAAACTCACATGCTGCTTCGGCTTTGGGCTTCGGGCTTCGGGCATGTGATTTGTGAAACAGTTGTCACACTTCGCTTGTAAGCATCAAGGAATATATTCTGTCTGGATAAATGTTTTGTTTTTCTCAATTTGTTTGTAGATTAATTAAGAGTGGAAAGCGATTAAAAATACATAGGCAAAAAGGTGATTGAGAATGAAAGGATGAAAAATATTTAATTATTTGGCATGTTAGGCCAGCAGAGAAGGCTTTGCTGACCCTGAGAATTCGCCACTGTATTACACTTATGGCACAAGATGCTAAAAAAGCACCAAGAGGTGTCACAGTGGTCAAAGACGTCTGTCTAGTGCATGTTTACTTTCTAAATCAGAGCAGATCAACGCAAAAATGCCTTCTGTGTAAACGGCTGCCCCTTACAAAAGAATAATACTGCAACACAAACTATACATCCAAACCAGACAATAACAATAGATGCGTTCACAGCAACCACTGTCACACCATCAGTCAAATTTATGTGGGTATAGTAGATGATCTCAGTTTTTAAAGGAGTTCAGGAAGAATATGAACAGGTAGAAAGTGCTTGGATGCAGCACCTGACAAACCTCATGCCTTTTGCAGTCACTCATGCTGCTTTCATGGACCTTAACTGAAACATCTTTCTTGTCTTTGAGCAGGGTTTGAGAATAGTTTAAGAATATCTCAGCTCTGTTGGTCTATTTAATGGTGGCCAAAACTTTGAAGGTCCACAAATGACATAAAGGCAGCATAAAAGTAATCCATACAACTCCAGTGGTTAAATCCATGTCTTCAGAAGCAATATGAGAGGTGTGGTGAGAAACAGATAAATGGTTAAGTGCTTTTTTTAAAACTATATATCTCCACTTTTGTGTATTTCACCACCTACTGGGCAGGGAGGAGAATTTATAGTAAAAAGGACTGAAATATAGATCTGTTTCTCACCCACACCTATCATGTTGCTTCAGAAAACATGGAATTAACCACTGGAGTTGTATGTATTACTTTTATGCTGCCTTTATGTCCTTTTTTGAGCTTCAAAGTTTTGGATGCTTGAACTTGCATTGTCTGGACCTGCAGAGCTGAAATATTCTTCTAAAAACCTTAATTTGTGTTCTGCTGAAGAAAGAAAGTCATACACATCTGGGATGGTAAGAGGGTGAGTAAATGATGAGAGAATTTTCATTTTTGGGTGAACTATTACTTCAAGCTGAGATGTCTGAAGTGAATATTTTCTCTTCCACTTTATGTTGTCAGTATTAAAGAACTGAGGTTTGTGTAGGAGTGAACAGAGAGAGTGCAGCTCTGCAGGATGTGGTTTTAAAACAGAATGTATTTGGGACCAAAGGGTATTAGAAACCATGAACCATTGATGACAATTGAATGCAAAAAAAAAAAAAAAAAAAAAAAAAAAGACAAGAGAAAGAAATTTTGTTAGAGAATAGGTTTCCCAAATACTTTTCCCACCCTCTCTCTTCCATTGCTCGGACAAAAAGGTAGTCCTGACCCAAACTCGCAGCATTGGTTTAACCAATATTGATACTGGCTCATCCAAATAATACAAATGTTACAATACTAATGTTTTGAAAGTGCCGCAGAGCTACTCAACCTACGAATGGCTTATTTATATAGTTGTCTGCACACTAAATTGTGATAGTAGAGTGTTTTTTCGTCAAAACATTTTGACAACATAAATGCTTATTGGTCAAAATGTCACTTTTTTCTCCTTTAAAAATTGCAGTTACAGTTTGTGTATGATAAATGTATGAACAATTTACTGTAACAATAGAATAATCTGATAAAATCAGATCAACAGAGGACAGAATTTGCCCCAGCACAATGTTCTTTTCTGCCAGCTTGCTTCAGTGGAATCTCAGGGATGCTAGTGGGATATGTCTTGGACACTGCTTCTTTTCAATAGCTCACTTGAGATTGGGTTTTATCCAAATAGTTATCATACTACGGTCCCTCCCCGTACTTGCCTTTGTGTTTGTGAACCACATCTAAACAGCAGATTATAACCAGCCGTTGCGGTCCCTAGTATTTGCTTTGCTCTAGTCAGCTGAGTACACACAACCCAACCCAGGTTTGATTTTCCCCACTAAGACATCCATTGTGTTTCATTGTTGTATTTGGGATTATGGATGGATTTCCAGAGAGATTTCTCATCTGTGTCTCAATTCCAGTTTATCAAACCATTGTATAAAACTATATGCATCACAAACAGTCAGTCTATTTCTCCTTAGTTTTATTACTCTATAATCGTTTTGAACTGAAACGGTAGATAAAACACACCCTTTACCTAGATCTGTTCATACATTGAAGGCACTGTGAGTTGATCTTGATAAAAGCGTCTGCCAAAAGAATAGTTGTATAAATTAAATGTAGATGTCTCTTCTGAAAGCTGCAATTTCAGCAGAGACAGATAGCCACTTATGTTTGGGTTCTGCTTGACTGTGTGCACGTGTTTAACTGATAACTAAGGAATATGTCATAACTATACGTTCTTCTAATAAACATCAAGCAACCACACAATACATATGGATGGAGAGCAATACTTTACTGTAGAAAAAACTGTAGGGTTGAACAGTTTATTAGTATTATATTTGCATAACTCTGGGAGTAAAGGGCACAGAAGGAGAGTGATTGGAATGTGTATTTACAGTATGTGTGCCAAGCATATGTAATAAACCTTAATGAGAAGGACATCTTTGAGGTTATCACCTTATCACTGGCTGGCGTGATGCCTTTTATACACTACTGCTTTGCCAAGATTTATTGATTGAGAAATCAAGATTCTTTCCCAAGTGCTTCTCAAGTGACTGAACTTTGGTGTGTCTTAATCTTATGATGCAGGTTTAGGCAAAATAAAGAATTTAAGAACTGACTTATTAAGATTTGCCACGTCCCAACAGATGTTGAATTGGAATTTGATTTGGAATGGCAGGAAGACAAATTACTGTCACAGTAATACAGTCACGAAATAGAGACATTTAAAATGTATTTCATAATTGTGTCCAACACAATTAATTTAGGTTAATTTTGCCAATTTATATTTTTTTCAACTGACAGACATATTTTCTATATTCTAAACTAAGTTCAGTACTGTCAACAGTTGAAAACTTTTAACACAACCATTACAGATTTTAATGCAGAAACAAAATGTCCACCAATATTTTCAGAAAAATGTATACAAATATTTACATTAAAATTTTGAGTAAATTAGAGCATTTTGTAAAATTTCTTGGGGAATTAAGTGTTCTTCTACCATGATCCGTACAATGAAATGTAATTTATTAAATTTAAATGTATATAAATTAAATAGAAAAAGCATTTTAAACATTGATTATCAATATCATCTAAAGGTTCTGGAAACACCCCATAGGTTACCTGTATGATAACATGTTTATGGGTAATTTCTGTTTGAAAAGGAAAAATTAATTTAATTGCATTTCAGTTCTAAGCATTTAAATTCAAATGTGAATTACAATTCTGCATCATGTTTGCTACATTCATTCTGAATGGTGTACAACCCTGTTACATGCATTTAAGATTTATGCATTTGAAATTTATAACAAAATTCCATAAAATGAAATTTAGTAATCTTTAGCAAAGAAAAAAAATTAATAAAAAATTAAATATTTTAAATTTTGTTAACTAAAAAAAAAAAAAAATGACTGTTCAATTTGATGGAATTTGTTTTTGATGGAAATTGAAATACGTAAATCTTAAAAAATTGGCTAAAATATTATTTTTTGATTATATGAGATGGTAAGTAACCCAAAATCTTAAAGGATATAAAGGACTAACCCACCTTCACATCTACCATGTCTTTTGGTGATATGGTGGTTTTTAGGTGCGGAAGTCTGCAGATAAGTTGTGAGAACTCTGTAACTAAATGCAGCACTGCCTGTACAGACCTGCATATCACATGAATCTCAGATGCACTGAGCTGATGTGAGGCTGTAAATCACTGTTCTGAGGTCAGATTTCTCTTAAATACCTTCATTCTGAACATTCCGCTAAAAATAGACCAGCATTGCTTGTTGAATGTATGTATAGAATGAGTCTGAGTTGTGGCATAGAAGGTAGTGTGCTGCTCATCACGTATTGGGAAATGTTGTACTCACAGAGACCTGGGTTTGAACCCAGCATGGGTCATATCCTTATTCCACTTCCTTTCTCTCTCCATATACAGTATATTCCATATATAACATGGGCAAAGAGGCAATAAAAAGAGTTGTATTTGCAAATAGGTTTAAATCATGTATTGACATGGCACCTTAAGCATGATTTTAAATTGTGAATTGGAAGTTAAATAACAAAATAGTTCAAATAATAGTTTAAATCTCTTGCCACATCCACAGTCAGCTTGGAGGACATTGAATCAGTGCGGTATGGCCGTCAGTCTGAGGGGCTGCAGAAATACACTGACTCCTCTGTGGAGGACCGCTGCTTCTCCATCATCTTCAAAGGTCGACGCAAGAACCTCGACTTGATTGCTAGTTCCAAAGAGGAGGCCAAACAGTGGGTCAAAGGTCTGGAGAAGGTCATGAACAGCATGAGCCACCTCAACCGCCAACAGAACAGCGAACAGTATCCTTGATCTTCCATTCTCCAAAAGCTGTTTCCTGAACAGATTTGTCAGTACTGTCATAATTGAGGGGAAATTGTATGTGGTTGTCACTAAGATGTAATATTTGTAGCTCACAACAGCTAAAGAAGCCTCTGGCTCAAAAAAATGAAATAAATAAATCTTTCCAGTTTTTAATATACAGACCTTACATTAGATAAAAAGCTGGATATACAGCTGTATGCGCAAAGCAGACAAGAACGCTGACAACAAAATGTCTTTGAAGGAGTTGAAGCATTTCCTACGGCAAATCAATATCGAGGTGGACGACAGTTATGCTGAGATGCTGTTTAGGGTGAGAGGCAAATAATAAAGCTTTTTAGAAAAACTTGTTTTCATCTGAACTTGTACTGCTTGTTTGGTGCAATCACAAAAATGAATGTACCTAATATTAAGTCCAACAAAATGTGGTGGCGGTGGACTAAAGCACTGAACTGGTAAGTAGAAGGTTGTTGGTTCAATCTCCACAGCCACCACCTTTGTGTCCTTGAGCAAAGCACTTAACTCCAGGTTGCTCCAGGGGGATTGTCCCTGTAATAAGGGCACTGTAAGTCGCTTTGGATAAAAGCATCTGCCAAATGCATAAATGTAAATGTAAACAAAATGTTTGAAAGGCTTTAAGGGTTAAGCTCAAAAAAACCATGCTGAGAACATCTCCAGGTCATATCTTCAAACCAGTTTATTTAAAAATATGAAGCATATTCTTTAAAGGTTTTATCAGAGTCACCTTAAAAATCAAAAGAAAGACATAATAAATTATATTTTGTTTAAACAAAATTAAGACTTTTTACATTGTGACATTTCAGTATGCTAAAAATCTTGTTACTGAAATGCAAACAACCTATGTGTAGTGCCTTTATTTTATGTTGAAACCATTGAATTACAGTATTTTTAGTGTAATACAGTAAAAATGATTGTATTACAGAAAAATAGGTCTAAGGTAAAACATCTTTTGGTGGAAAATGTGCTTAATTGTCATGAAATTAATGGCACTTTGGTCTTAAAAAATATTACTCATTCTAAAAATAGACTGTTGCCATATATTCATGCCTGTACACTTTTTCAAAAACAATTTTTCTTGTTTCATTTTGCAGAAATGTGACACGTCAAACTCAGGCACTCTTGAGGGAGCAGAGATTAAACAGTTTTACGATTTGCTGACTTACCGTAAGGAAATTGACGTGATCTATGGAAAGTACGCTCACACCAATGGACAGATGAGCTCAGCTGACCTGCTTAGCTTCCTCCAAAATGAGCAGAGGGAGCCAGTGTCAATGGATTATGCCCAAAAACTCATCAATAAATATGAGGTGGATGACACAGGTAGTGAGACTTAAATTACCACATGATTACATCAGATCATTTTTACATGTTTTACAACTCTTACAGTATAGGCATTTAATGAACTTTTGTATTTTTTCTAAACCTAAGAACAAAATATATACATTTTAGCCTGTAATACAACTACAAAGAATTATGTTTTCTTTCACAATACGATACAACACAAACTAAATTTCACAATCTGACTTGCAGATGCACGACCAGTCAAAAGTTTGGGCACATCTACTTATTCATTATTACTACTGTTTTCCACATCTTTGAATAATAGTAAATTCCTCAATACTATGAAATGGCACAAGTGGCACCAAAATATTTTAGCGACTTCAAAGTTGCCACCCTTTGTCTAGATTGCAGCTCTGCACACTCTTGGCATTCTCTTAACCTACACTTCATGATGTATCCACCTAGAATGCTTTTAAAACAGTATTAAAGGAATTCCCATGTATGCTCGGCATATCCGTTCCAAAAACATCAACATCAAACTTTTAACCACAAGCCTTTAGATGAAACATTTTTAAGATCACAAGAAACATAAACTCAGACACGTGTAACCAGAATTTTGACTTATAGTGTATAGCTTAAAAATTATGATTGCATGCGATTTTAAAAACATTTTAATAGATGAAGCGTTTTCAAATTTACCCAGCAAAACAGAAGAAGCACATGACCAAAGATGGCTTCTTGATGTACCTGAACCAGGAGGAAGGTGGCATCTTTAACCCCGACCACAAAGCCGTGTACCAAGACATGCGGCAACCACTCAATCATTACTTCATTTCTTCTTCCCATAACACCTATCTTATGGATGACCAGCTGAAAGGACCAAGCAGCACAGAGGCCTATATCAAGTATGAATATGTCTGCTTTCAGCTAGAAGTGTGAACAGCAATGCTGTAACAAATTAAACATTCGTTTCAACCAGTGTGGGAAATTAATGGTGGAATTTAAATAACTCACTATATACAGTACATTAAATTGAACAAAATATGACAAGAGCTCCATAAGTTGACCAAAACAGAAGCCACTTCTCTTTGGATTCACACTGTCCCTGGGCTTGAAAGCTAATTTGGATCTGTTTTTGGTTCACTTCAGTCCACTCTCCATTCACACTGTTGCTTAATGGAGCCTAATTTAGGCTGTCCCTAAAGTTATAGTGATAGATTTCCTGTGCATGAATAATTTTAAACAGCAAGTTATTCTACTTAAGTTTTAAAAGGTTTTCTTAAGCAAAATGATGACTATGATGATTGTATATAAGCGCACTGATTAAGGGCTGCCGCTGTGTGGAGCTGGATTGCTGGGATGGTGCAAACGGGGAACCAGTTATCTACCATGGCCACACCCTCACATCCAAAGTGCTCTTCAAAGATGTCATCAAGGCCATCAAAGAATATGCTTTCAAAGTGAGTGAATTAACTCGATATGTATGAAGAGTTCTATATTGAACTCTCAAATGATAAGTGGATAATGAAAAAAAATCTCTTTTAGTTTAACATGGGTCACCAAGACCTCAGTTTCTGTGTTTCTTTGCAACACTAGACCTCACAGTACCCAGTGATCTTGTCTTTGGAGAACCATTGCACCTTAGAGCAGCAAGAAGTCATGGCTCATCACCTAACCTCCATCCTGGGCAATGCTCTGCTCACTCAACCCCTGGGCAACCACATGCCAACCACTTTTCCAGGACCTGAGGTTAGTCTTGTCAAGGGATGTGCCACTGTGGTCGACTAATCAATTAGTCATCCAACATCTGACTAGTCGATTAGTGGGGTCGACTACTAACATTCATATTTTTTGTGGTGGTGGTTTTAAAGGTCAAATTAATTGAGAGACGCGACTTCCTGGAGAGCATTTTTTTTGCGTGATTATAGCTTGCTGTGCTTAAAAGTGAATAATAGTCAGCACAGTAAAACCTCCAGCAAGAAGTTTTGTCTCTTTAATGCTTTAACTTTAGTCCATTTATGCATCTCTGCTGTTTCAGCCATCAAGGTGCTGCATCAACAGTACATTACCAGATGATCACTGTTGGATGTTAAATCGTCTGCTGTGACTAATGCTCCCGTATTTGTAAGGTTGCAGTAAAAAATAACAAAAAATGTTTTAACTGCTTTATGGATGCACATAGGTGGTTTTGTGTAGCTCTGTACTGGAGCCTTTTTTATTTCTTACTTTCCCTTACTTTGATTTTTGTGCAATAAGAAGTCATAGTTATTCAGCCCATTTATTTGTTGAATATCCGTTAGTTACCATTTTGAAGTGCTACGCTTAGCATCCATATATCCCTCTGAAACGCATCTGATCACTGTCACGTGAACATAACGGAGCCTAATTGTCCTTGTGCGACCCCATGTCCACATGTGTGGACGTTGTATTTTGGCTTCGCTATACGCAACACTTAATTTTAATTCATTTAAACCGACCGAATACTGTTCACAACACTCTAGACTATCATATAAGGGTTAAACATCTGGCGTACCGCATCACGTGACACAACAACATGTTGTCAATTTCTGTGAAGTGCTTTTACAGGCGTAGAGCCAACAAAAGTGCCTCTGGTAAGAAACCTCTGAGGTTTTTCATTGAAACCTGTTTGGGTGTAAAGAGTAACGTTTCTAGTTTCGTTTGAAATGCCGCTTTAAAACAATTCATTAATTTGCTTTATAAGGAGTAAGGATAAATATAAGGTGCATTTCAAACTGTTCTGAGGCCAGTGCAGACAGACAGTACATTGAAGGTTACGCCATTCTCTAAACAGGGTTTAGATATCCTAATGCATTCACACTTAAAATCCGACCAACAGTTTGTTTCAGGCTGCAGATGATGTTCGGACCACTCAACATATTTGGCAGACATGGGACAATGATAATCAGTACATAGATTCAGAATTCATAATGCTACATTTGATTTTAACATGTTTAGCAGTGATTGGAGTCAGCTTTATAGAAAATCAGCTGTAGTGTCTGTAACGTCTCAAAACCATAAATAACCAACACTCCTGGAAACATAATAACCATTTTGATGAAAAACAATCTGACTTTCTATAGCTTGGTATAATTTAAAATGTATTATCAAGAGGTTATACATTATTATCCTTTACACCAACTAGTCGTTCAAATAAACGATTGACTAGTCTATTATGAAAATTGGTAGTTTTGCCCATCCCTAGTCTTGTCCATGTGTGGCCCTTTATTGCTGATCACAAAAAATCCACTTATTGAAAAAGATTTACAGTACATATGTGTCAGTGTTACCTGCACCAGAACTGAACAACTGGTGAATCTCCAGCGCCACAGAAAACAACAAAGTTGATACATACAGTATATATACAGCTATTCCAATGATTGGTATCTCAAGATTAACAACTAAAGAGGATGCTACATATCGCCACCTGCTGGATAACCGTCACAGTATTCTACATCCCGGTCAGCTCAGATGACCTCTCAAAAGTGCTCATCACCACACCCTTAAACTTTCCTTAAATGGCTTCCTTATCATCCTTGTGCACTTCCTGTTTACTTCGATATCCATGAACACAAGTCATGGTTCGAGAAAGAGGAAGTGATTATCAGCAGAGCGACTATTAATGTGTGGGGACTGTTGTTGCTTAACATGAACTCCTTTTGATTTTAAACCACTTATCCCTTTCTGATACACCAAAACTCACACAAAGCTGTCGATATAAAGTCAAGCTACAGTCTGAAATACGACTGAAAAGACAGCACAAGTTCAAACAGAGAGAAATGCTTCTTTATGGTTATGGGGTGGGAGGTGCTTCTGAATCATGTTATAAGAGTTTCAAACAGGCTCTGAGTTTATGAGCTTATAAAACTGGCATGTTTGGAATACATGCAGCTGGAACTGTTTTGCTATGTTAAAAGCCATGGTAATTTAATCTTTTCCTTTCAAATGCCTCATCGAATTAAGTTTCAGATAGACACGCTGTCCAAGCTTGAGCGTTGTCCCTTGCTGAGAAGTTCTGCCAGTTTCCCTGAATGACCTTCGGGACTAACAAACATACACTATACATAAGCATACTGTAGAGACAATAGGATTGTATTTCTGTGCCTTTTGATATTATGTGGTGAAAGTCATCTAGAGTCTCTTATTTGCTGCTATGTCATATTAAGGCTTTCAACAAAAACTTCATCCATTTTGTGTTTTATTTGTTGTTTTTTCCTCATATTTGTGTTTTGAAAGAGTTTTGAATAAATGTAGTTTAAATAAAAGGTCAAATCTGAATACTTGATTAATTTAATAATGCTTTCTGCTACCTGGTAGTACACTCAGCTCCATTTAACAAATGTTAAAGATTCCCTGCAGTGTGTTGGACTGTATTTAGGGCTTGCAAAACTGGACCTGAGTTCCAGAAAGCTTGTTTTTATGTTAGCCAGAAGCAAAAATATTTTGTCCATGACGTGGAATTACTGAATGTTTCTACTTTTTCCTGCTGAATTCTATTGTTGCAGCAGGAAGCTGGTTAAGTTCATTACACTGATTCAAACCAATTGTGAGTCTTTTTCAAATACTAATTAAAAGAACTGGCTCACAAGAGTCACTCGTTCGTCAATCGGACTATGGTGGTCGTGATGCATGTTTGTTTTTGTGTGCAGCCAGCAACGACAACACAATAGAAAGACATGTTTTCTATTTATTGTTTTCGTATTACAGGTACTGTATTTCGCAGTCTATTTATTGACTTTATCTCATTGCAGTCAATTCAGACTGCAAACTCGCTTGACATATAATTTCCTTTGCTGTGGCGCCGTAGATTCTACACTGTACGTTTTACAACATGTTACTTAAATTTGCAAACCTTCCTTATAAATAAATGTCTATTGTCTAATTTGCTTTGCAACAGCCTGTTCTATTTCCCTATTCTATTCTATGACATTTATATTTTGTAATTAAAAAATAAAATAATAATTTCAGCAGAAGTTAAAATATGATATTAAATGTGGTTATACATGTTTCTGTTTGCAGGAATTGAAGGGCCGCTTCCTGATCAAGGGCAAGCGCTTGAATAAGCTTGATGCAGCATTCAACAACAACACCACAGAGGATGTGGACAGTGTTTCTGAGGAAGACGAGGCTGCTGAATTGAAAGAGAATGAACAGAAGGTCAAGGACAAGGTGCGTTTAAAACACAACAGTCATTCAGAGGCCAACAACATAAAAACTAATTACCAAACGTCAGCATGTTTGGAGTTGGTATAATTTTACCCTCTGGCACTCACGATCAATACAGTAGAAGTCTTTAAAGAACCTACAACATTGCTTCAAGGGCTCAGTTTCTGTCCTCTGTTGACATGTTGCCTATTGAAACAGGACGTTAGGGAGGGTAAGATTTTGTCAACTTTTAAGAGGAAGATATCATATAGATGGCTTTAAAGCTTGTAGAGATGGACTAAATGCGTTCTCATGCGTTCTTGAATATAAGTTACAGAAAGTAATAATTGTTGTTGTATCACAGAAAAGCGAACAGATCATCAAAACATGCTGTTTGTCAAGTACACAACTCCCCCTTTACCCCACTCGTGCTTTTTATAATTTCACACACAGGAAGACACATTCCTCAAAACACTTGCAGTGTGAGTAAGGCTGTGGAGTATATTTGCATACACAAAGCTGAGGCAGATAAGGTCGATTTTAAATCGGCACGCTCAGCTGTCACAGACACAAAAGCCTGATTCAAATTGGAGGAGATTTTTTTTGCATATTTGGCATCCCTTTGTAATTGTCTGTGTGGACTCCATTTATGTTGTGCATCACTGTAACTAAAGTCTTTTTGATCACTTTGTAGAAGTCAAAAAAGATCAAGCTAGCCAAGGAGCTGTCAGATCTGGTCATCTACTGCAAAAGTGTCCATTTCAGCGGCTTTGAGCACTCAAGAGATAACCAGGCCTTCTATGAGATGGCTTCCTTTAAGGAGAGCAAAGCAATGAACCTGGCAGAAAACTCTGGTAATTCTTTTTTGTTTTGTGTTGTGTTGTTTTGTTTTGCATTATTTTATTGCATTATTAGTTTCTTTTCATTTTTTTTTTTTCTGCGATTTGTTTTATTTGTTAGTTTTATTTGTTGCTGCTTTGTCTGTCGTAAAAAGTAAGTTGTGCTGTTCAGGCTCTCCCAGTCCTGTTACAGATTTCAGAAAAAAGGGGTGATCACACTAGATTTTAACTACTGTATGCCCAATAGACATATTTGGCATTTTACCAAAAATGGGATTAATGTTGCCAAACACCTCTTATATCAAATTCTTTCCTTCTCACCCATACTAATGTCCAAAAAGGCACGGCATATATTCATCACAACATGGATAAGCTGAGTAGAATCTACCCAGCTGGATCTAGAACCAATTCATCCAACTACAACCCAGTGCCATTGTGGAACGCTGGCTGCCAAATAGGTACAAATTCATTCAAACTTAAACAATATACTAAGACTGAGACAGTTCAGAATCAATCTGTTTATGATCTACCCACACTACTTTATCTGTTTTATCCCTTATATTGGTCCACAGTGGCTCTAAACTTCCAGACTCCCTGTAAGGAGATGGATATGAACCAGGGCCGCTTCTTACCTAATGGCAGGTGTGGCTATATACTGAAGCCAGAGTTCCAGAGAGATCCGGCCTCTCAGTTTGACCCCAAAAACCTCAGCGCAGGCCCTTGGCTGCAAAAGAAGACTGTGCACATCATGGTGAGCATTACATTTTACAAAATACATTTAAGGCATGCCTAGTTATGTCTATATTATAAGCATCTGAGATTGCAATATTTCTTTCTTAAAGTGATAGTTCACCCAAAAATTAAGATTCTGTCAGCATTTGCTTACCCTAATGTTTTTCCAAACCTGGTTGACTTTCTTTCTTCCATGGAACACAAAAGGAGATATTAGGCCATAAATTAGTCTCAGTCCCCATTCACTTTAATTTCATCGAATGGTGACTGATTCTGTCCAACATACCCTTTGGTGTTTCACGGAAGAAAGAAAGTCTTTCAGATTTGGAACAACATGAGAGTAAGTAAAACATTTGAGTCAACTACCCCTATAATGAGAGAGGGACACCAGTCCTCCAAAAAACATGCTAATCAATTGTCATAAACAGTGATCACTCATCTGTCTCATCTTTGCAGATCATCTCAGCCCAGCAGCTGCCTAAACTCAGTAAAGACAAGCCTAAGTCCATTGTGGATCCTCAAGTGCAGGTTGAGATCTATGGTGTGCCAGTTGATAATGCCACCAAACTAACACATCACATCGAAAACAATGGCAAGTGACTCAACAGTGTATATGTTCACTCTCAATTCATTTGCAAGGCATTTGAAATGAATGTTTTACCTTGCTTTGTAAATATGTCAATCAAGTGTTTTTTCCTCATTGTGGATAGGTTTAAATCCTATGTGGAATACAAACTTCCAGTTCACTGTTCATGTGCCAGAACTGGCTTTGGTGCGGTTTTTGGTGGAGGACTTTGATGCTGCTTCCTACAATGACTTTATTGGCCAATACACTCTACCCCTCACCAGCATGCAGAACGGTGAGTCAATGAAAGCAAAAAGTGAGAAAAGTCACATTTAGAAGAAGTGGTTGACCAGTATGGGTTTTTCAAATGGTCAATGCCAATATCTAGAGAGCATGTTGGCTGAAGGCCGATCTAATGCAGATATAAATAACACTATAATTTAATGACAGTAAATGACATATCCACAGAATTTGCTGAATAAATATTTATTTTACATAATATTTACTCAGATTCACTCAAAAACTCTCAGTATCACCAAAACTTTTCAAAACTCTTTACTTTTTGCAGTCAAAAGTCTGGCTTGCGACACTTTTCGGCTAAGTTATTGTATGATAGCGATAATTTAAAAATACCAAATATCGACCGTTGTATGGGTCACCATATAGAACTTTCTGTTGTGCAATTCTAATGAATTCTCACCATAAGTCATAATATTAATTAAAGATACTATAAGGGCATTTAATAGTTATGTAACATTCCTCTGTCTACAGGATACCGCCATGTGCCTCTGCTCACAAAGAGAGGTGATGTCATTCCTTCAGCTGGACTGTTCGTACACATCATGGTTCTTGATGCTGAGTAGACTATGAAATTCCCTATTCCCTCATTCATATCAACGCCAAAGTGTGAAGATCACTGAACTAAACTCTCCTCTGCTAACACATTCTTGCAAAATGTTCTCTAAGATTTGGACTCGCTTTACCATTTACAGCCCTTCTTGCCATATGAGTACCAAGATTTACATTCAAGCACTTAAAGGAATAGTTCACCCAAATATAAAGAATCTGTCATCAGTCATCCTTATGTTGTTTTGGACACGTTTGACTTTCTATCTTCTGTGGAACACAAAAGGAGATGTTAGGCAGAATGACATGTTTGATGGAGGAAAGAAAGTCTGATGGTTTTGGAACAACATGAGGGTGAGTAAATGATGACAGAAATTTTCATTTTGGGGTGCCTTTAATGGAATTGATTGGTATAGTGCAACTGAGAAAACAGATGCAGGGTAAGTGAAGGATTTTTAAAGTTATCGTTTACCCACATGAAATCTGTGCCTGGAGACCTCAGACGAAAGCCCCATATATTTTCACACAATTCAAATGCCTATCTTTCTCAACTCTACATATTTCCCACCCCTTGCATGTTTGTTTGTTTGTTAACTTTTTTCCTTACATCCCTAAAATACTACTTTGAAACTATTTGAATAAATTAGGTTTTAATACATTTAGGTTTAAATAAATTATAAAATGTGAATATTTTTGGCTAATTTGACAAAGCTTTCGGGCTACCAAGAAGAGAGGAGTGCTTTCAGCTCCATATAACATATTTTTCTATATTGAACTCCACAGTCACTGAATAAAACATAAGCGTGCAGATTCAGTGTGGGTCTAGTTATTGTTAAAAAGTGAAACTTTAAAGACATTCCTGTCTAAATCAGTAGCACATTAATTGTTCAGTTTTTGGCAATTAACAATTTGGAAGTGTCAAAGTTGTAAACAATAATGAAACATACTGTATTTATTTCATGTTAAAGGTGGTTTGGAGATTAACTAAATATTTCACCTAACACTGATTTCTTTTATAAAAACTGTATTTAAAAAATATTACACTGATGTCTTTTTACATTAATATAATTTAACAGAGTATTTGTTTGTATTTCATTTCTTACTGATTGTGAGCTTGCCCAAACATTGCAAACCTTCAAGCCTTAATTTTAGTCACAAATATATTTCATTTAAATATTGTATTTTTAAAGAGGAAAATGTAATCTTAACGTAAGCATTCCTGTGTTCAGTGTTTTGTGAATGTGTCAGATGTGTTGAATGGCAATACTTTTGTTCACTACTCTGTGGTAAATGTTTATGTGACTGCATGTGTTAGTTCCCATCAGTGACTTTAAAATGACTTCATATGCTTTTTGAGAAGCTGCAAACTGTTTATAACCCTGACTCATGTTGGGGAATGCTTAGTTTTTAATACAACACTCAGGGTAAAAAAAAAGGTGAACAATAAACAATTCACACCATCTTAACAAAACACTATATCTTTTCTGAATGTTGTGCTCAATATGGATAAATGTTTTCAGTCACCACCCAAAAATGCCATTCTGTGATAATATTAATAGCAGGTCGGTTAACTTTTCAGAGGAGTATGAGAGTTGCACAACAAATGTGTATAACAGATTGAAAAGAAATAAAAACTTTGAAATATGAAATCTTTCCATTATTTTTTTGTTAAGGTATTTTATTTTGTAGGCCTTTTATATTCACTGTGGGAATAAGGAATTGTTGCTTTTTATCAGCTATTTTTCTAGAAATATTTCTATATTTCTAAAATTATCTAATGTGCCTTAGAGGACAGTTATTACACCGGTTATTGCTGACTATTTAAAATTAAGCAATAATAACATCTGTTTCTTATGCCTCTTGTATTAAGTCCTGTTCTTACACTTTAATAAAAAAAGAATTATCTTTAATGAAAACTACAAATAATGTGTCAAACTGATTTGTTTATTAAATGTATGAATACAACATCTCAGAACTGAATTTCAAAACATTTATTTTATTAATATACAAAACAGGAGTAAGATATGTTATGGGGGGGGGGGGGTGAGGTAGAATGACAGAAAGGGTTTTGAAATTTTAAAGCAAAGGAAAATTAGGGGGAAAAATAATTTATTAGGAATATTTCATTAGGAATTTTTAAGATTCTGCACTGATCCAATAAGCAAATCTCTGACGTTAGATCCTTTATGTCAGATTTTCTCATTTTAATTGATGCAAAATACTCTTTGGAACAAACTTGTGGAGTCCATGCCAGCTTAAGTGCATGTGTCATAAAAGCAAAAAGGGGAACATACTAAAATACTAAGAAATTCTGAAATTCATGTTAATTTTTCAATTCAACATTTCACTCAAATGGTTATGCTGGTAATATAAGTTGAAAAAAATTATTAAATTAGAAAAATGAAAAATAGAGGAAGTTTCACGTGTGGTCTCAAACTTTTTCTCCCCACTGTATATCTTGTAATAAGAAGATATTTACAAAGCATTTCTATTTGGGCATAAATTTGGTCAAATGTTAGCTTTAAAAGTGTGTAGAAACTTCTTTTGATGAATAAATAAATCTAAAGCCTAAGCCAATCAGGATTCACTGATAAGTGACAGTCTTCGAGCCCACACAACTTGTAGAGTACAATAATCACGTTTGAAGATCAGATTCTGTCAGCTTAGTGTAATAATACCATTGGACCCACTTTATATTAGGTGGCCTTAACTACTATGTACTTAACCATTTGATACAATGTACTTACTGTGTACATACATGTTGTTGCATTGTAATTACATTTAAAGTACTTGCATTTAATTACATTTTGTAGTTACACTGTTAACTTTACCCCTAACCCAACCCTTACCCCAAAACCTAATTCTAACCTCTTATCCTAACCCTACCCTTACTCCTAAACCTTCCCATACCTCAACCTCAGTAGCAGCAAATGTGGGTATTCTGCAGAACAACATGTAGTTACACAGTAAATGCATAGTCTTGTGTGTTGAATGTTAGTACATAAAAGTCAAGGCCACCTAATATAAAGTGTGACCAAACCATTCTCAAAATAGTCCTGCCTTCTTTTTTAGGTCGTTCTGACGCCACTTAGGCAGTCGCTGGAAATCGGTCCGGGTGCAGCCAAGGAGATTCTCAAATTCAATGTCATTCAAAAAGTCCTGAAATAAAAGACAGTGTAGGAAGGAAATACTTTAAACAGAGACAACCCATATGATAATCTTTCATTCTACCATCTGTTTCTTCAATTCTTCAAATAACAGGATTTCAAGTCATGTCTTCTCACTTACTCTAGTAAACTGTTAAACTAACCAATAGCCAACTAAAACACTGCAAAAAAATCTATTTATCAATCAATATTTTGCCTTGTTTTCTGGCAAAAATATTCAGCTATAATAATTCCTTAAAAGAAGACAAATTGTGTAAGATAACAAGACTTGTTTACAGAGAATATATCTTGAATATCATTCAAAATAAGTGCAAATCTAACTCAATTTAGTGGAGCATAAATCTTACAGGTTACAAAAAACTATCTGTCAATGAGCCAAGAAAAATATGCCAAATTAAAGATAAATTCTCTCTCAAAATAAGAATTATTATCTTACACAATTTTGATTCTCAAGTAGGTATTTCGATTATTTAGATTCTTGTGACTAGAAAACAAGACAAAAATGTTTGCAGCTAAGCCTGTGCAGATCTCAGTATCAACCTCTCGTTTGTTGGGATCCACTCCGGAAGGCAATTGACTAGGTGTTTTAACTGGCTGCTCAGAATTCAGCATCCCAGAAGGCTTTCCTTTGCTAGAAGACTGGTTTATATGTGTGCTGGAGGAGGGTGTCTGCTGATTTTGGGACTTCATATTTCCTGGGCCTCCAGGAGCACTGTAGCTCCCCATACCTCCTCCTGTCTTCTTATTCAGGTCTGTGTTGTTAAGATTCTACAGGGAATGAGATTGCCATCATGTGTATTTCTGCTGATGTTCTCATATAGACATGCTGATTATATCAATGTCTGATCAAGTAATTAGCACTGATTCATTAATTTGATTAAATAAGATTGATAAAATTCATCTGTTAATGTCAGAAAAACAAGCATGTAATCAGTATAGGATAAGCATTTACCACTGTGATTTGTGAAACATCACCCAGGCTGCTTTTCATCTCCTCATATGAAAGGCCTCCCTGTAACATAGAGTTTAAAAAAGGTTTAACTAATCTGAAAAATCACATGTCTGTTGAGTGTGTCGCTCTTTGTACATTAATTCATGTATTCCTGGTGCGATGGGGACAGAAGTATTCAAAGTCAACATGAAATAACAATCGCAACCCATTTTACTTCCGTAATGTGCAGGTTTGAAACAGAATAATGAGAAAAAATGTGAGCAGGAACTTCATTAAATCCATCAGGAATTGATTGGAGTGTGCATACCAGTGGAGACGGACCGATGAAAATTTTGTCCTGGGAATAAGGACATATTTAGTTGTCCTGCTGGGAACTGAAATGGTGGCCGGGACATAGAGCATCTTAAAGTATTCCAATGGTAACGCTATTTTTCAAATCTATTGTTTTTGCTAATTTGACCATAACCTTTATAACAGTACAGCACACACCATTAAATAGACCTTATTCACGCTAGCGCCATCTTTGATTTTTAATGGGAATGACAACGAGGCTGTGAGGGATAGACTTACAGTCTCTTCAATGGCACAAACTGTATAAAGCTGTATAAAGCTCCTAGATCACATCTGATTTTCCACAACTCATGTTGTCTGGAGTAATTTGTATATTGAATGTTCTTAAGCAGATATTTTATCAATGTTTTGTCCACGGAATGATCCAAAAACACTTTAAACTGTAGTACATCCCATTGAAGAGACTGTAAGTCTACCCCTCACAGCCTCGTTGTCATTCCTATTAAAAATCAAAGATGGCGCTAGTGTGTTCTGGCAGAAAGATAGCCTCAGTCACCATTTATTTCATTGCAAAAAAAGAAAAGTAAAAAAAAAAGTGAATGGTGACTGAGGCTGTCATTCCTTTGGTGTTTGCTGGTAAAAAAAAAAAAAAAAAAAAGTTATTTGGGTATGAAACAGCATGAGGGTGAGTACAATTTCGTTTTTGGCTGAACTATCCCTTTAACTATTAGCAAGATTTTCAAGTAGGTATAGCTGCAGGCTGGAGATCTCCAAATGGGAGCCTCTAAATAGCTATTTTGCTGTTGGTAAACATAATTCTTCCCTAGGTGACATCAGCTGAAAAGTAGTTGTAGAAGTGTAGCAAGTAATTACATTTTGATGAAAGATTTCAAACACACTATTTTTTTTATTTGGAATAACGTCATTCAAAGTAGGACCAGGAACATGCGTTAAGAAAGTAAATGGGGTCAATTCTGATTTCATGTTGAGGTAGCATTGTTAGTGAAAAGTCAAATGATTATGCAATTAGAACTTCTCCTTGTTAAAGGTGAATTTATGTATTTCATCATTGCCTCCTAGTGGGTACTTCCAACTTGTTCAACTCACACTCCACTTGTGAGGATCCCAAGCATTGAACCAGCCAGTGAATGTGGGTGGCTCATAGCCCTGTTTAACAGAGATGATCGGTGTCCCAAGGTCCCGTCCTGATGGGTGGGTTTTAAGATAGTCCACTGCACTGCTGTTTGCCTCCTGAGTCTCGTACTGGTTGGCTGAGTTGCCAATCCATAGGAAAATCTGAGAAAAGGCATTTATGAGATTGACATGTCAGTTAGAAACAACATGAAGAATTGTTGTTTGGTATTATTTTTCTCTCTAAAGTTTTGCATATCCCAGACAAAATGCCACCATTTCTCCACGGCCACATGCAAAAGATGCAGACAGCATGGCCTTACACAACCCACCTCCTCCCAGGTGTCTAGCAACATGACATCATCCTCATCCAGATCCTCCTGTGTGAATTCAGCCACTTCTGTCATGAGGAACCGGCCCGTCTGATTGGAGCATTCAAACAGACGGGGAACGTGAAGTGGGTCGTCTTTCTCCAGTCTGGTGGAGGTGAAGAGGAAGTCAGTGGAAATGATCAAAAGATCAGTTGCATTATGGAGTTAAAGTATGAGCAGATGTTTATGCTATCTCTGTGATTGTACCTCTTGTCACTGGCATATGGAGCTTTCCCTCCTAAAGCCACCCAGAAGTGAGCAGGTTCCTGCCCTTCCATCACAATCTGCTTGTCACGTTCAGAGAGCAAATCGGCTACAGCTTTCCCCATCTCCCTCTCATCTCCATTACAACCCTGTAAGAAACACATAAGCACAATAGTTCCAAACAGAGATGGGGAGTGAGATTCACATGACATTTTTTTTTTTTTTTTTTTTTTTACACAGTTTACCCTGAAATCAACTTAACCTTTGGAAAGACTTGCCTTGCCATACCACAGGTAGAAATTCTGATCAGTTTTGAGCAGAAAGACATCATTGGTGTTTAAAGAGGAGGCTCGGGCAGGCACCTCTGTTGCCTTGGTGTTCATCTCATTTGCCCCTCTGACCTGGAAGAGTCTGGCACCAGGGTTAGGGTTAACCACACCTGCTCTCCCTGTGCCACCCTGAGAAAGCATCAACATAATGTCAGTCTGAAAAGAGTGCAGCAAAGATAAGAAGGAAAGCTATTCTATTTGTGAAACAAATACATTGATGATGAAGATAATAAAATGTTAATCAGATATGAATATGAACAAAAATGTACTTTTAACTAAAGTGGAATCATGACAGCTATTTAAATGCACATTAACTATACTACTGTGATTCTTAAGCTTTACACTATGTAATTATGTTGGATAATTGTAATAATTTTTAGCAAGGTCAATCATTAAAATTATGTACATACAATTATATAAAATTACACTATTATCTTTATATAATTATATTAAATTATATTTCATTTGTAAATATTATAACAGTTTATTAAATATGATATTATACATTATATATTTAATAATTATATAATAAATATGTTAAAAGGCTCAAATATCTCATTTAATAATGAGTTATTTTTAGCATTATCTCTTTTAAAAAGGTCAATCATTAACATTTGTAATTTCTCTATATAATTATGTAAAATTATATTTTATTTTCAAATATTATTACCGTTTCTTAAATATTATATTATAAATTATGTATAGAATATTTATATAATATAAATATTATCATATTTTTATGTTAATATAATTAAATATAGATTTTATTTTTATATTTTATTTAAAATATTAAAAAGGCTCAGATATATCATTTAATACTAAGTTATTATTAGCATTACCTCATTTTTAAAAGATTGGTCATTAAAATTATCTTTATATAATTGTGCAAAATTATATATTTTTTAAATATTATTATAATGTATTAAATATTATATTATATATTTAATATTTATCTAAAATATTTTTATATTAATTCAATTTAGATTTTATTTTTATATTAAATGTAAAAAACATTGAAAAGGTTCAAATATCTCATATAATGATCTAAAGAGGCCAAAATAAAGTCACATTTAGTCATAAAGTTAATCATATTCATAAGTAAGAGTATCTCTACTTGAGGTTTACAAACACAACGTAAAACAAGGGGTTTAGGAGGAAACCATGTAATTCATGAAATAAAAGTAAAATTTATATAATATTAATATAATATATATATATATATATTTTTTTTTTTTTTTGTTTGTTTTTTTTTGTTGAAAGATTAGAACATTACTTGAAATGAAGCGGGTACTTCAAGTAAATGATCTTGATCATAGGCATCAGAAGAGAAAGGTTGGAAACCCCTGCCTTAAGGGATGTATTCTTGTTGTACTTTGAGAGAATAAGAATGAAGAGAACATCACCTCATAGATAACGAGTCTGCCCTTAAACATGGCCAGGAAGTGTCTGGGCTCTTTTCCCATGACCACTCTGACCTGTGTGGGGGCTCCATTGTATTTGTTATCCAAATTCACCGCCTGATATGCGCATGCCGTCACCTCATCCTGTGTGGCATGACGACCCTGGAGAACAAATGCATGTCATAGGATCCCCAATGTGTAAATTCAGATTATAAAACTGTGTAATTGTGGCCTCTGAGCTTAATTAATTTTTGTAGTGTCCAATGTGTATGGTAGACAATTATGCAAAAATACTGCACTGTTTATTTATTTATGAAAACCATTGTACACACGCACAATATACTGATATACACTACCGGTCAAAAGTTTTGAAACACTTACTCATCCTTTATTATAATTTTTTTTTTTTTTTTTTTTCACATTTTATAATAATAGTAAAGTCATCAAAACTATGGAATAACATAAATGGAACTATGGGAATTATGTTGTGACTAAACAAAATCCAAAAATAAATCTGTGTTATATTTTAGCATCTTCAAAGTAGTCACCCTTTGCCTAGAATTTGCAGACATGTACTCTTGACATTTTCTCAACCAACTTCTTGAGGTATCACCCTGGGATGCTTTTTAAACAGTATTGAAGGAGTTCCCATCTATGTTGGGCACTTATTGGATGCTTTTCTTTATTATTTGGTCCAAGTCATCAATTTCAAAAACTTTTTTTTATTATTAAATTGTAGTTTTATAATGAAATAAATTAATAAATTAATTATATTTTTGTCTACAAAACTAATTTCAAACATTTAAGCATACGCCTTCAGATCAAAAGAATTGTAAGATCATGAGAAGTATTTTATGCTCCTCACCTGCCACATGTACAGGATGTACTGAGGTTTGTTGGCTCTGGTGTAGGTGTACAGCACTAGGTAACAGTCTCCTCCATAGAAATGTCCATACGTTTTTGGGTTCACCTCCTTCAGTTCAAGATTCTCAATCCGCCAAATCTTAACAGAGAACAGTGGAGATGTTTGTTGTGTTGTGGAAACAGTCCAAACTGCTGAGTTCACAGATTTCTTGGTATAATTGTTATAGCATCATACCTGAACTTCCCCTGAGCCATCATCCACCATTCGCTCCTGAGCAGCCAGCTTAGGCTGAGCGTGAAGCTCCATGACATCATACTTCACTTGATCCACTTTAGCTGCAGTATACAGGTGTGCATACCATTACCACACTGACATAATTGTACATAGCACATGCATATAACATAATGATACCTCTAACACTAATGCATATAGGCTACATTCCAGGGTTCCCTCACTTTTGGACAAATTCCTTTCCATTACTTTTCCAGTCGTTTGTTATTACTGGATAAGGGTTTAAAAAAAAAATTTTTTGTTTCAGACTAATTCATTACTAATTAATTCGGATCAATTTGTGAGCCACTTTGACTAAATTTAGAAAAGAACCAACTAAAAATAAAAGATTTTGAGTCATCACTTTGGCTTGCAAGGAAGCTAAACTCGAATCAAGCTTTACAATAAGGTTCTATTTGTTAACATTAGTTAACAACATTAGTTAACATGAACTAACAATGAACAATTCTTTTACAGCATTTATTAATTTTAGTAAATGTTAATTTCAACATAAACTAACATATTTTTAAAATCAAAAGTTGTATTTGTTAACATTAGTTAACAACATTAGTTAACATGAACTAACAATGAACAATTCTTTTACAGCATTTATTAATTTTAGTAAATGTTAATTTCAACATAAACTAACATATTTTTAAAATCAAAAGTTGTATTTGTTAACATTAGTTAATGCACTATGAACTAAAATGAACACTTGTATTTTTATTAATCTTCTATTAACAAAGATTTATTAATGCTGTATTTTCCTATAACTAATGCATTAACTAATGTTAATGAATTGAACCTCATTGTAAAGTGTTACTATAGTTGCTGTAGAAATTTATATAAGTCTTCCATGACTTTTCCAGGCTTGAAAACCCCAATTTTTATATCAAATTTTTCCCTATGACTGTGGGTACCCTGACACTCTCACACAGGAAGAGTAATGCTGAATGAGTTAATCACCTATCTTGCCCACTGTGTGGGTCTTTCCCAGGCCTTGAGTTTGACCAGCTTCTTTCCAGGACTTGAAGAGATGTTTAAACATGGCCGACTCCCCTCCCTCACTCATAACCTCCACCTTAGTGTTGGGCGGGTAGTTCTTTGCTTTTATAAATCCCTGAGGGAAAAATATTTGTTGGAAACAATTATGAAATGATGAGCCGAGTAGGTATAGCAGCAGCCCGGAGATCTCCAACTGGGGGTGGAACCTCCAAAACAGGGCGGGTTAACTCCAAAAGGGGGCAACATTTACACACACGATTAGGGTTAGGTAAAGGGTTAGGTTGGGGCTCTGTATATCTTTGTTGGAAGTTTGGAGCTCCCGCCCCTTTTTGGAGCTTGTCCTGCAGCTATATCCTTCTCAGATTAGCAAAGGGATTTTGGTCATTGATTTAACTTTACAGTTTTTCTCAATCGCTTTGGCTCATTTTTTTAAACAGTCTTAACATTCTCTAAACTGTAAGTGAAATTGTCACAACTGTTTTATGGGACATCACAACTCTACTGCATGTCTGCAAAATGTAGTAACTCACCCAAAACATTTAATTCATGCTTCAAAACCTAATTATTGTGTCAGTAAATTGGCCAATGCCACCAAAATAAAAAGGATTTTGTCATCGTGTGAGCCTTAAGATGTTTTTTACCATGGTTGGTCTGGCCAGAGATTTAGCAGACATCACAAACATTCCATGTCATAGATATTTATGGAATATACATGTATGTCTGACAGATTTTGATAACTGAATGGATCATTTTGCATGTGATGACTCACATGACGAAAGAATGTTTAGAAGTTGTGAAGAGTATGACAGTTTCACTGAGAATCAACTCATCAGTTTTGATCAGCAAGCCATGTTCATTTAATTATTGTGCAAATTGTAGACAATTGTACTTACTCTTTTGCACACATGTGCCAAAACATGTGCAATTTGCTTAAATGAATAAGACATTCAAATCTGCTGTGAACAAAAAACTAATTGTTCAGAGATTTGAATTATTGTTTTGAAAAAAATCATTCTCATTCAAGAATTGAGCCAAAGCGATTGAGAAAAACTGTAAAAGATTATGCTTTCTGGAAATGTCAACTTTTCAAACACTCACACACACAAAAATGTTTACTTGGCTATCTAAATGAGCACATACTATAGACCTCTATTGTTTTTTATAAAGATACCAACCTTATAACCCTTCCCCTAAGACTGTTTTATTATTTTTTTAGATTTTTAAAATGTATATATTTGTATTATTTATAGTGGTGTATGATCGTTTTTCCAATTAAAGATATCCTCCCAAAAAAGGGACGTTTTGTCAAATGTATCTAACTTTTGTAAACAATTTTGTCGCCAAAGAAAACAAAGTAAACACAAACTTACAACTGCCCGACTCAGAGCTGAGCGTCTTTCTTCATTTGATGCTTCTTTTCCCTTCCAGACCATCAATGAACTGCCACCCTGATCTAAAATATAGCAGTCCTAATAAAAAAACACAAAATCAAAACATAAACAACTGTCAGTTATGACCACTATATCATATTACACTGTACATGATGGTATTGTGGGTGAGATCATACCGAGGAGCGCAGCAAATCCTGCGTCAGTGGACTGGCAGCCACCTCCTGCACTACCAGCTGACCAGTGGCATCAGACACACTATGGGAATGTTAATGTTAATGAAGTACAGTTACAGTAATCATACATTGGCTCTGGGATATTGATAAAAGAAGAACACAGACAAAGATGGATGGACGGACGGATGGACAGACAGACAGACAGATAGACTGATAGATAGATTGATTGATTCTTGTACTGGTACAACTTGACGTTAGAGGTCTGGTTCTGGTCTGTTTTGTTGTCAGGGATTGCCTCTTTCAGGTGGCCACTCCTCTGACCCAAAACGGTTACCATAACCTTCATTAGCTCAGGAGAGGCTTCCTCCTGCCCTCCCTCAATCACACCAATCTGAGCCCGGCCGCCACGCTCTCTGTCCCTGATGTCCTGAGCCAACAGAACAGCCTACATAAGAGAGTTGAGATGAACCCAATACATGAATTTGCCATATTGAAGTCAAAATAGATTACACTATATTCAGTATTTGTCCATTTGACCACTCAAGCAAAATGTCACTTGTGCTATTTCATTTACCTTCATTTTTTCTTGTCTGTTGCTTTGAGGACCATTCCATTGTATTATTACTTTTCCCATGTCCAGCAAGAATATGTCCCCCAGATTAAAACTGCTCCAGGACACCTCCACCTACAGAAAGAGAAACACTTCAGTTTACCCAGAATTAAGTCAGGTAATTAATCAGTGTATTAAAATTAGACAACAATGGCTTGCCTTGAATGTTTTGTGGGGTATATCAAAAGACAAACAGTCTCAAACACTAATAAGATTGCATTTGTTAACATTAGTTAATGACTTAGTTAACATGAACTAACAATGAACAACACTTATTTACAGCATTTATTAATCTTGGTTCATGTTAATTAATACATACAGTATACTAACACATTTCTCAACATTAAAAAGGTGTATAAGTTAACATTACTTAATACGTTAGCTAACATGAACTCACAATGAACAATACCCTTTTACAGCATTTATTAATCTTGGTTTATGTTCATTTATAGATAATGTGAACTAACAAGGAACAGCGCCTCTTTACAGTGTTCATTATTGTTAATTTATATGAAGGTCTAAATATAAATAAAAGTGAAAACCCTTTGATTATTTTCAATTAATGCATTACTAATGTTTGTTGACTCTTAATTAATGATAAATAATGATAATAAAGTATTTATTATGCATATTTGTGAACCTTACTAAAGTGGAAACTATTTGAACATCAATTAATGCGTTACTAATGTTTGTTGACTGTTAATTAATTATTAATAATTATAATGAAGAATTTATTATGCATATTTGTGAACTTTACCAAAGTGGAAACTACTTGAACATCAATTAATGCATTACTAATGTTTGATGGTGTTAGTCTCGCAATATACAATTTTTACAAAATATACAATATATTTATTTGATCATAATATGCATAACTATATACTATTTATTACAAACAGGCTTACATAAAAGAACAGGCTTCTGTGTTGATAAAGAATAAAAAAAATTAAGAAAAATTCAGTCCAGTGTTATATAACAAAGAGAGATAAGCTACTATTCTTCTTTTAAATGGCTTACTCCAAGTAATACTGGATTTAGAGGGTGACAAAGCAGCAGACCCAAAAGGGCAACTATGGCAAATACACCAGGGGACTACATATAAGGCACTTGAAGACCCGTAAAATCATGTGACTTCAAAATACATTGAAATGTCTCAAAAACAGTAGAAAATAATCAGATGGCTTCCAGACTCACTAAGATTTCACAATATTACTGTTTGTTCTGTATTTTGGATCAAATCAATGCAGGCTTGGTGAGCAGAAGAGACTTTTGACCTTTTGGACAGTAGTGTACATTCAACAGAATAATTCTAGCATTATTTACCAGTGTAGTATTTACTGCCCTAAAAACAACTGGATGATTGATGTGACACTTTGTGATAATAATGTTTGTTCCAAAAGACTTGTTTAAATTCATGAAACTAGTTTATTAGATATTCAAAATATAAATTGTGACAAGACAGGCTGTCAGTCTGTGTGTTAGTGTTGGTGGGGATTTTTCAATGATTTCAGTGCAGTTACATGTTACGTCAGTAGGTGGCAGCAAGGGACTGTTATGAGTGAGTCAGTCAGCAGACTATTCAACCATTTCAGTCAAAAACAAACAATACTATGGTTATCAATATGTCAGTCATTGCTATTTCAAGAGTGAATCCCACATTTATATGCAGATGTAATTCCCGAAACTTTGCAGCGTGTACGTGGCTGTTGGTCCTCCTCTTAGCAGCATGAAAAACAAGTTTTCTACAAATTCTGAATGGATTATAAATAGCATAGAAAGCGCACAAGGAGCACTCCCTTTATAATCACTAAAAAGCTGTCACTCATCTTCATCGTGATCTCTAGCACCCCCGTAGAACCAGGCCTATTAATAATGAAAAATGAGTAAGCCTAAATGTTTCCAATTTATGCAAGGAATACAAAAGCGCCGACATGGAGTGGATAGATATAGTAGAAAGACAGAGAGAGAGAGAAAAATTACCCATCAAAAAAGCCAGTAAGAAACTTTCTCTTCCCGACTGCGAGTGGTTTATTATTCTCCATTTTTTAGCTAAAGTTAGTTTCACCGGAGCGGCACCAAGCAAGCAGTCATGTCAACGATGTCATGCGCTTAGCGGTCTTTAGATGTGGAGTAGGGCGTTTACATTTTAAAGAGACATGCCAACTAGCCTATAAACAAACTTAATATAAATTATTGTAAATAATTCATTCGCAAAATTTACCGCATCCACTGCATGAATTCAATCAGATTCGTCAATATTATTTTTACTAAAATACAAGTATCTTAGGGACCCCCCTAAGTCTATTTTTTTACTTTGTATGGGGGGGGGGGGTCCCTAATGCCTTATGGGGAGTCCCGGATCCCCCCAGCCCCCCTCAATTCCAGCACTGCCTTGGATTGGAACTCAACTCCAGGAGTGGTAGTCAGCCTCTTTACTTGCTGAGCTACCCAGGCCCCCTAAAAATTATTTTAGGTATTGACAGACATTACTGTAAAGCAAATCACATTTTCCAAACATTTGCAGGACATTTATTAGCTTTACATAGCAAAAGTAACACATTCATTAAAATATCAAATCACTATCGAATCAACAGTCAATACCACATAGCCTACATAGATCTGAGAACATTTTTCTTAATGAAAAGTAGGCTAATTAAAAAAAAATAATCTTTAGCAACATATACAAGAATGGGAAAAAAGAATGTCAAATAAGTTTTGCACGGGAGAACTCCGCTCACGTTTCCCTCAAAAAATGTAAAACTGAATCCTTAATTTGCAACATTATCGTTTCCTCCACGTTGGGTCCATTCGTAATCCTTTGAAAAACTCGCGTTCGATAGAACCGGATTCCCGAAGCGATCCTCCAATCAGAGAAGTCAATGCTGAGCGAGTCTCCCGTTTCCGTGGTAACGCTCTTTGGCATTGTGGGTAATGTAGTTTTTCCACAATGACTTCGACAGCTTATAGTATATATAATATAATAACGTATATTATTAACATTGAACAAGATACATAAATACTGTAAAGACGTGTTATTTTTACGTGTTGGTTGACGTTAACTAATGCTTTGAGTAAAGTTAACTTAAATAACTTTTTAATGTTAAGAAATGTATTATAAGGCCTATATGCTTTTGTATCAATTAATTAATTAATTAATAAACACTGTAAAGAGGCACATAAATGAACATAAACCAAGATTAATAAATGCTGTAAAAGGGTGTTGTTCATTGTTAGTAAACGATAGCTAATACATTAAGTAATTTTAATGTACATATTTTTAATGTGAAGAAATGTGTTAGTATACAGTGGTGGCCAAAAATATTGGCACCCTTGGTAAATATGAGCAAAGAAGGCTTATATAAAACTTGTGTTGTGTTGTTTAATAAATATTAGAGGATATATTTTTGTGAATATTCTGAATGAAAGATCAAAAGAATAAACATATTTTTCACAGCCTTCTTTGCTCATATTTATCAAGGGTGCCAATATTTTTGGCCACCAATGTATGTTTTAATTAATGTTAGCCAAGATTAATAAATGCTGTAAATAAGTGTTGTTCATTGTTAGTTCATGTTAACTATTGCATTAACTAATGTTATTAGTTGCATTTGTTAACTAATGTTAACAAATGCAACCTTATTGTAAAGTGTTACCATCACATTTATAAATAAACTCAAGCATAAAAATGAGATTAGGATTCTGTTGTGACGCATAACCTATTTTGCTCAATTTACGCCCTCCAAAAAGATGTCAGCAAACCAGAAGATGCAAAATAATTGACAGACAGAGGGCATTTCTGATTGGCTAGTTTTTTTGAAAGGCAAAAAAAAAAAAGAAGAAGCGTGGGCCGCCCCCTTGACTCTTGTTTATTGTTTTCAGAGCATAGGGCTGCCACAGAGATAAGTTTGATTTCTCAGGTCACACATTTCAGTAATTTCTGTCAGGTAGTAGGGACATTTTATGCATAGTATTAAAGAATTCTTACAACACCTTTAAGGTGTGATAACTTTGCTATCATCCAGATTCATAGCAAATTTACAAAGGCGTTTCTTGAATTTTAATTAGGTAATGTGATTTATTCTCCAATGTTACGGTTATTTAATATTCATGAGCTGAGCCTTCGCCATAGTAGAAATACAATTTTTACTTTGTGATTCATGGTGTCTCATGCAGCAGTTTACCTCTTTGGCGGTCACATGTTTTGTCCCTTTAACGTGGAGCAGGCGCAGAATGTTATAGACGTTGGTGTCCACGTGCGTGAATCCCGATCCCACACCACCTTTTTTATAACTACAAAAATAAAAATAAAAAAATAAAAATTTGTGGACATTCGTCAAACCATGATGGAGGTGGAATTATTTGGCAAGACAGAATAATGTTTTTAACTCACATGATGCCATTCTTGAAGTAGCTTTTGAATTTAGGTGATTCGCTTCCCTGGACCTCACGGTACTGAACTGGACTGCCACCTAGAAATTCATCCAGCTGAGTCACATAGATGGCAGCTGCTCCCTGCTCATCCTGAGAGGAACAGCTGCCTATCCAGTAGTGGATGTCTGTGGATTGTGTGGCACCACTGCTCACCTGAATGTCACAATGACCCGTAAAACATGCATGAGTACAGATACATACATAGTATGTGCTTGAGAAGACACTGAGATCAAAGAAAACACATAAAAAGAGACACCTGGAGATTAGTATGATGGGGAGTTGATCTGATGTTTGAAAGCTTGTAGTTATAGTATGCCTTTTTATAAGCATTATTTAAAGATTATGTTGATATTTTTTTATGTAAAAATACTTTCTCCAACCCCAGCTTAACATCTGGAGACAACTATAAGTAAGCCATTTGTAGGTTGATTTTATTGAAAAGTGTTAAGACTGTGGCTCTGTGGTGCTTTCAAAACATTTTAATTTGTACTGGCATGAGTTTGGGGCAGAAATGGCCAGAGTTCAGCCATGAAACTTTTTCTTGGATTTTAATGGCCACTTATTGCGAAGGAGCATTACTACCACCCACTGTACATTATATATGTAGCAATCTATAATGCTTAGAGAGAGAGAACAGCCATGAAACTCTGTGTGGCACAGGCTTACAGATTCTTTAAACTTTTTATCTGTTAGCTAATTTGCTCGCTCACATGTGACAAGTTAATCCAATTGGCTCGCATGGTGTAAGCTGACTGGTTCTTTGGCATGTAATCAGGTTACCAATCAACTTGTGTCTCTCTCTTTCTCTAACATTTAAATTGCTCAGTTTGCAAGTAAGATGGTTTCACTGCAGCGTGCTGTGAGATTTTTTCTCCAAAATGCTGTTTGCTCGTGGTTGCTGGGGCTTTTCTTCTATCAGCTTGCACAGTAAGGTCTGCTTTTGACACAAAGAAGTGCATTTTTTGTAAGGTAAGTCTTGGCTAGTTCAGATCTGGCTGGTACACATTGCTATTTTAGGTCATTATATTAAATCCACACATAGCTCATCTGAATCTCTAGTTAAATAAGCTCTGGGCTTTCCTGGTCGAGGTACTTATTATGAGTTAGGTCACTAGCCATAGAAGCCATTTGGCCAAACAGGCATAAGCACTCATAGAAATTCAGTTCATTAGAATTACGCTATTTGGCCAGTGGCCAAGGCACACCTAGCTAGCATTCACTCAGTGCACATAGCTCTTTGAAGCAGCAACAGTACACAAATCTTGGCAATAGATCTGCTTGGTTGGGGGGTTTTGTTTAGTGTTTCTGTTATGTGTTTTGTGCAGCTTCCCTGCTATATTGGGTGTATTGTTTTTAATGTCTATTTGTGCAGCAGCAGCGGGTGGCTGCCCATATTGCCCAGGCCTAAATCCGCCCCTGTCTATCAATATGTCATACCCACATTAACAAGCTAACCCTTTCTATTGACATTTGGATTGTGTAACAGACTACTCACATAAAGAATGATGTAGCAGTCACCCTCAAAGAAATTCCCAAATGCTTGCTCTGGGACAGGGACCATTTGCATTTTCTAAAGAAACAGTAAACAGAGTAGTACATAAAACCACAAATAACCTAGAATTGGTATGCAAAGTAATTTTAAATTTGACATATCATGGACCTCACAACAAGGGCCTAATGGAGGAAATGGACTGTGGTCTCTTACACTGATGGTCCATATCTGCAGGCCAGGCTTTCGCTGAATTTTTTTAAAGACATCTGGATTTGCAGTCATTCTGCTAGACTCTAAGAAGAAATCTTAATGTTGAAACTATCTGAATGAAAACAGAAATCCACAATGTAATGCACCACAACTCACAATAAAACTATGAACAAGCTAAACTGGGCCACTTTTTAACATTTTGAGCCCTATTTTAAGAGTGCTATACTTTAATCGCAGTGCTATGCGATATGTCATACATGCAAAGTCAGTGGGCATGGCCATGAAGTTTTGATATTTTCACTCAAGTATGTGCTAAGTCCAGGTGCAAGTGGATTGTGGGCAAGCGCTAATAGGCTGGGTCAAGTGCAATTTAATTCTGAGTTTCTTCTCCGTTTATTGCACCGTCTACGGCCTATTATAAATTAGATTTTCTGTCAAGCAACTTCGATATATATGAAGACAGCCCATTCATAAGAAATTGGTAGTGTACATGGGCTGCATGCAATGCATCCCCTAATATTTAAGTCGCCTGCACTGCTCCCAGCCACGCTGAATGTGTTGTACTATATGTTCTCTATCGGTCTCTCTGTGACTATTGGCTCTCATCCTACTCAACCACGTCTCACCTGCTTGAAATATGCTTAGCTTCTCTCCCATTATTTATTGTTTTTTAACGTACATTTGTCATATGTTTCGCTGTTTAAATTTGTTTTTTATTTCTGTACAGCATCGTTGAGCTTTGAAAAGGCGCTTTATAAAATAAAATAATAATTATTATTATTAGTCATATTGATCTACTGGCACACAAATCATGGCTAGTAGTATTAAAAGTTATTGATAGCTTTTTAATATTATCTGCTGGTGGAATAGCCAAACTGCAAATGCAGGAACTGATTATAGACATTGTGCCAAGATTAGACGAGACTCTTAAACGTCTTAGCGCAATGACCAATTTCTCAGGAAAATAGCATATTGCGCTTTGCACCACTTCATTATCATACAGTACAATACACCCACAGTTTGCGAGCATACACCCATAGATAGAGCAAACACTCACACCCACGCCCACTTGCACTTAGAATTTGTACTCTCATGAAAATTGTGAAAAAGATGTAGCCAAGCACACGGTTGTTTCACATAGCCAAAGTTACCAATGCCATTACCA
The DNA here is from genome assembly GCF_019703515.2 of Myxocyprinus asiaticus. Lineage (NCBI taxonomy): Eukaryota > Metazoa > Chordata > Actinopteri > Cypriniformes > Catostomidae > Myxocyprinus > Myxocyprinus asiaticus. The sequence continues at coordinate 21,050,831 of NC_059387.1, forward strand.
TTCACTATTCACAGTCAGCCTTGAGATACTAACATGGCAGCCCCCATGAGAGGACCCTCTCCAGGTAGAATAAAACAGCTTTTATGATGTTACAGACATTACTGACTGGAGTCTTCATCTCATGTGAGTGCTTCTTATTTTATACATGTTTCAAAATTGCAATTCATTTATTAAGGAGTAAACGTTGCACCAAGTATTTTTATGTTTATGTTGCACCAACCCCTTGGACTTATTCTGACACCTAGCGGTGTGGATGCACATAAAAGAAAACCATTTGGTAACTTAAACATAATGAAAGGTCTTTGCCAAGGTGAAATATCTGGGGGCGTTCTTTTCAATAAAAATTAGATTTTTCTAAACAGATCATCACTTCATCACTCATTACAATGATTGGTTATGAACAGATGGTTTTTGAAAGGATGATGGAGAGGATATGGAGACTTTGCTTTCTCCAGAGAATCTGTACTACTAATGAACAGTGCCACCCAGCACTATGGCAACTAATGGATTTCACATTGAAAAAGGACTTCACAATCTGCTCAATAAACACAAAAGCTTCTTGGCAACACTGAAATTTGTTAAAAAAAAAAAAATAATGGCAAAATCTTTTATTGTTTCATCAATGGATTATTTCAGCATCTATTCAAGATGCATTTAAGACAAGCTGTAAAGCTATGAGACAAATAACCTGCAAATAAATGGCGCACTGTAAATGAAAATTACAATACTTCATCCCAATGTAAAAAGATATGCTGATCTTTCATAATCACAGTGCAGCTGTTGCCTAGAAACTGGGGTGCAAGAATATTGACCGAAATATTGTGTTGAGGGTGGAGTATGCAAAGAAGCATGAGAATAACAGAACAATTCCAACAGGATGTAGAGGACACCACCCCAAATTTAAATATCTCTAGTGTAGGAATTCAGCACCATGGCAGATCAGATACAATCATGCAAGTTCACCCAAAACAAACCGAAATACAGTTAAGGAAAAAGCTGGACTGTATAAACAAAGAATCGATGTGCCATTATAAAATACAAATACAGTTTAATTTACCACATCAGGACAAGTCCATTTCAAATGCTTGTTACCCAAATGTATAATACATCACTGTGAATGTCAGTTTATGATGTAGCAAAGGCGTCAATGTTCTGTGTTTAATCCTGCCAGAGGTAACTTTTGCAAACTATTTTAAAGGAACATTTGTAATAAACTGATCAGAAACTATAAGAAAATGGTAATCTTAAGCACATGTTCAAGACTCAATAAAAACAAACCGTATTCTGATCATATAACAGCAGTGTCTTAACAATACTCTTTTATAGTAAACAGCAATATTCCATAGTGAGATCTATCTGACCAACACTCATACTCTCTCATGATCTCATTACATCAAATTAACTGATCAAATTACATATTATATCTGATGTGTTGATTGAGCTAATCATTTAAGCAGAAGCACAATGTACAAGCATCACATATCTAAAAAATAAATAAATAAATAAATAAATAAATAAATAAATAAAATAAAATAATTGTGTAGCTGCTGTCCTGAACTGGTTTTCCTGACAATTACCTGTCTGTTGACAACATTTTTCAAACAATAGTCAGCACAGGCTTTTTCATAAATATAATGACACTGCTTAGTTTCATACTGTATATCCTAGTGTGAGTTTGACCATAGAGTGCTTTTTCCATTTTAACAATTTTCTAATTCTCCGCTCCAAATGAGACAATAATAAGCTATTATAGTAAGGACAATTTGGCAATGTTCCCATCAACAAGCCTAAAGCAAATAGGCCTATATTTGCATTGCAAATAAAATATACACTACAAGATCAAACTTCAGGTCTAAAACAGTAAAACAACAAAGCTTAGTTTAAAAGTTTAGCTGTAAGAATACAAAAAATGGTTTAAATCATAACTGTGATTATAATGTATGCGTCAAGGACTGTTTATGTACAATCAAATGTGAAATGAAAAATAATATTATGCATCATAATTTCCTTAACTCACTCTGCTATAATTAACTTGTTTTCTCTTACCTTGATGCCTCAGGCAGCTGTATTTTCACTGTAATAATGTATTAACGAGTTATGATGAATGTGTGGCTTCCTCTCCCCCTGTATGTTAATACAATGTGTGTTGATCAGGGATGGGCTTGTATATGTCCAGCCCTACAGGTGAGAACACACCTTAATACTCACACAAGACTTTATATGGACAAAACCTGGAGCTCCCCCTGACATCTGACATACCAAACCCTATATAAACAAACCTTTAGAAATAACTACTAGATAAAAGTCACATCATACCAATGAAGGCTAAAAATATAATTGGCCCCAAAAAGTATTTGGACACTTTAGCCACACTTACTCATGTTTGAATGTCTTTGCATTAACAAGATATCAACCCAAGTGGCATTTATTTTAACGGAATATACTGTAGCACAAACACATTTTTCAAGGACAACACTTCACAGTTTTCAAATTATAATAGATATTTTGTTCCAAATTAAGACTAAGTATTGTGACTCTGTTTGGTGCCAAACTTTAGTGGAAAATGTCCATAGTTAATGTGATGACACCTTACTCTGTGTAACACCTGGGACATTCTCCCTAGCGGCCACCAGAGGTCGCTAGAAGAATTAAGACTTTTAGTTTGAATATTTGTTTTGGTTGTGTCTCAGTTCTCTGTGTTCCCCTTGGTTGATCCCAGGTGTGTCTTGTTAACCTTGTTAGTTCTTGTGTATATATTGCCCTCCTGTTCTCTCTGTCTTTGTCAGTTGTTTTCCTTTCATGGATGTAATGGTTTGTTCTGTGGTTGAGTTTTGAGTCCTTTATTCAAAGCCTGCACGTAGATCCTTCTTTCTCTCACCTCGTTCCTGCAAACATTACTGAACAACTGACCGATACTATGGATCTAGTGGCTTTTCAACTGTTTGATCTCAAACAAGGAGAGGGGACCATCGAGGGGACCATTGAACTCAAGGACTGCTATCGGTTCGAACTCGACGAGCCAGTGAAATCGTGTCTGCCAGGAGGCAGATTTGATCTTCCTTTGAGTTCATGGACTATGCGTTGAGGCTCACATTCTCCCCTTACACTGTGGGGTATGGCAGTAATCCCATGCCACTGCCAGCGCCCACACCTGCCACGGTCAGCGAGCCAGCGCCCGAAGCCTCGTCTATCCCAGGGCCAGCGCCCGAAGCCTCGTCCTCCGGAGGAGGAGGGCTTCTACTCCCCAGTTGCTGCCAGCGCTCCCGGCCATCCTGGTGGCCGTCGACGAGCCTGTTTGGTCCCCTGTGACTGACAGGGCAATCTGTTGCTCAATCCAGTGGTCAGCACCTGTCAGACACCAGCTACCAGTTTGTTCAGTGTCCAGCGGTCACCCACTTCCAGTATGATTCCTGTCCAGCGACCGCCGTCCAGTTGGCTGATCTCTGTCCAGCAACTCTGCCTCCTGCAGCTCCGCCCCCTTAGTCTCAGCCTCCCTGGCTGCCAGACCTCGCTACCTTCCTGGAGCCACTTCCCTGGCCACTGGCTCCACCCTGGTCCACTGGTCTATGCCTGTCACCGGGCCCTCCACTAGCTCCACCATGAGCTATTATTATTATTATTATTATTATTATTATTATTATATATTAAAAAAAAATATTTTTTTTCTTCTTCCCTCCTTCTTTATGGAGCATCAGGAACCACTCCACTTTGGACATTCTCCCAAGCGGCCACCAGAGGTCGCTAGAAGAATTAAGACTTTGTGTGTGTGTGTGTGTGTGTGTGTGTGTGTTGCCCACCCACCTGTTCTCTTTGTTAGTTATTTTCCTTTCATGGATGTAATGGTTTATTCCATGGTTGAGTTTTAGTTCTTTGTTTATTTGAGTTCTTAATTAAAAGCCTGCACATATCCTCATTCCTGCAAACATTACAGTCCACCTGGGCATAAGTATGAACTTGACTTTATACATTATACGTTAAAAATCACCTTGAGACCAGTTGGTAAACAGTTTTTGTAAGAAAACTGAAGTTAGTTTAAAGTTTTAGCATCATTTGTTTGCAGATACCAATTGGTTTGATATGCAATGATATTCATTAATTTCAAGTGCAACTTACAGTAAGTGTCCAAATACTTTTAAGTGTGTTAACAGAAATAATGACTTGTATCATGCTGAATGTTTACTGGTCTTCAGTGCTGCTATATTAACTGAGTTCTATATGGTCAGCCATAACCAACATTAAAGGGATAGTTAACTCAAAAATTATAATTCTCTCATCACTAATCCTCATGCCATCCCAGATGTGGATGACTTTCTTTTGTTTGCAGAACACAAAAGGATTTTTAGAAGAACATGTCAGCTCTGTGGATTCATGCAATGCAAGTGAATAGTGACCAAAGCTTTGAAGCTCCAAAAATCACAAAGGCAGCATAAAAGTAATCCATAAGACTCCAGTGGTTTTATCCATGTCTTCTGAAGCAATCCAATCAGTTTTGGGTGATAACAGACCAAAATATAACACTGTATATAACCATTTTCACTGTACATCTTGCCTTTGCAGTTTTTTGGCACAATCATTATTTCAAGCTTGATTACATGTCCTAGTGCTTGAGGCATGCTGGCTAGATGGCACTAGGAAGTATAATCGAGCTTGATATCATGATCGCCAAGGAGACTGCTGATGTAAAAATTTATAGTGAAAAAGAAGTTATATTGTGGTCTGTTCTTATCCAAGACTGATTAGATCGCTTTAGAAGACATGGATTAAACCACTGGAGTCATATGTATTAATTTTTTTGCTGCCTTTATGTGATTTTTGAGTTTCAAAATTCTGGTCACCATTTACTTGCATTGTGAGGACCAACAGAGCTGAGATAGTTTTCTAAAAATCTTAATTTGTGTTCTGCAGAAGAAAGAGTCCTACACATCTGGGTTAACATGAGGGTAAATAAACAATGAGAGAATTTTCATTTTTGGATGAACTTTTCCTTTAAAATAAATGCGACACGAACAAGGAAACAAATCATGAATTAGTAATATATCTTTCATATTTTCCCATGCACAGAATGAGCTTGTCTAACATTTGTAGAGACCGTTATACTGAGTGAGAAACCGCTCCAAATGATTAGTGAGTGAGCCGACTGAATCACAAATTGATTCACATCAATTTGCTTTAGCAGGTTTCACACTAGCTGAATTTTCCAGTGATTTTCAGGTGTTAGCTTCATTAACATAATCTATGGCCAGGCAGAGGGAGACAAAACGCCCATTAGCCTCTGTCGCTTTTTCTGTCATTAACCACTTGACCATCAGGACTTCCTGCTGAGTTAATGGCTTCAAAAAATTAAAAAGCACACCTGGCTTGCTTGAAAAAAAATCATTCCGTCACTGAGGCGGGGTCTTGTGTTCTTGTCAAGTGACCAATGAGCTTGTTTTTTTACTGAAAAGACTTCAAGCTGATCTGAACGTTTTCATCGCACTCAGCTTCATATCAACAGCAAACACTGATTGTAATCCATAGTGATTCTGTCACCAAGCATTTTTCCTTTACACTAAAATGACTGATGAAATCAGAAAGTGGAGGCACAACAGTCTGTTTTTATTGAATATATTTTCTTTACTCACTGAAATCTGCATATGGACATAGCGACATTCTACGGCAAGTCACAAGGGGATAAATACACAGTCACACACTTTCAAAGGTATGTTACTTCATGAATCACATCCTAAATCACTCTTACAATTGTTCATTCGGCATGTTGTTATTTCAGCAAGCTCCATGTGACAGGAAATCAGAGAGAGTGTTGTGGTGAGTCAGTATGTCTGTCACCCCTCCACCATTCTTAATCAGCAAGTGAGTCATACCTCCGACTGAAGAGAGCGAGATCTCAGCAAAACGTCTACATGTGTGACACCCTCGGCCAAAATCTGGTTGTTTTGAGTCTGCTAGTGTGTCACCAGCTAAACCTGTTTGGCCAATAACTGAAAAGAACTGACTCAAAAGAATTTTTGGGCATCACTAGTTCTGATTCTAAACAGTTGACAGAAATGACACACATCATGATTGGTGGAATATTCTCAGGAAAATGTTTCTCAGGTCATATGTAGTGGTAAATGGTCTGCACTTATATAGCGCCTTTTTTAACCTTAGCGGTTCTATAAAGTGCTTTACACTGTGTTTCATTCACACACACACACTCACACACCAATGACAGCAGAGCTGCCATGCAAGGTGCTAGCCTGCCATTGGGAGCAACTTGGGGTTCAGTGTCTTGCCCAAGGATACTTTGGCATGTGGAGTCATGTGGACTGGGAATCAAACTGCTAACCCTGTGATTAGTGGACAACCCGCTCTACCACCTGCGACAAAGCTCATGATACCTACAGTGTGAAGAGCCATAGCGCAGCAAGTGCTACTGGAGAGACTTAATAGAGTCCCATTCCTACTTCTGATTCCACCCACATCAACCCAGTGTCTCAACTTTTACTCTTTCAGAGTGCAAGTAACAGTTCAGACAGGAAAATCACCATACAGACACTCAGGAGAGCCTGAGAGATGAGACAGTGATTAATCTCTTTAACTCGAGCAGATGGGGAAACTGAGCTAATGATTCCACTGTGAGAAGCACTTGGACCGATATCAGAGGCTTCCTGTGGCAAACAGCCCATCAGTGACTAACACACTAACAAATAAAGATAAGTAAGCGGCAAAGTGGTGCTACACTAAGGTTTGGAGGCTTCACTGTAATTGCAGGCTATTCTGTGGGAGAAAAAAAAAATCTCTAATATTGTTTTCCTTGTATCTGGATTAGTGCATGCATGTCTACAGTATGTAGTAATTATACATAGTTGTCAAAAAGGTCTTCATTCAGAGAATGCGACTTCCACAACGGGCAATTAGGCAAAGAAATGTGTGATGCAGCAGTTTCCTTCAGGATCAAAGCACGTTTAATTTTTTCAGGCAGCATGAAGTGGTGTTATTCCAAAAATGTATTGTGATAAACCCTTTGACCTTTATTTTCCTGAAATAAAATTATCAGAACAAAATTAACCACACTGTAAATTTGAGGTAATCAGTTACATACATTTTTCTACGTTAATAAATTACAAGTTTAAGTAAAGTCAGATTTTGATTTTTTGAACTACTCATGTGTGTTGATTTTTTCCTTAATTTGAAATGTTGAATAAGTTAACTTGTGCCTTTTAATGGTACATAACTTTAAATTTACCTCTTTGCCTGAATTTAAATCACCATGTAGGCTCAACTTAAATATGTCAAGTAGAGGGAACCTAGCTAGAACAAGTTAATACAGTGAATGTTAGTATGCTGAATGCATGCTAACTGGATAAACCATGCTTTGATTAGCATAGCAATTGCTCAACAAGTACTTTATATCAATATACTGTAGAACGATCTAATATTGTACCCGTCCTCAACCTAATCTTAAGCTCCACAATTAACCTTAATGGTAACCCCCCAAATACTTTAACATGACAGAAATTCTTCCAAACAACACAACAAAACATTGAACACTAACAAGTATCTCCCTTTACATTCATTTTGTACAAAGACACACTATATAACACTTTATTTTAACATTTACTCTCCCTGTCGAGTGCCATGTAAAGCATGCTGGGAAATAAAAATCCCCTTCCCAGTTTCAGGTAAATTTAAGTTCCTGTAAATTTAAAGAGACAAATTCATTAAACTCAAAGCATTAAACAATTCAGGTTACTTAATAGTGTGTAAGTTTTGTGAACTGAAAAGAAAGAGAAAGTTCTAAATACTCATCAAGGTTAATTTATTTGAACGAATTTGTATTATTACATTTTTCCCTACTCAAAACAATTAATTATTTTGAGCATTAGTGTTTACAGTGCAGTTATAACCAGTTACCAGCTTTAAAAAATAAAGTTCACTCCTGAACAATTGAAAATCACTTTGTTCCAGTTTTCAGTTACGTTCTGCAAAAATGTTCTTCGTTTTCAATTTTCGTTCCTTGAACCGTTTTTAGTCCCTGATTTAAATGAATTACGTTTATTTTTTTTTTGTTTTTTAATCAAATAATATGTTTTAAAAAATACAATTCTTATTTAAAGAGGACATTTTCATCATTGTTTCCATCAACCTTATACTCATTAAATGTTTCGCTTTTACTATCAAACAATACAAATTCCTTTTTCTTGATTTTTTTTACATTTCTGACTTTCATTAAGATTTTCACCATCTCTAGGGCCCCCAAAAAACAAAAATAACACATTGTCCTTACATAACACTGTGTTTTCGGGTCCCACTTTTTATTTTCTCCTCTAACCTAAATTACATTCAAATACCACCAATAAAATGCTTCTGAATGATTCTAAGGGAAAGAAGATGACCGAAACCGATTAGGGACATAGGTCAATACAATGATGGAAAATTATTATTATTTTATTTTTCAGTGTAATTAAGTAGTGGCCTATCAGCCGGTTAAGTAAACTTTTGAATTGTGTGTGTGCTGTTTGTTAAGCAACACAAACATGCCCAATGCAATGTGTTTGTGGTAAACACTTGTACTGTAGAACTGGTGTTTGTAGATTTCAAAATCATCTTTGTCTCATAAATTTGCAAGTTTAAAATAATGAGAAAACTCTTGGGTACATAAGACAATTTTGATGAGACTTCCCCTCTTTAACAACATTTAACAGTGTGTCCTTCCTTTTTACTTCAGCACACACACACAAACATAGACAAACATTCATAACAATAGTAAAACAAACAGATATGACTCATTCCCAGAAGAGCAACCCAACACACAGAATGTGAGCTCATAATCAGCAGGGCTGGCATGTGGCTGTACTTTTCATTCATCCCTCCCAGAGACACCTTAGGCAAACAACTCACTGACAACACCCACATTCAAAATGGAATTTTATACTCTCAAACACACTCAGAGCAGTTTTTTTTTCTCTCTAAGAGGTAAAACACGTAACAGTTTTCAAGGGCATGTGATTCACAGACATTTCTGAGTGGTACAATATTTGGATATTCTAAAGTTGGAGATAATAATGGAGATCATCAATTTCAAATGGACAGTACTTGAAAGCTTTCTAACTCTGAAAACAAATACTGCAGTGTAAAATTAAATGTAAAATACAAAGTATTTGTGAAATTAATGTGAAATAGAAATATCTCACCTTTCACAGACTCCAAGGACACAGATACAATCATTTAAAAAAAACAAATCTTCATTAAAATGTGTACAGCTGACCACCGCTACATATAATTCCATTGCTTTAAAAGAAAATCACTGCTTTTTTTTTTTTTAGTTTTAAAACCAAAAACTACTGAAAAGCTATTTACTGTCACAGGTGGCCCTTTGGATGCTGCTCTGTAAGTGAACAGCTTAATATCTAGCCAAATCATGCAGCAAACTTGAAAAATGCTTTCTTTATAAGAAATCAAACTCATTGTGGAAAACAGAGCATATTTAAATTCACTGTACTGTAATAGTCCTGCACAATGAACTCTTTGTGTGTAATCCGCTCATGGCTTCCCAGCATCTCTTGAGAACTTATGTGTAATGCACATGAGCGTCCAACTTCAATGCACATTTTAACTAAATGTGCTTTGCGACCAGGGCCAGAAATTTAGGAACAAGCCAACTAAAGTAAGAAAAATTCCCCCAAAATTAAAAATGAAGGAGCAAAAAAATGACCCTATAACAAAATCCTCTGTTTTTTTGTTTGTTTGTTTTTTTGTAAAATCTGATATAGTTTGTAATATTCTACACATTTCTGACACATTTTGAAAAAAAAAAAAAAACATTTGAGCCATTATTGATATTGATTGCATCTTTTATTTTGATAATGATGAGTATTCATTTCAGATCCTGACGTATTGGCTTATTAATTAAAATTAGCCTTTTCACAAATATATTTTGTATAATTAATTCAAATCACAAATGGGTAATAGATGCAAACCACTGATTTGTTTTTAAATTCCCATCTTAAACACAATGCTTAAATGCTATACTTTCAAAAGGCATAAAAGAAGCCAAGAAAATAATGGCATAATTCTTTGCCCGATAATATATTATTCAGTCCAGTGAAGAGTCCAGACCAGAATTTTAAAGGATAGACTCACCTTTTTCCCGTGTACATTTGTTTAAAGTTTTCAAAATCATAGTAAATATGCAGCATACAAAAAACTAATTTCTGTCCTCATAAAAACAGTCATAAGGCACTTCATTTGGTAAGAGAGAAGGAGAAAAAAAAATCACAGTTGTTGTAACTACTGTTGATGCGGAAAAGACTGCCTGCATAGCCTGAACAGAATAGTTCAAAAGAGTCCTTTCACCCGTCCAGAAAAATATAGTTTGTCTTGTTTTTTTTTTTTTTGGTGTTCTTTTTTCTGGTAAATATATAGAACTCAAGGATAGTAAACTCTTCTATTATAAAATTATTTTTGTTTGCTTGTTTTCTTCATTCTGCATCAAAATTAGAAACTGAGAGTATATATTTGCTTGCCAAGGAACATTATTGGCCACTGGTCCATTGAGGGTGGACATCACAGGAAGGTTTTGTCCATAGAGTGAGCCGGATGAAGTAGACTGCAGGGGTGTCAAACTCGGTTCCTGGAGGGCCACAGTCCAGCAGAGTTTAGCTCCAACCCTAATTAAACACCTGAAGCAGCTAATCAAGGTCTTCAGGAGTGCTTGAAGATTACAAGGAGGCATTTTGGAGCAGGGCTGGAACTAAACTCTGCAGGGCTGTGGCCCTCCAGGAACTGAGTTTGACACCCCTGGAGTAGAGGTTATTTTCTCCTTTGCTTGGTGAATGTGGCTTGGCCTGAGACGGGTTTCGGTTTTGTTTGTGTGGTAAAGTTAAGCCAGGCAGTTCTGGACCAGTGTGCTACCTAGCCCTCAGGTTCTGTAACACACTGTAAACGTCCTTCTCTCTGCTCAGGCCTTCAAACAGTGGCAGTAAATCCAGCAGCTCAGTGTCGGTCATGTCATCAAACCACGACTGCACTGGCACCTGCAAATACACAAACACCAACATTTCAGTGCAGACAAAATCAGCAACAGGAGACTTTTAACCACATTAAAGACACCATGAAACGAGTTTTGTGGCTCTTAATCCATGTCTATTAGCTTTGAAGCCATTTGTATAGTAATTTCCTGCAAAAAGGTGACAAAATTAACTTTTAGCAGATACATTCATTTAAAATTTACAGTAGTCTATCTCATCCGGGAAAACTGACCCAAAAATATGAATGACTCATCCTGCACTACAAATACTTTTTTCCAATCCATCTTGATTCTGGCAGTGAAGTAACTAAAGCTTATTGGCTATTTACGGAAAAAGGGGACAAGCCGTTTGCTACATCACACTATAACATTACAGTTTCAATAAGAAAAACGTCAACACAAGAAAGAAAACTGTGCTCGTCAAGCAATTTCATGGGGTCGGTAACACTTTACAATAAGATTCCATTTGTTAACATCAGTTAACTACATTAGTTAACATGAACTAACAATGAACAATACTTTTGAAGCATTTTATTAATCTTGGTTAATTTTAATTTCAACATACATATAATGTACAGATTTTGCTCTTATGGAAAGAAATTGGTACTTTTATTCACCAAATTGGCATTCAACTGATCACAATGTAAAGTCAGGACATTAATAACATGAAAAATTACTATTACAATTTGAAAAAAATGTTCAGAACTTCTTAAACTACTTCAAAGAGTTCTCATTAAAAAATCCTCCATGTGCAGCAATGACAGCTTTGCAGATTCTTGGCATTCTAGCTGTCACCCGAGTATCTGGACAAACTGACATTTCACCCCACACTTAGCCCTTGCCATAGATGTGGCGGTCTTGTTGGGCACTTCTAGTTGATCCCACAAAAGCTCAATGGGGTTAAGATCCATAACACTCTTTTCCAATTATCTGTTGTCCAATGTCTGTTTCTTTGCAATTCTTCCCATAAAGCCTGCACCCCTGAGTCTTCTCTTTACTGTTGTACATGAAACTGGTGTTGAGCAGGTAGAATTCAATGAAGCTGTCAGCTGAGGACATGTGAGGCATCTGTTTCTCAAACTAGAGTCTCTGATGTACTTATCCTCTTGTTTAGTTGTACATCTGGCCTTCCACATCTTTTTCTGTCCTTGTTCGAGATAGTTGTCCTTTGTCTTTGAAGACTGTAGTGTACACCTTTTCATGAAATCTTCAGCTTTTGGCAGTTTCAAGCATTGTATAGCCTTCATTCCTCAAAACAATGATTGACTGACGAGTTTCTAGAGAAAGCTGTTTCTTTTCTGCCATTTTTGACCTAATATTGACCTTAAGACATGCCAGTCTATTGCATACTGTGGCAACTCAAAAACAAACACAAACACAAACACAAAGACAATGTTAAGCTTCATTTAACAAACCAAATAACTTTCAACTGTGTTTGATATAATGGCAAGTGATTTTCTAGTACCAAATTAGCAATTTAGCATGATTACTCAAGGATAAGGTGTTGGAGTGATGGCTGCTGGAAATGGGGCCTGTCTAGATTTGATCAAAAATTTATTTTTTCAAATAGTGATGGTGCTGTTTTTTACATCAGTAATGTCCTGACTATACTTTGTGATCAGTTGGATGCCACTTTGGTGAATTAAAGTACCAGTCTCCTTCCGAAACAGCAAAATCTGTACATTATTCCAAACATTTGGCTGCCAGTGTATAATAAAACATTTTAAAAATCAAAAGTTGTATATTAACATTAGTTAATGCACTATGAACTAACATGAACCAACAATGAACAACTGTATTTTTATTAGCTAACATAAAGAAAGATTAATAAATGCTTTAAAAAAATATATAGTTCATTGTTAGTTTATGAAACCTAATGCATTAATGTTAAGAAATGGAACCTCCTTGATGTTTCTTAAAGGGATAGTTCATTATTTACTTACCCTCATGATATCCCAGGTGTGTATAACTTTCTGTGTCCACCAGAACACATTTGAAGAAAAATAGAAAAATATCTTAGCTCAGTAGGCCCTTAAAAACAGACAGTCAGCATAAACGTCATCCATATGACACCAGCTGTTAAATTAATGTCTTCTAAAGAAACATGATCGATTTTGGTGCGAAAAAGATAAATATTTAAGTACTTTTTTTAACTTTAAAACACGTTTCCGTTCTGCAGTGGTATGCGCGCATGATGTAATCGCATTGGCATTGAAACACGTGAGAACTGATGCATGTGCATCACAGCCAGAACAGCAGCGCTGTTTACAAGTGAGGAGAAACACTGTACAGTAGCTTGTTTGGTTTTGGTTTAGATCTGTGTTTATCTGTTTCTTTACTCACAATGGTGCATTTGTGTGCTTACCCTGGATGTCTCAACTGAGTGGAGAACATGAGATTACATCTGTATCATGGCAACGCGAATACATCACACAAGAGACCACATGAACTCCACCCTCTCGTGAAGCTTACTCGAAGCGTTGGGTTATAGTTAAAAAGTACTTAAATATGGATATTTTTTCGCACCAAAAGCGATCGTATCTCTTTAGAAGACATTAATTTAACTGCTGGAGTTGCATCGATGACGTTTATGCTGACTCTCTGTGATTTTTTTGAGCTTCAAAAGAGAAATCCCTATTCACTTGCATTTTAAGGACCTACTGAGCTAAGATATTTTTCTATTTTCTTCAAATGTGTTCTGGTGAATAAAGTCATACACACTTGCGATATCATGAGGGTGAGTAAATAATGAGAGAATTAAAATTTTTGGGTGAACTATCCCTTTAATAATTTCTTCAGATCATGGTATTGGTTTTTGGGTATTTCAGTGCACCAAGAACTAGAGAAAAAAAGTTCTTTGTGGAAGCTACAAAGGTTCTCTTATGGCATCAGGCTGTAAAAGCCTTTTTGGTTTTAACTGGAACCTTTGTTTAGTGTAACAGTCCTTATTTTGTTTCAAAACCAATTCTTCTGGGTGCAGTGTCTGACTTTCTTGGTGTCTTTTGAAAGGAAACAGTATCTGAATTATTGAGACAGGAGGTCTCCACGATCTCACGGACAACGGCTTCAATCTGCACCTTCAGATCTTTAGCTTGAATACAAAATAACACCTTCTAATCTAACAGGAGGGATGCAAGCTAGTGGAGGAGGTGACAGCACAGAGGTCAAATCTGCAGCATCTTCCACAGGCGGCTTGCTATGCAGACTGAGTTTATAATTGATGAGAAGTTTTGACAAAGGACTGTGGAATGTTTGCAACTGAGTTCTGGCTCATTAATTCCACTAGAAAAGATGATTCTGAAATAAAACACATCAAATCCACATACATCTGAAGTTTTAGCATGCAATCTTTCAGAATAACAATATGAGGATTGATCTTCATTGAGTAAAGAAGGGCATTCTGACACTTACAGCGTTCTCTGGATGGAAGATGTAAGAGGCAGGTGAGTTGTCTACTATTATGACTTTGTTGAGCTCTCTGCCCAGTCGGCTGAGGTCTTTGACGTAGTTTCCCCGGTGGAACACACAGGATTCCCTGAAAAGCCGTGCCCTGAATACACCCCACTGGTCCAACAGGTCTGCTACAGGGTCAGCATACTGCAAGACCAAAAAGAGTCAACAGCAATCACAATATGAGCCCTCAGAATGACTTTCACCACCTGAATGTAAGTGTGGGAGGCATTAACCTTTTATATGTGCTCTACAACATGTTGAAAATAAATTCTAATAAGAATTCAAGAAAAGCTGTGTTAAGGTGCTGCTCATACTGAAAACATTCTTACATTAAAAAGCAAGTGTACCAAGACAAGTTTTTAAAAGTTTATGTTTTTTGTTTTTACTTGAAATGCCGTCTTAAAAACGCTGTGTTAATGTGTGAGATGCTGAGAAAACATAATAAGTCTGTTAAAATTATTTGTAATAAGACAAATAAGTCTGTCTAGTGTTTACACAGAAAAACAAAAAACAAACGCAGACAAATGAAAATGTATTCAGTGTGAGCGGCCCCTAAAGCAAGGTTAAAATGCATATGTGGGTCAAAATGACACCAGTAGATGAAAGCCATCTATTTTTTCAGTATAATTTTAAATGAAGTGGTCTTTTCATCTGACACTACAGGCATTCTTTAAATAGGGTGTCTTTGACCATGTGAACAAACTTTTCTAAAATTTAGTTTGACTCTTTTTTTTTTAATTATAAGAGAGTTTGCATCACTACCCGTAGAATGCATATGTGGGTCGTATATAACCCCGTATGTGTTTACTATGGTATTAAATACACTTAACACTGGTTTTAAACTTTGTTTACATTGATTTTAATTTTCCGTCTTTTATGTAATTAAATATGTTGAATACCATGTTCATATTTATGTGCAGTATACAAGTATAGCAAGTTGTTATTCAGCTAATGCTTTTATGCAAAGTGTATGACATTTTAGTTACTACAGATATTGCCAATTACCAAACATGGAAACCGTCAATATTACTATTATGCAGCCTTTTTTACACTGTCACCCAAAACTTCTATTCCATTTTCAATGGTTGTAAAACTCTTCAGAATTAAAATATATATCAACAATTTAAAAATGTATATTATTAATAAAATTTTTACTACAGTTAATTTTCTTTGAAAGAAAAAAAAAGTAGTTAAGCATTTAAATTTCACCTGGGTCTTTTCCGATCCACATATGCATGTTATGGGGTTAAAGTTGTGTATACATTCTATTGTTAAACTGTCTAACCAATAGATTAAAGCCCTGTAAACACATACAGTGACTTCCAACAACAAAGCGACTAGATCTCATTCTTCTAGTGACTTGAGCGACAGTGACATCTGGCGAATAGATGTGGATGTGGCGAGCGACGCAACAAAGTTGAGAAGAGTTTGACTTAATGCAAATGAGGAGTGATTTTCAGGAGTGACAACCAATAGGAGTAAAGAGGGTGTCGGTGGAGCTCACATCACCTGTCTCCTCTGAGATGATGGGAGTCAGGTGCAGGCAAAACGGAGGAGAAATTTCTGTGAGCGATTTCATTGTTCTATATTACTTGTGTGAAACCACATACTGTACATAATAAAAATGATGCGTGGAAAAGAAAAATGTTGGCAGTCTGAATGAGTTTGATTCAAACATTGATAGACTGTTCATCTTATTAATGATATGATGCATTGAGCACTGCTGCATCACTCTCCCCTGTAGAATGGGCATTTCTAAGGACAAGAAAACCGATTCCTTGTCAAATTAGAATGATATCTTAGTTTACTGGCAAAATGCCTCATCTGTGAATCTGTGATCAGATTCTTAAGACATATGGCTAGACGTGCAGTCCACCAATAACTTTAGAGCGACAGCAGTAGGAATGCCCATAAGCAACTTCATTGTACTAGCTATGGAGACTAGCGACATCAAGTGATAAAGTCGCTGCATGTGTGTATTAGGCTTAAAGATAGAGGGGGGGGGGATTTTTTCCCCCTTTTTCTCCCAATTTGGAATTTGCCCAGTTCCCAATGTGCTTTTAAATCCTCGTGGTTGCGTAGTGATTCGCCTCAGTCCGGGTGGCGGAGGATGAATCCCAGTTGCCTCCGCGTCTGAGACAGTCAATCCACGCATCTTATCACGTGGCTTGTTGAGCGTGTTGCCACGGAGACATTGCGCGTGTGGAGGCTTCACGCCATCCACCGTGGCAACCACGCTCATCTCACCACATGCCCCACCGAGAACTAACCACATTATAGCAACCACGAAGAGTTTACCCTATGTGACTCTACCCTCCCAAGCAACCGGGCCAATTTGGTTGCTTAGGAGACCTGGCTGGAGTCACTCAGCACGCCCTGGGATTCAAACTAGTGAGCTAGCGAACTCCAGGGGTGGTAACCAGCATAATTTACCACTGAGCTACCCAGGCCCCTGGTAAACAACCTTTTAGACAAAAACGGATCACCCCCTAAAATAACCCTAACTCTAACCCCCATTTTAAAGCATGCTTGCAGTAACATCCCCTCATTTAGACATTTGTGAAGCACTGATGGCGCGGCCCTGCCCCAATTGCTTCTTATACAGCTCATAACTAAGAAATATATTTCTAAATAAAATAAATACCACTCCACCCCTTGTGTATAGTCTTACCTTTGCTAAGCTGGCTGTGAAAAGAACACATTCAAAGAGTTTGCCCATTTTCTGCAGAAACTCATCCACATGAGGCCTCTTCAACACGTAGACCTTCAAACAAACCGCAAAAAACACAATTTATTACTGAAGGAAACAAATCACTGCTGATTCCAGGAAAGAGACAGAAGAGATGCTGACATTGAACTTTTGACAAACCTTTTTTTATAGTTTTCCGATCTTGAATGAGACGCCCAGTCGCTGCAACCCAGTGCAAGTAACCAAGAACAGGCCAACCCTGATCCACAGAGCCTATCCTGGATTACTTGAACCAGGTAACAGCCACATCCCAGAAGTATTTCAACATAAGAAAAAAAAAGGGCTTTTATTGACACTCTCTTTCACTTTGATACATGCATACACACTCATACTTGCTATCAACACAATTTAGATTCCCATGAGGTGTGCTTACTCTGAGCTGTAAGTCTGTGTTCAGAGTGGTGACATTTGCTTACTTCAAAGTTAGTTAATTCCAGTGAGAACTGCCTGACTAAATCGCACCCAACGATTCAAGGAGAATTATAAAAAGGAAGCTGATTTGTTATTCAGTCTGTGTGATGTAGTGCAAACCCTTTGGGCCCATTCACAAAATTTGAGTTTTTTTTATGAAAGATGATAGGAAAGCCAAAAAAAAAGGAAATTTATTAAAAATGCTACAGCCACAGAGGACATGTTGGAATTTGTAACAGTTGTGTTATTACTGTTTGTCTTAATTCGCCAGGCAACACACTGAACTGTAGGATGACTTACTCAGATGTGTTTTGTGTTACAATTACAATAAATGTCCTGCTGTTAATTTAAGACACAGATTGTTGGGGAAAATTGACATTAAAACTAAAAGAACACAACCTAGATACACTGTGGCATAAGCACTTCTTTCTCGATAATCATTTGCTGACACAATGTGAGCCAAAGGGTCTTGTTAGTTTCAGAAGTCAGCCCCTGATGGTTGAAGCCGTAACTACACCATTAGGGGCCGTTCAGTTGGAACTGTTCTAGCACATAAAAAAAATAAAAAATAAAATCTATATGCAGGTGTCTTGAGATGCACTTTTAAAAGTTCAACTAAACCTGACACTGCATCTAAAAAACATGTAGCTCCTGCATGAGAACCTGAAAAAACTGTGAGATGTGGCGCAACATTCAAAGATGTCCATTTAGCGCATGTTTGCATAGACAAACGAAAAAAAAAACAGTGCAGACGGACACCACAACGCATTCGGTGGGAACCAATTGCGGGTCATGGCATTTACAGCTCAGGTGATTGGCTCAAAAATGTTTATTTTTCAGAACTGAGTGCTGAGCAAATGAGCAAAGATGGTAAAATGCAAGTCGCATACTTCCAGGGTTGCATACGCCAGCCGAGCAACTGCCATTGAGATGAATGGAAATGCTAATAGACAGCCCTCCACAGCAGTATTAAAGACCTCTGTGGCTGCATTTGAACCCATTAGTACAGTACCTGATGAACTGTTCCATCAATCTCCACAGGGACTATAAAGTCTGCGTTGCTGATGGGCTGTAAGCACAAAACAGAAAGACATGCATTAGAAACAGTCAAACTGGCTATCAGCTTCATCCCTGACACAACACTATTACAGCTGTATCATCTGTGGTGTTCTCTGAGAGAGCAGATGTTCGTGTATATAGTGCCACAGAAAGGCATTCTTCTCTTCACAGCTACCTGTAGTCAAGCATTTCAATTAAACCTCTTTGGGCTTAAAAAAGACTATATATGCGTGTCTAACTGAGCCAGTGTGTGTGTCTGACAGCTGACTGCATGGAGCTGGGAACTGCAAGCGTCTTTGAAAAGAGACTTGAATCGCCTTTAAAGAAAGTGTAGGGAGAAAGAAAAAAGGGAGCGATAGAGCACAGAGAGGATGAAAAGGTCTCAGCGGGTGGCTCAGAGCTGTCTTGATGCCAGAAAGAAAAACAGAGAGATGAGGACGAGGAGGGAAAACTTTGGCTCTGTACATTTTAGGCTCTTGTTAAAAACAGGGGAATTCTGCAGTTCCCAGTTCTGATAGGATGGCGGAGAAGGAGGCTCAGCCATTAGTGTCTCTGTTCTCTGTCTGACCTGGTTTGCATAACATCACACTTGTCTTGGATAGTTTCATTTACAGCACAGCTTAACAGACCGTTTTTTAAATAAGATAAAAGGGGTTTAAAGCAATAGTTCACCCAAAAATTCTGTTGTCATTTACTCAACTTCATGTAGTTAGAAAACAGAATGTTAGCCTCAGTCACCATTCACTTTCTTTGTATGGAAAAAAAAGATGCAATGAAAGTGAATGGTGACTGAGGTTACATTCTGCCAAACATCTCCTTTTGTGTTCCACGCAAGGAAAAAAAAAGGTATATTCAGTTGGAACAACATGAGGGTGAGGAAATGATGACAAAATTTTCATTTTTGGGTGAACTATCCCTTTAATGGATAGAAATACTGTATGTAGTGTATGGATAACTTTATTCAAGATTATATTTTACACATCAGTTCATGTTATGGCCAGCAGGTGGAGTGTGTGATCTATATGATGAGGAGTAGCTACACTGGCCAAGCTAGACTTATTTACATGGCTGGGTGTTGACATACAGGCAGGTATATTAACATTTCAAATACAAATAAATGTTTTTCTTAAAAATATAACCTAATTAAAAAGCTGATAACTCTTCCTGTTCTAAATTTAAATGAAAATAAACTGTAATAAAGCACAGTACACTATATAATCTCTAAGAGAGGAGAGAGAGAGAGAGAGAGAGAGATAGAGGGATTAGTGTGCATAGAATACATATGCAGAAATCACACTGAATTTTCTTCTAGTGAACTGTGCCTGGACTGCAGGTCATCCCTGTTTTCAAACAAATTGTTACACGGCAGTCTGGAATACTTGATTCGAATTGATCAATCTCAGTATTCTGCAGTCAAAAATTTTAGTATAATGACCACTAAACTGTATAATTGACCACTGTCCCAGACAACTGATTTCTTATATAGCTGTACTAGTTTTATGTCTCTCGTATCACTCCGTAGTCTCTTCTCACATAATTAAAATAATTGTTTTAAATATTAAAATATTTTACTCCAATAAATACTTGTGTTACTTGTATTCCAATTATTTCTTTATTTGTTAAGTATTCCTAATTTACAGGTCATTATTGCAAAGTAAACATGTATAAATGTGTATGCTTGTGTACATGTGCATGTTTTGGTGTCAGGGTGGGCGTATTTGTGCATGCGCTTTCAGTGTGTGTATGTGAGCGCGCACAAAGGCATGCATCCCTCTCTCTGGGCCTCTTTCTCTCAGTTACCGCCTTTCTGTCTTCTCCGAGCAAAAACAAGCTGCCAGGCAGACATTTTAAAAGGAGGACAGGCTCTGCTTTACCAAAACACTATTATTCTTGGAGCAAACTCATTGAGTTTCCTGTCACTGTCTTCGAATTGCTTGTTCTCTCCGAGTGGGAAGGTGTCCAGCTGTGGATGACAAGTATGCATTAAGCTAGATGTATGTTTATGTAAATGTGGGGTGTGTGTGTATTTATTGATTTGACCTTGTTGTGAGTGTCAGTGAGCTAAAAAGCAGCCTAAAACCAAGATGCAGAGAAGTGGGTCACTGCGCTCAGCAGGTGGCTCCTGAAGCACCACTTTCTAGGGACCAGACAAGCATTTAATCTTTGAAGAGGATTTTATTCATCTGGGACTATAAATGCACCCTAACAGTCTCAAAAGACTGCCATTGCCTTCTGTTATTATGTCTTAGATTTCTCAATAGAATTATCAGATTACTCTAAAACACCCTCTGCTATAACCTACTGAAAACCTACTGATTTTTTAATTTTCTGAAGAAAATATGTGTGGTGATTGCACGTGCAGAACTAGCTGCAATGATACAAAGGCCATGCCACCCTAATACATTTTTTGGTTGAAAATGCATTGATTTTGCTAAGTTTACAACTCTCATCCACACTGGAATGGCGTTTTCCTGCACAGAAAAATGAGACTTTCAAAGGTACTACTGCATACTTCGGAATAAACGATGGCTTTAGGAAACAGAAAACAGAGACATATTAGTGTGAATACGGTCTATGGTCCTCTGCATGGTTGTTTGGTTGTTTCTAGGTGGTTGCTTACTTGCTCATGTCAATGAGACCACCTGTTTATATGGCTCAGGTCCCTCCTTTAGTGTATGTCTGTGGAATTTTTTTGCTATCAGGGTAGTGTCACAATACTTAATTTGCCATGAACGGAAATGTAGCTGTGAGGCATAGAAGTACAGTTTGTTCAATATGTCGCAAATGTTTTAGGTCATGTATATCAGCGTTATTGTCGTTAAACTCTCGAAACTCTCGGTTTTGGTGCTGCTTCTCCTTTAAGACTTGAACGTAAACGCCCCCTGCTATGATTGGCTGTCTGCTCTTGACTAACCTGTCATCTGCTCACCACTACTGGGCGAGGCTACGGAAGTGAAAAGGTTAATTAGGCTTTAATTTATTGTTGTGGAGGTGGTCAGATACAAATGTCTACCACAGTGTGACATCACAATGTGGAGGAAATAGAGAACACATCGTTTTAGCATCTTGGTTTCAACAAAATGCTCTTTTAGCAGTGAGGAGGAAGTTTTGAGTTCTAAAACTTACAGTATGTTTTTATAGTACAATAAACCCTTACATGTCAAATGATCACAGATAATTTAGTTCCTCATGACCCCTTTAATTGAAATAAAAATAAAAACTGACATGATTGGAAGAATGTTTTCATAACTCCAAAACTAACTAAAAATATAACTGCAAGCGGCAGTCATCGGGGTCCAAGCACATGTGAAGAAATAACCAAAATAATCAGAACTGACAGAAATGATCCAGTGGATGCTAAATAATACAAATTGACAGAATAGATCCTGCCTAAACTACATTTGTTGAAAAGTGAATTGGGTACGAAAATTTTGAAGTTGTAAAAAGCACACAAAGGCAGCATTAAATTAATCCATACGTCTCCAGTGGTTGAATCCATATCTTTTGAAGCAAGATGATAGATGTCAATCTACTCAAAAGTTATAACCATTTTAGTAAAAGTGGCAATGGCTATTATGTACATTTTGGTGTACCATTAGACAATAAATCAAAATTTCAAAATTCCTTTAACTTTTCATATTGGGACTCTGCTGAATAGTTCTGCACTGGATGGGTTCCGATCAGGCAAATGGCCTAGGACTAGTACAAATAGCTGCTGACTAGTTCAAATAGCTGCTAAACGTTCATTTGTCAGTGGCGGCCATGTTTTTCAAGATATGCAACTGTCCTCATAGACCTTGATGTCACATTCGGCAAATTTCAAGTCAATCAGACCAACGGTTCCATAGTTAGAGACATTTTTTAATTTTTAATTATTATAGCTTCAACAAGAGGCAGAGGTGCGCAACATTTTGTGTGTATCCTCAGAATGACCCCATGCATAAGTGTACCAAATTTGGTGATAATATCTCAATCCGTTCAAATGTTATAACAGTTTTAGTAAAAATGGCCACGCCCACTATGTATTTTTTGGCATACCGTTTGACGATTAATCAAAAGTTCAAAATTCCTTTGATAACTTTTTACATTGGGACTCTGCTGAATCTTTCTGCAGTGGTTTGGTTGCGATCGGGCGAATGGTCTAGGACTAGTCTGAAAAAGTTTTTTTTTTTATAATTTCAAGCATTTAATGAATGTTTTGTTTCACACCAATTTCACACCTTGAGGCAAAATTATTCAGAATGAGGAGATCTACAGTATGGTATGAATAAAGTGTTTCTTTGTGAAAAACAGCGGTATATACAATGATTTACACGCATGTAAAACACCATAGTGCCTCCCGGTAGCCAATTCTTTCAAATATTGCACAGACCTCTTGGGCTAAGAGACAAAAAGGCCTTCCAGATTTCGTTCTGATCGGCCTTATTTAACCCTATAGAAAATCTGCTGAAAGCTGACTGGTCGATGGCGGCCATGTTTTTCCAAAATATGTGACTGTCCTCATAGACTTTGATGACACCTTGGAAAAATAAACTGCATGCAAAATTTCAAGTCAATCGGACCAACGATTGACTTGTTAGAGACATTTTTAGGTTTTTAATTATTATAGCGCCACCAAGAGGCAGAAGTATGTAATTTTATTTGTGTGTCCTCAGAATGACCTCACACATAAGTGTACCAAATTTGGTGATAATATCTCATTCCGTTCAAGAGTTATAACCATTTTAGTAAAAGTGGCCCTTCCACTGTGTACATTTTGGCATACTGTTTGACGATGAATCAAAATGTCAAAATTCCTTTGATAGCTTTTCATATTGGGACTCTGCTGAATCTATCTGCACTGGTTTGGTTCCGCTCAGGCGAACAGCCTAGGATGAGTTTAAGAGTTATGGCCCAAAATGTGATTTTTGTTTGTTTTGTTCACATTAGCGCCACCTAGTGTCCGACGGATGTGTCTCTGTACGCCTGAGTAGTGGGGGGGATTTGGAACCATCCAAGTTTGGGGTCTCTACGACCTACAGTCTCTGATGCACAGACACTTTTAGGGGAGAGAAAGAATAATAATAATAAATATAGCCACAAGCGACTATTGTCGGGGGCCAAGCACATAAGGCAAGATGACCAAAACAAACAAATTTGACAGAAAAGATCCTGTGGATGCTGTGGACAGCTATTCTGGTGTGACATTTCACCTGCTTTGAGCACAGTTGCAAAAAATAAAAATTCTTAAGTTATAGCACCCACTAGCATCAAAAATAAATGAAACTCGGCATGTTACCTCAGAGTGTTCTCTTGTCAATGTGTACAAATTTTGTTAAGTTTGAAAACTGCACTCACAAGATACAGGTTAATTAGTCATTATAGACATATTTGCTTATATCTTTGTAATGATTCGACGCATCAAAATTATTTTGATACATTTTTGTCAGGAGGGTCTGTAGATGATATATATCAAGTTTCGTGATAATCGGGCAAACGGCCTAGGATGAGTTTGAAAAGTTGTTTTTTCGAATAAATCGAAATTATAAAAAAAAAAAGTTTATTGCAGAAATGGAAAAAGAATAAATTTGTATTGTAGCCTATACGGTTCCGGAGTTATGCTAATTATACCACCACCGTGTGGCCGATTGTCACAAAATGTTATATGCGGCTTAGAGTTGACACTCTGCTTGTGTATAGTAATTTCCATAACCCTCAGCCATTCCCAATAGGAGTTATAAGGTGCTGAAATTTAATTTTTTAATTTGAACTTTATCGCTCAAATGGCTGCAAAGTTATGACAGTTTTTATGTTGTAGTGCCCCCTAGGGGCAGAATTGTACAAACTTTGCTAACATCTTCTAAATGTCCTGTTGACTATGTGCACCAAGTTTGGTTACATTTGGAGTTTGCAATGAGTAGATATTAAACAATTACTCAAATCGTGTTAAACCGAAGGAATTATATCGTTAATATCTTAGGAACGTATTTGACGTATAAAAATTATTTTGATAACATTTTGTCAGGAGGATCTGTAGATGATTTATACCAAATTGCATGCCGATCAGACTAATGGTCTAGGAGGAGTTAGAAAAAGTAGGTTTTTCAAAAAAGAGGTATACATATAGGGCTTGACTCGAGGAATCTCGATTGACTAGAATTTTGATTCTAGCCCTCACGGTTGCAGAGATATGAACCAAAATGCAAAATTGTTTATTATAGCGCCACCTAGGGTCAGATGGGTGTGCATTTGTGCGCCTGAGTAGTGAGGGGGATTTGGGATCATCCTGCCAAGTTGGGTGTCTCCACGACTTACGGTCTCTTACGCTCACACTTTTAAGGCAGAAAATAAATGTATAAGAAAAAGAAGAAAATTAGTACAATTACAAAAGTGTTCCAGCAGCTTCGCTGCTTGGCCCCCTAATAATAAGAAAATCAGTACAACTACAATAGGGTTCCAGCACTTAATGCTTGGACCCCTAATAAAATAAAAATGCCTCATAATACTCAAAATAATTTTAGTTTTAGATACACAGTATATTATCAAATATGTATACATTTACAATTCACCTTAATTTAACATGAAAATATCACTAAATAGAGGTAACACAAGACTGCTCTAAGAAATTTAGGACATTAGACATTTTTAAATGATATCAGTAAACACTTTCATTTTGGCAGCCTTGAAATAATAAAACTAAAATAAAGACTAAATAAACTGAAACTAGTAAACACTGAGAAAACTAAAACTAAACTAAAACTACCAGCAAACGTGTGAAAACTAACAAAAAATAAACTAAACTGGAATGACTAATTGAATAATAAATAGAAATAAAAACAAAATTAAAAATACAAATCTATAAAAAACCCTGTGTCTAATTTTGTTTTCCCGATTTCTTCTCCTCCAATGGAAATTTGTAGAAAGATGTACTTTTTTTAAAGGGTAGTGGTGGCTCAGCAGTTAAGGCTCTGGGTTACTAATCAGAAGGTCAGGGGTTCAAGCCCCAGCACTGCCAAGATGCCACTGTTGGGCCCTTGAGCAAGGCCCTTGACCCTATCTGCTCCAGGGGTGCATGTAACATGGCTGACCCTGCATCCTGACCCCAACTTGGCTGGGATATGTGAAAAAAAAAAAAGAATTTCACTGTATATGTGCAAATGTGTGGTAAAAATAAATACAATTATAGTGCACCCATCATGCAAGACCCAAAGTTCTGTGTCCAATATCATTGTACAGTATAAATGTGTGAATCGCAGTCAGCCGTGACTAATATTCTGCATATTACAAGTAATAACTGAGATAAAATGACTATTATTTGGCTGATCAAGTGATCACAAATGCACGCCCAGCACCAAGTGTAGACTAAAGCAGCTTTTCTCTAAGACTGTTATGACTAGATTCTTCATCTCATGAAGTGTACATCATTAAAAAAAAGAAAATTTAATACTACTTTATTAGTACTATTTATTTGTTTAAAAGTTTAGCAATTTAATGTATTGTCAGCAACAATACAACTTACTAAACCAACTGTTCTTCTATCACTCACAGACATATTTTCATTTGCATGTTAAATATAGCATCAACCCTGACTAAGATCTATATCAGACTATACTATATCTACTATACCAGATTTTGTTTGCATCTATCAACTGCTTTTGTGAAATATCTAATAATTACAGTAATTGCATTTGTGTGCATGTATACACCAGTACCTTGAAGGAGCTGTGCACGAGGGTCTCATCCAGATCGATCACCACACAGTTCTTGCTGTAGTCATTAATGCTGACCTCAGGCAGGAGGTATTTGGCTGGAGGCTGGAAACACAGCACAGATGAAAAAGGGATGGATACAAAGAGGAAAAGTAGAACAGGGAAGTAAACAAGCAGTTGATTCAGAGTCACACCAGAGGAGAGATGAATGCTTATCATAGCGGCCAGACATTCAGAGTTACAATCAAAGGCTACGGTGCCTCCTCCAGTGGGACGCAACATGCACTGGAGAATGTGTGTTGTTGTCCCAGGCGAATCTGACTGATGTAAAGGGATCTGGTGCATTTGGATAACCTTGAAACCTTGATCATAGCTCTGTGTTAAAGTGATTGGGCCCCGTGGTTTGGTTACACTGCCAAGTCAAGTTGCCTTAGAACAAGCTGTAGTCTGTAGTCGTCTTGGCAATAATGGGAAAGGGCGTGTGTGTTAGAGAGAGGAGAGAGAGAGAGAGAGAGAGAGAGAGAGAGAGAGAGAGAGAGAGAGAGAGAGAGAGATGGGAGTGCACTAATGTGAGGATGTCTTTTTACTAAGCCTGACCTGAGGGAGGCAGATGGACTTGCCTAGGGGACAAATACACACACAGACGGACATACCGTATGCAAAGATGCACACAAGTGTACACAGCCATACGCAGCACATGCAGACATGCACAATGTAAGTATATACATAACTGTATTATGGCTAATGTTCTTTATATATGTATATTTCAGCATGAGTCCTATATGTATGTGTTTGGAGGAAAGGTCATAAAGGACAGTGCACTGGCTGTTTGATTCATCTGTGCCAGAGTGAAACTGTTGGAGTCCTCCATGACCTTCCATCTTCACTCCTTCCACCTCATCAAACCTGGACAAATATGTGCAATTCTAATCATTTTAAAAGCGTATTTAATTATTCATATAATTATATAATTACTCTTACACTAAAATATATATATATATATATATATATAAAAATTACAATTTACTTTTAAGATTTTAAGACGTACTTAAAAGTCATTATTTACTAGTAGGCCTAATTAGTTTACTTGCACACAAAAATATAGGAGCCTTTTTTAAGATTTATGCATTTCAATTTCATAAAACAAATCTATCAAATTTAAATGAGCATTTTTTTAATAAAATAAAATATAAAACCTAAATATTTTAAGTTTTATTAATTTAGTTTTGTTAAACATTATACAGTTCAATTTGATGGAGTTTTGTTATGAAATTGAAATACGTAAATCTTAAAAATAGGCTAAAATGGAGGGCCTGAGTAGCTCAGCAAGTAAAGATGCGCGGATTGACGGTCTCAGACGCGGAGGCAACTGAGATTCGTCTTCCGCCACCCATATTGAGGCGAGTCACTAAGCCACCACGAGGACTTAGAGTGCATTGGGCATTCCAAATTGGGGAGAAAAAAAATAAATAAATTATAATAATAAAAATACAAAAATAAAAAATAGGCTAAAATATTTTTGTGTGCAAGTTATCTAATTACTTGTTAATAATGATTAGTAAGCATACAAATGTGACATATACTGTATATCAAATATGTAATGATATTCAATAAATGAAGTATACAGAAATATAAAATATGGTTTGAGCCTGTATGTAAACACGGTCTCATGAGAAGTCCTAATAATAGTATGTGATGGCGAAACAGTAATCGAACAAGTTGGCATGTACAAAATTTTTTATGACTATTACTCCCATTTAGAAAAACAAACAATCCAACAATGTTATTAAGATTTACCAAGGTTTAACCCCTGACCTAAACCATACCATAAAGTGTAACCCCTAACCCAACCCTAAAGTACCTTCCTCGGTATAATAACTAACCCTTACATACACATTTTGGAGTGCTATATATGACAGTAGAAATTACTTTCCTTGTGGGGACCACAATGTAGGTTTTTCAGGTTTTGCTCTCTTTGAGGGAACATTTTGTTCCCACATGGATAGATAAACAAGAACACACACACACACACACACGCACACACACAAATCTGTGCAAGCCCCATGAGTACATGCAATCACATCATTACATTATGACTGAGGACTGCATGGTTTTCAAACAATGCTTTCACCCTAATTGAAGCCTTATGCTGTGTCAATCAATCTCAGCATTCATTACATGGCTTCCAAACGTTCTCAAATGTATCACTTGTTTGCATTATAATAATCTGTTTGTTGTCTTGTGAGGCACACGGCAAGCTCAGAGTGAAAAATGACAAATGATGGCTTGTGTTTCATCTAAATTCCAAGCCTAACCCTTGCCCCAAACCAGACAATCACAAAATGCATTAGAGAGCAGGGTTTTACAGCTTTACATCATGCAGATGAATATTTCAGTCATTAGTGTCAGCCAGTCCAAGCAGGAAGATCTGGAAGCAGGCAGTGAGACAATCCCAGCTGTCTCCTTAGAAAACACCAGTGTCTCAGCAGTTTGATTACAATTACTGTAAGTATTAAAACTCCTGCCAGCATTTTCTCAGCATGAATGCTCTGTTTGTGCAGAGTAGGCAGAGGCAGGTGGACTGTAAATCAGGATTTGGGTCTCCCTCTATCTTAGGCCCAGCACGAAGGCCTTCCTCAGATCAGCAGAAATCTCTGCATGCTCTTCCTCCAGCAGGTGCTGTGTGGGATGGGTTTGACTTTGAGACTGCTGTTGTCCTACAGTACAGCTTTTTGCAATCACTAACAGACTCCAATCACCTTGGCTGTATGAGTGTTAAAGGGATAGTTCACCCAAAAATGGAAATTCAGTTATTATTTACAGTACTTACCGTCAAGTTGTTCCAGACCTGTATGATTTTCTTACTTCTGTGGAATACATATTTTGAAGAATATCCTGGTGACTTTTTTCTGTTTAACGAAAGTAAATGAAGACTAGGACTATCAAGCTTCAGAATGACTAAGGAAAGCACCATTAAAGTATCATAAAAGTGCTTCATATGACTTGTGTGCTATATTCCAAGTCTTCTGAATTCATACTGTATGATAGCTCCATGCAAGGAACAGACAAAAATTCAATTCAAGTCAAGCTCTCTTTGCCATGGAAAGGAGCGGCCAGAACATTATCAGAAATTTACATTTTGCGTTACACAGAAGAAAGAATGTCAAATGGGTTTGTAACAGCATGAGGGTGAATACATTTTATCAGAATTTTTCTTTTTTGGATGAACTGTCCCTTTGAAGACAACATTAAACAGCATTTTGCAGCACACACTCTTAAAAATAAAAGACTAGGTTATAAGGTTCTTAAAAAATGGTTCTTTTAAGAATGTTTCACTGAAAGGTTCTTTGGGAAACCAAAAACAGTTCTTATATGGCATCGCTGCAAAAAACCCTTTCTGGAACCTGAATATTTAAGAGTGCATTTAACTTCAAAAATGGTATAAATTTTCCAGTAAAACAGAATATTCAAAAGGGAATAATGAAGGGCAGTAGTTAAGTTTATCCACTGGGATTTAATTGGATTGTATACTGTTAGTTAGACTATGATTTAATTGGTTAATATAATTTTCCTCATCAATTATTTTACTTATCTTCCTCAATACTCATTAATTTAAGAATTGTTTTTGATCAAATAATAAAAAACTTTTTTGGTATCTGAGCTGTGTACTGTATGTGCATGTAATTTTAGGGAAGGATCATATATATATATATATACACACACACACACACACACACACACACACATACACATATACACACACACACACACACACACATTCTTACATACAGTACTGTGCAATAGTTTTAGGCACTTGTGAAAAATTTTGCATAGTGTGGATGTCTTCAAAAATAATGACATAAATAGTTTTAATTTATCACTTAATGTCATACAAAGTCCAGTAAACATGAAAAAGCTAAATCAATATTCGGTGTGACCACCTTTGCCTTTAAAACAGCACCAATTCTCCTAGGTACACCTGGACACGGTTTTTCTTGGTTGTTGGCAGATAGGATGTTCCAAGCTTCTTGGAGAATTTGCCAGAGTTCTTCTATCTATTTAGGCTGTCTCCATTGCTACAGTAGCTCTTCTGTGGGATCAGTCCAGATGGGCTAGCCTTCGCTCCCCATGCACATCAATGAGCCTTGGGCGCACCACGATCCTGTCGCTGGTTCACCGGTTGTCCTTCCTTGGACCACTTTTGGTAGGTACTATCCACTGCTTACCGGGAACAGCCCACAAGACCTACCGTTTTGGAGATGCTCTGACCCAATCATCCAGCCATCACAATTTGGCCCTTGTCAAAGTCACTCAAATCCTTACGCTTCCCATTTTTCCTGCTTCGAACACACAAAATTCAAGAACTGACTGTTCACTTGCTGCCTAATATATCCCACCTCTTCACAGGTGCCATTGTAATGAGATAACAAATGTTATTCACTTCATCTGTCAGTGGTTTTAATGTTGTGGCTGATCAGTGTACACACACACACACACACACACACACACACACACAGAGATCAGCCACAACATAAAAGAAATACTCAAACCAGCCTGTCTCACACCAACAATCATCCATGCGATTATCTAATCAGCCAATCATGTGGCAGCAGTGCAGTGTATAAAATCATGCAGCTACGGGTCAGGAGCTTCAGTTAATTTTCACATCAACCATCAGAATGGGGAAAAATGTGATCTCAGTGCTTTGGACCGTGGCATGATTGTTGGTGCCAGACAGGCTGGTTTGAGTATTTCTGTAACTGCTGATCTCCAGGCATTTTCACACACAACAGTCTCTAGAATTTACTCCGAATGGTGCCAAAAACAAAAAACTTCCAGTGAGTGGCAGTTCTGTGGACAGAAATGTCTTGTTGATGAGAGAGGTCAACAGAGAATGGCCAGACTGGTTCGAACTGACAAAGTCTACGGTAACTCAGATAACCGATCTGTACAATTGTGGTGAGAGAGAGATGCGGGTTGGTGCTCTTTTGCACGAGGGGGACCTACACAATATTAGGCAGGTGGTTTTAATGTTGTGGCTGATCGGTGTGTATATATTTATTTACAGTTGTGCTCAAAAGTTTGCATACCCTGGCAGAAATTGTGAGATTTTGACACTGATTTTGAAAATATGACTGATCTTGCAAAAAAATAAAAAAAATAAAAAAACTGTCTTTTATTTAAGGATAGTGATCATATGAAGCTATTTATTATCACATAGTTGTTTGGCTCCTTTTTAAATCATAATGATAACAGAAATCACCCAAATGGCCCTGATCAAAAGTTTACATACCATTGAATGTTTGGCTTTGTTACAGACACACAAGGTGACACACACAGGTTTAAATGGCAATTAAAGGTTAATTTCCCACACCTGTGGCTTTTTAAATTGCAATTAGTGTCTGTGTATAAATAGTCAATGAGTTTGTTAGCTCTCACATGGATGCACTGAGCAGGCTAGATACTGAGCCATGGGGAGCAGAAAAGAACTGTCAAAAGACCTGTGTAACAAGGTAATGGAACTTTATAAAGATGGAAATGGATATAAAAAGATATCCAAAGCCTTGAAAATACCAGTCAGTACTGTTCAATCACTTATTAAGAAGTGGAAAATTCAGGGATCTCTTGATACCAAGCCAAGGTCAGGTAGACCAAGAAACATTTCAGCCAAAACTGCCAGAAGAACTGTTCGGGATACAAAGAAAAACCCACAGGTAACCTCAGGAGAAATACAGGCTGCTCTGGAAAAAGATGGTGCGGTTGTTTCAAGGAGCACAATCGGACGATACTTGAACAAAAATTAGCTGCATGGTCGAGCTGCCAGAAAGAAGCCTTTGCTGCACCAATGCCACAAAAAGCCCGGTTACAATATGCCCGACAACACCTTGACACACCACAGATTCTGGCACACAGTAATTTGGAGTGACAAGACCAAAATAGAGCTTTATGGTCACAACCATAAGTGCTATGTTTTGAGAGGGGTCAACAAGGCCTATAGTGAAAAGAATACCATCCCCACTGTGAATCATGGTGGTGGCTCACTGATGTTTTGGGGGTGTATGAGCTCTAAAGGCACAGGGAATCTTGTGAAAATTGATGGCAAGATGAATGCAGCATGTTATCAGAAAATACTGGCAGACAATTTGCATTCTTCTGCACGAAAGCTGCGCATGGGATGCACTTGGATGTTCCAGCATGACAATGACCCTAAGCACAAGGCCAAGTTGACCCTCCAGTGGTTACAGAAGAAAAAGGTGAAGGTTCTGGAGTGGTCATCACAGTCTCCTGACCTTAATATCATCGAGCCACTCTGGGGAGATCTCAAACGTGCGGTTCATGCAAGACGACCAAAGACTTTGCATGACCTGAAGGCATTTTGCCAAGACGAATGGGCAGCTATATCACCTGCAAGAATTTGGGGCCTCATAGACAACTATTACAAAAGACTGCACGCTGTCATTGATGCTAAAGGGGGCAATACACAGTATTAAGAACTAAGGGTATGCAGACTTTTGAACAGGGGTCATTTCATTTTTTTCTTTGTTGCCATGTTTTGTTTTATGATTATGCCATTCTGTTATAACCTACAGTTGAATATGAATCCCATAAGAAATAAAAGAAATGTGTTTTGCCTGCTCACTCATGTTTTCTTTAAAAATGGTACATATATTACCAATTCTCCAAAGGTATGCAAACTTTTGAGCACAACTGTATGGAAATATATATATATATATATTTCCAGTAGGAGAGGAATATAGACTGCAGGAAGGTAAGATAACAACTGATATAAAATCTAATTAAGGCTCTGAAAGCTTGCCATCGCTTTTAATGCTGGGTTTATAATTAGGTTACAGGATTCAATTTAAGTTTCATGACAGATGGTCTAAATACCAATGAAGAATTAGATTTTTGTCCTAATAGCTGATGAATGCAGAGTTAGATGGAGATGCAGTTCTGTGATGAATCCATCTATCTTTGTTTCTTTGTTCCATATTTAATACTTAAGGTTGAGCCTCAGGAAAATATACACAATGTGTGATTCTTCCACATTACTGATTATTTCTTATGAAAGGAAGTGAAGGAATTAAACGCATCCCAGAGAAACAAAGCCAGGCAGTTTCACTCAAGAGAGAGAAAACACATGCATAAGCAGGCAGGCAAAATAAAAAAAGATAAAACATACACTGGGAAAAGGGATGACCTGGACCTGATCAAACTGAGAATCAAAATCAGAGAAAGAGAGAGAGAAATACAGGGGTAGAGAGATAGAAAGAGAGAAAGAGAAAACAAACAAGGGAAAGAGATTTATAAAAAATTAAGCGCAACACACAGACAACGTAACTGAGATTACACACAATTGTCAAATTATTATTACATTCCTAAGACACAGACAGACATGCCAACTAAAATCTTTGTTCACAGGGTAAACTTTTGAGAGGGCTGTAAAACACATGGATTTGTTTAAAGTAGCTGTGGGTCCAAAACATTTTAAAGCATATAAACCTGTAAAATGGCAAGACATTCCTCGGCAGATTGCGAGTCATTTGCAGGCAAATATTTGTGGTAATGCGATCTGATTCAGATCCATTTATAGCTGCCTGTACCTGCTTTGGCAGCACACACACACAAGTGCTTGTGGAGCGCCGTGGCTTAAAGTTTCTCCATAGACAAGTGTGGTTGTACACTGCCCAGCGTTTGTGTGTGTGTGTGTGTGTGTGTGTGTGTGTGCATTTAGATGTGTGCAAGAGACAGGAAGATGAAAAATAAGAAAGAACAAGGTGATCTCATTCACATTTGTGAAGTACACATTTGATTGATTGGATACACTCAAACTTAATATGTAAAAGGTTTATGTTTTAGATTAACAATTATAGAGATGTACAAAAATGTTTACAAATCACTCAGAACAGAATTAATTCATTATAATCTGAAAATTAGGTAAATGTTTTAACTCCGTTGAATAAAATTGATGGTGTTAAACATATTTAATGAATCTCAATTTTTATAAATATAATAAATTCAACCTATAATTTCCAAGAATTTAGTATTTTCTGAACCTTTTAGGATGTGTAAACATTTCTACCCCTCTAAAGCTGTTTTATGTTTTAGATGATGTCCATACACAAATATAGTATGTTTCAATATCCATTTACATACAAAAATGTATGTGTGCTAGGATCACAAATACTCATGAGATCATGTTAGAAAGAGAGTGAGGTTATGTTAAAAAGGGAGAAAGGGAGAGTTAGAAAGACAGAGAAAACCAAAGAAAGAGAGAAAAAAAAGAGAGTAGGAGGGAATATCCTGGGCAGCCAGTAATCAATCACATAAGACACACACCCAAGATCCGCTTTATTGAAATTAAAGAATCAGTCCAGGAATGAGAGGGAAAGAGTGTGCGTGGGTGGGTGAAATTGAAGAATGTGTGTGAGGGAAAGCGGGCCCATCGTTTCTAGAACTAGATGGTAAACATCGCAGCGGGTTCACTGGGTTCGGAACAGCTGGAAAACTTTGTGGTACGGACACGGGAACAGAGTGCACAGAGCCTGCATTTGGCCGCAGCTCGCAAACAAAACAAAAAAACCCCATCACTTTGGCTAATCTGAAAGAAAATGAGCAAAGCTTACTAATAAATACTAAACTGACTAATAAATAGAGATGGGCATTTTAAGTTTTTCTGAAGTGTTTAAATCAATTACTTTAAAATGAGTATGACACGATGGTGAAATTGATATTTTGTTTCATTCACACCAAAAACAATACTTTCAAAAAACTTCAACAACCTTAACTTAAAAAAAATGAATAATAAAAAAAAATGCACATACAAATTCCTTGATGATATAAAGGCAATCACATTAATATAACTTATGTTCTTATTAAAAAAAAAACAAGTGGCAAGAATCAACTTTGTGAGGTTTGAATGGTTTTTACTAGTCGAATAGTTGGTGCAGATAAAGAATGAGTACTCAAATAATCGATTACTCATGCACATCCCTACTAATAAACAGACGTTATTCTGAGTTGGAACAGCAACAGCAATTCAAACATCATAAAGTAAATTAAATTAAATAAACTTCCATGCATACTTCCTGTGAAATAGGAATAAACAGAAAAACAAATACAGATATTATGGCCAATAACCAATTAATGGCCAATTAAAAATCGACTATTACTATTTTGTAAAAAATTAAAAATCAATAGATTTAAATGCAAATGTGAAATAAAAATAACAACAACAACAACAACAACTATTTGCTAATAGGTTAAGAAAATAAGTTTAATTCAATATATATTCCATGAAAACAAGTCTTAATAATGCAATTTTGCCAATTTATCTTGTTTAGGTATTTTTACAGGAAAACAAAACAAAAATACTGATTAGGAACATGAATTTTTGCATTAAGTTAGCACTAGATGAAGGCAAAAGTAATTAAATCCACAATTATCCAATATTGACAGATAAATAAATAAAAATATCATCCAATAAACGATATGGCCCCGATATATCATGCATCCCTACATTGAAACTGTCGTTGAGAGAAATAAATAAGGCCTCACCTTTGGAGGGCTGCTGTTCTCCTCTGCAGGTGGAGGAAGGCTGCAGGTCTTG
Organism: Myxocyprinus asiaticus; assembly: GCF_019703515.2. NCBI lineage: Eukaryota > Metazoa > Chordata > Actinopteri > Cypriniformes > Catostomidae > Myxocyprinus > Myxocyprinus asiaticus. Next base: position 21,086,809 of record NC_059387.1, read on the forward strand.
ATGTTGGAGGCTGGAGGTTCCACATTATAGTCCCGGAAACAGCAGAAGAAGGGACTAAAGATACTTCTGTTCCTCTGTTTCTTTAAACTGCTGTTGGACTGGGAGACTGTGACATAGACAAACACAGACACCACACATTGGTCACTGCAAAGCACAAACTGCTCAAAACATCTGGAGCTTTACCGTCCCTGCCCTGTAACTTAAAACCCGTCAGCCTTGCATGCAGTCCACGTTCACGAAGGAGGTTGTAACCGAACGGACGAAAAAAAACCAACAACTGTCCATTGGAGTTTGCGTGTCGGTTACCACGCAAAGTCACATGACAGAACAAGTGTGCAATTAGCTCCTTGTGTTTTGTGGTACACAGAATACGTCTCCATGGGCGACTCTGTCACCTTTGCCCCCTGCGCTTGCATGCCTGCAATCCTGCAAGTGCCTTCCAGAGCTTACAACAGCACGTCATCACGCACAGCAATATGTCTCAAGTACAGTTACACAACCACATTAAACACTCCCTATTTGGCAAAAAAATGCAAATTGGACACTGTTAAAACAGACAACATGGTTGAGCTGTAGAACTGATGGTGATTGGTTTAAAAGTCCAGAGAACTAAAAGGTTGTGCGCATGATTCTTTTCTAAAGTGAATAGTTTATAGCTGCTATACAAACACTTGCATGATGTTAAAGGTCACAAAACACTGAGTTGCTTTGGTTTAATTGTCTGTCATGATGCATGCACAGACTCTAGAGGAAAAAAAAAAAAAAAATGTCGGTATTTCAAAGTCCTGCAATATTTTCCCTCAGAAAACTGTATCTGATATTTTAACTTCAGGTATCAATATTTTTAGCTAAATTTTTTCGCATTAATAATATTTAGGGAAAAAAAAAAAGAGATTAACCATCTATTAGAGCCAGCCAGTGTATTAGAGGATGAAATGTACTGCCGCATTATGTAAACAAACGCTCAATTATATCTATTCGACCAAAATACAAACTCAGAATAAGCTAAGAATAAAAGTCTATAGCTTGTTTCAATTGAGTTAGGGTTTTCAATTGTATGGATGTCCATACAGATCCTCCGTACAGCTAGTTTTCACGAAATGATAAACACACTGGAACCAAAGTACGCTATTCACTCACATTGCTCTATGATGGAGTAAAACAGTACATTCAGAACTTTTTACGCAAAGCACTGAAGTCCAGTTAAGATGAATAAGAAACAAGTGAGTGAAACATTGCAATACTGTATATCATCCCAATTGACTTGCTGGATAATAAACACAGAGAAAGACTGGAAAAATTGGCTCACCACAGGTGATCTTGTGAGGTGTGCAGGCCAGGTATTATTGTGACTGGAAAAACACGTAACTCTTGACAGCTTGTGGTTGTCCACCGTAGTCCGATGATGACCATCTTCTCCTTTATTTATGAGTTTTTTGGTGACTGTACAATCCAATCTTTGACTTGCAGATTCGGTTGCATACAGAACATATGAATGTTTGGCTAGAGGAGGCAGGTTTAGCATTGTGCCCTTTTTCCCGTCTCTGTTGGAGGCGTTGATTACGATTTTCCTAAATTTTTTCAATCCCTTTATGCACTCAGATCACCAGAGCAAACGACAAACAGCAAGGTATTCTACTGCATATGGTTTGATGTTGCACCGCTTCAGTGTGGTCTTGAGCTGGTCTTTAAATCTCTTTTTCTGCCCCTCCGGCAAGCGCTGACCATGGCATAACTGGCCACAAAGGATTCTACAAGGAAGACAGCTATCAAGCATGCATAGGACTTATCCAAGCCATCTAAGCTGCTGTTGGTGTAGTATGTATTCGATGCTGGTGCTGTTAGTGCAACAAAGGATTTTTGTATGTGGAATTGTGTCATTCCATGTGACTGAAAGGATCTTCTGGAGGCATTGGATGTTAAAGGCCTCTAAGGCTTTAATATGGTGAATCCATGTTTTGCACCCATACAGGAGGGTATAAATGCAGACTGCATGATATACAAGCACCTTGGTATGGAGGTTGAGATTGTGGTTTTCAAAAACTCTTTTTCTGAACCTACCAAAAGATTCAGATGCTTGTTTGAGGCGATTTTGAATTTCCTCATCTAGTGTGCAGTTGTTAGAAATTATGCTGCCCAAGTATTTGAATTGTGGCACTGTGGCTAGTTGTTGCTCTTGTACTGAGAAAGTGGGAGGGGTGGGCAATGGTGGTGCAGTGTGCCATTTACAGATGACCTCAGTCTTCTGAACATTAACTGCCAAACCCATTCGTTGGTAGGCAGTGACAGCAGCTGAGATGGTGGCTTGAAGGGCCTCTGGGGTGTCAGCCACCAGGGCACAGTCATCAGCGTACTGCAGTTCAACTATTTCCTTGGATCTGAGCTTAGTCATAGCCTGCAGTCTTCTGATGTTAAAGATGTTGCCATCAAGATGGAAATGAATGGTGACTCCTGCCTTCCCCTCAATCTTCCTATGCAACAATGTGGACATACAGGCGAGGAAGATATTAAATAGAACATGAGGCATCACATAGCCCTGCCTGACTCCAGAATTTCACAGTGAAAGGCTCTGACCTCTGCCCCCCAACTGCGACATGGGCCATCATTCCTGTGTGGAACTGGCTGAGGAGTGTGAGGAATTTAGTTGGGTAACCAAATTTCTGAAGTACCTCCCCAGTTCTCAGTTTACATTGTCAAATGCCTTTGACAGATCTACAAATGCAATAAACAAGTCTTGATGTTGTTCCCTACATTTCTCTTGAAGTTGCCTAGTGACAAAAATCATGTCAACAGTACCTCTGTCTTTCTGAAATCCACACTGCGACTCCGGCATGATGTATTCTGACACAGACTGAGTCAATCTTTTGAACATGACCTTAGCCAAAACTTTTCCGGCAATAGACATAAGTGCAATTCCCCTACTGTTGGAGCAGATGGATTTATCTCCCTTGTTTTTGTAGATGGTCTCTGTGTTAGCATCCTTCCGGCATTGGGGAATGCATTCCTGGTCCCAGGCCTCTGTGATGTACTGGTGCAGTGCTCTTGTGCAGAGGTAACCTCCCTCTTTAGGATCTCTGCTGGAATACTGTCAGGACCAGATGACTTCTTGTTTTTTATGGTTCTGATGGCAGCTCTGACTTCAATGAAAGTTGGTGGTTCATCAAGATATTCGAATGTGGGTAATCCCTGAAATTTCTGCATAACTTCCGGGTCCACTTCATTAGGCTGGTTTAGCAATTGATTGAAGTGTTCCTTCCAGCACTCCACTATTAAAGTCTGGTCTTTAATGAGGGTTGTGCCATCCGTTGACCTAACAGGGGACATTGAGCAATTCCGGGGGCCATAGAATGTCTTTAGTGCATCATAGAAATTGCGCATGTCGTTTTTATCTGCAAACATTTTAATTTCATATGCTTTTGCAATCAACCATTCATTTTGCAGGTCTCAAAGGGTAGTTTGTACTTTATTTTTAAGACCCTGCCATTGCTTTTTCAGTGCTTGTGAGTGTGGATTGTTAAGGGCTGCTCTATGAGCTTTATGTTTATTGCTAAAGAGGGAGCTGATTGTGCTGGAATTCTCAAACCAATCTTTATGCTTTTTGGTCTGAAACCTGATGGTATTGGCAGTAGCATCATAGAAAGCGGAGCTAAATGTGGACCACTTTTCATCAATGCCAACCCCTGATGTCGTATTGTCATCTGAAGCATCCAGTGTTTCTGCTACAGAACAACGGAAGTTATTCACAATGTTGACGTTGTCTAGTTTGTGGCAGTTGAATTTCTTATTTTTTGGTCCCTTTGTGCGTCTTAAGGGGCGCACTTGCAGTCTAACTTTTGCCAGCAATAAGCGATGGTCTGTCCAGCATTCTGTCTTCTCATTGCACGAGTAAGCAAAATATCCCTGAGTTATGCCTGCCTGACTATGATGTAGTCTATAAGGTGTTAGTGTTTGGACCTAGGGTGCATCCATGTTCTTATTTGTTTTTCTGTTGAAAGATGGTATTGGTAATAGTGAGATGGGTAAGAAGCCTCAGGCCATTGCTGTTTACTTGCCCAATGCTGTGATGTCCAATCACTCCTTCCCAAGTTTGCATATTCCTCCCTACTCTTGCATTAAATTCACCCAGCAAAGGGGCAGGGTAACTCAGCAAGTAAAAACACTGACTATCACACCTAGAGTTGCTACAGTGTGGTTCTCGCTCTCGGTGGGGCACGTGGTGAGTTGTGCGTGGATGTCGCGGAGAATAGCGTGAGCCTCCACATGCACTAGGTCTCCGTGGTAACATGCTCAAGCCACACGATAAGATGCGAGGATTGACTGTCTCAGATGCAGAAGCAACTGAGATTTGTCCTCCGCCACCTGGATTGAGGCAAGTCACTACACCACCACGAGAACTTAAAGCATATTGGGAATTGGGTATTCCAAATTGGGGAGAAAAGGGGAGAGAAATAAAAATGGTATTCTGTATGACGTGAGAACATTTATCTTATTTTCATTTCAAATAGAGCGTGATAAGGTCAAATAGAGCATGTTTTGTTTCTTTCTTTTTCTTTCTACCGGCCAATGATAATTCTGAGAAAACGCGCCCACAGCCTATTATTGTTGCTATAGTAAAGAACACAGCTTCCAAGTGTGTCTGATTGACAGGTAAAACGCAAGCTTTTATTTCAGCTTTTTTGTTAGATTTGTGGTTATTTTTTGTTATTTCAGAAAACAACTTGCTTCATAAATTCGAATCATCAGCATTAAGTTAAAGAAGGTACATTATATCAATCAAATGAACTGTACACAAGCATTTTAGACACTTACATTCGCTGCGCTCTGTCCATGCGTGGAATCAATGGAATCAATTAAAACTTAAATTAATACAAAAATACGTTCACCTCGAACCATGATTTATATTAGTGATTATTATCATTATAAATTATTATGTTCACATTTAGAATCTTAATTTGTATTAGTAATTTTCCGCAGTTGTCACAGATGGATATTTGCGTGACGGTAAATGAAAGGTGGTTATACATGTTTTTTAACCACTTCGTTATTTTAACTGGCTCCTTTTTAAATCATAATGGTAACAGAAATCACCCAAATGGCCCTGATCAAAAGTTTACATACCCTTGAATGTTTGGCCTTGTCACAGACACACAAGGTGACACACACACAGGTTTAAATGGCAATTAAAGGTTAATTTCCCACACCTGTGGCTTTTTAAATTGCAATTAGTGTCTGTGTATAAATAGTCAATGAGTTTGTTAGCTCTCACATGGATGCACTGAGCAGGCTAGATACTGAGCCATGGGGAGCAGAAAAGAACTGTCAAAAGACCTGTGTAACAAGGTAATGGAACTTTATAAAGATGGAAAAGGATATAAAAAGATATCCAAAGCCTTGAAAATACCAGTCAGTACTGTTCAATCACTTATTAAGAAGTGGAAAATTCAGGGATCTGAATCACTAAGTACCACTTAGTGTCTAACCAGTGGCAATATCGGTGTTAGTCGATTGAATGTGAACGCCGCACCGGTGTGAAAATTATGATACCGTGGCAAGTCGTGTAAATTAACGTAACAAACCAAGAACTCCAAGATGAGCAAATGTGTGAAAAAATATTCATTGTTATTTCTTGAAACCTAATTTTGAATGTAATACATGTTACATGTGTTAACGTACACTGTAAAAAAATGTCTGTAACTTAAACTGTAAAAGTGCTACAGAATTTCTTTTTAACTGAGTATTAACTGTAAAATATACAGTAAATTTTAAAAAATATATTTTAAGACAATATTTTTTAAAAAATATGTATATTTTGTAAAAATAAAAATTTAGATTTAAAAAGTATGATTTTTCCTGTATAATTATGGTAAAAATGTATATTATGTTTAACAAGAGAGTACATGTAAATTATTGCTAAAATTACAGTAAAAAAAAAAAAACAATAATCGGGTGTTCCCACAATTCCTTGCATGACCCATCATATTTCATTATATTTTATGAGAATAGTTATGTTTAATATTCCTTATGTTTAATATCAGTTACATACATTAGGGTGTTCTGTTTTATATTTAATGTAGTTTACTTAATGTGTTACCCTGATGGTGTTAATGTCTGTGTGAGTGACACTGAGCACTGTCTCTACATGTTTACTGGTCATTGCTCCTGGAAGAGCCTCTATTGGTGAACTTCATGTCATCATGTGCTCTTCTGTAATTTTTATGCTGATTAACACTAGCTTATAAAGTAAAAAGTTGATTTTTACAGTTTCAGAAGGTTAATATCAAAGTTGATTACATTTTTACTGTATTTTTTTGCATAATCATTCTGGCAACCACAGCTGCCAGTTTTTTTTTTTTTTTTTTTTGTAAAAACAACATGATTTTTTTTTTTACAGCGTATATAACCTTAACGTAAAGTGTATAAATAAATCACAAGGTCATCGTGTAATTCGCACCCTGTACAACAGGTTCCAGGTTCCCAGCTATGGCCTTAAGTTCCAGAATTCTATGTCTATATCTGTCCCTAAAGCTCAGATTTGGAATGGCCTATAAAATGAAGTTTAATCATTTGCTTACTTAAATGTAATTATATTCCATGGACTCTGAGTCATTAGAATGTACATGCCTTAACTAAATGTGTATTTCGATTGAGTTTTTGTTTGAAATGTTTGTACAGCTGCTGGTCTTGGCCAGATATGTGTTTTTAATTCTTGATGAGTCTAACCTTCCTACATAAAGGTTAAATAAAAATAAAAGCTGTGAGCCAAACAGTCTCAATCTCATAATGGCAGAAGCATTATCGATGGGTCTAACCTTCCTACATAAAGGTTAAATAAAATAAAAGCTGTGAGCCAAACAGTCTCAATCTCATAATGGCAGAAGCATTATGGTAATAGCTAACAGCATGTGTCTGATTACGATTTGGAAAACAAAGAAGGTCACAGAGAGCATCAGACCATAAGAAAATCAGCTACCTGAGGCCTGGTACAGTGGCAACACTTAATGAGGTTGACAAGAACTCAGTTAAGCCTTATTACGTTTGTCCTTATGGTGATCCCCAAACAAGAAACTCGAGTCATTATAAACCACCTGTATGACTAAAAGACTATTGAATATTCAGGAAATGCATTTACTGAATTGTTACTCATTTCATATGCAAAAGGTAAGCCAATACTACTTCATATCTTTTTAATTAACATCATTTACATATAGAAGCCTTAATGGTGAAGAAGCAAAATAGTGACTGTTTTTAGAAACAAAAACAAAAAACAAAACAATAAATATATGTCAAATTCTACAGTCGTGTAGAAAATGGCCCTTTCATTGCAAAAGAATAGTCACACCTGGTGCAAGTGACTGTAAACAGACTGTAGTGTTATTTATGTGGAACTAATCTGAGGTGTTGAGTGGTTTTGTACTTAAACACAGATTCTCCAAACAATCAGAGGCATTCGATTCTCTGACTTTCAACCCAAAAATAACCACCTGTTTGCTGACAAGCTGGGCTCTGTGGCATAATGAGGTGCACTGACATGCACAGAACAGGGGCTACAGGGGCACAAACCCCTGTCCCTTTCCTTCACAAATGTAAAGTTGCCCTTTTAAGCAGAGGTGCCTTTAAGAGTGTGGAGATTTAAGTGGAGGTATTTTTACTACAGCACAACCAAATCGCTTAGTGCTGAGCGATCCCTCCCTCCAGCGCCTCCATTTTAAGGCTGTTGGTATTTTCCCGCCTTGGTCGCTTGCCCTGCATGGCAGTCTAAAAATATGCAGGTGGGAAGGACTATATGAGAGACAGGGTGATGTAGGGAGGGGACATACAAGATCACAGCCAGTGTTATGAAGCCTCTGCAGGAAGTGCTTTTTACCCTATACCAGCCCCCTAAACAAACACCCAGCACAAACAGGGGCTACTTTTTCAGAAATACATTAATAGTATGTATACGGTGCATAGCATCCTACTTTTCAGTATGCATGGAATGACCTAGTAAAACTGCTAAAACGGCCAGTATACAACACACTGCTGGGAACTGTATCCTACAATGCAATGCGCTCAACCTCCCATTTCCAGAATAAATGGGGAGAAATACCAACCGCAATTTACAATCTTTTTCTTGACTTATTTGGTTGGACTGTATGCGGTTTGCTCATTTTTACACAAAATTTTGTAAATTACATTTCCGAGAAGATAACTGGCCGGCATGTTTAATTGCTGAAGTAAACATGCATCATGGTGAGGTCATGTGACAACAACAATGTAGCATGCTGCTTAAAATGATTATTATTGCATAATGCATACTGTGTATTTTATTTAAATTAATAGGCAGTATACATTATTGTAACAAAGTTCATTGTCGGACAGGAAAAGGAGGAAGCGGGAGCCGGTTTCCACGATTCACGTGAGTCAGACTTTTAATTCTCAAACAGAAAAAAATCGCTTTTCAGCTTACACACAACAAAGGATGGTTTTTCAGCATACACAAAACACTCAGAAGCATACACGCAGTCTCTCATGTGCCCCTCTCGCTCTCTCTGTTCACAGGGCCGTTTTTATCTCCTCCGTCTCTCTGCAAACACAGAAACAGTAATTACCACTTACCAGCAAATTCATCTCAGGTGAACCCCTTTACTGCTTCTTCTCTCACCAGACGGGCGTTTGACCACGCCCTCGCCTCCACAAGTATACTGCACAATATGCAGTAAACAGAAGGCTTTTCCAAACATAGCCAGGGTTTTCTCCACACACACACACACACACACCTAAAAACATATTCTCTGGCTGGCCACAGGAATGTGACCATCAGTTTGCATGGCAATGCCCTCTCTCTCTCTCTGTCTTTGATGTTCTCTGCAAGAGCATGACGTGTTATGTATTCTATTCAAATTCAGCCTCACACCACAAAGTCTAGTTAACAGACAGCTGTATTCAATACTGCATGAATGCAATTATTTGTCAAACAAAGTAGAGGTATCACAGCTGAATGAGTGTGGAGATAAGAACTCACAATCCTGCAGAAAAGCTGACAAGAGCCCATCAGTTCTTGTAACAATGACATTTAATTGACAGTTGTCTTTTCGGTTAATTATTAAAACAAGATGCATTTACCTCATAAGTAAAACTCTTTAGGAAATTAGTAATGCTTGTTATCAGATAATCTATCCTAAATATAAGTGCATTTCATCCTCTTTTCTGTGGCACTGGCAGGATTTTTAACTTATTTTACTTAAACATGTGAAAAAACAAAACAAAACTGGCAGTGCCACAAGACAAAAAGACTTTTACCTAAGATACATTTTCTGTAAACGAGCTTTAATATCATATGCACCCTTTTTAGGGGTCCAAGCACCAAAGGTGCTGGAACCCTATTGTTTTTGTACTGATTTTCTTATTTTTCTTATTCTTTTTTTTCTGCCTTAAGTGTCTGGGCATCAGAGACCATAAGTCGTAGAGATTCCAAACTTGGCAGGATGATCCCAAACCTTCCACCCCCCACTACTCAGGCACACAAACACACACCCATCTGACCCTAGGTGGCACTATAATAAACACTTTTACGTTTTGACTCATATCTCTGGATACATATACATCATATACAGATCCCCCTGACAAAAATGTATAAAAATATTGATACGTGAAATCGTTCCGGAGATATTACCGATACAATTCCTTCGGTTTAACACAATGAGTAATTGATCAATATCTACTCAATGCAAACTCCAAAAGTAACCAAACTCAGTACACATAGTTAACAGGATGTTTATAAGACGTCAGCAAAGTTTCGTACAGATTCACCCATAGGGGGCGCTACAACAAAAAAAAAAAAACTGTCATAACTTTACAGCCGTTTGAGAGAAAAAGTTCAAATTAAATATGCATTTTCTTTGGTTCAAATGCTAACATATTCTTTAAAAAAAAAAAGATTCGACAAATGAACAAAAATGGCTGCCAACGGCCAATCAAATTTCAGCACCTTATAACTCGTATTGGGAATGGCTGAGGGTTATGGAAATTAATAAGCAGGGTGTCAACTCAAAGCCGCATCAAATTTTGTGACAATCGGCTACACAGTGGCGGTATAATTAGCTAATTCGCGTTTTTGCTCATAACTCCGGAACCGTATAGGCTACAATACAAATATGTATCTTCTTTGAATCCACCAGTGCACCACATTGATATGGTCACTTGAATTTCCATTTCCGGACAAGCAGACAGTTTAAAACATCAATAACCAACAAAACAATATATATATACCTTGCTATATTTGTGATATAGCAAAAGTCTGTGTCATTTAATACAAAATGAGCATGGAATTTGGCAGGGGATTGCACACAATTTTTTCCGCTTTCAATCGTAATATTACGTTCACACCGCAGCTGAATGTGGCCAAAATCAGATTTTTCACTCACATGTGACACATATCTGTTAATTGGTTGATCGTGTGAACAGACAAAAGCGCTTTGAATCACCATTTCAATATGTGGAATTAAATCAGAAACGTATCAGATTTTTTCCAATGTGTCTTCGATGTGAACAGCCAGGTCAGATTAAATGTGACTTTTACATTCAACATTCGTCATTTGCACACTGGATTTCCAGCATATATACGCCTGTTATATTTATAAACTTTTAAGTGCATGTTAATGCATTCAGTTTCTTTTTAAGGAAAGAAAATACAAGTATAGGCTTCAACGGCTGGGTTCAGCGATTCATTTGGCTTGCACGTTAAATATGCGGATGAAAAGATACAGATGTAGATTTATATAACGGCGCTCTTTGCTTGTCACTCACTCAGAAAACACAGTTTCTATATTTCTCAAATTGTATCAAAAGACGAATGCAAGCCAGTAAACGGAAATATGAAATAAATAAAGATAACTCTTCTTACATTACATATATGTAATGCCATTTTTCCTGCTGTCTTTCCATTTTATGGTGTTTTTCGCTCATAGGTAATATTAATGACTACATAAAAATACTTTATCCATCAACGGTCTTTCACTCGCGGACATAATATCAGATAGACATGTGACCTATCTGCATTAAAAATGGATAATAAAATGTTTTATTTAATTCATTATTCATACTATCATGATGAACATGCCGGAGTTTGTTATATGCATGCTCAAGGAGTGTTAAACGCATGTGGGTCAGTTTAAGAGTGTCAGCTGTTCAGACAGTGTCTGATTTGGGCTACATTTAAAATGTCATGTGAACAACCTTAAAAAAAATCAGATTTGAGCAAAAAATCAGATCTGGGCCACATTCAGCTGCGGTGTGCACGAAGCCTTAGATCATCAGTGCTACAGCTTCTCTCGCAGCATTCCGCGGCTCAGTGAACACGTGTGGAGTTTAGAGTGAGCACTCAGTGAACAGAGTGCTGTCGCATTTTTGCTGAACTTCAACCTGTTAATTTGTAATAATGTCGATACATCTATATAAAAAGAGCAATCTCTGCAAACATGCAATGTGATTAAGCTTTCGCTCCTGTTTTTGAACAAGGAAGCACACTAGTGCTACGCGTGATATAGGAGCGATCTGATTTTGCCTCATCACATTGTGAGGCTCATATTACAGGACCTTTCAGCAGAAATAGCAAAAAAAAAACAAAAACAAAAAAACAATTGCTTTGTGAACCACTGAACTACTCAGCTGCTGGGTGAACAGAAATGCTTAAAAACACCCGTTACATCTCTCATCTCCGTCTCTCTATAGCTCTATCTGACATAGATGTATTTTTTTCTTCCTTTGGAATAATCTAAGTAGTCATATGTACTGATTACGTAATATAAATTATATATTAATAATATACATACATCAGGGGGGCATGGGTAGCTCAGTGGTAAAATACGCTGGCTACCACCCCTGGAGTTCGCTAGTTCGAATCCCAGGGCATGCTGAGTGACTCCAGCCAGGTCTCCTAAGCAACCAAATTGGCCCGGTTGCTAGGGAGCGTAGAGTCACATGGGGTAGACTCCTCGTGGTCGCTATAATGTGGTTCGTTCTCGGTGGGGCGTGTGGTGAGTTGAGCATGGTTGCCGCAGTGGATGGCGTGAAGCCTCCACACGCGCTATGTCTCCGTGGCAACGCGCTCAAGCCACGTGATAAGATGCGCGGGCTGATGGTCTCAGACGTGGAGGCAACTCTGAGACGAATCTCTATGCAACCATGAGGACTTAAAAAAAAAAAAGCACATTGGGAATTCCAAATTGGGAGAAAAAATAAATAAAAATAATATACATGCATCTTTAAAACATCATCCTATTATCTATATTTATTGTATATATATATATATATATATATATATATATGTGTGTGTGTGTGTGTGTGTGTGTGTGTGTGTATGTTGCAAGGATAAAATAATGGTTAAATGGTCCATGCATCTTAATTCAGCAAATTTTTAACATGCTTAGTGATTTAAAACCACTCGTCAATGTCTTTTGAAATGACCAATCAAATCAAAGAAGGCGGTACTCACGTATCGAGAGTGCAGCTCGAAGCAAAGTTGTTCAGCAGTCAGTGCCATGTACAATGTAGTGAAACTATATGGCTTTGTTTCTTTCAACATAGCCTCTGATGTTCATTCGGGTTTTTGTTCGTGCTCTGTTGGAGAGCAAGAGCATTTTGCCCTGCTCTGTTTGAATTTTACTGCAATCTGTCACACACAGCAATAAAGAGCATGAATAAAATATTTATTGTTTGAATTTGGTGATTTAAAGTGACCAATTGAAAGCTGAAGCTAAAATCGTGTTTCTCATAAATCTACTTCTCACTCAAATGATGGAGCATATCACATTTGTGGATATGTTGCTGTAGCTGGTGCTGTTCAGTGCTTCAAATCTGTATTAATTGTGTGCAGATAATGATGCTGGTTTCTAAAGTCAAATTTGGCTTGTTTATTGGCTGCTGCGGATCTGTGTGGGTTTAATGAATTGTACTGTGAACAGTCTGAAGTTCAGCGCAGACTGACAACAAACAAAACCAAAGTACAAAGTGAATGGCTACGGCAAGCGCTTTTGGACATCTGTTGGCAACATAATTTTTCAAAATAAAAGTCCCACATTGAATGAACTCAAATTAATATGAACATGAATTACATTGTAAAAATAAAAGTAAATAAATTAAAAGTAATACAAAATAAAATATTTTACTACACTTTTAGGATATCAAATAATATGGTGAAATTAGCGTTATATTCATATGCTCATAAAAAATACAAATAATTGAAGATTAATTTTAATATCTACTACATAGCTAATGGTAAAACTGTGCATATTATACACTAATACAATTGAGAACGAAACACATTTATATTGGTGATCTTTGTGATAGATGGTCCTTTTTATTGCAATAAACTTCAGTTTATTTGGGCGGTGGGGGTTCTGGTGTTCTGCATGCTTTTTGTTCAGAAACTTTTTTTTTAATTTTTTTATTTATTCGAAAACATACTTTTTCGAACTCGTCCTTTGCCGATTCTTACAAAACTTGGTATATATCATCTACAGACCCTCCTGACAAAAATTATCAAAAGAATTTTGATGCGTCAAATCGTTCCAAAGATATAAGCAAATATGTTTTGGCCGTGGCCTATAATGACTAATTAGCCTGTATCTTGTGAATGCAATTTTCAAACTTAACTAAATTTGTACACATGGACAAGAGAACACTCTGAGGTAACATAATGGGTTTTATTCATTTTTTATGCTAGGGGGCGCTATAACTTAAGACAATCCTATTTTTGCAGCTGTGCTCAAAGCAGGTGAAATATCACACCAAAATAGCTGTCCACAGCATCCACAGGATATTTTCTGTCAAATTTGTTTGTTTTGGTCATCTCGCCATATGTGCTTGGCCCCCGACAATAGTCGCTTGTGGCTATATTTCTTTTTTTTTTTCTGCCCTAAAAGTGTCTGGGCGTCAGAGACCGTAAGTCCTAAAGATCCAAACTTGGCAGGATGGTCTCAAATCCCAACTGCTACTCTGGCACATAAACACACCCGTATCTGACCTTAGGTGGCGCTATAATAAGCACTTTTACATTTGTGCTAATATCTCCACAACTGTAAGGGCTAGAATCTAAATTATTTTTTCATCTGATTCCTTGAGTCAAGCCCTACAAATGTATATCTGATATATATCAGATTTCATTTCCATCTATAAAATGTTTTCTGCCATTTTGAATTTTGTGACTTTTTTTAACTCCTCCTAGTTCTTTTTTCCGATTCACACGAATATTGGTATACATCTACAGACCCTCCTCACAAAAACTTATCAAAAGAATTTAGATATGTCAAATCGTCCTGAAGATATTAGCCATACAATTCCTTCAGTAGAACACACTTTGTTTCATTGATCAATATCTACTCAACGCAAAGTACAAACGTAACGAAACCGGGTACACAGTCAACAGGCCATGTTGAGGATGCTAAAATTCTACCCATGGGGGCGCTACAACTAAAAAAAAAAACTGTAATAACTCTGCAGTCCTTTTATCGACAAAGTTCAAATTAAATATGCTAACATATCCTTAAAATATTGATTCGACAAATCAACAAAAATGGCCGCCAGCAGCCAATCAAACTTCAGCACCTAATAACTTGAATTGTGAATGGCCGATGGTCGTGAAACTTATCATACACAAGGGTCTCTACCAGGGGCAGTACTAGGGTCAGTGAACATTCGGGGCTTAGCCCAGACCTCTGTGGATATGGGGCCCACCCTTTGAAATATCAGAATATAATACTTTATAATAAAAACCTGAATACATCTATGGTATGTCATTTATATAGTAAACTAAAAAAAGTCTCATTAACTTTTGTCTCAGATACGCACAAAGATCAGAAATTGCATGCTTTTAACATCTATATTTTATAACGTGATTTTAAAAAAAACAACAACAAAAAAAAAACACTATTTTGTCCCTTTCGGGTTTCCGTAGTTTGACACACAATGTGTCTGGATGTATACAGTTTTCATTGATTCGTCAGGTGCTCAAGTTTATTTACAAGAAAGCAGCTTGTAAACATACTAAATTGGTACTAGAGATTAAAAATAATAGCTAGATCGCCTAAAGTTTGCTATATTTATTGCATCGTGTCTTAAGAGTTTTAATAAACACGCAAATGTCCTGGCTCTTGACTTTAAAGTTAGCAAATTCCTCGAATACATCTGTATATTACTCCTTGTTTTCAGGGTTATACATCTAAATATTTGGTACTTACTGCATCTGGATGGACCAACTCAACACAGTTTCCAAGACACACAGCTGCAATCACATGCCGCAAACTCTCTTCTTGCATGCGCACACAAAGGCTACATGAGAGCTGGTAAGCAGCTGCCAACAAGACAGCTCATGGGTAATGAATTGAGTCTGTATTTGGTGTTGTCAATACCATAGAAAGACAGGAATCATTCATTTATATACAGTATATTACCCTAACTTTAAAATGTAATGTTAAAATAATAAAAATGTAATATGTTTTCATATCAACTTGATACCCAATCACTACAAAAAGATAAATCAAAACATTCAGGGCTTTATGGAAAACATTCGTGGCTTAAGCCCCGGTAGCCCAGCCCTGGAGCCGCCCATGGGCTCTACACTAAGCTGTGTATAAAATTTTGTGAGAATCAACCACACGGTGGTGCTATAATAAGCTAATTCGTGTTTTTGCTAATAACTCTGGAAAAGTATAAGCTAAAATTACATTTTGTAGTTTCTCTGAATCCATCAGTGACCCAAAATAATATGGTCACATGGATTTCCATTTCCGCAAGAAACGTTTTCTACCACTTGAAAAACCTACTTTTTCAAACTTGTCCTAGGTTGTTTGCCCGGTTTGCACAAAACTTGGTATACACCATCTACAGACCCTCCTGACAAAGTTATCAAATTAATTTTGATGTCAGATCGTTCCGAAGATATAAGCCAATAAATGTTTGGTGTGTGGCCTATTACTACTATTTGGCCTGTATTGAGTGCAGTATCCAAACTTAACAAAACTTAATACACATGGACAGAAAATTTTGATGTCACATGCAAAATTTGATCAATTTGTGATGCTAGGGGGCGATATAACAAGAAAAACGTATCGTGCTACTGTAAGGCAATTAGGGTTAGGGTTAAGGTTACCTAACCAACACCAAAACAACTGTGTTGACAGCATCCACATGATCTTTTCTGATAAATTTGATTATTTTGGTCACCTCTCCATATGTGCTTGGACCCTGATAATTGATGCTTGTGGCTATATTTAGGTAAATTTATCTTGTTTTAAGGAATTTAGTTTTTTTTTACTGATTTTCATGATTTTTTGCATTATTGCAAAGACGGATTCTGATAACTCCCTGTTCCCCTCATACACCGTGTTTGATTTTCTATATTTCAGGATTTTGGAGAAACAGCTTAAGGTTAGCTATGGATCGGCAGAAGCTTTGTTTTTAATATTTGTGGACCAGTCCCACAGTCTGCGAGTGAGGTAATCTGATGCCGAGTGGTCACATGAATGGGCATGGTTTCTCTCACACAGCCGGAAGTGGAACTCACAGGAAATTCTTCACATTCCTGACAGGAAGAGATAATAACCCTCTAACCCACACTGTGGAAAAATGCCCATCTGCAGAGAACACAGACCCCAGTGTCATTACATGGGTCAGAACTGGCTGTGGCTACAATGCAGAAGCAATGTGTTCGTGAGGGTATTGTGTTGTAAAGAAAAAGGTTGGAAAGGTTAAAAGCAAGAGGGATAGAGAAACAGAAAGAGGGGGAATATACCAAAAAGGAACTGCAGCTAAAAAGATGTTGGGTAAAATGTAAAAAGACAGCCTAGTTGTTACTTTAATCATTAAGATGGAAACACTGAGTAAACAATGGAATCAGGGATGATAAACAGCAAGCCTATAAATCTGTTTCTCGTCTTCATCTGCAATCTGGAAGGGCAAAATGGAATAGCCATTAGGGGTGGGAATCAGTATTATATTGATATATCCATGTCATGATATTATATTATTGTGATTCTTTGTTTAGTGTATTGTTACTTGCTTCTCTTCCATCTGCATACTGTAGATCTTCAGTGCTTTGCACAATTATATCTTAAGCAGAGGTTGTTAAAAAAATATATATTTACCAGTCATTTTCTGAGTTGCAAAATTTCCATCATAAGCCATATTCAGACGGGAGTGTCAGCTTTCTAGATGGGGGCATTACAGAAGGTTGAACAAATTGGATTAATTTAGGTCAGGGGTTCTCAACGGGGGCGTTCAAAGGATGCCAGGGGGCGCTGAGAGAAAATCAGTCGAGAGGGGGGCGTTAGGTTACAAATGGAGGGCGTTTATCAGTCATATTAAATCACATCTGTCATCAAGTGACTCTTTGCATAAAAACGTTTATCTAGACTTGAAAATTAACAGTTCCCCATTATACGGATTGGTATGCATTTGTACCGCAGTTCATCTGATTCTGAAGTCTAGCGACGCATCTGAAGTATCTGGTTTAGCAGTGTCAAAAGACAGGCGGAGTCACAACCTCTGCAAATGCACCTATATGGCTCTGTAAATGGATACGGCTCAACGGACTGAGCAGCGCGAGCGCAGAGCAGGTAACTGCAGACCGGTCTCAAGCTCTCAAACGCACACTGAAGCACGGCGCGAGAGGCGGAAACTATTTGAATTCGGCACAGAATACTCTAGTGGAAACCTCTATGAAAACCCTCGAGGGGTAAACTAGTTTAAAACCACATTAAACGGCCTGACATTCTAAACGGCACTGACAAGATGAACCTGAGAAGATTTGCACAGACATAAATTAGAACACTTCACACAATCACCACCCTTGAATTTACTATAGTAACACTAACTGTACTTTAGGCAAAATTATATTCATATAAAATATTCTCAGATCACTAATTTAGCTCTATTAAATTTGTAATAGGCTACATTAGGGGAGTGAGGGAATATCATTAATTTCTTTTACAGCTTATAAATGTTTATATTTTTTATTTATTGTTTTTAAATGAATTTAGGGTTGGCCTACTGTTTATAATTACAGAAATTCCATAATACACTAAAAAATATTTTTTAAAGAAATAGGCTATTTTATTTATTATTTATTTATAATTGTTTATATATATATATTTTTTTTTGAGTGTAAGAAAATATAACTGCTTTTGTTTGCCTTTCCACGAGATGACTGAAATACTGATGTTGATACCAGTAAATTTACATCTGCATCCAACTCCAAATTAATGCAGTACTGTAAAGTGAGCATTTCAGTCAGAGAAAATATGCAATATTATTGGTCATTTTTTAAATATAATAATAATAATAATATCACTTATTCTTAGTTTCTATCTTCACATATTCATTTAATAGGCCCCAGACCTATTTGTAGCTCAGTTCCCCTATCAATTATCTGGCACCCTCATAGAACCAGCAAACAAAATTCTCTGGTGCTGCCCCTTTGAATTCAAGAAATGGAAGGTTTGGTCTCACATTCATGATGCATAAACCTGTTGAATTTATTAACAATAATGTAAATGTATGAAATGCATCAAAGTTACATCGAGCAAATTAAGCAAATGACACAACTATTGAGTTTTATGTTAAATTGTTTTGGTAACACAAAGTCTCAGCATTCAAATTATGTCAAATGGCCTGGGGTCAGGGAATGAAGTAGGGGGGCATTCATCCAAAAAAGGTAGAGAACCACTGATTTAGGTGATAAAATTAAAGTTTCTTTTAAAATTGTATTTGTTTAAATTTAATATTATCATTTAAAACAAATAAATGTTAAATAATTATTTAATTTTATTTAATTTTGATTTATTACATTACAAATTACTTATTATATACTTCACATGAGTTTATACTGTAGAAGTGGCTGCTCATAATAAACCCACTTATATATGAATAATTTTTTTAACATTACATAATTGAGCTGAGAAATAAGGTGAGTATCTTACCTGACGCTGATATTACAGTGGCCAGTTTTAGCAGTTTCCCCGATTTGGTTCTCCTTGTTGATTTCATTTTTTTTTTTTTTTCTTCAGATAGCAAAAACTCTACATTCACAATGAAAGGCACGCAGCAGGCAGAAGATTGGTGATTATAAGTATGATCTTAACTAGTGGTCGACCGATATGTGTTTTTTAATGGCCGATGCTGATATCCAGAGAGCAGGGTGGTCGATACAATGCTGATATATCCCACAATTTAATATAGTAAATAACGTAAACATAAAATTGCTAACAAAAAAAAAAAAACTCTCTAAACTCTTACTTGCTCTATATTTACTCGATTTCACACAAAACTTTAACTTTGTAAAAAATTCTTTAAAAAATAAGATTGTATTTTAAATGATACATAGCATTTTTTTCCGATTTCTGTTCAGTCATAAAATTTTAGTAATTTATTTCTGCATGAAGGAATTGTTAATATAATAGGAAGGAACTGACAGTACACAGTAGTCCAGCAACCATGGATGGTATAAGTGCATTAGCAATCGCATTTTCACAAAAGACCTAATCAAACCAATTGCACATACAGTGCATAGTGAATAAGACATTTACTCATAGCGCACGTGAAGCACTTTTACTTTGAAGTTGCTCTTACATGCTTGAGCAGATCCAGCGAGAGCAGCAATCTCCTGACAGTATAAACGGCATGGATTGCCTTCTTGGATTGTCAGAGTGACCGTCATGATTTGTGAATCAGGAGGAACTTTTCCTGATCCAGAAGTTTTGATTCTGGGAAGATATTAGATGAGTGCTCAACGGGAAGAAAATGCTGGATTTTCGTGAAGTTCGTGAATTCTGTTTAAATGAGATATCCACATATTTGCAGATGGTATATGATAAGTTTTATTGATATTACAGGGAACTGCAGAGGAGAGGCTGATCAAATACGCTTCAGAGGAAGAAATATGAGTGTTCCACAGGACGCTGGATTTGCTCAAGTTTTGTGAGGTTTATTTATTATATCTGTTTAAACGAGGTATCCACAGATGGTATACGACATTAGTTTTATTGATATTTGCCATTTTAATCATTAGACAAGACCGTTAAGAGAAACAGTGAACTGTTGAGGAGAGAGAGGGAGAATGAAACAGACGAGCACTTTAACATTATGAGCTCAAACGTGTCTATCTGATATGCAGACCATTTAAATGAGACTGTGTTGCACACTGGTCTATTGTTGTAGTAGCACGATGGCACGTAACAACAAAACGAACTGTGATTGGTTATTTACATGTCTCACGCAGCTCCTTCACATGCAAGCCGGTGATTCTCGGCACCCTCACGGCCTTAAGAAACGAATTGGCCAATGGTGATAATTAAAGAATTCAGAATATTGGTCGATTTACTGGCCTCTGCGATATACTGGTCGACCACTAATCTTAACGGTAGTTTATGTAGGTCAAAATACATGAGGAGAAGCGTTGTGAAAATTCAATATCAGCAATCAGACTAGGGGTGTAAAAAAATATTGTATTGTATTGTATCGTACGATACGATGCTCTCGATTCAATATCTTATGTATTGTATCCTACATAAATAAACACATAAGTGTGATTAAAACAAAGCAATGCATCACTGAGAGCTGCAAATCAGTCTCCTCACAGGAGAGGATTACGTGTGCAGATGGGTATTTGCTCAAACCCTAAAGCCAGAGGTCAGGTTCCTATCAAGATTTATTTTTTTCTCCACTAACTAACATTGAAAATAGTATTTTTTTCCCTTGCCACGGTCACCTTTAGGCTTTAAGGGGCTTTAAAACATTAAGGCATGATTTTCTATAAAGCTGCTTTGAAACGATGTGTATTGTGAAAAGTGCTATTCAAATTAAAATGACTTGAAAGTAGACAAACTCATTTTTCTCAAGAAAAACAAAAATTGTGAGATCATATGAATGTTTCTCATAACAATCAAACTAAATAAATGCAGTGCTGTTTAAGTTACTTTATTATAGAGCTTTCACACTTGACAGTAAATGCCCACTGTTATGATTAGCTCTCTGCTCTTGACTGACCTGCTATCTCACTGCTCACCAGTACTGGGCGGGCTACGGAAGTAATAAGTTAAAGTAGGCATTGATGTGTTGTTGTGGAGGCTGTCAGATGCAAATGTCTACCACAGTGTGACATCACAATGTGGAGGAAGTAGAGAACAAGTCGTTTTGGCAGTTTGGTTTCAACAAATGCTCTTTTTGCAGTGATGCGGAAGTTTTGAGTTCTGAAACTTACAGTATGTTTTTATAGTACAATGACCTCTTATTTGTCAAAACAGCAAGCACAACTTTTTTGCTCATGTCTTGACCCCTTTAAAGCTGAAGTGTCAAATTCAGAGACAACTATAAGTAACGCATTTGTAGTTTGGCCTTCCAAAAAAGTGTAAACACTGTGACTCTCTGATGCTTTCAAAACATTGCTCTGTTTGAAAATGATAATTAATTTTGTCATTGCACTGTGGATTAAACAGTAGTTCATAAAACACTGCTGTTTCTCTACAATATAACAAATGCCAACCCTTACAATGATGTCAAGTAAACACTTGTTTGAAGCTTCTTTGGCCCTACCAATGATTCGTATCAAAGTACTTGTTGTTTTGCTTTGGAAATAACTACCACTTAACAGTGACACCAAGAGGATTGTAACATGCGCACACATGATGTACTGACTCAAAGACATGCAGGGAGTTCCTTGTACTGACTCAAAAGCTGGAGCAGGTGTGTCTTAAAATACTTCCTATTAGGTAAGATCGAGTAAGCCAGAACTTTGATTCAAAGTTTCACTCCACTGCCTAAAACAACACTGTAATGAGAGCAGCGATTAAGAGGACTAAAAGAAGAATGCTATGTCAGGAAACTATTCAGTACAATGCGTTGAGCAAGACAAGGGAAAGGAGAAATGCAGGCGTTGGAAGTCTGATTACAAGGCTAAGACGACAGTGAGCACATTCAACCACTCCATTGGCCTATCAAAATCAATTACAGTTCTCTTTGGAATAGTCTACAGTTTTGTCCCAACTAAATTAAAAAGAATGACAATACAATATACAATACAATTATTGTGAATAGCATTGCTCGAAGAAGAATTTGATGAAGAATTTTGAGTTCATATTTTGAAATCTCTGACTTTGGTATTTTGTCAAATCTAAGCACAGTTTGAGGCATTATTAAGATCTCTTCTAAAACTCTAGAGGAGACACATGTGAGATTACTGGTGTCTGAAAAGCATGGGACTAAAGCAAAAGTCTCCATTTGCTCTCAGATTAATTTTATTACTGTTAAGGAACCCAATATTGCCTACAGACTTCTATTATAAGCGGATTTCTGTCAACACATTGTTTATACAAACTGAGGGATGAATCTATTTTTTGTGGTAACCGACAGTATGGCAAAGATGCTGTCCATAGAGCTTAAGTTGTACCGAACCCGAAACTGTCTTTTAAGCACAGGTGATAAGGTAGACAAAATGATCTTGCTTGTATCCTCTTTCGGCATCAGATACATAAGACACTTTATTGTCATTGTATACAACACAACGAAATTTTGTGTGGCAACCCTCAGAAAGCAATAGTAGACATATTACACCTAAAGAATAAAGATAAATAGATTAAGTAATAAAGATATAATAATTAAAAATATTGGCAGATTAAAAAAAATATAACAACTTGCTATCTGGACATGGTGACAAATATATAGGTATATCAGCCATGGCCCGTGCAATTTAAGTCTAGGCCTCTAGTGCAATTCATGCCATTAAGAAAACAAAGTTTCACAATGAATAAGACGCCTTATGCCCATCAAACATTACGTGGCAGTCAACTAATAATACCAATTGACATTTTAAAAACACGTCCACGAACGAAAGCCAGAACCAAGGAGGTCTAATACAAAGAAAAATCTCTCTAATAATATTTGCAATTTAAATTTTGCTTGCAATAAATTGTTTCGTCAGGGTACATGGTTACTTTTCAATGCTTGATCTGACACTGAATGCTCAAGCAGCCTAAATTTACACTTGGAAAACTCCTGATGTTGTATAACAATGCAAAAAGCACTTACCAATTTGCTTGAAGTGAAAATCAGCCCTCCGTTCCTGTTTAATCAATCAATCGCACGATCATGCAGAACATCTCAGGTTTGTAAATCCATAAGGATCTCTTTCTCAACAGCAATACCAGCAGTGATGACAGCCGACTCGTCAGCAAGATCTCGTGCTTTTCGCTTTCAAATTACGTACATCTCTTAAAGAGTGATTGCCTCACTCAAGGCCAGCTAGAAGGCCTGGACTGGGACATATCCTAAAGACCACACCCACAAGAACAAATAAATCAATCTGATTGGCTGATGAATCTGACAATCTGACTTTAGATGCCTATTCACTGCAGTGTTGAGGGATTCTGTGGAAATTCTGAAGGCCTGACGGGTTGGAGCTCAAACTCACGAAATGCTTCAGCTAAGGATCATGGCTTCGGGTATGCGATTTGTGAAAAAGTTGTCACACTTTGTTTGTAAGCACTGAGGAATAAATTCTGATTGGATAAATGTTTTTTTTGTTTTTTTGCTATTCGTTTGTAGATGAATTTGGAGTTGAAAGCGATTGAAAATACATAGGCAAAAAGGTCAATGAGAATGAAAGGATGAAAAAATATTTATTTATTAGGCATGCCAGCAGAGAAGGCTGTGCTGGCCCTGAGAAATCACCACTGATGTATATGTATATAAATATTAGTGCCCGACCGATATATCATGCGATATTAGCCTTTCACTGATATATCGGTATCGGCGTATATGTTTACCGATATGCGCAGATATGAAAACTTTTTTTCAGAACATATAATGCAGAAAACAATGCTTTAGAATTGGTGTTATTACGTAGTTTGTCCAGCAGAGCACATTCCGACTCCATTGTTTACAGAGCTGACAGTACGGAGTTCAGCGGTGCAGAGTTGAGCGGTGTCTTTTCAGTAAGTTGTTAACTAGTTTGTGAAATACATACTGGAAAGTTAATAAACAAATGACCCCATCATTTTCCCTTTTCAATATAACTAATACAACGTTAACCCCATCCCTGACAACCATGTCACTCATGTCTGTTTGCTGTTAGCCAGCTATATTTTGTCAGTGCAGTCAGTAGCCTAAAGTAGCAGATTGATAAGGTAAACATCAGAACATCTTTATGCAGCTCAGCAGACATCGGTGCGGTGGTGGATTGTGTCTGTTGAGTGTTGATTTCACGCTACGTTGTTACCTAGTTGGTGAGACGCAATGCTGGTCCATCTTTTACTCTCCGTGACAACGAGCTTATAGCTAACCACGTAGCTACTTTCACTGCTTGTCAGTTGAGTGGAAGCTAATGTGTAAACATGTATTCACCAAACTGTTTTGTTCAGGATTCACAGTTTGTTACCCCCTTCAACCGAACAATTCCAGTCATTGCATTTATAAAATGTAATATTTAAAAGACTGGTTTTCCACCTTTGAAAGTTTCCCCTGAACTTGTATAGCAGAATACTGTGTAACACCACTGTTTTTCTCTTGTTTCGGCAGGTGTAATTTCTTCTTGCTTTACAACCTGCCAATAATTGACTGGCAGTATTAAAATAGTCAGCATGTGACTGATACTAAAAAGTAATACTGATGTTTATTTAGCTATTTATTTTATTTTTATTTATTCTTTAATTTAATGGTCAGCATTTGGCTGATACTAAACGGTACTGATGTTTATTTAGCTATTTATTTTATTTGAATTTATTCTTTATTTTCTCAGTGTTCATTTCTAGAATTTGTTGACAATGTATAATAATAATAATGTCAAATATTCTTTGATAAAAATATTTAAGAAAGCAGCCTTCTGAGTACCTCTTAAATAGTCATATCAGTGCAAAATCGGAGAACAATCAAAAATTTACAATATTGGCCACCATATCGGTAATCGGTGAATTTTCCCCCTCTAAAATCGGTATCGGTCGGGCTCTAATATATCCCACTATATATATATATATATATATATATATATATATATATATACACACACACACACACACACACACACACACACACATACACACACACTATATGTTCCACATGGGTATATTGCACATGACTGTTGAAAAGAAATTGCTCATTGTAATAGGAGCAGAGTAATTGCACATCAATGATAAAGTGACAGAGTGTACTGGAGTGCATTGTAGTTCTCAGTCCTTAGCAGCAATGGGGAACTAAAGCTGCACTTTAGTCTGTTTGTATGGGACTTGATGGCCCGGTACCTCTTCCCCGATGGTAGAGGGATAAACATCTTGTGTCCTGGGTGGGTGGGATCCTTATTGATGTTGCTAGCCTTTTTGTGTACACAGAGTACAGGTTTGGGAGCACAGAGCCTTTGATCCACTGTGCTATTTTAACTATGCGGAACAGGTCTTTGCTGTTTTCCCCAGTGCAGCTGTACTGATACTGTACTGTATTAGAACTTTAGTAAAATAGCTTTTTTTCCTGGAGAAAAAAGGCGAGTACCAATCAAACATGACACGTTCATAATCATCTCAATGTTGCCGATGTGTCCTCATCAGTGTTGGGCAAGCTACTCAAAAGACATAGCCAGCTAAGCTACAAACTACTCAACAGAAAAATTTGTTAAGCTAAGCTAAAAGCTACACTTAGAAAGTAGCAAGTTACACTACAAGCTACAGTACACTGCAAAAGTAGCTTGCTACATTTAAGCTACTTCATATTTTTTCAACCGCAGATGCACGGAGCACACCGTCATAGACAAAGCATCAAAAAGGCTTATTCACATGATGTTTATCAAAGCCATGGTATACCATATTACAGTTTAGTGCAATACAGTATACAAGTATACAGCATGGTTCAATACGTACCGATATGTGCATGTAAAAAAACAAAACAAAAAACATGTAAATTCATATTTACACATGCTACTTATACAAACCCATGTGTAAAATTTGACATTTTATTTTTCATATTTATACTACTACCTCTACAAACACGTGTTCAATATGAAAAATCACTATTTTTACATTTTATTTTTCAGATTTAGACTACTACCTCTACAAACCCATACAAACATAATTTCATTTGCACATTCCTGTATACAAACTCTACATACATACAGTATACTATTCATCTATATATTCATCTATACAATACAGAAATACCGCAGCTAGACACAGAATTACAAGATATATCATCAGAGGCCAAATTTCTTGTGTGTGTTTGTGTGTGTGTACATGTTTACGCTACATTGGTCCCCACAAGGACAGTAAAACCTGAGATCACCTACCTTGTGGGACCCAGCCAGTGGTCCCCATGAGGGAAATGGCTTCTTAAACATACTAAACTATGTTTTTTTGAAAATTTAAAACTGCAAAAAGGTTTCTGTGAGGGTTAGGTTTAGGGGATAGAAATTATTGTTAGATCTGTATAGAATCCATAAAATGCATGGAAGTCTATGGAGAGTACCCACAATGATTTAAAAACAAGTTTGTGTGTGCGTGTGTGTGTGTGTGTGTGCGCACGCATCTGGGCAATAACAATGTGATATCTGGTGGTATCAGATGGTAATACCATGGTACTTTGATATACAATTGCCATATTTATGTGCCATTCTGTATTTGCATAGTGCTTCAAATTACTTCAAAGAATACCATGGTACTACCATGGTAAATTGATATATGATTACCATATTCATATAGCCTACCACTGTATTAACAGTGCATCAAGGTAATGGTGCATGTCCAAAAAATATGGTAATGCCATGGTACTTTGGGGTTTCGTGTAGCTAATATGTGTTTTGATACTCTTTTGGTTGGAAAATGTATTTACCTGCAGAAGTCGTTTACAAGCTGCAAACATGCTGAACTTTTATAAAGACTTTCTTCATCACTGGCAAATGATAGGTCGCATTTGCAGGTTTCGTTTCTATTGATTGTAGATCCATTGCAACCAGCGTTATCTTTATTTTTGTTTTATAAAATACTCTGTGAGCTTATTGGCGAGTGAGAACACGCACAAATGATTCAGCAGCGCACGTGCAAGCTTTCCGAGTAATTCAGATTGAATCACGAACCGATTCAAAATACTTTCCTATCACGTGTGACCAATTAATTTTAAAGAACTGACCCAGATGAGCAATTCATTTGTGATCGGACATTTTTAGATTTGATTAAAAAACTGGCGATAGTAAACACCAGGTACAAGGCATGATGTAGCGGTGTAGCTTTTGTCAACAACACACCACTACCTAGTAAAAAATATAGCTTCGCTACTGAAAAGCTACTTGATTTAAAAACTAGTGAAGCTACCTCCTCGCTACTCAGAAATGTAGTGACACTAACAGCTTTGCTATTTGTAGCGAAGCAACTGCCCATCACTGGTCCTCATCTTTAGAAACAGCACTTACACCCATGAACAAAATGGTCATACGGGAAGTCGGCATGTTGTTTCGGAAAGTTCCGCTAACCTAATATGAACCACATTATGCCAACTCACTGACAAGCAGCATTTCCTATCAGATATTTTTGCATTGGCTTCAGCATGTTTACATTCCCTTGTGGCACGACCGGTGGTAATCACATTTGCTTCACTGTATTATATCCTGTACAGCTGAAAACAACTCACTTCACAACTCGCTTTTGGCGCCCCTCCGTGGACAATACACCAGGAAAATGGAGCTCACAAGTGCCCATACGCCTAACAATTTTTCCACTTTGGCCACAGGGGGCAATGATTTAAATTTCGATAACAAAGATGGATTTTATCTAAGGAAAAGTCAACCTTTTCCGATTTCCGACTTCATTTTGCGATCAGTCTGCCTTGAACAACTTTCAGGTGAGACTACATTCCTTGGTGTGTTTCAACCTAGCTTGAATCTGTAATACAGTATTACATAACAAACATGAGTAATATCATGGTTTAGTACTATGTCCTATGTGAAGAACATTAGTGGCACATTCTGTCAAAAGTATATCACAACAAACAATGAAGTGAATCATCTGATCTTTTCCCCAAACTGCTCAACAGACAGTAACACAACTGAGTCCTACAGGGGTAGGTGCATACCTTGTACCTCATGTGAATTTGCGATGTACCACACTGTTGATGATCTCGCCAGGCCCCGCGGCTACATTACTACAGCTGGGGAGAAATGAAGGATGTGACAGCCGCGGTGGAATTAGCTACTGAAAATAATAAGAGAGATCTGACTATTCAGCAACGTTATGCAACGTACGGCCCACGTTGTTTTGGAAAGGCAGAGCAGATTAGAAAGAGAGAGAGAGAGAGAGAGAGGGGCTGATGAGGTGGGAGGGATAAAAGAGAATGGAGGGAGATGCAGAAAAGATAGCAGACCTATAAACAGTTGCACCATATTTGCGCAGAGCTTTGCTGCTTAAAAACCCTACGTCTTAGCCGTATGCCGTTTTCCTCCATGGAGCATTGAAAACTGACTTTTGAAAATGCTCTCCAAAATCGCATATTTTGGAAAACAATGATGTTAGGGAACTGAAAATGAATGAATATGTGTGGATGTGGCTTTATTCATTAATCTCCCACAATCCAGTTTATCCTGTTGCTAAATGCACCAAAATAGCGCTGCAATGTTTTTAAATTAAGTCATTGTCATTCTTTTCAGCGCAAACATGCCTTATTCACAAAACTTTGCGCCGCTTGCCCAGTGCAATTAACATTTGGCTATTACCACACACAGAAAGCAGGTGTTTAATGGAATTTTATTTAATAGAGAGTATGTGTACATTTTTTGATTTTCTCTCCTTTTTCTCCCCAATTTGGAATGTCTAATTCCCAGTGCACTCTAAGTCCTTGTGGTGGCATAGTGACTCGCCTCAATCCGGGTGGCGGAGGACGAATCTCAATTGCCTCCGCATCTGTGACCGTCAACCCGCGCATCTTATCACATGGCTTGTTGAGCTCATTACCACAGAGACAATGCGTGTGGAGGCTTCACGCCATCCACCGCGGCATCCACACACAACTCGCCAAGCGCCCCACCGAGAGCGAACCACATTATAGCGACCACGAGGAGGTTACCCCATGTGACTCTACCCTCCCTAGCAACCGGGCCAATTTGGTTGCTTAGGAGACCTGGCTGGAGTCACTCAGCACACCCTGGGCTTTGAACTCGCAAACTCCAGGGGTGGTAGTCAGCATCTTTACTCGCTGAGCTACCCAGGCCCTCTTTATGTGTATATTTTCAAGCAATCATGCCAACAGTAACTTATTAAACGATGATCAAACGATGGAGAAAAACGTAATGAGCAGGCATATATCCAGATATATGTTACAGACAAATGCACTTTTGTCACTTTATGCTGTACAGTCCCAGTAAAGTATGATTGCGGTATTCTGCTGCATCCTCCACAACCTAGCACTCAGAACCAACCTGCAAGATCGGAACCTGTCCTGTGCAAATTGCATTCAGCACAGATTTTGTCGGCAGGTGTGAAGTTACCTGATTTGCATGATTGTTTTATTGAACTGGGCACTAAAACAACAGACAAATCGCTATCTGCGGGCACAATTTATTCTTAGTGAATTCCCTCAATATGTTGTGTTCTGTCTCCTTGTTTTACTAACTCTGATACTAGCATGAGACTGGGGCACAGTCTTTCTGGACTGTTACGAAACTGTACACACAAAGAAGTGTAACTGTAAGCTGATTTTTATGCAATTAAAGAATTTTGATTGACAGGTGGATTCCCCATGACTGAAATACAGATTGTTTTTTTCTAAATCTGGCGAGGCATCCCAGACATTGAGGTCTGTGGAGGCCAGTCTTAAGGCAGTGGACATGTGTATGTTAATGTAGTGCTGGCAGTCAAACAAAAAGCAGGTAATCACGCAGTTTTAGCACACACACCTTTGCTCACAGCACTACTGTTCCACTTTGAAGATCTCTCTGGAGACACACTCACCGTTAAATGTGGTTCACCCTTCACTCTCCTAGGTGAATGGCTTTGTTTTAAATACTGACTCCCACACACACACGTGCTAGTTGTGAAAAAAACACGTCTGATGTGAAGGGCCCCTAAAAAAGCAGAGCTCCTGCCCAGGATGGTGAAAAAAACGTGTTGAATGGCCCCTAAGACTGTGCACAATGAAGGCCTAAAACAAACAAACAAAATTAAGAAAGGCTGCAATTTTTCTGAAGAAAACGTGAGTGATGTTTGCTTGTACAAAACTCACCGCCACAATGTTAAGTCATTATGGGTTGTCGCCAGGGTGTAGCTATATGGTTGGGTGCTAAGTTGTTGCTTGCTGTAAAATGAGCCCACCCCAAGTCTTTATGATATCCTAGTCTCTAGATATGACTTGGCTCCATTAATATAAGTCTATGGGAATTTTTCACCAGATTCATTATCTGTCAGACAAAATTTGTAAGTTAGATTGTTAAGAAAAGCGATAGCATACCTCTCCTCAACATGCCACGTGGGCTATCAGTTATGCACAGTTATGTTAAGAACAAACCCCTAACCCTAAGTCAGAGCAATAGTAATAGTAATGCTTGCCATAGTGGTATTATTGGCTACTATTATAGCCTGGAATATAGCAGGCTCTGTGTATCTTACACACCCACCACAGATCTGCCATTTAAATGTGATCTTATATAGAATACAGTGGTGCTTTACACAATGTCAACATTAATGGAATATAATTTGCTCATGTCCCAGCTTGCTTCAGTATTGTTTCGTTTTTCCTGTTTCAAGCCACTCTATTATCTCTCAGCTTATGAAGTGAGCTTGTCCATGCTGAGGCAGCAGATACAATTTAAGAAATATTCACAGACAGAACCAGTAGCCCTAATAGTAAGGCCTTCCCTGCTGGAGAAATGGGCTGTTTGTGCTACTGCAAAAACACTGCAATATACAGATAATGAGGTCAAATTAAATCATCCGGTTATGGTAATGAACATCATGCTAAAGGAAGGTGTCATACTGTTATGCTGGGTTTTACTAAGTCAACAAAACCATTCTTAGTAAAAGAAAAATGAGAAATTTTCTTTTACTCTTTTCTTATGTAAAAGCAAAAGGACATGATACGGTACACAAGCGTGAGTTTAATATGTAGGGACAACTATAAGTAAGCATTTGTCCAACGTGTCTCCAGGTATAATTCTCTGCAGTTTCCAGATGAAATGAACACTAGAGGTGCTACAACTGTGTTTCATTCACTTTCACTCAAATCATGACTTTAATGGCTGATAATGACTTTGTAAATACTTTTTTTTCTCTATTACTCAGACCCAGCTATTTGATGATATCGACAAACTTTTCTCTAACGCATCTTTTGAAAAACTATACATTTTAATGCTTGTACTACAGACCCACCTACATATATACAATTATTCCAGAATGTATAGTCTGCACATAGTAAACTCACCTGATAGGGCACTGGAATTAGAGTCAGAGGACTGTGGTTCAAGACCAGCCATGAACTCAAGCTGACACATAAAACAGAGTCATAGAAGCGGCACAAAATAAGGTGGTTGCTGCCGAAAATGTGCTTTTTCATTTCGCTTCAGCATTTTTAAACACTAATGGTTAGGTTTAGACATTGATTTGGTAAGGATGCCTTTTTTAAATGTCTCCTTTATATTTTAAAACAATATTGGTTAGGTTCAGGCAAAAGTTTTAGGTTAGGGAGGTAAGAAAGGGGTCATGACATGAGGAATTTTAATTTTCCTTTATCTTTTCACATGTACTGTAAGAGTACATTCTACTATAAAAAAATACTCTAAATTTCAGAACTCAAAACTTCCTCATTACTGCAAAAAGAGCATTTGTTGAAACCAAGCTGCCAAAATGAATCGTTCTCTACTTCCTCCACATTGTGATGTCACACTGTGGTAGACATTTGAATCTGACCACCTCCACAACACATCAATGCCTACTTTACCTTATTACTTCCGTAGCCCAGCCCAGTACCGGTGAGCAGTGAGATGGCAGGTCAGTCAAGAGCAGAGAGCCAATCATAACAGTGGGCATTTACTGTCAAGTCTTAAAGGAGATGCAGCACCAAAACCGAGCGTTTCAGACAGAGGGTCAGAATGAAAGTGGAAAATGATCATGTTTAACAAATATATGATTGGGTTTATTTTAATTATTTGTATTTATTTATTTTTTTGTGCAAAAAACTTCACTAATATTATAAGTGAGCATCAAGGATCAAATTAAAATAATATATATATAAAAAAAAAAATACCGCTTTAAAGTTAATGCTCAAATTTTAAATAAACAAAACGTACCTCCCTACTCTAAACCTTAAACCTAAACTTAGCCACGTATAAATAATTTTGCAAAAATGTAGGAATAACGTGATTCTATGGGACCAGGTTGGAAATTACACAGTTTACTTTTAATTTAATATTTCAATTAATAGTGATAACAAGTGTAGGGCTAGAGGTCAAATAACTTGACTTGTTGTAAACATGTTTATTTAGAAAAGCCATTTAAAATACAGTGTTATTTCTGTCTCTAATTGCTTTCTCTGGGCTATTCCTGTAATATTGAAGAACATTTCAAAATCCAAAACAAACCAGAGGCAAAGCTTGAGCAAAACACACAAGATCTGTTGCATAAATAATACACAAACATGTGCTCAAACACTCTCAAATTCTACTGAGGTGCTAAATACAGAAAGCCCGAGGCTGAGAGAGGCATAGTAATTCACACATTCACAGTATAGTAACATATACTAACACATAAAACACACATACACACACACACACACACACCCAGTGCCATCGAGGGATGAACTCAGGAGGGTGCCAGTAGGTATAATTTCACAAGTGGAAGAGAAGCCCACCCACTCTATCTTGCCTCTGATGGTCTCTGGCTGGCTGGATCACCAAGAGTATTCCATCTCCTCAGCTTCATTTCAACACCTCCGTCAACCTTCCAGAAACCACAAATCCCCAGAGCTCTCAGTGATTAAGTCTTCCGAGTTGGCATTAACAATTAAAGAGAGTAAGACTGTATTTAGAAGACTGTCTTTAAAGAAAGAAGACTGAATTTTGATATTGATGGTGGGCCTGATCTTTAGTACAGATAAAAAAGCTACACAGAGAAACCAAATCTTAAGATACAATACCTTCTCCAATCCTCCAAGATTGCTACAGATATGGATCTCTACATTACTGACATTGACATAAGGGGCCATTTAGAATGAACATGTTCTTGTGCAAAAAAAGAAAAAATGCAGTGCAATGAATGTAACAGAACGCAGGTGCCATGAGACGCAATATTAAAAGTTCGAGTTCTTTTAATTTCTTTTAAAAAAGCAGCGCTCCTGCACAACATGTTGAAGAAACAGCGAGATGTGGCACAACGGTCAAAAATATCCATCTAATTCGTCTAATTTTACATAGATAAACAACTGAAAAACAGTGCAAATGGCCACAAAAAAACACATTTGGTGTGAACAGCCCCTAAGACTGTAAATGACACAATAAAGCTCTTAGGGTTCCGAGCTCTTCGGGAATTGAAAGTGACAACTAATGAGTTCTTACAAGAGAACAATATGTAGTGGACCTTTTTGGAAATGTTATCAGACATTGTGGAATTTGAAGCATTCAATATAAAATATTACTCCTTTGTTAAAACTATATACAGTTCAGGCTGGCTCTTGCAGTACATTTCAGCTAACGGATTCAAAATGAAAGAAATCCTGTCCAACATGGTTTTCCTCAATGCCTTGTTGTTGTCTACAAAAACAGATTGATAATGCCAGTTGTCCATTATATAAAGCTGGATTCCTAATCAAGACTACATCTGGAGCCAGCAGAAGAGTTTAAGTTTTCAGTGCACCCTCATGTTCTTGATCAATGGACTTTCCAATGGAGTAAACCGATATCCTGAGATCTACAAAGACCCACAAATTATTTAGTGCTTCAATTTGGTCATGATCTCAAAAACATTAAAAGCCATGTAAGGAAAACATTAGGCCACATTAAATGGAAATAAACCATGCTTAGATTAAGAATGTATCAACACCATACCATGTGATGATAAGCAAAGGCTAATATCGGAGCTATCCATGCTAAAAAGACCATCGTAAACCAGCATGTGCAATTCCATACTGGTCTAAGATGATTATGTTGGTTAGTGGGTAATAGCTGGTTTGATGCTGGTCTATCTTGGTTGAATTGCCAGATTAAGAAGCCAAACAAAAATCCAACAATCATACATCCATTTGCTAATCAGCAACTAGATTTATAGACGTATCTATAATATTGCACAAGAATTAGTAAAGGCTTCCTCAGTGTAAAGTGATCCTGTTTGAGGTGCCAGGCAGCTTCTAATTGGCAGGCAGTGTGAATTGTGTGGGGATAAACATCCATGCTCAGACACTTCCTAATCTGATTTAGGTAAATGGATCATCCAATGATACCAGACAAAGTTAAGACTTATTCGAGAAAAGCTGGCCAGTTTGGCTGCAACGTAGCACCAAAGCATAAAGCACTGCAGTGCATTTGATTCAATTCAATGCCATCCTATGAGGTCATGTAGCTCAATTGCCTAGGGATAGCCTTCTAGTGCTTGAGAAGCTCTTCCTTCTGAACTCTATTAACACATGTCATGTTTTGATAGGCTATTTATAGAGAGCAGAGCATAATGGGGAAGCCAGAAGCATTTTCATAGAATGTCTCCTTAATACAGCTCAATGATGTGGCCAGCACTGTCATAGCCATACACCTTGCCCAAATAATTTAATCTGTTACGCACAGTGAATTGGACGCACATTTAGCACAAAAAAGACTTGGATGTTTGTTTGTTGGTTGATTTTTGTTTGTTTTGAAGTACACTAAATAATTATGTGTTGGGTTTACTTAAACTATACTGAATATGTAGCATTTTTGTATCACGCTTTTTAAGTAAATTCAACTTATGGTCATTTTATGTCAGCACAACAAGAAAACCTTTGTTAGATATACACAAATGTATCAGTTTATTCAACTTTATTTACTTAAAAATGTATGTCACATGAACAAGATTTAGCAAATTGCAAAATGTTTCAAATTAACGTTTATATCACAGTTTCTATTTCATCTACTTGTCTCTAAACAAAATAATAACTAAGGTCAGGTATTAAACTTGATTCCCCAAAGAAGTGCTAAAAGTTACTAAAAATAGCTAAAATCTCTATGAATTCTTAATAACAACTAATTTAATTAATTCATTGCCCATAAATAATGCATCAGTAAACATTTTTGAATAATGACAAACTAATGTTTGCAAACAAATTGAAAAATCTTATCAAAATGATTATTTCTGAATCGAAACCTGGAAAGTTTAAACTGATTCGCAGAAATGCATCAAACATATCCACTCTAACAGCATTTTTTTAGCCTAATATTCGTAAGTCACAGGACAGGGAGAAATAACAAAACTAGTTTTATGACGCAGTCTTTAGGAAACTTAATGGCCACATAAAATCATTGTGATATTCACAATGTAGCTTATTTTATAGCACCGAATATATATTTGATATATTGCTTAGCGGAAAAGGTGCACAAACAACCCTCCCCCACGCTGCGAAGCCTGCATAAAAGCTAATAAACCATAATATTTGAGTTTTGCAACAAGCTGCATAAACTAAACAGACTGGACACCAACCAGAGACTGATGATAAAGGAAGTGTTTTTACAGTTGGTCAGAGAACAGTGTTTCATGCTGAATGTATGATGTCATTAGTTTGCACTTCCTGACGCTAACTAGCCAATTCTCTGGTGTTTATGCAACACAGATTTTTGTGGATAGACAGAACAAGGCCTCCTGCCCTGCAAACAATCATAATGTACTATCATCTTAAATCATCCAGAATTATGAGCACTTACAGTGGCCCAAAAAATATTGGACAGTTAAGCCACACTACAAACTTCAAGTAACTAACAAACCAAGTAGGCTATTGCAATATCAAATTAAGTGGCATTTATTTTCAAATCTAGCACAAACACAATTTTCATGCAAAACATTTTACACATAAAAAGGTTTGTTAGGTTTCAAATGATAAAACAATTGATATACTGTTTTTGTTTTAAGACAAAAAGCATTTGGACAATTGTCCAGCTACTGTATGTGGAAATTGTCCAATTGTCCATAGTTAATGTGCTGAACTGACTTTATTATACACCCACTAAAATTAGGCTACCTTAAGACCAATTGGTAAGAAAAGCTTTTTCAAAGAAAAGTTGTAACACCATTTATTTGCCGAGGCCACTTGGTTTGATATTTTGCATCTCATGTAATGACTTTCAGGCAAATACCTTTTAGGGCCACTGTATTTCATTTGCAATTTGGTGCTCACTCACAGACCAAAAATGAGCTTTCAGGCTGCATGCCCCTTCACATATTCAGAATGCAAGGTTGCTGCAACAAGAATGCAAAATGAGAGAGTACTGCCAAACAGTGGCAAGGCGACAGCCTAAACTTGACTGGCCATTTTTCTTAGAGACTTTGGCAATCCCAAAAAGTCTTCATGACCTCATCCATCACGTGCGTCTACAAGTCATCCATTATGAATGAAGGTACAATCCATAAGCACCAACACCAGTGCTGCACTCAAAACAAGACTTGCATTTGTTAAGACGTGTCTTTGCTTACAATGAAACTGATAGGTTTCTGAAAATAGCCCGAACTGGCCGATGTCCAAGGAGGCCAAGTTAGGGAGGCTTTTCACCATACGAGGGGACTATTTTGCATGGCTTCATTTTGTTTCTGCATGACAAACCTCTAAAGCTATGCTTGATTATCCTCTTTTGGCTGTAGCTAGGAGACAGTACCTTCTTAAAATGAGATTCTTTTGAATATCACAGTAAGCTCTGAGTTTTAAAAATTCCTGTTTGCTTACTGCATCTAGCAAGGCTGTTTTCTGCTATTCAAGTATACTTAACTTTACCTTTCTAATACAAAAGGTCAAAGACTATTTCCAAACAGTGCTGTTGGCCAATACAAACCAATACTTCATTCCAAGTTAAAGGACATTCTTTTTGATCATCAATCAGCTTAAAATCTGTTCAAATAATTAATGCAATCTTTTCAATGTTGCCATAGGGGTCCATTCCCTCCCATAAGAGGTGGCAGCTATGGCTTGATTTGTGTGTGTTTTCTGCTCTTGAAACATGGCTCTACATAAATTAAGATTAATTTAGGACCCCTGCTTTACCACTTCATCACACAAACAAAATATGCCTGGCTGACAAACAGAGCAATGCACTTATTCTCTGGAGCCAAGCACGGGAGGTATGTTAGTCTCAGTCACCGTTCACTTTCATTTGAAAGTGAATGGTGACTGAATCTTCAGTTCTCCTTAATTGTGTTCCAGAAAAGAAAATAGGGATGTCAAAAGTACCGGTATATTCGTTCCAAGTCTATATAAAAAAAAAAAAAAGATGTAACAATGTTTCTTATGAGTGTGTGCCATTAATCCTTTTACACTGAAATGGACAATTGATCAAATTAAAATAGTGACATGCTGGTCAAGCATTGGGCGGGTCAGTTGCCCTTATTGTCTTATTTATTAAGCGTTGCCATTTACTGCTGTCATGGGCGGATCATCCAATGGGTTTATGGGCGTGTGCCCAGGGGGCCCTCGCAAGCAAAAAAAATCAAGCTGATGTAAACACAGAGACGGTGTGCAACAGCGAAATAAAATCAAGCCGATGTAAACGCGGAGACGGTGTGCAACAGCGAAATGCGACCGTGTAGCGAATGGTCATAGCGTAATGTTCCGCTCCAAACAGCCCTGCCATGCAACTCACCCACTGGCAGCAGTGCAAGAGCCTATCCGGACCGGCCATTCCG
This sequence comes from Myxocyprinus asiaticus, assembly GCF_019703515.2. NCBI lineage: Eukaryota > Metazoa > Chordata > Actinopteri > Cypriniformes > Catostomidae > Myxocyprinus > Myxocyprinus asiaticus. Next base: position 21,124,638 of record NC_059387.1, read on the forward strand.
CGCGACGCTTCCACTGGCCGCAGCGTGAGAGCTGAACCGGACTGGCCTTCCTGCGCAACGCATCCACTGGCCGCAGGCAGCACGAGTGGCGAGTGGGACCGGCCCTCCTGCGCAATGCATCCGCGGGAGAGCCGAGTGGGAGCGGCCCTCCCGCGCAGCGCTGATGAAACTGCTCTGCGCTCACAGCGCACAGTCCTGTGGTAAACACAGCGCAAGATATGAAAACCTTAAAGGCTCCATGCAAAGCTCGATGAAACCAGATTAAACTGCCCTGACATTCTAAAAAGCAGTGACGAGGTATAGAGGAAAACATTGTGTCATTCACAATGGTAATCACCATTCTTATTGCATTAGTAACACTAACAGTAGAAACTATGGAATTTTGGCAGAAATATATGTCACTTTAATTATAATTTTACTAAATATTGTACATTAGGGGAATATGACATTTTTATGGCATTTTTTTAGTCTCTACATGGATATTGTTTTTCAGCATTTTAAATTCCATAGTTCATTTTTTAGAAACCATAATTACATGTGGTAATAAGGAGCATGGTTTTACCTGTGATCATGTTAATACCACAGTTATACACTGGATACTATGCAAGAACTGTTGTAAATTATCATAAGGGCAAGTACAAAGGAGAATTTAAAAAAGAGCTTTAAAGCATGGACCCCGTGAATTAAGGATGAAGCTATGAGTTTATCCTCTGTAAATATGTTCCGTTCTAATGAACTTTAATGGAAAAAGTTAATTCAATAATTAAGATCCTGATGAAAGTGTATATCAGTTAAGAAGTCCTACGGTCATAGCCTTACATAGATTACGGTTTACGGATTTTATCGTTGTTAATTTCAGTAAATTCACATCTGACTCCCAATCCAATTATGCAGTATTAATAATGATAACTGCATTTGCAATTCTATAATAATATTACTATGTACAATAATAGTAGAAGTTTTCATCAATGTTTACATTTATAATGGGATGCTCTGTTGTGCAGCACTTTATTTGACAATAAGACCAATTTTGTTTTGGATTATGCTGTGAGAATCTTTACTAAAGCACTTCATTTAATTAAAAAATGCAATGGTGTGTTAAGTAATATTAAGTAATTAAGTTTTATTAATTAATCTGATTAGACACCATTTTGATGATGAAACTGAATTCAACTTTAAAGCATGGAATGTTTTGAGTTCTCAAAACTTTGTCTCACATTAGTATGTGTTTTGTTGACTAAGACAGGCACAAGCCCTCCATGGGTCTAAAAGCTCTCTTGACAGCTGGCCAAACTTGGAAGCAATTCTAAAAATCCACTGATAATTTTTTATCCCCTTACTCAAAATTTAGACATTCCATGGAAGCATTATGGAATCCAATTAGATTTTGTTTCTATCAACTAGTACATGGAAAAGGTAACAGGGATTTAACTGCACAGAAAAGTTTCAGTGACAACGAAACTCAGAAAACTTTTGCCAGGCTGGATCAGGTATTGATTTGCTCAGCCAACTCACTAAACGTTATTATATTAAGTACAAATAAATCTTAATTTTAGCATTGCAAAATCACAACAGGAACCAATAGAGACATTCTGTTCTTTAAGCTATTAAAACATTCAATTTTCCAATAGCATTAAGGACCAACTTTTCTACAAACAACCATGTTTGAATAGAAGCACAGACTGCAGACTGTTAATCCAATACTTCCACATATTTTACAATTAAAGACAACAGTAATCCATCTCCAACATGAAAACCACCCTATTACTTTTAATAATACAAACAATAAGTAACAATTCATTTTTATTCAATTCCATTCCACAGGTTCAAGAATGCTGGCCACTATAATAATACCAAACATTATTTGTCACATTTCAGTGCATCAAGTGATACAGACACCTGAGATCATGTGTGCTGTTCAGAAGGCAGAGAGGAAAAACATTCATTTTCTAACCATGACAAAGAGACTCAAGAACTTCATTAACTTCATCTAAACATTTAAAGTGCTGGATACCAGATCACCTCAAACAGCAGAATAGAAATGGCAGTTCAAGGTGTTTTGATTGTGGGTTCAATGGCTAATTAATCTGATCTGCTTATTGGGGGCTTTAACACAAGCATTAAGATTGTTTGCTGGGATCCTTATGAAAATAACAACAGTAAGCAAGCACATTGGATTCATGTCAAACACATTGTTGCTTAATACAAAGAATAGGAGGCAGGAGGCTGGAAAAACAACACTTGTTTTGACATTTAAGAGCTGGCAACCATTTAATTGACTGAATAATAATAATAATAATAATAAAACAGCCCAATAATGTTAATCATATAAATAATAATATTAGTAAATAAAAATATATATTACTATTACTAATGATATTAATGTATTATTATAAAAGGACATTTTAATCAATGATACAACATAATTAAATTATTAGCCTGTGTTATGAAATATTATAACATATTTTATATTTAAAAATAATCATTAATCTTTACTATCTTGTGGTTTAATAAGAGCAATAAAGACATAGAGATTTGGCTGTCAAAACAAAAACATCCTATGAAATAAACACGCGCGAAACGCCTCACCTTTTTCCTGACATGAAGAAAGGATCTCTTCCTCCTTTGGATTTGCGACCTGGGTAATAATGGACGTGTTGTCCATGGAAACAGGATTTGATTCCTCCTCAGTCACCTGTTTTTTTATTATTATTATTTTCAGCTAGCCTTATGCTAGCGAGCTAGCGGTGATAGTCCAGATGGCAGATGCACCATACACCGCTCAGAGATATTACAACACCACCGCATCAAAATAAAATATAACACACACCGCGCGATCATGCAACGATCATTGCGAACCTCGATACTCCTGTCAGATGGCGGGAAACGGCGACATGTCAGCCCGCGCGTGATATGAGGTCTATAAAGATCACTGACAGAGAGTGTAATAACAAAGCGTCTGAACCGCGGTCGGTCTTTCTCTCCCTGTGTGTGTGTGTGTGTGTGTGTGTGTGTGAGAGAGAGAGAGAGAGAGAGAACGAGCGAGAGAGAGAGAGACTCAGTGTACAGACTCAGTGAACATAACCTCGCCTGCTCGCCATAGAGACGGGCAGACACAGACAGACCTGGTTACCAAAAGAAGACAGGCTGTGCCCCCACTGCACATAAAAAGAAGTTGAAACAGAACTGCACTTTTTAACAACATGCCCTAGTTATGCACAAATTAGGCGAAAAAATTTCCCCATTTCACAACCCATCACAAAGACTTTAATCGGATACATCACAAGGACAAACTTTCATACCTACTTGGAGAAACCCCAGCAAGCTCAAACCTGGCCACGACAAAAGGACAACCAGTGGAACAGGAACACTGCCAGACAAAATGACTATTTAAAGGACAACCCCTTATAGTAGTAACTAAATACTGCTGTATTTTGGTGGAAACCATGGCAAATATTTGTGAAGAATCATGTACATTATCACATTATGTATGTAAAGCAATGTACACTGTAAATGTAACATTTTCCAATATGGAAACACAATGACCCAAACAAAACATAATCCTATTCATAAGGTGACAGATTTGATTTCTTTTGTCTTGAGAATGCAATTTTTTTAGATGTTCATTATCAGAATTCAACCAATACTGTAGAGACACAAGGAAATGTATTATTTTCTAAATAAATCAAAGAGTTCAGCCTCTTTTGTGGATACAAATGCATGCCCGGTTAAGCAATAACTTTACTTATATTAAGTTTCTCAACCTTTCATATGAGCTCACATGAATGAAGCTTAGTGCAACATGTGGATTTGAATGGTTTTGTCATTTTGTTGAAGGTCAAGTTCTGTCATTTTGTTCAGAAGCATAAATGATTTTGATTTTGTAAGTGTAGTAGGAATGTATTTATCTCATGATTTGTACTTTACAGATCATGGCTTCAAGGAATAGTTCACCCAAAAAGGAAAATTCTCTCATCATTTACTCACCCTCATGCCATCAGAGAGGTGTATGACTTTATTTCTTCTGCAGAACACAAAGATTTGTAAAAGAATATCTCAGTTGTGTTGGTCTTTGTAATGCATGTGAATGATGACCAGAACTTTGAAGGCCCAAATGGCAGTATATAAGTAATCTAAAAGACTCCAGTATTTAAATCCATATCTTTAAAAACGATATGATAGGTGTGGGTGAGAAATAATATTTAAGTCATTTGTTGACTGTACATCTGCATTTTCACTTCCACATTCTGGTGTGGAAGCCACTTTCACTGTCTTTCACATTCACTACTGGTCAAAAGTGGAGACTGATAGTAAAAAAGGACATAAATATTGATCTGTTTCTCACCCACACCTATCATATCACTTCTGAAGACATGGATTGAACCACTGGAGTCATATGGATTACTTTTATGCTGCCTTTGTCATTTTTGGACCCTCAAATTTCTGGTCACCATTAACTTGCATTGTGAGGACCAACAGAGCGGAGATATTCTTCTAAAAATCTTCATTTGTGTTCTGCAGAAGAAAGTCACACACATCTGGGATGGCATGAGGGTGAGTAAATGATGAGAGAATTTTCATTTTTGATCTTGCATTAGAGTTTAAGTAAAAAGTCAAGATGTCCAAAACCCACAGTAATATATATATATATATATATATATATATATATATATATATATATATATATATATATATATATATATGTCATGGCTCCAGTATAAAATCAGAAATACTATTCCATGAAATACTTTTTTTTCTTTTCTTTTTTTAATTAGATATGCAGGTATAACAGCTACAGTACAGATATTGTACTAGTAACTAGTTTGTTAATAACAACTCACTTTCCATTAGAACTGAAGCATAACTCACATTAACTATGCCATTTTAAAACCATTCCAGACCAATTAACCAAATAATCAAACAAATTTCCTCAATAAGACTCCATAAAAGGTGTGAACTCTAGTGAGAGATAATACAAAGAATCTGTGAAAGACTAGAGAGATGCTAAAAACAAAATATTACATTTCTCATGCAATCATATATGGTTTAAAATACACTGAAATTATTTAGCTTAGATACAAGAGAAATTCCTGTGATTTCAGTCTGTCTGAAAGGTTTAATGAAGACAGAAAGTTGGGAGGGTTACTGAATATTTTATGAAGGTGGGTGTTTGATCTTAATGTTTAATAAGAATAGCCTATGTGATGCAACCTTCACTTCAGCTAGTTTTACAGCCTTTTAAACTATATTCTTCTTTTATTTGTGCATAAAATGGTACAAAGGATAAACAATGGCAACAACACATTAAAATACATAATGTCTTGTAGCTTGTCAGTCTGTGATATTCAATTATTAAATGAACATGGACCTTAGAAAAACAACACAGAACTTATTGTTGTTTTAAAACAGCTTATTTATAAGAGAACATTCAGAATATACTGAAAATTATTTTGGGCAGTCATATCCAGCTAGGCTCATAATTATATATAACTAATGGATGAAGTCCATAGAAATATGTGTACTGTAGACGTGTGATTGTATACATTGCATTATTAATGAAAAGAACAGATAAGCATTCTATTTATTTCAGTTTTTGCCTCAACGCAAGGTCACAATTAAAAATGTTCGCTTATACTGACACCTTGTGGCCGAAAAATAAATCGTTACTTGAGTAATTACTCATACAGTAAGTAGTTGCTTTCCACATGAATTGTAGTGCACTATGCAGATGTGTTTTACTCGCTATTTACCCATGATGTATTAACTCATTCCTTTGTCAAACCTGACATCTCAAGGCCTGTAAATCAGTCCAGGATTATTTTTCAGATTTAGTGGTTAACTCCTACAGTCCTGTGTTTGGAGGGAATGATGGATGAAATCTGAATTGAAGTAAATTGTATTTCTATAGCAGATTATTTTATCCAAAGTGACTTACAAATGTGATTCATAAGCAGACCAATTACAGGAGATTCTTATGCTATCATTTTAAGAAGACAGTCTTCTCTAATTATGTTCTTATACAGTAATACAAAAATATTGGCACCCTTGGTAAATATGAGCAAAGAAGGTTGTGAAAAAAAAATCTGCATTGTTTATCCTTTTGAACTTTCATAAAATAAAAATAAAAACTAACCTTTAATTGAAGTAAAACCACTGAAACAGTGGAAATATCTCATTATTAAATAAATATTTTTTTCTCCAAAACGCATTGGCCAAAATTATTGGCACCCTTTTATTCAATACTTTTTGCAACCTCCCTTTGCCAAGATAACAGCTCTGAATCTTCTCCTATAATGCATAATGAGGTTGGAGAACGCATGGCAAGGGATCTGAGACCATTCCTCCATACAGAATCTTTCCAGATCCTTCAAATTCAGAGGTCCATGTTGGTGGACTCTCCTCTTGAACCTTGATTTTGTAGTCAGTGAATCATTCTTGTGTTGATTTTGATGTGTGTTTTGGATCATTGTCCTGCTGGAAGATCCAACCCGGGCCCATTGTAAGCTTTCTGGCAGAGGCAGCCAGGTTTTTATCTGTTGGTATTTGATAGAGTCCATGATGCCATGTATCCGAACAAGATGTCCAGGACCTTTGGCATAAAAACAGCCCCACAACATTAAAGATCCAGCACCATATTTAACCGTGGGCATTGGGTACTTCACCGCTGTGTGTCCCAAACCCATCTCTGGTGTTTGCTGCCAAAAAGCTCTTTTTTTTTTTTTTTGTTTCATCTGACCATAGAGCCCAGTCACATTTGAAGTTCCAGTAGTGTCTGGCAAACTGAGGATGCTTGAGTTTGTTGTTGGATGAGAGCAGAGGCTTTTTTCTTGAAACCCTCTCAAACTTGTGGTGATGTAGGTGATATCTTATATTTCTTTTTAGACTTTCTGACCCCAAGACCCAACCAGTTCTCCAGCTGTGATCCTTGGAGATTCTTTGGCCACGTGAACCATCCTCCTTACTGTGCATGGAGACAGTACAGACACACGTCCTTTTCCAGGCCGATTCTTAAGATCTCAAATTGATTGGAACTTATTAATCACTTCCCTGATGGAAATGGGCATTTTCCAACCCTAACTCATGAAAAGTCGCAAGATATCATACGAATTAGCCAAATTTAGAGAAGTCGTACGAATCCTGACGATTTTGCCGTGAGAGTGTGTTGGCATTTTCAATGCTTTGGCTATTGTCTTATAGCCACTACCAATTTTGTGAAGCTCAACAACCTTTTGTCACACATCATAACTTTATTCTTTGGTCTTACCCACTGTGATTGATGATTAAGGGAATTTGGCCTGTGTGTTACCTCATATTTATACCCCTGTGAAACAGGAAGTCATGGCTGAACAATTTCATGTTCCTAGTCACCCAGGTGTACTAAAAAATATAAAATATGAATGGGAATATACTTCAGATATATTTTACACAAGAATTTCTAGGGGTGCCAATAATTGTGGCCAACGTGTTTTGGAGAAAAATATTTAAATGAGATATTTCCCCTCTTTCAATTTTTTTTACGTCAATTGAAGGATAGATTTGTGAATTTTTTGAATGTTTATCCTTTTGAACTCAATGCAGATTTTTTTTTCACAGCCTTCTTTGCTCATATTTACCAAGGGTGCCAATATTTTTGGACACTACTGTAGGTCCTCTCAGGGTCCTATGGATATTGGACTGAGTGAGTTCAACATAATTTACACAATTACTAAAAATGTACAATTCTTTTTTTCTTGTATGTATTGGAAATGTAACTCACTGTTTTGCTATTGTGAATTCGGTCTAATAGGATATGAGAGAAAATATGCTTCACTAAATGCACAGCTGCATTCAAAATGGGCTTTGTGATGTTTGAAATCAGTTGTAGAAATGCCAATTTAGTTTTAATGTGCAGACACCCACTCCACAGAAGGGTAATCAAAACCTGGCCAAACATAAGAAACTTTGGAAATGACACTTGACATTACAAAATTACATCAGAGCCTGTACCTATAGAACTGTCACTGTCACAGTGACAGAGTACTGCCAGCCCTGGGCCCAGTATAGATAGTTTATATACTGTACAGTACTGGGTAGTAACATATTACATGTAATCTGGATTACATATTCAGATTACAAAAATGAAATACTTCTAATTAGGTTAAATTAAATTTTCAAATTGTTTTGCCTCAATCCGGGTGGCGGTTGACGAATCTCAATTGCCTCTGCATCTGAGACCGTCAATCTACGCATTTTAGCATGTGGTTTATTGAGCGCGTTACCGCGGAGACCTAGCGCGTGTGGAGGCTTCACGCTACTCTCCGTGGCATCCACGCACAACTCACCACGTGCCCCACTGAGAGTGAACCACACATTATAGCGACCACAAGGAGGTTACCCCATGTGACTCTACCCTCCCTAGCAACCGGGATTAAAAGTAATCCAAAAATGACCAGATTAGATAAATAAAAACAATTACATTACTGATTACAGTTTTAGTCATATCATTTGTAATCAGTACTGGACTGCGATTTTTAAGTAATCTAACTAGCACTGACAGCATATACTTTATATATACTGAACTCTGACTTGTTCAGGAAACAACTTTGCAGTGAATTAATTATGAAGAAAAAACAAAACTTGGCCTTCATTTAATATATATATATATAGCAGAGACAATAGATTAGAATATGTTAGATATATGCAAACATACAATCCATATACTGTAATCTGATTATGCACATTTACAAAAATGTAATTATGTTGCCCTTAATTAACCCTTAAGTGCATGGGAATTTCACCAAACACTCATGCCATCCCTATTCGTGTCTTTAGAGACCCGGCACGTATATCTATCTCAAATGGATCTACAAAATGCCCAGATAGTGTAGACATTTCAAAGCATTTTCAAGACAATTAGAAAATAATAGAATATAATATATTCAGATTTGTTGTTGTTTTATTTTTCATATATCTAAGAAATGATACAACAAATCAGGACAAATATAGAACAGGATTCATTACTTTCACACTAAATTTCATGAGACGAAACTGCCCGTTAAACAAATATTGAGCTACACATAACACATAAACTGCACATAAGCTACATAACGTATTTTCTCAGGCACTTATTGGGTCTAAATAGATGCACAAAATACATAATTTCACATTTTCCGAGTTTTACTTGCACGCAGTACTATGAATATAGTACTCATTTGTCTTGGAATAAATCAGAGAAATTGGTATCATGTGATAGTAAACTTATATAGATATGAAATAATCATACAAATATAATAAAGTGCAACCCATCCACCTTAACACCAGTTTTATTTTATCTTCGCTATATTTCCTTAACAGTTCAATCAATATTGTTTAAATAAAATAAAAAAGACAGAAACGAATCATCCAATACCAAATAAAGTGGACAACCCTGCTGCGAAAATGACGAAAGTGTCGTAGTGAAACCCCGCCTCACATACTCAGTTCTGGGGATTTCATCATTCAGTTCCGCGTTGTAGTGTTCCTCCTCTCGGTCCATGCTGTCTCTGCGGAGCGCAACATCAGCACTCCTCCTGAGGACCGGTCCACAAATCGTCACCGTCCGCTCGGTTCCGAGGGCCCGATCCAGTCCCATACGTCTGTGTGGTCCCCCTCCGATTAGACCGCTCTTTCTGTCCGCCTGTTTGAGGAAGAAGAGGAAGAGAGGCTTGTGGCTGGAGATATCTGAAGGACAGAAAATGGATGGCAACATTGAAGAGATTCTGGCTCCTTTGAGGCTGGCAGTAAAAGAGCAGGTACTACGACAATACAAAATAACTACGTTATGAAGAATGTGCCTCGTTGTTTTCAGACTGTCATGCATTGCATTAAACACATATTTGCCATTTAAATGAGTTGATGTCCTTCATTAAGTAATCAAATATATCTATTGAAATTATGCAAAATGGTTAAAAATAAAGTAATGCATTATATCAAAGATGATGTTTCTGGAAGACTATGGTGGCCATTGGTTTTATTTTGGGTTTATAATACTAGATGATTTAGCTGAGCAACGGTCTGTCAGTGCCACGTTTGAGATGAGCCATTCTGTCATACTCAGACCAATGAAGACTGAGGTTCAGGGAAATCACACACACCCTGTGTTTGGGTTAAAACAAAACTCAACCTATCTCTGGGAAGATATTGATGAATTATTTGCAAAGCAGGCCTATTCTTTGTTACCTAAATTACAAACACAACAAAGTCTGCATCTCAACACTTAGTGAAATGTCTTACCTAAACAGCATAATTTTGAATGTGTGCCTAATATGGTGTCCCAAAATGCAGTCTTGGTTGGTAGGTTTTATCTTATTGTAATATATATACACTGCGTGCCCAATTATCAGGCAAGTGAGTATTCTGATCTTATCATTATTTCCATGCACATTTTCCAACTCCAAACCATATAAACTTGAATACTTATTGGATTCAATCATTTTCAGGAGATATGTGTTTGTGTAATGAGGGAGGGTGTGGCGAAAGTGACTAACACCTTATATCAAGGTGTGCATAATTATTAGGCAGCTTCATTACCTCAGGTAAAATGGGCCAAAAAAAAAAAACGAGATTTAACTGACACTGAAAAGTCAAATATTGTAAAATGCCTTTCAGACGGATGCAACACTCTTGAAATAGCTAAACTATTGAGGCGTGACCACCGGACAATCGAACGTTTTGTTGCGAATAGTCAACTGGGGCGCAAAAAAAACGCATGGAGAAGAAAAGGCTCAAATTAACTGCAAAAGACTTAAGAATTAAACATGAAGCTACCAGGTACCCATTATCCCCCAGTTTCACCATATTCCAGAACTGCAACCTACCTGGAGTGTCCAGAAGTACAAGGTGTCAAGTGCTCAAAGACATGGCCAAGGTCAAGAAGGCTGAAACGTGACCACCACTGAATATATTCACAAGTTGAAGCGTCAGGATTGGGCAGAGAAATACCTGAAGATAGATTTTTCAAAGGTTTTATGGACCGATGAAATGAGAGTGACTCTTGATGGATGGGCCTGTGGCTGGATCACTAATGGACACAGGGCACCACTTCGAGTCAGGTGCCAGCAAGGTGGAGGAGGGGTACTGGTATGGGCTGCTGTCATTAAGGATGAGGTAGTTGGACCTTTTTGAGTTGAAGATGGACTGAAACTCAACTCTCAAACGTGCTGCCAGTTTCTGGAAAGTACTTTCTTAAAGCAGTGGTACAGGAAGAAGTCCTCAGCATTCAAGAAGGCCATGATCTTTATGCAGGACAGTGCTCCATCACATGCATCCAAGTACTCCACTGCTTGGCTAGCCAGCAAGGGTCTCAAAGATGCCCAAATAATGACTTGGCCCCCTTCCTCACCTGACTTAAATCCTACTGAGAACTTGTGGGCCCTTCTCAAATGTGAGATTTACAGTGAGGGAAGACAATACACCTCTTTGAACAGCATTTGGGAGGCTGTGGTTGCTGCTTCAGTGAAAGTTGATAAACAGATCAAGAAACTGACAGACTCCATGGATGGAAGGCTCATGGCAGTTATTGAAAAGAAGGATGGCTATATTGGTTACTGAATATTTTTGAAAGGCCAAAAATGTTATTTAATTGTCATTTTGTGTTACTTATTTGTTGCACCTGCTCTAAAAATTGAGAATAAACAATTGAGATGGGAGAAATTATTTTTGTAATTTAGTTACCTAATAATTGTGCACACTAATAGTTGCCTAATATTTGTGCACACTTATATATTTCCCTGAGAAAGACAAAACTCACTTTTTCTTTGTTAAACATTCAGGTTTTAGGTTCAATAACATTTTGGATTGACTGAGAGCATTGTGTTTGTTCAACAATAAAATTAAGTCTGAGGAATACAATTTGCCTAATAATTGGGCACGCAGTGTATATGTATGTATATTGTGTGCATATTATATATACAGTTGAAGTCAGAAGTTTACATACACTTAGGTTGAAGTCATTAAAACTCATTTTTTAATCACTCCACAGATTTAATATTACCAAAATATAGTTTTGGCAAGTCTTTTAGGACATGTACTTTGTGCATGGCATGAGTAATTTTTCCAACAGTTGTTTACAGACAAATTGTTTCACTTTTAATTGACTATATCATAATTCCAGTGGGTCAGAAGTTTACATTCACATTTTTACATTGCTTGTCAGACTGTATGATATGAACGCATTGATATTGCCATGGCACACTGTGCGACATTATGTCAGACTGCACGATATACATCATAGCCGACTGTGGTCCCAATTGTCCCGATCAGTGAACGTGACTCACGTTATGGGAATGTTGCGGAATAAAAGTGAAACGGCGAAATTTGCCCACCATGGAGGAGCGGTTTTTTTTTTTTCTCTCAAAGTCAGGACATTAGCATTTCCGTTTCTCCAATACCACTCATGAGCATAGGCTAACATTTACAAGAAAGATGGATTTTGTCAAATAGGCCAATAATAAGACAGCCTGATCACAAATACAGTAGATTACAGATGTTGAGAATGAACGTGAGTGCGGGAGGTAGCCTACAGTAATAATGAGCTACCACAAGCAAATATTCCTTGTGGAAATAAAAACACTTGTGGCCTGAAAAATTACAAACTTCACCGTTCACGTTGGAGAAAATAAAAAAGGTGGGTTATAGCACGTCTTTCTCCTCTTTTAGATTAGTAACCTATAAGGCCACGCAATATTTCGAAAATTCATAAAGGCTGATAATATATCACGTTTGCAGATTCCCTATGGATGATGCACAAACATAGATTTCTATAATTGTATCCAACTGTATTTGCTGATTTGGATTAAAACGTCCCATAAATACTTAACAGTATAAATTGTTCAATCTTTCTATTTTATTTATTTATTTATAAATAAAATTGGAGTGGTGTGAATCTTAAAGAAGTTTACAGACGTTTAAAGTAAATTTATTAAAAGTAAAATAGTCATTAAAATAAAGTTGTAAAGAAAATGTATGATAAATGTAAAGAAAAAAAATTTATTTTCATTTTGGAGCCAAAGCTTGGTATTTATTTAATTCAGAGAATAATGCTTTCATATTGCTGACATGTTACACTTTTCTCCAAGTATTTTTTGCTTATTTATTTATTAAAACTTTTTATATAAAATGAAAAGAAGAAAAAATTGCTTGAGTAGTGTGATAACAGGGCACAAATGTTGCTATGGTGCATACGTGGAGCAGGTTTCTTTTGGGTGCGAGAGAGTAGCGGAATATCTCATCTGGCCGTCGTAATAGCAGTCACGCTATATGGCTGCGATGCTAAATTTCAGACACTGCCCAAACTTCGTCGGAGGCTGAAGATCATCGCAAAGGCTATCAATCGACCGTCCGTGAACATGTTACACTGAACGTTGTAAGACTGCCGATTTTGCCTTGCAACGAGAGAAATCTTTTAGGATTCCTGAAATTTGTCTCAGACGGCAGATTCGTGGCAAAATCGTACAGTGTGCACCCGCCTTAAGTTAACTGTGTCTTTGAGCAGCTTGGAAAATTCCAGAAAATGATGTCAAGCCTTTAGACAATTAGCCAGTTAGCTCCTGACAAGAGGTTTACTGAATTGGAGGTGTACCTGTGGATGTATTTTAAGGCCTACCTTTGCATGACATCATGGGAAAATCAAAAGAAATCAGCCAAGACCTCAGAAAAAAATTGTGAGCCTCCACAAGTCTGATTCATCCTAGGGAGCAATTTCCAAATGCCTGAAGGTACCATGTTCATCTGTACAAACAATAGTATGCAAGTATAAACGCCATGGGACCACGCAGCCATCATACTGCTCAGGAAGTAGACGTATTCTGTCTCTTAGAGATGAACGTAGTTTGGTGCGACAAGTGGAAATCAATCCCAGAACAACAACAAAGGACCTTGTGAAGATGCTGTAGGAAACAGGTAGACAAGTATCTATATCCACAGTAAAACGAGTCCTATATTGACATAACCTGAAAGGCTGCTCGGCAGGGAAGAAGCCACTGCTCCAAAACTGCCATAAAAAACCCAGACTACAGTTAGCAAGTGCACATGGGGACAAAGATCTTACTTTTTGGAGAAATGTCCTCTGGTCTAATGAAATATTTTACTGTTTGGCCATAACGACCATCGTTATGTTTGGAGGAAAAAGGGTGAGGCTTGTAAGCCGAAGAACACCATCCCAACCGTGAAGCATGGGGATGGCAGCATCATGTTGTGGGGGTGCTTTGCTGCAGGAGGGACTGGTGCACTTTACAAAATAAATGGCATCAGGAGAAGGGAAAATTTGGTGGATATATTGAAGCAACATCTCAAGACATCAGCCAGGAAGTTAAAGCTCGGTCGCAAATGGGTCTTCCAAATGGACAATGACCCCAAGCACACCTCCAAAGTTGTTGCAAAATGGCTTAAGGACAACAAAGTCAAGGTATTGGAGTGGCCATCACAAACCTCTGACCTCAGTCCGATAGAAAATGTGTGGGCAGAACTGAAAAAGCGTGTACGAGCAAGGAGGCCTACAAACCTGACTCCATATACCAGTTCTGTCTGGAGGAATGGGCTAAAATTCCAGCAACTTATTGTGAGAAGCTTGTGGAAGGCTACCCAAAACGTTTGACCCAAGTTAAACAATTTAAAGGCAATGCTACCAAATACTAACAAAGTGTATGTAAACTTCTGACCCACTGGGAATGATGAAAGAAATAAAAGCTGAAATAATTAATTCTCTCTACTATTATTCTGACATTTCACATTCTTAAAATAGTTATTCTAACTGACCTAAGACAGGGAATGTTTTCTACGATTAAATGTCAGGAATTGTGAAAAACGTCCTGGTTACTTGTGTAACCTCCGTTCCCTGATGGAGGGAACGAGACGTTGTGTTGATGTAGTGACACTAGGGGTCACTCTTGGGAGCCCGAGACACCTCTGGTCTTTGATAAAAGGCCAATAAAAATTGTCGAGTGGTATTTGCATACCACTCCCCCGGACATACGGGTATAAAAGGAGCTGGTATGCAACCACTCATTCAGATTTTGTGCTGAGGAGCCGAGACAAGGTCCCGGCCATTTCAGCGTGTAGTTCAGCGTTGTGGCAGGAGGGATACAATGTCTCATTCCCTCCATCAGGGAACAGAGGTTACGCAAGTAACCATGACGTTCCCTATCTGTCACTCACTCAACGTTGTGTTGATGTAGTGACACTAGGGGTCCCTATACGAAACGCCGCAACTGGCTGAACTGTGTTACATGAACTGGCGGTGTGTGACGGGCAAACCACTGTGTGCCTCATAGCCAGCGCACCGGGCCGCCACGTAACCTCCCCCAACACTGTTATGAGTGTCGAACGGCCCTTTGGGGACAAGTCGACTGCCCAAAAGATAGAGACAGGCTAGCCTAGTCGTGGCCTCTTATCCTCTTTTTTTTTTTTTTTTTTTTTTTTAAATCTCCTCCCAAAAAAAAGGAATTAATCGACTGGGGCCACCAGGTCTAGTCGGGGTGGTGTCACTCCCAAGGGGAAGACACCGCGGAGACTACACCCCACCCAAGGGGGGGGGGTATATTGAATGGAAATACGTCACATGGTCTTGCCGAGCTTTGTCGGAAGTATGTCATGTGGAGAAGTCCCATGGTAGGTCCTACCCTGCAGGGGAGATGTTTCTACAAGCATAGTGACTGGGGCAGTGGGGACTCTGCCCAAAGAAGATGCAGTTTACCAACAGGGAAATGAATTAGCGGAAGATATACGTTGCATGGGGTTACCTACGGGGAACCACCACCTACCCCAGTACAGGGCTTAGTTAGCACGTGTACTGAGCCGGCAGCGAGTTTCTCCGCAAACTCGTCTGCTACAGGGCTCGGAGGAAATCATCTAGGGAGCACAGTTTGTGAACACTACTGGGAGTAAACAGCGCACGTCTTCAGCTCAGGGGAGGTGAAAGGTGCTATGCGCAAGCAATACACCCGGCCAGCTGTCCCGGACTTACCTGCTTGTGCGTGCCACTACACGGGACGAAACCGGTTCCACCCGCAGATTGTAGAATCTCACAAAGGTGTTGGGTGTTGCCCAGCCTGCTGCTCTGCAAATGTCTATTAGAGAGGCGCCACTGGACAAGGCCCAGGAGGCCACTACACCCCTGGTAGAATGGGCTCGTAGCCCTACCGGAGGCGGCACGTCCTGGGCGTGATATGCCATTGTTATGGCGTCAATGAGCCAGTGGGCGATCCTCTGCTTGGAGACAGCGCTTCCTTTCCGCTGTTCACCAAAGCAGACAAAGAGCTGCTCAGAGACTCTAAAGCTCTGCGTGCGATCCAAATAGATGTGTAAAGCGCGCACCGGACACAGCAACTTTTCACTGGGGGAAACACATCAGATCCAGCAGAGGTGAGTGAACGGTCAGCTCAGTAAACATCGACTGTTCAGCTCCGAAGATAAAATCTGAATGAGTGGTTGCATACCAGCTCCTTTTATACCCGTATGTCCGGGGGAGTGGTATGCAAATACCACTCGACAATTTTCACTGGCCTTTTATCAAAGACCAGAGGTGTCTCGGGCTCCCAAGAGTGACTCCTAGTGTCACTACATCGACACAACGTCGAGTGAGTGACAGATAGTTTAAATGTATTTGACTAAGGTGTATGTAAACCTCTGACTTCAACTGTGTGTGTGTGTGTGTGTGTGTGTGTGTATGTACACACATACACACTGGTGGCCAAAAGTTTGGAATAATGTACAGATTTTGCTCCAACGCTTTGTCCTTGAGTAATCATGCTAAATTGCTAATTTGGTACTAGAAAATCACTTTGTTTGATATAATGAACAGTTGAAAGCTATTTGGTTTGTTAAATGAAGCTTAACATTGACTTTGTGTTTGTTTTTGAGCTGCCAAAGTATGCAATAGACTGGCATGTCTTATGGTCAATATTAGGTCAAAAATGGCAAAAAAGAAACAGCTTTCTCTAGAAACTCATCAGTCAATCATTGTTTTGAGGAATGAAGGCTATACAATGCTTGAAATTGCCAAAAAACTGAAGATTTCATACAAAGGTGTACACTACAGTCTTTAAAGACAAAGGACAACTGGCTCTAACAAGGACAGAAAGAGATGTGGAAGGCCAGATGTACAACTAAACAAGAGGATAAGTACATCAGAGTCACTAGTTTGAGAAATAAACACCTCACATGTCCTCAGCTGACAGCTTCATTGAATTCTACCTGCTCAACACCAGTTTCATGTACAACAGTAAAGAGAAGACTCAGGGGTGCAGGCCTTATGGGAAGAATTGCAAAGAAAAAGCCAATTTTTAAACAAAAAAATCTAAAAGAAAAGGATAGAGTGGGCAAAGAAACACAGACATTGGACAACAGATAATTGGAAAAGAGTGTTATGGATCTTAACCCCATTGAGCTTTTGTGGGATCAGCTAGACTGTAAGGTGCGTGAGAAGTGCCCGATAAGACAGCCACAACTATGGCAAGTGCTACATGAAGCGTGGGGTGAAATGTCACCTTAGTATCTGGACAAACTGACAGCTAGAATGCCAAGGATCTGCAAAGCTGTCACTGCTGCATGTGGAGGATTTTTTGATGAGAGCTCTGAAATAGTTTAAGAAGTTCTGAAAAAAAGAATTCAAATTGTAATAGTAATTTTTCATGTTATTCATGTCCTGACTTTACATTGTGATCAGTTGAATGCCACTTTGGTGAATAAAAGTACCAATTTATTTTTCCATATGAGCAAAATCTGTACATTATTCCAAACTTTTGGCTGCCTGTGTGTGTGTGTGTGTGTGTGTGTATGTACAGTATGTATATACATATACAGTGTGTGTGTGTGTGTGTGTGTGTGTGTGTGTGTATGTATGTATGTATATATATATATATATATATATATATATATATATATATATATATATGTACACACACACACAAATACAGTTGAAGCCAAAAGTTTACATACACCTTAGCCAAATACATTTCAACAGTTTTTCACAATTCTTGACTTTTAATCATAGAAAGCATTCCCTGTCTTAGGTCGGTTAGGATCACTACTTTATTTTAAGAATGTGAAATGTCAGAATAATAGTAGAGAGAATGATTTATTTCAGCTTTTATTTCATCACATTCCCAGTGGGTCAGAAGTTTACATACACTTTGTTAGTATTTGGTAGCATTGCCTTTAAATTGTTTAACTTGGGTCAAATGTTTTGGATAGCCTTCCCCAAGCTTCTCACACTGTATGTATGTATGAATGAATGACACTTGTTAGTACCACCACAATAGTTTTTGGTTTGTATTTTAGTGATTATTTTAATTGTTTATTCTTTTCCATTATAGGGTGATCTTGTGCGTCAGTTGAAGGCAGAGAATGCTCCTGATGTAGATGTCACAAAGGCAGTAGCAGAGCTCAAAGCTCGGAAGAGAATCCTTGAGGCCAAAGTAAGGAACTGTTATTTGTTACCTGTTGTCTGTCGCTGTAAGGTTCTGTGAAATTCCATGAAGATTTGAAATGAGTGCATCTTCTTTGACAGCTTGAATAGGTGACTTGTATTTCATTTTGTTTTGTCTGTCCTGTTGTACTCATCCCTTTTTGCAGGAGCTTTCCTTACAGTCCAAAGATGACATTGTGGACCGAACCAAGATGGAAGACACTCTAAAAAGACGGTTCTTTTATGATCAGGCATTTGCCATATATGGGGGTAAGTCTTTTCAGGGTATCCATCCATCCGTCTGTCCGTGTTTTGACGGTGGGTTTTGGGCAGGGCAGGAGGTTAGTGCAAATTACATGTTTTGTGCATTGAACTTTGAAAAGTGCATCATTGAACGCGGAATGAAAATTAAACAATTTGTACAATATCACAAAATACCATAATCCAAAACGAAAAAATCGTTTGCATTGGCTTTAAGATTTCTGTCTGTTATTGCACCAATAGCCTGTCTTAAACGTCAGTAACATGTAAACTTAAATGGCTAAAAATATTCAAGAATGTCAAAATCTGTTAATATAGCTATCTAAACTGAAAATTTCAACAAGATTAAATATCAGTAAACAGCTGGACAATAATTAAATGGTTCACTCCTATCTCCACTGAAAACTTCAACATTTTTTCAACAGGGATAAAAATAACATTTTCTGGTTTTAGAGAGGACCTCACCGGGGTTACGATGTTTCCAGCAGTACTGAATACACGTTCCTTCAACAAAATTAGGTGTTTTTTTTTGTTTTTTGTTTTTTATTGTATTTTTTTTTTTTGTTTTTTTTATTCCGAAAACAAAGAAGAGATGGAACATAATATTCATCTTCAGGATAATTTAACAATTAAATTCTGTTGACGAAAATATGACATGAAATAAATAAGATATTACCATGCATGTACAGTTGTATTTAGAAGAAGAAAAAAACATGTTGAATAAAACCTTGTCAAAGAATCCAGTCATAGTATTTTCAGGAGATTACCATCTGAGCTGCGGGAGCTAAACACTGAAAAACTGAAGTGCTGTTTTAAAAATGCATCCTAAATTACATTAATCAGCTATATCAACCACATAATAATATTACCACTTACATCTTCACATACAATGAAGCGAAAGCAGAGCTGAACCTAAAAGTTGTGTTCTGGATGTGTAACTTGCATTGTGAATAGGCCGATGCTGTAACAATGCACTATGTAGTACAAAATCCTAAAGTCTCTAAAGAACAGAAAATTAATACCGCTCTAGCATGAAGAATGAACAACACCATAGTTAAGGATCCAATATTTCACTATACTCCTATGTGAATATTTCATTAATTTCAGATTTTCGCAAGGTCTTATAAGTTGATACATTTATGTGCAAATTGCTGGTGTCCGTCCATCCATCCATCCATTCATCCAACCAAACTAATTGTTTGTTTCTTTTTTTTGTCTGAGAAAGGCGTGAGCGGTCTGTATGACTTCGGGCCTGTTGGTTGTGCTCTGAAGAACAATATCCTTCAGGTGTGGAGGCAACATTTTATCCAAGAAGAGCAGATTTTAGAGATTGACTGCACAATGCTCACACCTGAACCTGTTCTCAAGTGAGCTCATCTGTCCATTCATACTTTGAGTTCACTAGACAATCTGTTGCTCTGGCATTGTCTCTGGAATAGCTCTCATTTACTGTTTTTGTGTTCTGCATTTAAGGACATCAGGGCATGTGGATAAGTTTGCTGATTACATGGTAAAGGATGTCAAGAATGGAGAGTGTTTTCGTGCCGACCATCTCCTTAAAGGTACATTCTTGTTTCTTAATACAACAACATCTGCTCCAGTAGTATGTGTTGATTGCTTTGAGAAATCAGGTCAGATCTGTTTTCAAGTGAAATGACTTGCCCCTGGCCTTAGTCGGTGTTCTGCGGTAAAGGAAAACGGTGGTATCAGTTAAAAGGGTTTATCAGGGGAACCGTCAGACTCCATCATCTGTAGACCACCAACCAGACTGCAAAGACAGAGTTCTTTATCAAAACACTTTAACAATTTGCATTGTGAAGTAGCCATGTAAATATGTTGTCACTAGGCTCTCTTTGAATTTGAGACTAAGATACCAAGGTGGACCAAGATACCAAGGTGCTTACAGGGATAGTTCACACAAAAAATGAAAATTCTCTCATGATTTACGCGCCCTCAATCCACCCCAGTTGTGTATGAATTCAGAACACAAGTGAAGATTTTTAGAAGAATATTTCAGCTCTTTAGGTCCATACAATGCAATTGAATGTTGGCCAGAACTTTGAAGGCTCAAAAAGGACATAAAGGCAGCATAAAGGTAATCCATAAAACGGCAGTGGTTAAATCCATATCTTCTAAAGCGACTTCTTGGGTGTGGGTGAGAAACCGATCAATATTTATGTTCTTTCTTTTTTTTTTTTTTTTTTTACTGTAAATCTAGACTTTTACTTTCACTTCCACATTCTAGTATGAAAGTGTTTTCCACATTCAGCCACCTACTGGTTGGGGCTGGTCAAAGGTGGAGGTTTATAGGGATGGCATGAGGGTGAGTAAATTATGAGAATTTTCATTTTGGGTGAACTATCCCTTTAACTTTTTACTTGAATGCTCTGTGGTAGAAATGTATAGCTGGCAAGTCGCAAAAATGTAGTGTTATTATTGGAGGTGTAATTATTGTTGAGGAAACTGTTTAGTCAGGCTTAATCCTCAGTTTTAGTCACACCATAAAACCTGATCTAGTAAGAATTTATAGTTGAATGTAAAATACTTGATTAACATTTAAAAAAAATTTTTTTTTTTTATTAGAAACAGACTTCTTAATTATTGTACATTGTAATGTTTGAAATTGGACATTTTAATACAGGCTTTACTGATAATATTTACCATTAATTTTTGTTTTCTCAGCTCATCTACAGAAATTAATGAGTGACAAGAAATGTCCTGCAGAAAAGAAAACTGAAATTGAGAGTGTCATCACACAGGTATGTGTCACTTTGAAGAACTGTCTCTCTAAATATGGCAGTGTTGATTTCACGACTAGCATTTTGGAGTGAAACTTTTATTTTGGAAAATGAGCATTTGTCTTAGAGAAGTAGTTATTTGATTGATACATTGATCAGTTGTATTCTGCTCTTTTTAGATGGATAACTACACTCAGCAGGAGCTGGCAGATTTGTTTGTGCAATACAATGTCAAGTCGCCCAGTTCAGGAAATGATCTTACACCTCCCATCTCATTTAACCTGATGTTCCAAACCTCCATTGGACCTGGGGGGAACATGCCAGGGTACGCTTGGCACCCACCGCCTGATGACATCCTGCTCTTGATTTTGTTCCTAGAGTAAGACATTTTTTGCATTAGATGATGTTCATTTGGTTTACATTATTTCCTCAGCTATTTGAGGCCAGAAACTGCTCAGGGAATCTTCCTCAACTTCAAACGTCTTTTGGAGTTCAACCAAGGGAAGCTGCCTTTTGCTGCAGCCCAGATCGGAAACTCCTTCAGAAATGAGATCTCGCCTCGCTCTGGATTAATTCGTGTCAGGTGTGGGTTATGATATTCTTTGAAAATAAATCTGACCAATTGTTTGTGCGTCACAGAAGTGTTTCTATTAGGATCTCACATGAAGTAATGATGTGGATATTTCTCTCCTTTTAGAGAGTTTACGATGGCTGAGATTGAGCACTTTGTCGATCCGAATGAAAAGGTTCATTTCAAGTTCTCCAATGTTGCCGATCTGGAAATCATGCTTTATTCTTCCAAAGCACAAACCAGTGGGCAATCTGCCAAAATAATGAGGCTGGGTGATGCAGTGGAGCAGGTCAGGAAAGATTTATTGATTTATTCTCGATTTATTCTGTATTGATTATGATTAACAGTTATCGGTTGTACTAACAAACATCTTTGCTTTGAAGGGAGTCATCAACAACTCCGTCTTGGGCTACTTTGTTGGAAGGATCTACCTTTATCTGGTCAAAGTGGGTGTGGCAAAGGACAAACTTCGTTTCCGTCAGCACATGGACAACGAGATGGCTCACTACGCCTGTGACTGCTGGGATGCTGAGACCAAAACTTCTTATGTATGTTCGGTGTTGCCTTGAATACATTCCCCACCATTCTGACTTAACCTGGTGTTTATACTGTATGTGTATAAAGGCCATCAAATTAAAATTTAAAAAAAAATGCACATTCGAATGCTAAAATGAGCATTTGAATTTTGGATGTGTGTCAAGCACTGATGATGACTTTCATCCTTGGGCTAAAACAGATGCAGTGCAAAAAATAAAACAGAACGCAGGTGTCTGGTGAGGCATTAAAAGGTTGAATTTCCTTATTAAATTGACACAGCGGCTAAAAAAATGCATTGTTACTGCACAAGATGCAGAAAAAAAACGCAACTGTCAAAAACATCTGTCTAGAGCATGCTTGCATAGAAAAAGGTGGTTGTGTTTGGGGTGAATGGCCCCTTAGGTGGAGGTGTTTGGAGGTTTTCTTGAATATGCTTTGCTGTCATATCAGCGTCATGCTGCATAAGAATTAGGTACGTACAGACAACTGTATTTAATGAAAAACACTGCGGTACCGCTGGTGTTATCAAGCTTGAATCCGTGGTAATACTATGGCACCGGTACAGGCTACTGTACTACTAAATGAACATAGAACTGTCTATTTAAGCGTTTCTTTTCTCTGTTTATTTTTTTACTTAATATTTGAGAATATGACCGGGCTAGATCTTTTGACTTGATCATTTTAAACACACTTGTTAACAGCCAGATATGTTCTTTGCAATAAACAATAGCTACAACACAGTGCTGATTGGTTTATATACTGTAAATGTGTTGCACCCACTTGTGAATGTAGGAGGCAATGTCGGTTTAAAAATCAGATGTCTTGTACATTTTTCCCCCTTCCTGAAATGATATCTTTTAATTTAGAATATAATTAGAATTTTGGTAATATTTCAGTGAACATTTAGAATTTAGTTTCTCAGCCCTGTTGACAGCCTAATGTGTGTTTGTATGTGCTGTTTTTCAGGGTTGGATCGAGATTGTGGGGTGTGCTGATCGCTCATGTTATGATCTTTTGTGCCATGCACGGGCCACCAAAGTCCCTCTGGTTGCTGAGAAGCCCTTAAAGGAACCCATATCCTTTTTTATTTTTTTTATCACTTTAAACATTAAACCCCCACTATATCCCCTCCCACCCCACCCTGATCCCCCCACGAACACCCCTGTGGTTAATAGTATATAGACACACACACAGAAAAAAAACACAAAACTAAAACAACAACAAAAAATAAAATAAAATACAATAATCAAGTATAATTAAAAAAATAAATAAACGAAAACTCGAAACAAAACTCTAAATTACTCCCTCCACAGCCCCTCCTCAAGATTTTATAATTGCCCCATTTCTTATTGTAAGAATCCCTAACTCCCATCCTTATGCTCGACCCCTCCTGGAAGGCAGCCACCCTCCCCATCTCCGCGCACCACTCCGGGAGCGAGGGTGCTCCATCCGACTTCCAACTCCTCAAAATAACCTGCCTACCAATCATCACACTGGTCAAAACCCAGTCCTTCATGTACTTATCCTCCAAATCCATGACCTCCCCATCTCCCAAAATACAGAGTCTGGCGCAGAACGAGACCTGAGTGCCCAACACATCACACACAAAACTTTGCACCTTCAGCCAAAATACTTGGATCTTACGACACCCCCAAAAAACATGGGTGGTGTCTCCATCTTCAGAATGGCATCGCCAGCAGATGGGTGTGTCCTTAAGACCAAGCCTATACAATCTAGAGGGGGTCCAGTAAAATCTATGTAAAATCTTAAATTGCATAAGGCGAACCCTTGCATCTCTAGATGCAGACTTGATATTTTTTAGAATCCTAGCCCACACTCCCTCCTCCAATAACAAATTTAAATCTTCCTCCCATAATCTTTTGAGAGAATTTAAAGCTCCGTCCCCCAGACTCTGAATTAGCAGGGAGTAATACACTGATGCCTCATGACCCTTCCCAAAAGCAGCAATCACCACTCCCAGAGTATCTGCTGCTATATAGGGGTGCGTGCTACTCCCAAAAACAGTGCAGAGCAGGTGACGCAGCTGTAAATATTTATAAAATTGAGATCTTGGAATCCCAAAATGTTGAATCAAATTCTCAAAAGATCTCAATACTCCAATTTCATATAGGTCACCAAGTGTATTAACCCCCCTCACAATCCAATCTGACCAACAGAAAGGGGACTTATTAATACATAGTTTAGGGTTCAGCCATATGCTCGAGGCTACGTTTAAATAAATATCAGAATTAAACACTCTGGACACTTTTGTCCTTATTGAGTGCAAATGCAAAATAACGGGGTGTGACTTAACCTCTCCGGCTAGTTTAATCGAAAGGCTTTGCAGTGGCGAGATGATGGGGCAAGAACTTCCTTTTCAATACAAAACCAGGGAGTGGCTCTCTTAGGTGGAAGCGACCAATGAGCCAAATGTCTAAGACTGAATGCATAATAATAAAACAAAATCATGGGTAGGCCTAACCCACCTTTGTCAATCGGCCTATGTAACTTATTGAAATTTAACCTGGGACACTTACCATTCCAAATGAAGGACTTCGCTATGCCATCAAATTGCTTGAAATAAGAGAGGGGGACATCTGCAGGGAGAGACTGTAGCACGTAGTTGAATTTTGGAATACAATTCATTTTAATAACATTAACCTTCCCAATCATCGATAAGTGTAATGAAGCCCACCTGTCCACATCATTCGAAAACCTTTTTATTAAGGGATCAAAAGTAACTCTTGACTAAATCAGACAAATTTGATGGGAATAAAATTCCCAAATACTTAATTCCCTGTTTGGGCCACTGGAAGGCACCCGGCTGGAAGGCTGTTACTGGACAGTACGCTGTCAAAGCCAAAGCTTCGGATTTAGACCAATTGACTTTGTATCCTGAGAATTTGGAAAAGGAGTTAATAATTCTGTGGAGGCAAGGCATAGATCTAGTAGGGTCGGAGACGAATAATAAAATATCATCTGCGTAAAGCAGAAGCTTATGCGCCACACCTCCCGCAATCACCCCTGGAAAATCATCCTCCTTTCTTATTGCAGCTGCTAATGGTTCCAGGGCAAGACAGAACAATAATGGGGAAAGAGGGCAACCTTGCCGGGTGCCTCATCCAGAGTAAAATAATCTGAAATTAACCCATTTGTTTGTACCGCTGCTACAGGGTGTCTATAAAGTAACTTAGTCCAACCAATAAATGTACTCCTGAACCCATACAGTTCCAAAATCTTAAAAATAATCCCATTCTACCATATCAAACGCCTTTTCGGCGTCAAGTGAGATGGCAGCGACCGGAGATTGATCATTCGCTACTGACCACATGGTATTGATGAGACGCATAATATTATCAGAAAAGCTACAGCCTCGAATAAACCCCACCTGATCAATATGTATAAGTGATGTCATAACTTTACTTAATCGATTAGCCAGAATTTTGGACAACATTTTTACATCTAACTGGATCAGGGAAATTGGGCGGTAACTTTTACACTCACTTGGATCTTTGTCCTTATTAAAAATCAGACTGATCCGGGCTTGCATCATGGTTGGAGGAAGATTTTTACACATCCTGTGAAGCGTCAATGTTGCTCTAGGTGATTTACACACTTTTTCTTCACTGTTATCAAGGACTGAGTCCATCAAAAGATTAAAGTCTCCTCCCAATATTATATCATGAGGGGTGCCAGCAGCATGCAACATCCCTTCAGGATCTATAAAAAAGCCCTGATCATCAGCGTTAGATGTGTAAATATTAACCAAAATCAACCTTTGCCCTTGAATTTCAGCTAAAACAATAAAGATTCTCCCTAATTTATCTTTAGTCTGTTTGAGACATTTGAATTGTAAATGTTTATTTACCAATATAATGACTCCCTTGCTCTTACTTGAGCCAGCACTTAAGAAAACATGTCCACCTCATATCTTCCCAAATTTTTCAGCTTCCTGCGGGGAGAGATGTGTTTCTATATCATATTTCTTACGTTTAAGAAAAGTAATAATCTTCCTTCTTTTTATGGGGTGCCCCAACCCATTCACATTCCATGTGGAGAGAGATAGTACACTCATATTAACATTTGACATTTTGATATAGTAGAAAAAATAAATTGTGTCAAAAGCAAAATTATACAGACCACATTCCCCATTAGTGAAACAATCAAACCCTGAACATCCCCCCGAACAAAACAAACAGAAAAAAGAAAAATGTGCGCATTAACCCTGCACACGAAAGCGCCAACCGGCGACAATCCCTCTAAACTCAAAAGGTCCATGAATGCACACGAGCCCCCACGACATCTTTGCCATTGGATTGCTCAATTTAATTACATAACAGAAAATACTTTGTAAAATAAACCCCAGCCAATAGGAAGAATGAACACAAAGAACGTGTAGATTCATTCACAGAACTGTCTCAGAGGTGTGGTGATCTACAAAACAAATTCCAGCTGATATAAAACCGTTCAGATTCCTCAGACAAACGAATGTTCAGTGAGCCGGCTGATATGAGTTCAGCGGATGACGTAATCATTCCAGTGTCCCGTAAAAATACTCAACAAAACTAACTCCAGCCAGCAGGAGGAATAAGCACGAAGAACGAACAGATTAATCCACAGCTGTTCCTAAGGAATGTTATTCAATAGAACAAGCTCCAGCCGCTAGGCGGAACCAATACAAAAAGAAACAAAACCAGCATCCTGGTTCCTCAGATGGTCGAGTCAATTCACTTGGAGGCCGCATAAAAGTATATACCATGACTTACACAATCCGTCAACTTTATAAAAGACATCCTTTGCGTGAGCATGTAGAAATTTTGCGGTCAGCCGTAGTGTCCACTCTCAAACTGGCCGGGAACTTCAATGCAAAAGTAATCTTTCATCAATGCAAAAGTTTCTTTAAGGAAAAGTGTTATTCACAAAACAAACTCCAGGCGCTCGGCGGAGCCAACGCAAAAAGAAAAAAGAAACCAAAATGACGCCCAGCTTCCTCAAAAGCCAGAGTAGGTACAGCGAGTCGACCCACTCACATGAGAAACACCCAATGGTTTACTTACCCATTGATTCAAAAAAGACATTGCCTGATTGGGACATGTAAATACTTTGCGACCGTCCTTCGTTTCTATTCTCAGTTTGGCCGGAAACATCAGAGCAAAAGTGATCTTTCACTGATGTAAGAGTTTCTTACATTCCTTGAACCGATCGCGTTTCTCTCTTGTCGAACTCGCAAAGTCCGGGAACAAGAAAATATTATGGTTCTTCCAAGAAAGCTTCCCTTTGCTCCTCGCCTGGCGCAACACAACTTTATCGGTTGATCTCAGAAATCTGGCCAGAATCGATCGGGGCCTTTCTCCCTCAGCAAATCTGTGAGCTGGGACTCTGTGAGCTCGCTCGATTTCCAGCTTGTGGCCTGTTATGTCTAGCAGACTCGGGAAAAGCTCATCTAGGAATTTCAACATATCTTTGCCCTCCTCATGCTCAGGAATTCCAACAATTCGAACATTATTCCTGTGGCTTCTATTCTCAAGATCTTCAAGCTTTTCAAGGAGATGTTCCAAATCAATGTTGGTCGCGGGCGGATTAGCGGTTAATTCCCTCTCCGAAGATTCCATACAATCGATTCGTCTCTCAACATCAGTCACTCTTGTAACTAAATCAGAGAATTTTATTTCCATCGCTGTAATTGATTGACGTATTACAGCGAGATCCTCCAAGTCAGCAAGAACCTTTGTCAACATCACCGACATGTTGGACAACTGGCACTGGATCTCCTCTCCCGCTGCACCATCCAAATCGAGTCCCCGGTCTGTAGGCCTGTTGGGGCTTTCATCCTGAACACGTAAGTGTCTTTTAATGTCTCTAGAGCCCGAGGATTTTGACTTCTTTGCCATGTTTTGCCTCAAAGAGCAAATGTGTAAATGGGTGTAACAAATTTCACCAGATTATAACATGAAAATAATTTAAAATTTAGCAAAGTGCGCAGAGCTCGTCGCTAACACGTCTGCTTCTTGCGTGGCGTCACGTGACCCCCCTATCCTTTACTTTTCTAATAACAATCATCTGAGTATTTTAATGGGATCTGACCCACCTCAGCATAACATTTTGGTTTGTTTTGCTACAGACATTGCATGTAGAGATTAAAGCCAGTATCAAAATTGTAACCTTTAACTGCTTCACACAAAGTTGTAAATGTTGTCCAGTTCGAGCCAAACAAAGGAGCCATTGGCAAAGCATACAAGAAGGATGCCAAACTCGCCATGGAATATCTTGCCATCTGTGATGAATGCTTTATCACGGAGCAGGAGAAGCTCCTCAGTGAGAATGGGTAAATATCAGCTACAACTAGTAGGCTCACATGCACACTTTTTCAAATTTTCTGTGTTAATGGTAGGGGTAAAATTGTGGAATGCTACAGAATGGCTTTGAACATGATTGAATGTGTTAAACGCAGATGAGTTCTGTATTCTAATTGGTATCTGAAAGCATTATCAATGTTTCCTTCATGTCTGCAGTGAGTTCACCATTGAGACTGAGGGCAAGACTTTCAAACTCACCAAGGACATGGTTAACGTCAAGAGGTTCCAGAAGACCCTGCATGGTAAGAGGCAGAAGCTATGTTGTTTATGTTAACATAAAGAAGACTTGGAAAGTAAGTTTGTTAGCAGAATTAAATGGATGTGTTCTTCTCCCACAGTTGAGGAGGTTGTACCAAATGTGATCGAACCCTCATTTGGCATCGGGAGAATTATGTACTCCATCTTTGAGCACACATTCCGTATCAGAGAGGGTGACGAACAAAGAACCGTAAATATAGTATTCTGAATTAATCTGTTTTAATTTACAATTGTAATTTGATTGGCTTTTAATTAACTGCCCTACTTTCTCTGTTTAGTATTTCAGCTTCCCTGCCACTGTTGCACCATACAAATGCTCCGTCCTTCCATTGAGCCAAAATCAGGAATTTATGCCTTTTGTTAGAGAATTATGTGAGTAATAACAAGGGATGCACCGATATGAAATATTTTTGCCAGTACTGATACTGATTTTTAAGAAAAACTATAGGCCGATATCAAAATTTTGCCACTCTGCTTTTGTCATCAGATCACTGTTTTACTTAAGAATTATGCTTTAAAAATGTACAAAGAGGTGCAAAAGCTTTTTTACTGTTCCAACAATAAATTATTTCTATTGAACATGGATTGGATCTGTTGAACACATGAGAGCCACAATAAAAGATAAATAGAAGATAAACATATTTAAAAAGATTAAAAAAATAACTAAATATGATAACATTATGATTGATAAGAAAAACAGGCTATTTTGTACTTCTAAAACGTTGCACTTCTGTTTTTGCAGTTCAAAACAAAAGAACTCACATTTTACACATATGTACTGTATGTGATGGAATATTACAAATGAATTCTATGCATATGTTGAGCAATACCACAGAAATGTTAACCACATCATGGAAAAATAAAAAAAATTTAGCCAAAGAAACAAAACTCCCTTTTAAGTTCTATATTGTAATGTTGTATTCATGGGTAGTGCTATTTAGACCGCTAGAGGGCGCCAATTGTTCACACAGCGCTGACTGAAGCGCAGAATGCAGACTATATTTTAAAACGCAGCCTTTCAAGATTTAGTAATTGTGCAATGCCACATTGTGATTTTTCCTAATTCAGTTAGTCATGCAGCATTAATGGATATCATACTGATGTCTCAGAAGTCAAAGTCTGCTGGTTTCAAAGCATTTTGGATGGTTTCCCTCTAGGAGTGTAACGGTTCTCTGTAAAAAAACGAACTCTACGGTTCGCCACCCACAGTTCGGGAAGCACTGGCACAAGTTTAGGTCAAGAAAACAAAGCGTCAAACAGACAGGCACAGTTACAACCTCCGCTAATGCACCTGTATGGCCCTGTAGATGGATGCTCTGCCTGTGTTTCACGTGGGTCAAATTAATGACATCACTGTTCTGCAAGCTTTGTGAGTATTTGAAAATGGCAAGTGGAGAAAACGAGCCGCTGATAGAGAAGCCCCCTCATGTAGCGTATTAGTGCAGGTATTAAGGTAAAATGTTGATTTAGTAATTAGAGAATGTTTTTTTTTTTTTTTTTTTTTTAGTTAAGGACCCTGATAAAAATTAACCATGGTTTTACTATAGTAATATTGTGGTAACCATGACTGCTGTCACCATGGTTTTCTGTGCAGAAATTATTGTTTTGATACAGTTAACCATGGTTTTATAACAGTAATACTGTAGTTTCTATATAGTAACCATGATTTTACTATATATTGTAACCATGACAGTAACCATGTTTATATTATGGTTACTATGATTTTACTACAAATGCCATGGTTAAACTATGGTTACTGTTGTAAAACAATGATTGTTATTTAAGGGCAAACCTGTTGGAAGTGTTTACCAAATAGATTATTCTTTGTATTTGGCAGTAATATTTTTTTTTTCTGAACAAAGCAAATACTGTACTGAAACTGTGACCCTTAAACCGTGATACAAACCAAACCGTGAGAAATTTGAAATGTTACACCCCTATTTCCCTCATCATGTAGCCTGTAGCTAAGTGCTGCTTTCACAACTGTCACATCTGTTTATGGTGTTTTTTCCACATTAATGTGAGAACGAGAGACAAGTATTATTAAATATTACGTTCTTGGGAGTGCCAACCCTTCTACAGTACATGTTGTGGCTAAAATTATTTCTGGATTGTGTATTTGAATTCACAGTTTTTACAAAGTGTGTTACGAATTAATTATAAATAAACCATCGGTTTTTCATATCAGCATTTTCATGCTTATAACCAATATGCCGATGACCAAATTAAAATCAGTAATTGGCTGATAAAAATCGGCAGCCGATACATCGGTAAATCTCTAGTAATACCATTTCTTCTCAACTGTCATTTAAAACAATTTATCAATGTTATTCAAATATGTTTTAATTGTGTAATTAATGTGCCGTTCATGCGTTGCTTTGGTCTACAGCTGAAGCCCTGACCAGGAATGGCGTCTCCCACAAAGTGGATGATTCTTCAGGATCTATCGGAAGACGTTATGCCAGAACGGATGAAATCGGTGTGGCATTCGGTATCACCATTGATTTTGACACCGTCAACAAGACGCCCCACACAGCCACTCTGAGGGACCGCGACTCCATGAGGCAGATCAGGGCTGAGGTAATAATACTGTTTAAAATCAGACTAGTAATTCATTTGTTCAGTTGTTCAATTCATGTTAATGCTATTTTCATTTCATTTGTCATGTTTAATGCATGTTTAATTCCAGGTTCGTGAGTTGCCCGAAATAGTCCGTGACCTGGCCAATTGCGCCATCACATGGGAAGAGGTGGAAAGCAAGTTCCCAATCTTTGAGGGCCAGGAAACCAGCAAAAAGGAAACAGTGGAGGAGTAAACTGACTATACCTATATCTCATCTTCCTCTTTGACTGGAGACAGTCGTGGACATTTTTACATTTGCATTCATAGGATCAAATTTATGGCTATTGTAATGTTTAACCAATCAATGTGCACACCAATGGCAATTGATGTGTTGCACACAACTGCATCTACCACTTTAATTGAGTACACAATCAAGGATTCTCTATAAGGACCTAATTAAACACATGTTTAAAGGGATAACGGTAATTCTTTTTCTGTACTAGTAAAGGGATATCACCATTCCTGTTCATGGGCTGATACATTGAAGAGACATGGTAAAATAAATCAAGCCAGCACTTTCTGGACCTATAAGAGTGTGTTCAGTGAATTTTTGATCAGGTACACAACGCTAATAGTCATCTGCTATGGCTTAATTTGCTTGATAAACTAAAACCTGAACTTTAGCAAAAGATGTATTAAATATGTTGGCCACATGGTGGTGCAAAATCTCCAAGGCTAGACTTAAGCTGTTTAATGTTCTGCTTTTTACAAAGTGTGATTATTCCAATTTAAAACAAAAACCAGTATGTTAAATGATAATTTAATTTAAATGTCAAGGTTAGTATTGCTTGTAATAAAAAAAAATTGCTTGGCAACAATATAAAATGCCAATTTTTAGTGATGTGACCTAGAAGAATCCAGTGGCTAATATCAAGTATGCTATTAACATATGTAATTTATTCACTTTGTATTACTTATTAGGCTTGCAGATGGCTAATATCAAGTATGCTATTAATATATGTAATTTTTTTTCATTTTGTATTATTTGAACTTTTTTCAAATTGAACTTTGGAGTAGTTGGAACTTGCAAATTGCCTGCCAAATTAGGTATTCTCAGTGTTGCATGCAAAGACAAGGAGTTAATTTGCTAGTATTGGAAATATGGACCTGGAACTTTGTTTGGACTTTGTTTGGAAGAGGAGGCTGTCATTAAAGTCCAAATGTTCTACAATCTTGGATCATACAAAAACAGATTTGACCCTAGCATAAACAGGTGTGGAACTATGTGAATGTATGACAGAACTACCTTTAAGTGCTGATGACCATCTAAAATAAGTTTGTTATATAAAGGAACTACAATGGTGCACTTTATTATGATGCAAGAGTGCTTTAACTTGACCACTCTGGTTTTAATATTGTGCTTTTAGGTGGTCGTTGGTACCTGAGCAATAGAGGCTCATGTGAGTGAAACAATTCCAAACACAAATGGTTGCCTTTAGGCACTTAAGCGGATTTGTCGAAGATCTTTAAGTTAAATGACTTACTTTGGCTTATTATTTAAAGGAATATTCTGGGTTCAATACAAGTTAAGCTCAATCATCAGCATTTGTGGCATAACGTTGATTACCACAAAAATAAATGTTGACATCCCTTTTCTTAAAAAAAAAAAAAAAAAAAAAAGGCACAAATCTGGGTTACAGTGAGGCACTTACAATGGAAGTGAATGGGGCCAATCTGTAAACATTAAAATACTCACTTTCAAAAGTATAGCCACAAAATGTGTTAAAAAATTTAGTATGATAAAATCACTTACTAACCTTTTCTGTGTAAAGTTATATCTAATAATACAACTTCACTGCCATAACAACGTAATGCTATACACCCTAAATCACTTAAA
Organism: Myxocyprinus asiaticus; assembly: GCF_019703515.2. Lineage (NCBI taxonomy): Eukaryota > Metazoa > Chordata > Actinopteri > Cypriniformes > Catostomidae > Myxocyprinus > Myxocyprinus asiaticus. The sequence goes on from NC_059387.1 coordinate 21,158,239, forward strand.
CAATGATTTAAACAACTTTAAAGTTCAAAAAATACATGAGTTTTAACAGAAGAATTAATTTATGTGTTTTTATAAAATTATAAGTTTCACATTTCTACCTTTAACCCATAAAAAAAATTGGCCCCATTACCTTCCATTGTAAGTGCCTCAATGGAACCTTGATTTTTGCTTCTTTCTTTAAGGAGGGTCGAGTCTAATTTATTTTGTGGTAATCAACATTGTGCCACAAATGCTGCCGATTGATTGCCCAATTATTGTGCTGCTTTATGCTTTTTGTTTCTCTCAACCAGAGACTTCTGTCCTAACAAAAGCAAAACCATAATACTTGACCCTTCTCCAGGTAAGCTTTATATTCGTTACTGAAATGTATTATATGGCTTAAAATGATTAGAAATTAGATTGTATTTTTACATTTATTCATCTAGCAGACGCTTTTATCCAAAGAGACTATATGTATATGACCCATACTAAAATAAATTTGTGTAAATGAAAGAATAATATTGGAATCATAAAATGTTGCACATGGCTATTAAGAACCTGTTCAGCCCTTTATTCCTTATTTATATTTCCCTGTTCAATATTCCTTTTATATTTAACATATTTATTTTATAAGTGTGCATATAGTTGCATGTTTACATCAGTTTTTTTCTAACCAAACTTTTATTTGTTATTTGGGAAATTGTGGCAACGAGCCTGTTTCTATTGATACAACATGGCACAATGGAATCCGCCCCCCTATGGGCTGCTTCAGATGAATATAAATACATCTCCCATTCACCTTTAACTGTCTGCAACTGCCCAACAGGCAGTTTGTGCACCTAACTGACGCCCCCAGCTTTGCAGAAACACAGAGGATGTATTAGAATATTCTTTGGCTGATCTTTTCTTGACATTATTGTAATAATTGTTTTAGTTCAAGGGGTTTTACAGTAATTCAAACGACCTTTGGGTTACTGTAGCATTGCTGTTCTCAAGGTTAGTACTACAGGTGTTTCGAAGAACTCTTTGGCAGCTACGTGCAGCGCATGACCATCTAACATTTAACCAACTCTAATATCAGAGAAAAAAGTTGATCTAACAGCATGAAAAATATACTGTTTCTTTACCTGCATGGCTCCTCAGGTCAAATCTTACAATAACAGACATCAAACAACCCAGACCAGGTTGGCAATGTAGTTGTTGCGTTCAAATTAACTGTCTTTAAGGTAGAGCAGAGAAGCAGGCAATGAATCACATTGTGATTAAAATAGATAAAAGATTAAGCTGCAATGTAAAAGTGAAATATTAATGTGATGCTTCAGCCACTACAATGAGAGCAGAAAAATAGCCTTGCTAAAAATAGCAAGAGCCTGCATAGTGTAGATGTTTCCCGTTCACAGAATTCAAATCAGTGGAAACTTCTCTGTGCTCCTTCCCTGTCCAGAAAGATCAAATTGTTTGGGGTTTTCATCATTTTAATTTAGTCACCCTCATGTTGTTACAAACCCCTATGACATTTTTTCTTCTGTGGAACACAAAAGGAGATGTTTGGCTGAATGACACTAACACTGAAAGTGAATGGTGACTGAGACTGTCAGTCCTTAACATTTCTCATTTTGTGTTCCAAGTCAGAAAGAAAGTCATACAGATTTGGAACAACATGAGGGTGAGTCCCGAATTATGAAAAAAGGTGAACTACCCCTTTTAACACTTTTTATATGTTTATATAATTCTAAATGTAACGACTGATGCAATTTACATTTATGCATTTGGCAGACACTAATACAAAGCAATTTACAGTACATTCAAAGTATATATTTCTTCTACAGTATATCATAGTACATTTTAACAGCATGTGTGTTCCTTTGGAATCAAACCCAAGTCTCTTTCATTCTACAGTTGTTTCCCTATTACCAAAGTTATTTATAGCAAGATCTTAATCACAGATCATTAGCCTGTTTAATTGGGATATGTATTCTTTATTAAATAGACAGCAGATTTGTTTTAACATGTGCATTCAATTTAACTGTTTTTGTCCTAACACTCTCTATTTAGGTTGTCCTGTGCACCATGGGGGTAAAAGCAGCCCTTCCTAGGTATGAGCTCTATTTCTACAATGTAGTGCTGTGTATGGCAATGTTCTGGGCTGCCAGATGGATCTTTGAAGTGTCTAGCTGTAAGTATAAATTGACACATGCACACTGTTCTAATATGACCTTAAGGTGATGTCATTGCAGCCTTCTACAGTACCATGTGGTTATCAACCTGCCAATTATTTAAATTTTGAAGTTGGCTCTAGTCAGGCATTTACCTTTTTACTATAATATCCACCTAAGCTCTTTTTATGACCTCACACACAATGCACATACAACCAAGAGAACACAGAAAATAGTACTGTGTACTGTATAAGGAAAAGGCCAGAAGGAAAAGCGCTGGTACCAGCTTGCCACAGAAAGATATGCAAAGTTAAGAACACAGGAGGGATCATGTGTCAGTATTAATACACCAAAGAATGAGAGACAGAAACAGAGGGAGAGAGAGAGAGACAGAGAGAGATGGGTATTACAGTAGGTCTCTGTTTATTACATCCTGTTATCCATCATGGCAAAAATTGTACCAGTATCATTAACCCATCAGAGGCAGTTTTGTTTACATTTACATACACTCACCAACCACTTTATTAGGCACAACTGTACACCTACTTATTCATGCTTTTATCTAATTAGCCAATCTTGTGGCAGCAGTGTAATGCATAAAATCATGCAGATACGGCTCCGGAGCTATAGTTAATGATCCCATCCACCACCAGAATGGGGTAAAAATGTGATCTCAGTGATTTCGTCTGGGTTGGTTTGAGCATTTCTGTAAGTTATATCTGAGTTACTGTCAGAAATTAACTTTTACATTAAGGGCCAATATTTGTGTCCTGGATTGATTTTCGAGGGATTTTTTTTCTTTTATTTTATGGAGCATATTTTTTCTAATAAAAAAAGAAACTGAGTCTCATTCATTTATATCAAATACTTATACTGAATCAATTCATTAATACAAATTATTAATACAAATTGAGAATTTATTACATCTTACCCTAAGAATTACAATAAATTAACATCAATTCATATTGTGTGCCTTAATATGTATAACTAAGACTATTAACATATTAAGAACTATTTCAGATGTTATGAAAAAAAAAAAAAACACACAAAACTAAAAACAGAAGAATTCATTACGAGGGCATTTTTGTTTTTTCACCCACAATTTAAATTTCAGGGGCATTTCGGACCCAGGTACACTATTCAGAATTTCCCCCCTAAATTTCGGACCCTGGTACACTATTCCAGTTCATGACTGTGATTTTGACCATGCTTGCATTAATTGTATTTTATCATGTTTACTAGCAAATGAAGCACAAAATGACTGGTATTATGACTCTTTATCCAGCAAATACCAACAGAAAAACCTTCAAGACCAGTGTTCAGACAGGATGGTACTACTCTGGCAGAAGAATGGTGAGATTTATTAATTATTAATTAATACTGTTATTAAAAACATCCCTTCTAAATACAGCTTGTCAACTTTATTATATGACTATAAAGACAAGAACAGAGGAAGTCAATCAACTTCGCTGATTTAACTCTACTGCATTGCAGGATACAGCTGATGTTGAATGGATGATGTGGTTTTCCACGTTCCGAGAGCATATCATCTTTGCACTCTCAGGTCACGTGATCTTTGCCAAGATCTGCTCCATGCTGGCTCCTCAGGTGCCTTTCAAGATTCCACAAAAATATAGACATTATATTTGATGTTAATGTGATGTATATAGAAATCCAACATACAGTATGTGGTTCACCTAACTCGATAAGATTTTTCTTCGCTCCCACAGTACAGATCCCTGGTTTTCTTGGTGTATGGCATGCTGGCTGTTTTCACCAGTATGGGCTGGGCCTACATCACTCTCATCCTCTCTCACTGTGTGCTGCTGTACAGCATCTCTCTGGTCAAGCTCAGGTGGCTCTGCTTCATGGCTGGACTCACCACACTGGCTACCTTTAAAATGGAGCCCTTTATTTCCTGGCAGGTGTGTCTCCAGTATTGAAATGCCACAACCAAATAAATTAATGATTTCCTTTTCATTTGAATCGACACTTAATTTGGGATGCATGTTGAAATCAGTGTAAATGGTCCATCTTTCTTTCCTGCAGGCAGGGTTTGTTAGCGGTTCTTTCGATCTCCGTCCTGTCCTGTTTTATGGTGGCTGTGGGTTCACCATCATGCGCTGCATGAGTTTCGCTCTTGAGAACTGTGAGAAGAAGGATGGAAACTACAGCATCCTGGAGCTTCTCAAGTACAACTTCTACCTCCCCTTCTTTTTCTTTGGGCCCATCATGACCTTTGATAAGTTCCACATTCAGGTCTGTACCTAAATTAACTGAATGAATGAATGCTGTTGATTGTTTGATGAGTTTCTCTAACTGATAATAAACCTAATGTATAATCTCAAACAAATGATTGGCCTTTGAAAACAGGCAATCTTGAAGACAGTGTCATTTATAGTGTTGTCTTTTGACCCCACCAGGCCAATAACCCTAGCCTAACCAGGAAAGAGGGGGAGATGTGGAATATTTCCATTCAGGCACTGCTAAACCTGGGGGTTATTACCATAGTGGCAATCCTTTTTCACTTCATGTATATTCTGACTATACCTAGTGACATGAAGCTCCTTAAACACATCTCTGATTGGGCACTTGGTAAGCATGTGAACAGTGTGCGCTTCACAATAAATAGAAGTTCATTCCAAATGATCTGCATCTCAATACCATTTTCTCTTCTTTTGTTGTCCAGTTGGATTGGCCTACTTAAATCTGGTGTATGATTGGGCAAAAGCAGCAGTGATGTTTGGGGTGATAAACACAGTATCAAGACTGGATCATCTGGACCCTCCTCAACCACCAAAATGCATCATGATGCTTTATATGTTCTCCGAAATGTGAGTGGGCCAATGATTGGCCCTTTGTTGTTGCTGTTTCATTACTTTTCTTCTATTTAAAAACCTTAAAATAAAACATTTAAGTTTTGATCAACCTAAAAATTATTAACTTTCTATTCTTTTACAGGCACTTCAATCGTGGAATTAATGACTGGCTCTGCAAGTAATATGGTCATGTCTACTTTTTTGAAACATTTATTGTTAAAACACTTTAAAAAATCACTGTTCAACCCCAATATGCTGTCATTTGTGCAGGTATGTGTATAATTACCTTGGTGGAAAGCATGAGAATGTTATGGATGAGCTGATAGCATCCCTGTGCACATTTGGCTTCACGGCCCTCTGGCTGGGACCAAGCTGGGTGGTTTTCATTTGGGCTTTGTTAAACTGCTTTGGCCTTAATTTTGAATTGTGGACCGCCAAGTTCTTCACTATGGAACCCTTTATTTCTATTGAGGTAATTAAGAAAAAGAAAGATGACTAGTAGCATAATATCGTTTAGGATTTAAGTTGCTATTCTTGTTGTAGTTACATTGTAATAACACAATTATAAATGTGTAATGTATCAATATGTAATGTTTCACAACACTCTAATGCAAAGTGCTACCGATCTTGTTACATGTGAATCTTTTATGTGTGTGATTGGTAATAAAAGGGCAGTAGTGCTCTCTCTAGTGGTTAAATGTTAAATTACCGGAACAGTTTTTAAGGCCAAAATCTTATCCAGAACTGTTTCCTTCCACCCACAGATGGCGATATCTGATTCTATGTCACGCAGGATAAGGGCTGTGTTTAATACCTTCAATTTCTGGACTATAGTCCTCTACAATGTCTTGGCCCTGAACAGTCTGGAATTTGCCAAGCTTGTTGCCAAGAGATTGTTACTCAGAGGTAAACACTGAGGTGATATTTGAACAACTAATCAAGTATTGTATTTTTTTTTTTTAAAAAACCCACTAAGGAACAAAAGGCTACTTTTTTAGAATGAAATCCAGAGTGACTGATTTTATGAATTTGATGATTATTTTTCTGTTGTTATAGACATATTTAAAGAACAGAATTACACTTAAATCAAACCTTATTTTATTTGACAGGGTTTCCCTTCACCACCATCACTGTGATGTTTGTTACCTACTGCTTAATTCAGCTGATTAAGGAAAGGGAAAGAAGACAGGCTTTGATAGATGATCCAGACCCAATTCCCCCTTCTGTCCCTGTTCCTCCCCCCACATCTGCACCCACTACCATCACCCAGACAGATAGTGCTGCCACCCAGCCTGTGGACCCTAACAAGGAAAAGGCAGAGTAGAGATTAGACACAACAGTTAAATTTCTCTGAAACAGGTTTACTTGCGTATTTGTGGTCTTGGAATAATGTGGACAATCATAGTCTGAATATACAGAAAAAAAGATGTTAAAAAAAGTTATAATAACAATACTGTAAGGAAAGATGCTGTGTTTTAAAATGGCTTTTTAAAAAGTTTGTACAGGTTTTGTCAACTTTAACTACAGCAATACTCTCATTGGCTACTTTTTTAATTAGTGACAGTTTTACATGGATATAAAAGGAGTTAGAGATATGTGCTTTGTAGTTAATAACCTAAAGGATTTAATTACTACAGATTTTATGATCTAGTTTTCATTAAAATGTGTTCTTAAAATAATTCCTGCCTGTATTCAAACACTGAGGATGCAATGATGTTATGAAATGAATACAAACTGAAGATCACAAGGTTTTCTTTATGAATAAAAAACACACAAAAAAAACAAAAAACAAAAAAAGACACTACTTGTACAGTATGTTTCTCCATTAGTTTGCCCTTGTAAATGTTTGAAATAACATTTTCCTACAAATTAGTGTGGTAATACGTAACATGTTTTCATTTCAAATTTCTGTAAACGGAAAGAATAAAGGAACAGTCATAGACTAGCATCAATTTAATCAGAGCTGATGCAGTCTCTGGCACAGACTGACTCCCTGACATGGTTGCTAAAATTAAACTCTGACTTTAACAAAGCAACATAAATCTTTTTGAGAACATTCAAGATCTTTGTTGTCATTAAGCCCTCTTCATTCAAGGATATTTATATGAGCTAACAAACTTTTTTCTATCTTTTCAACAAAAGGTAACCTGTGGATATTCTAAATAGTGACTCCTTAGTTCTTCCTTAGAACTAAAACTTGGGGGGCAGTTGTTATTAACCACGAAGGCCTATATTTTTCACCTTTTGCTGTGATACAATATAAAGGTACCAATTATATATAAATTAAAATATATTAGTATATCAAGCAAAGCTTCAGTGTGTGCCGTTAGGTGCAAAACACTGTATACAGTATAGTGATATTATTTAGTGATGCCATTTTGAAAAAATAGCTTTAGCCAAATATGTCATGCACAATTTATTGGTCCATTTTTTTCAACATTTATTACATTCCTAGAGCTTGCATCTCACCCAGGCTTTCTTACTTGCACGCATAAAGCGCAAAAACAAGCTCTGCCTCTGATATTACGGTGCTATAATGGAAGATATATATTTCAAACAATATTATAAGGCATGTAGATCCTTGAAATCAAATATTTCAATATCATACATTCAATCAGATAAAACAGATAATACGGTCTTTAAAGACAATAAGAAAGGGAGTGACTAAGCCCCCAAAACGTGCTATGATCTCACCTAGAGGCCCAGTGTTCTGACTGCTGTCTCCTATGGGGCAGTGTGTCAGCTGTTGCACAGGACAGGGAGGTTGTTCAAGTATGGATTTCAAATCTTTGTGAAAGCCTATGGCCCGAGACAATGAATTTCTGCAACTAAATCCAAGTGATTTGGCAGCCATTATCGTGTCAGACTCTTTTAATATTGAGATGGAGCAGGACGTGTTTGAGGCTTTGATCAAGTGGGTGGAACATGACCAAGAGAAACAGCTGGAAGACCTACCATGTCTGCTGGACTGCGTGAGGCTATGTCTGGTTCCTCAGGATTACTGTGCCAAAAATGTAGAGAAACATGAGTGGTTGAGCTCTAATCCAGAGATCTCCAAGAAACTTCAGCTGGTTAAAGATGCCCATCCTGGGAAGCTTCTTAGAAGTCAAGACCAAAAGCAAAAAGAGTGAAGACAAGAAGGATGGTGATGGAGGTGAAAAGGGGTTGGAAGACGAGCAGGAGGAGCTACTTCCTGGCATCCTGAATGACAATCTAAGGTTTGGGATGTTTCAAAGAGATCTGATCTTTTTGATTAGTGACAGTGCATCAGTGGCTTATGACCCAACAGGAAATGACTGTTATGTGGTGTTACTCTCCACCAAAATCACTGCAGCCTGGTAACCAAGGAAAAACAGATATTTGTGGCAGGTGGACTTTTTTATGATGAGCAAAGCAAAGATGAACAGATCTATTAATACTTTTTGCAGGTACAGGGCTTCTTTTCTTCATTCCTTAATTTGTGAAAATTTAGAATAATTAATTAATTAATTAGTTAGTTATTCATTCCACACATTATAAGTTTATGTAGTCTACATAGACAAAATGATCTGTTAGAAATAAAATTATAAAAAATCCCCTACCAAGCAATTAAGATCTTTAGGGCTTGAAGCGATTTCAGCCATTTTGCTAACTACTGCCAGACTTAGCCACATCAGTTAGCAACATGATCAAACGGAAACTCGACATGTTGTTACCAAAGTTGCAGTGCCCTCATATTGACCCCATTCTGTCGAGTTACTGACAAGCGTTATCTCCCATCAGACATCTTTTGATCACTTTAATTGATTTTACATAGCACATTGTGCTAACAGCCTGAAAGATATGTTCTGGTCCCATGGAAACCAGGAAGTAACTGTGTTCACATAATTAATGATGAGCATGAATCAGAGGTTTAATTTTTCCCTCTAAGATAACATTTTAATCCCACTCATGGTTGTTTAGATTTGGAGTTTGCATTAGGCTGTATGGTTAAAACAATATGCATTCCAATTGACTGTATCATATCATTAACAACTAAAAATAACTCACTTTACAACTCGCTTTTGGTGCCACATTTTGATGCCCATACAATCAACAAGACTTCCAACTTCGGCCACTGAGGGCAGTGGTTCGAATTTCGGTCAGTACAGACCAATTTCAGCTTAAGAACCATTAAATTACTGTTGCCGAATTCACAGTGGGCAAGTAGACCACCTCCCATCCCTTCAACCACATGTATTTCATCTCTCAGGTTGTAGGAATATTTCATATAGGTGGTATTAAAAAAAATCACTTAAAGCACCTTAAATTATTAGCATGCAACCTATCAAATAGACTGTCCCATATTATACAATGAATGATGTTTTAAGCCATCACGTCTGACAGTTTGACCCTGCAAGTTCAGACTGGATGGGTATGCCTCCCATGCCCTCTCCTCATTTCCTCTTTGGGATGGGAGCAGAGAATGCCATCTATGTGATTGGAGGGAGAGAAATGAAGGAAGGAGAACACATTCTGGATACAGTCATGGTTTATGACAGGCAGTAAGTAGTTTCATTCTTTGAGGACACAAATAAATATTATTAATAAGAATATAAGATAACATTTATCTTACTGAATTCTAAGTCCTACAAACAGATACTTAAATTAACCTTGTTTTTCCAGGTGTCTTAAATGGGCAGAATCAGATCCTATTCCTTACCCAGTATATGGTCATGGAATAGTGTCTCATAATGAAATAATCTATGTAATTGGAGGAAAGGGGGAAAACAAGTACATGTCTTGACATTTCCAAAGTGGGATTACACAGTTTCTGCTTACTGTTTTGATTTTGTTGGAATACTATATGTCTAATATTACTACAGTACATGTATGTTACACATTTTATCATCTGTCTTGCGTTGTAGAGAGTGTTTGAAGCGGGTATGTGCGTATGACATTAAGACACGGCAGTGGACAGATCTCGCTCCCTTGAACACTACACGCTCACTCTTTGGTGTCACCATCCACAAAAACAAGATCTATGTGGCTGCTGGTGTCAGACAATGGCCTTATAAGCAGCTCTGAGGTCTATGATAGCAAGACAAACAAGTAAGTGTATCCATATGAACTAAACACTGATTCATGAAAAACAATCCAACATAACCCTTGAAGTCAGTGGAGCCAATCTTCCCAATGCTGCTTACATTTATTTTAGGTCCTCTTCGGTTGTGTCATAATTAGTTTTGAAATGTAACTCATGTTTACATAGACACTTTTTTTGTGAATATTTCAGGTGATCAGATTTTGTGGAGTTTCCCCAGGACCGAGTTTACTCAGCCTGATCAGTTTGGCTGGTGTTCTCAATGCAGTGGGTGGATTTGCCATGTTCCCCAAAGAGGACAGTGATGAACTTCTACCCCAAGAGATTAATGACATCTGGAGGTGAGAAGATGAATTATTGCACCAATCAGGTTTTACTGTAAATAGAACAGTGAAAGGGACTAATATGTAAGTGTTTGAATTGCATGAATGACCACAAGTGAAATGTACTGTATATGGTTATATAAATGGTGAAATAAAAGTTTATGTTTGTTCATAGGTATGATGAGGGGGAGAAGAAATGGAACGGTATACCAAGGGAGATTCGTTATGCATCTGGTGCCACGGTTTTGGGAGTTTGACTTAACACTCTTCGGCTCACTAAACTGTGACCAGTGATATCCAGTGATTGCCAAAAAGGCAACTGAAAGAAGTTGAAATTTTAACCAAACCATTATTATATTATGGCACAAAGTGAAAGTCTAGATCAGCACAAGTCAGTGAACTAAACAACTGTTCTCAGACTCATTCCATGAAAATAAATTAAATTAAATGAAAAGAATTCATATTTATATTCATATCACACTCTTTATGAATCAACAATCAGTTGAAAAGACATGAACATCAGATATTTGTAAATTGCTTTACTTTCTTTTTCCAGCAGCTTCTAGTGTTACAATGTGTACAATGTTATTGTTTTCAACATATTGTTAATATATCATTTCTGTTTTATTCTGTATAATTCAAACAGTATGACAGAAACATTTGCTTTAAAAAAAACAACACAAATTTTTTTTGAGTGATATTTAAATTAGTTCACTATAGAAATTATACTTTTATTTTGTTTTGGTACAGACAATAAATACTATCTGGTACAATAAATGACATAAAATACAGCATGTTATTAGCACCGCTAGACTCTAGTCTTTGTATTGTTTTAGTATGCTGTTGACAGAACCAGCACGACTACTGTCTGCATGTTGTCTTTGTACAAAAATGTTAACTTAGACATTGAGTTTACATACTAATGTATAGAATTAAAATGTAGGAACAGCCACACTTATGATTGATTTAACACGTTGAAAGTATGGGTAAGTTAAGGTATTATGTTAACTGCTAGTTTAGGAAAAAAGTGATTACATATTTTAATTTGGTTTTAAAATTTATTTAGAAGATAATAAGTGGTGAGTGATTTTTACAAAAATTAAACACAGACAATAAGACAAAATCAACTCTCCAAGCTCCAAAGTGCAAATCATTATTATCTTTCTCTCTTACTTAATGTTTAACCTATTACAAAGGATAGCACACACTAGAACAAACAGACAAATCTCCTTCTTAATACAAAGCTTAACCTCTATTCAAAATCATTTAAAGAAATGTATTTAAAGTAAGAAAATAAGAAGGCCACAAGCATCCCATTTTTTTCCTCAATGAGCAGCAAACCAGGAATACACACTATAACATAAAATAGTACAACTTAAGACTTCCACCTTTTATTCTGCTTCACAAACATCTTCTAAATGCACCAAATCAAAACATTTAGCTCCTCTATAGCCATTTACATGAACCACAATATCTCCAGAGATGGAGGTAACCAGTATGTACCTTTGTGCAATTTAGCTCCACACTTTGTCAGTAAAGATAATAAGACTTAAAAGAGAGAGAGAGAGAGAGAGAGAGAGAGAGAAAAAAAGATAAATGAAAAGATGGGCAAATGGTGGCTAAAGACTGAATTAAGTTCTTCAGAAGTATTGCTTTTTATGTTAAGGAAAGTAAAGAGGAAAAGTGAAAAAGGACATTCTGACTATAAAGTAAGTGCAATGTGTATCCTAACACGTTCTGGAGAAGTGTTTACATTTTCAATTCAGTAATACACTAACACATTTCAAAGCCTTAAAGCTTAAGCTTTAAAGGGGTTCTTTATGTATTTTTAAAATATAAAGATAAAACAAAGTTGCAACACATTTAAATATATTAACAATCACTAAATACGGATGCAAAAAAGTCAAGATTGTACTAAAGTGAGCAGGATGTAAGGTGCAACAGGTAGGATATTCCATTAAAAATATTATATACATACAGTACTGTGCAAAAGTCTTAGGCACTTAAGATGTTTCACAAAAGTATTTGTCTTAAGATGGTTATTTATATCTTCAGCTTTAGTGTGTCAATAGGAAATATAAATGTTAGACTCCAAAACATTACTATTGCAAATAGAAAAGATTAGAATAGAAGAACAGGGAGCCCTGCAACAGCCCCCCACTAAACATTGTGTCAATCTGGGATTACATAAAGAGACAGAAGCAATTGAGACAGCCTAAATAGATAGAAGAACTGTGGTGAATTCTCCAAGAAGCTTGGAACATTTTATCTGCCAACAACCAAGAAAAACTGTGTCCTGGTGTACCTAGGAGAATTGGTGTTGTTTTAAAGGCAAAGGTGGTCACACCGAATATTAATTTAGCTTTTTCATGTTTACTGGACTTTGTATGACATTAAGTGATAAATGAAAACTATTTATGTTATTATTTTTGAAGACATCCTCACTATGCAACATTTTTCAGAAGTGCCTAAAACCTTTGCACAGTACTGTATATATACACTGTGTGTGAGTGTGTATATATATATATATATATATATATATATATATATATATATATATATATATATACACACACACACACACACACACTGTATATATACTGTATATATGTATATATAAACTGACAACAGGATTCAATCCGTGGCAAAAATTTCAGCGATAAAAGGTTTACACAATCATCATCTGGCACATAATTAAGATACTCTACCAAGAAATAAAAAATACATCATTCCTCATTAAAGATCTCTTGGTGGTTTCACATATAGTCTGTTTAAAATGAACCAAACCCAATTCAGTTAAAGTGAACCAAAAAGGGAACCAGCTGCAAATGACCTCAGTGCTTTTGGTGTTCACAATGTAAGTGGACTTAAAAGAGGACCTAGTTTCATTTTTGGTCCTTTTTGCATTGATGTGGTTCATACCACAATTCCTTCAGAACTCAGACCCCATGGCAGTCACGATTACTGTATGTCATTTGGCTAACAATAAACTGGCATACATATAATTGTGATTATGATGATAAATTGTCACTTCTTAAGGTGTATGTTTGCTGAATACACATTCACCTTAAGTAGTAATGTATATAACTTGGAATCACATAATAGGGCTATATGATTTCCTTTAAGGCTTTAACAACTTAAAATATTGCACAGGAATAGAATGATATAAAAAATTATATTTTCAATGTTCAAATATTTCCAAATACTTAAAACATGTCCCTCTTTTTGGTTAACTTTACATTTACACAGTTTATAATATAACCCAGACAACCCAGCCAATTCTATTCTAATCTATTCTATTAACATTATGCAATAGTAATATATTTCTGTCCTAAATTCTTTACTTTCACATTATGTTAAGGGTTTCCGATTAAACCCACAAACCCTTGTTTCTCATGAAGGAAAATGAAACGAAATTCTATGACTATTTGAAAATATGTTTCTCAACAGAAATAAAGCGGGCGTCTCCTCCTGCGTGTCATTAACACTGCTTATATTAATGAACCCAAATCATTAGCCATTATGCAAACATTAAATTAAAGTGAAACGGAGAGCTTTGCTTTCACTATCAAAATAGATTGTATTTTCGTGGGAGTTTGGTGCGAACTTCAGCAAACGGCATGCGCATCACAACACTTCAAAGCAGTTAATCTTCACGCACTCTTCAGAAGCTGCTCTGACTGCGGCCGGTTTCATTTGGAGTGCTCAGATAACAACGCGGCCATGGTAGTCATGGTATTTCTATATTCGCTTAAAATTCGCTTATTTGGACAGTAAAATGTGAGTGCAATTTAAAGTTCACAATAATCACAGTTAGATAAAATAATCTTGATAAGGCGATTATATAATGCAGCTGAATGGCAAGCCTCGAGGTACTTATGACATAACAAAAAACAAAACGGACTGGTACCTCTTCGCCTTCACATAGCAACAATCAATCGACCCACAAAAGGACCCGCAAACTAACCGTACTCAGATCAGAACAGGTGGTCTGAGATCGGTTCGTTTATGGGACCTTTTGGGGGTGGGGTCTGAGATCATTTGGGTTGTTCACATATACATGTTATATCGCTCTGAGACCGTTTGGAGTATTCAAACGAACTAAGTGTGAAAACGCCCATGACTCATCCTGGTGATGCTCTCTGCTAAAGTGCTCAGATCAGTAGCATCAACATTATCTTTTGCATTCAATTCACTGAATACATTTTAATCAACACATTCATAATCATGGCAGCTCTATTCCCTTAAACACTTAAGGCATGTTTGTCATAGTGACCCCACTGCTAGTTATGACCACCAAACTGTCTTCCATTGTCTTAATATGTCTTTTAAAAGTTAGCAGATAAAACAAATTGACCAACTTTTAGAAACACTTTTGAAAAAGTGAGTATTTTAATGTTTACAGATTGGCCCCATTCACATCCATTGTAAGTGCCTCAAGAAAAGCAGGGGCAAGTCAAAATAAATTTGTGGTAATCAATATTACCCCACAAATGCTGTCGATTGAGCTTAACTCTTATTGAACCCGGAATATTACTTTAACTGGCTATTCGACTGGGCCAATTAAAACCTTTTGACATTACCTGAGAAAGTTCTTATCTCAGGAGGAACATGGCTGTTGTAATGTGAGCAACGTAAGGTAAAGCGTACAAGTTAGATTAAAGATGCAAGGTAAACTTTTAGAGCTTATTACTGATATAAAAGCTTCTTTCCATCTTGCAAGTTCTTTCATTAATTCCATACTCCATATCTCATCACATTTATTTGACTCTATGAAGAACGTAAACAAGAAAAAGAGATTCAACAGAAACTTACAATAGCTATATAATATATTTACAGACTATATTTATACTGTATATATGTGTATATATTAGGTAATACCTACTATAGTTACTACATTTTCCTGCTCCAAGAAATGTTACAAGTGTTTAACTATTTTTCTCTGATACAGGGTAATTAATTGTACATATTTTCTATAAAATCTCTGGTATCTCCAGTCTGTTCAGATTCTAAGTGGCCTCTCAACAAGGCCATTTTTATAGCGTACAAGAGTCTCACAAGACCAAAGTGCACGGCAGGCCAACATTTATCATAAAAACAGGGCTATTCCTTTCTTGACTTGGTTTTACCTTTTTTGCAGACATCTAAGTCTAATAGTTATAATTATAGTATAATTATTATATTAGGGCAAAAAAACTATAATATTAAATATGACATTACAGGGCTACATTTTCCATCATTTGACTAATCTAGTTATTTAAGTTATTCACATACCCAAGTCTGATGTCATGTAAAAACATCATGTAACAGTGACTGAATATATGTGACAAAAAAATAAAATCATTGAAAAAAGTTGATAAACGTGTTTGGAAATGTATGTTGTACCATAAAGCATTTAAGACATTCAACAAATGTTTTCCAAAAAAAAAAAAAAAAATATTGGAACCAAACACTGTCTCCGTGCAAACAAAACACACTCCGTTTCACTCTAAATTCTTCAAAAGTGGTTTAGGCATTTCAGATTTTTGCCATTACTGTACATGCTCTATATGGCCAAAACTGACATTAAAGTGCTCTGCAACTTTTAAAAAATTAGAGAGAAAAACAAAAATGCAAAACATCCTTCTTTGGAATTTTTTAAAATGATAACATGTTTTTTTTTAAGAGTCTAAAAGTATTTTCAAATGCCTCTGCTACATAAAACCTTTGACACAAACCAACTTGACAACCTGTGCCCTGCACAGATTCTTCACAACTCTGCAAATATACAAAGATACCCCGGCAAATGTGGCAAAACTTTAACAAATTGTCAGAATACAAATTAGACAGGACAATATAAATACAATACATCAACGGTTTAAAATAAGGTGCTGGAGTGATTATACATAAAGCTAAATGGGTTTGGTTACTGCAATTAATGTGGATTTGGTTATGGCAGGGAAATATAGCTGCTACATTTTTATTGGCTGAAAAGTTACTTTGCAACTGTCACGTCTTACAGCGCCCTCTGCTGTTACAGCTCAGTATTTGTTTATCTTGTGTTGGCAAGTGGGAATGTATGGAGCCCCTAAAGGGCCAAGGTGGTGTGTAAAAAATTTGTGGCATGGGAAAAAAATAAGCAAATGCTTTTGCGTTATCTCGCAAAACTTTGCATTCCCCCAAAAAACTTTGCGCGCACTCGCAAAACTTTTGCGTTCCCCTGAGAAACTATGCGTTCTCTCACAAATTATTTTGTGTCCTCTCGCAAAACTATGCATTCTCTCGCAAAACTCGTGCTCTCGTATATGCATTCCCTCTCCTGAATGCTCTGCAGGCTATTGCATTTATGAGCGATAAGTCGAGGTGACAGGTGCCGGTGCCTACTTTTTGTGGAAATCTGTATCTTGTAAATATGTAAAGAGTGAGAAGATACAGTGACTCCTTTCTGTATTGCATCATTACATCATATATAAATCTGATATATGGCAATGCAAAACAAACAAAACAGAAAATATATGATTTGAATGCAATTCAAAACGCAATATTTAAAAAGAAAATGCTAAAATAAATGACCGTTTTAATATATGTAGCATTTTTTCCCAAACTACAGGCCTAATGGAATTTGAATATCATATGCTAAAATATCAACTATTATTTTATATGTATGTATGTTTATGTGGCCATTTATCATGCGCCAACGACAATTGTGTTATGAATGAGTCAATCATTCAACGCTGACACGTACCAAACCACATAAATGATGCCTCCACAGGGCACTCTGAAGGGAGAGCAATCATGGTGGCTAAACTAAAGGGTTGTTCCAAACAAAAATACGAATGATTTAAAAGTGAGTTCCGAGTTCCGTTATTTTAAAGCCCAAAACCTTCAGTCACCACACATAATGAAGCATTTTTTATTGTTTTATTAATGGAGAGGGAAACACCATCACAACAACGACAAAAACAATAATAATATGCAATTCAATTGTGCGCCACAGCATTCCATTTCCATTAGACCACTCGCATTTAATGTCATTTTAATGGTGTTGTCTTTATTTTCACACATTCATAAATTGAAGATTATGAGTATTGTCTTTTGGGCTTCACTCTTTCATTGCACTGGCTTTCTCTTCTTGTTGAACTCAAAAGCTGGAATAATGCTGGAATACACATGAGATCTAGCAGAAGACTGTCATTATGATGCACATTTTGCGAGAGAACGCAAACGTATTTGCAAGAGAACGCAAAGGTTTTGCGAGAGCACGCAAAAATTATCGGGGGAACGCAAAGTTTTGTGAGAGAACGCAAAAGGAATTGCTTCTTTTTTCCCCACCCAACTAATTTTTTTCCCCACTACCTTGACCCTTTAGGGGCTCATTAGGAATGTACCGGTAGCTCTCATATTTGTACAACACTGACTCTCTTCAGCATGAATGTCTAATCTCGACTCTTAAAGGCATAGTTCACCCAAAAAAAGGAAAATTTTGTCATCATTTACTCACCCTTATGTTGTTCCAAACTCTGAATTTCTTTGTTCAGTGAAACACAAATGGAGATGCTTGATAGAATATAAGGGACAGATAGTTTCAGTCTCCATTCGGTTCAGGTTTAGAACACCATGAGGGTGAGTAAATGACAGTAGAATTTTCATTATTGAGTGAACTAAGATTTTAACTTATGTTAGACAAAAGGGACAAAACATGAATGTCTGTAAAATGCAGAAATATAATGCTTAATGCTAATCCTGTAGCTCACAGAAAAATGCAACATACTCAACAAAAATAATCAGAACATTTTCTTTCGGCAATACTAGAAGCTTATTTTAACAGTATATAAAATATCTCTATGAGAATAATATAAGTGAACATTTGCACAGTTTAAAGGAATACTTAGTGTCACACACTGTTCAAGCACCTGCCAAAAGTCTTCGATTTCGCTCAGCACGTTTGGAAATCCCTGTGCAAGCAACTCACATCTGATGCAAATCACAAAGCTCAAAGGGAATCAGTGGAGCTACTGCAAGCTTTGGGTTTCAGACAATAAACAATCAAAGGACCTCCAAACTTAAACCTAAACTTAGTTATTGGAGTTAACCTTTTCAGTGGAAAACAGGGGTGGTGGAGAGGGAAGACCTACAATCGAGTGAACAAAGGGAAGTGAGAGGGACTTGACCTGGTGGAGACTCGACGCCTCGCCGGGAGGGGTCATGGGCTGGCTGGCTATCTGATTGGCGGGTGTGTCCATATCAACTGATGTGGTGTCCAGGTTTAGAGAGTTGGGGTCGATAGGGTTGTTGACCTGGAAGCACTTCTCCTTGTGTGCTTTAAGCATATTGGAGAAGCGGAATCGCTGGCCGCAAACGTCACATGGGTATGGCTTCTCGCCTGTGTGAGTGCGACGGTGTCGTTTCATATTGGGTCGGCTCGTGAAGCTTTTTCCACAGATCTCACAGATGTAAGGTTTCTCTCCTAGAGAAGACAGAAACATGGAAAAAACAGGCTTGGGAATTACTGACATGTTAACTGATCATAATAATAATAATAAAAATGTAGAGTATCACACCTCTACTGTGTTTGGTTTTGTAATTTTTAAGATCAGCACTAAATTAAATCACTTCCTGGCACTAAAACATGCTTTCATTCATTTATTGGAATTTGGCATCGGCATTCAGAGTAAATTTGTAGTTGAGTACTCTCACACATCAAAAAACAAATTCCAATCTGGCTTCAGGGCATTGCACAGCACTGAATCTGCCCTGTTTCGGGTAACTAATGATATTTTGCTCTCCCTTGACTCTGGAAATGTTGCCATTTTAATTCTACTAGATCTTAGTGCAGCATTTGACACTATAGATAACAATATCCTCCTAAATCGCATTGAGAATGTGGTTGGCATGCAATGGCCAGTTTTAAAATGGTCTGCCTTTTATCTTAAAGAAACAACTTTGTCTGTCAGCAATGCCAAAACCTTCAGCACCCATCACATGTGGCGTTCCGCAGGGTTCCATCTTGGGTCCTCTACTATTTTCTCTGTATATGCTTCCTCTGGACTCTATCTTTAAAAAATATAATATCTCTCATCACTGTTATGCCGATGATTCTCAACTGTATCTCCCCGTCAGGACAAACAATAGATGCTCCTTCTCCTGCCTTGAGGAGATAAAATACTGGATGTCTAAAAATGTTGTTACTTAGTCAAATATTTAAAGCTGAACGAGTACTCAATTAATCAATTACTCATGCACATCTCTTATAGAAATCCACAACATATTATTATTTAATAATCATTATATAAATACACACACACACACACATATATATATATATATATATATATATATATATATATATATATATATATATATATATACGTGTATATACACAGTATATATCTATATCTATCTTTATATATATACACAGTATCTATCTATCTATCTATCAATATATACAGTATATATACGTATATATATATTAAAACAACTTATGAGTATAAGATACCTGCAAATTTATGAAGTAGCTTCATGTTGTTTTACACAAAAAAATATCTATATCCTGATCCAAGATCAGTTTAGTGAGGTTTGCACTTAAAGAAAATGAAAAATTCTGCCAATGGAACAAAATGAAATACACTTTTGTTCAAAATATAGTCTTAGAAAACAAGTCTTAATACCTTATACAGTTTTGCTCCTCAGGTAAATTTATTTTGAAGGATAGTTTTATTACAAAACAAGTCAAACATATGAATAGAACATTTTAAAGTGTAAGAGAATCAACACAATGGAAACATTCCTACTCTTTACTTGAATATGATAACTACATGCGGGTCCTACCAGTGTGAGTCTTCATGTGTTCATCAAAGTACTGCTTCATGTTGAAGTCTTTCCCACACCACTGACACATGAACTGCTTGTGTCCGATATGGATGCTCATATGAGACCGCAGCTGGTATTTGTACTGGAACCTTTCACTACAGTTCTACAACATCAGAGGCAGCATCTCAGTGATAGATACAGTTGATTAACCCTAAAATGCATATGCGGTGCAAAAACCCAGTTGTCTAATTTTTAAGACATAAAGCGGTCTGTCATCTGACACTTCAGGTATTCCTCAATTAAGGCATATCTGATCATGAGTCATGACCCATATATGTTTACTATGGTAATCAATGCAATTAGCAATTGTATTACATTTGTAATACACTGGTATTAAACTTGTAATAGTTTTATTTAAAAAAATGTGTTAATTTATGTAATTAAATGTTTACTACCATGTCCAATTTCATATTTAATACATACAGTAGTTACAGTATGTGTGTAGTATGCAAGTAGCAATAAAAAAAGTATAGCAATAAAATGAAGTTGTCATTCAGCCCTTGCTTTTATCCAGTGTGCATGACATTATACCTATTACAGGGAGAGACCTCAAGGAGCCCTCTTCTAAGTTTGTTTAAACATGCAACTTTTCTTTTTTTCCCCATTATGCCTCACCACTCCTCACTACAAATAACGTTATTCACTGTTTCACTCTTCATTTTAGTACACAAGATTGTAACTTTACAAGTTTATTACTACGTTTTTCATAAAAAAAATGAAAAAAACACTGAATCCGAGTCCATTGTACTGGTTTGTGTGGATAGGGTTGTTAAGACATTTCATGTGTTACATGTTACATGTGTTGCCCATACCACTGTTATACAGGCCTATTTATAGTCACCAAAAACTCCTCAATTTTCAATGTGTTTAATTTTTAATGTGTTTACTCTTCAGAACTGAATAAAAGATATATGAACCATTTAAAATATGAAATTATTAATACAATTACCATTACAGTTTTATAAAGAATAAGCATATGATTTTTACCTGGATCTTTTTTCGACCCACATTTGCATTTTAGGGGGGTATTTTGCATTTGCATTCTAGGGTTTAATGTACATCTGCTTATAAAATGCATTCAAAAAATATTTTAGCCTATTTTTAAGATTTACACATTTAAATTTAATAACAAATTGAATAGGGACAATGAAAGTGAATGTGGCCAATTTTTGGAGGGTTTAAACAAAGAAATGTGAAGCTTATAATTTTATAAAAGCACTTACATTAATTCTTCTGTTAAAACTTGTGTATTATTTGAGTTGTGAAGTCGTTTAAATTGTAATTTTACAGTTGTTTTAGGGCTTTTTGACATTACATCGTCATGGTAACAAAGTAGTAAAACTGATTATAACTTTACACAGAAAAGGTTTGTAAGTATTTTATCACACTAAAATCATGTTTACACGCATATCCTTTATGTCTTATGGCTATACTATTAAAACAGTGAGTATTTTAACATTCAAAAATTGGCCCCCATTCACTTCTATTGTAAGTGCCTCAATGTAACCTCGATTTTTAATTCTTTTTTTTTTTTTTTAAGAAAAGGAGAAACAAGTCGAAATACATTTTTGTGGTAATCAACATTATACCATGAATGCTGTCGATTGAGCTTTACTTGTATTGAACCCGGAACATTCCTTTATGTTTTATTAACTTAATTTAGCTAAAAATTACGCAATTCAATTTGATGGAATTATTTTTAATAAATTAATATGCGTAAATCTTAAAAACAGGCTAAAATATATTTGGAGTGTGGATTCTGGTTCTTGTGATTATTATTAATTAATACATTTATTGGTAGCACTTTATTTTACAGTTTTGTTCTACATGTACGTACTATATAATTACAACAACTACAGTAATTACTAGATTCTAACCCTAAATCTAAATCTAACCCTAACATTAAACCACATTAAGTACATGTAATTACCTAATATTACTCAGTACGTTCTTAGGTAAGTACTACTGTACTTACTGTAAGTAAACTAAAGGTACACATAATGTAAAATAAAGTGCAACCAATATATTACATTTAATTATTTATTGAACACTGGTGTCTTTTAACTCACCTCACACTTGAAGGGTTTTTCTCCAGAATGCTGCAGAGAATGCACTTTAAGAGACATGCTGCGTTTGAAGGACTTTCCACATGTCTCACAAGTGAATGGCATGTCCTTAGTGTGAGCTGCAGATAAATGCAACAACAATCACACTTACTAAAGTAAAATAACTGACTACAAACAAAAATGAACAAAAATTGATTCTATTAAGTTTTAATGAAGAAATTGCTCATTATAAATATGAGAGAAAAAGACACATCTAACTGTCTAATGCTAAAACCAAAATCAGTTGACAATAAGATGAATTGGTAGTATAAAACATACATTTCTTCGTGTCATAAATTTTTTCCACGAGGGCAGCTAGAGAAATAGCCAGTTTCTCCCACGTAAATTACATCTAATGTCATCTTATAATAAAGCACTACATTATTACTGCATTTGGTTTTACAGTGTCATGTGAGGAAGTGTCATTCGCTGCCCTGTGGACAATGGAGTGGGTTTTGTTAGAGGAAGCACTCTTGATAAGAGATTTCCTCTCTGCTGTCATGGCTGATTAAACAATACAGCCTCTGTCCTCAACTCTGTCTGCTATAGACGGTAAAGCAAGGTCACAGTGGCTGCTTTCCCCCATGCAGCAGAGAGCTGAGTACTTCACTATTGTGTTTGATCGAGCTCTGGGAAGATCAGGCTTCAGGAGATGAAAGTATCATTTGGTAAAAAAAGGTCAGGACCTGGGTGTGCTGTATTACAGTACTTCAGCCTCAAGGTTAATTTCCACTACAATATGTCTTTGTGCATTTGACAGAGCTGCTGTATTTTAGCAGCATCGTGACTGCCACCTAGCTGTGACAGGAGGAGGTAATCTTTGGTGTTATTTGGATCCATGAGTTCATTTGTTGTAATGCACAATATGGATAAAGTTTAAAGACGTGTGGCTTGATGCCTGCGAATGAAGGGCTTGAGCTGAGACACATCTTGAAGTTTAAAGGACATGAACTATTGAGGGAGAGAGAACAGGATTGGGGAAGGGATGGAGGAAGAAATGCTTGAATGAGTGAGGTGCAGGGTATTTATTTACATGTAGCATTGCGGGTTTGTTGGATTGAATTAACATGCTTCTCACAAACTTTTGTCATACAAAATTTTTGTCATACTCATACTTTGTCATGGAGACCTTGAGGTTTTGTGGACTGTGTTTTACAGAAAGTCAGTACAATTTAACACTATTCTTAAATGGAAATGTTCTGACATCAAATTAATGTTTTGAAATTGAACCTTGTACAATTTTCTGCACAGATTATTGTAACATAAGATGGATCATGACCCAGTACTCACCAACCATGTGTTTCCTGACGTGGGCCATGGTGTAGAACTTCTTTTCACAGATTTCACATGAGAACCTCTTCTCTGCATATCCATGGACAATCTTGTTGTGTTCGTGTAAAGACCAAAGCTTTTTAAAGGCTTTCCCACAGGTCACGCACTATAAAGATCAGAGGATCTAATTGAAATGCATTAGACAAAACAGTTCCTTAAGGGTTAATAGGCCCTTTCCTACCTATAGTCCTGGTACTTTTCCCTTTGTAACTTTCTAGATTAGAACTGTTATGAGGAACGGAACACCCGAAGAGACTTTTCCCATTGCATTCGCATTCACAAAATTAACCACCGTAGTGACGTCATCTAGTATCGACCTTTTTTTTGGAAAACAGGACTTTATAATTCTTAGAGTGCACTTCCAATAACTGTTTTTTTCTGAACAATGAGTATTACAAAGGGCACCTCTAAATTAATATTTAGTTCAAAGTGTATAGCTCACTTTTAAGAAATCAAATTCATTTAAATTGATGAATGAATTTGTCAAATGAACCATGACACCATACAAAAGTACAATTTCCTAATTGACCCTTCGCTAAGCTCCGCCCCCCTTAGTTACGGTCTCTTGCTCTGACAAGCACTGCAGAACTGAATGAATGGGAGATTACCATAACTGATGCTTTTTTGGTAAAATATTCTCATAAACAGAATGGATAATATTTTTTACATGGGCTGATATGAAGAGTGACATTGTAATGCATATTTATTTGAAGGTTTTGTCAAATAAATTGTTAAATTAATAGCAGAGCTGTTAATAATGTCTCATAACACTATTTATTATTGCATTTACTATGACTTGAATCAATACATTAATTAATGATCAGTTATTAGCTTTAATTTACCTTGGAGCAAATGTAGGTGTCATTGCAGATGTTATATATTTGGGAATGAGGCCTGACACATTTTAATCCAGAACATGCTCTTCTCTCAGATTTATTTAAAGATTATTTAAAAAAACGAAAGAAAAACACCACGGGTATCCTCTCTGGGTAACTCGTGTCACTATTACAAATGACCCAGCAACAACGCGTTTTTCATCTTTTTGATTATTTTGATAAAATCCCACTTAAAAGTACAGTACTTAAACACACATTACTTCCATAGGCTGTCTTTACTGTTTCTCATCCACACCTACATTTAATTCAGAAAGTATTCAGACCCCTTAATTTTTTTCACATTTTGTTATTTTGCAGCCTTATGTCGAAAATGCTTTAAATGATTTTTTTTCACATCAACCTACACTCCATACCCCATAATGACAAAGCAAAAACTAGATTTTTTATAACTTTGCAAATTTATTAAAAAGAAAAAACTGACATGACATCACATTGACATAAGTATTCAGACACTTTGCGATGACACTTGAAATTTAGCTCAGCTGCATCCCATTTCTCTGGATCATCTTTGAGATGTTTCTACACTTTGATTGGAGTCCACCTGTGGCTAATTCAATTGATTGGACATGATTTGGAAAGGCACACACCTGTCTATATAAGGTCTCACAGCTGAAAATGCATATCAGAGCAAAAACCAAGCCGTGAGGTCAAAGGAACTGCCTGCAGAGCTCAGAGACAGGATTGTGTCGAGGCACAGATCTGTGGAAGGCTACAAAATTTCGGCTGCATTGAAGGTTCTTGACTGGAACTTGAACCCAATTAAACCTCTCTGGACAGACCTTGCTGCATCATACCCAAAAACCCTTGATGCTGTAATCGCCGCCAAAGGTGCTTCAACTAAGTACTGAGTTAAGGGTTTGAATACTTATGTCAATGTGATATTTACGTTTTTTCGTTTTAATAAATTTGCAAAGTTATCAAAAATCTGTTTTTTGCTCTGTGATTATGGGGTATGGAGTGTAGATTGATTTGATTTTTTTTTAAAGCATTTTAGCATAAGGCTGAAACATAACAAAATGTGGAAAAAAATGAAGGGGTCTGAATACTTTCTGAATGCACTGTATTACACTGGCGGCCAAAAGTTTGGAATAATGTACAGATTTTGCTCTTATGGAAAGAAATTGGTACTTTTATTTACCAAAGTGGCATTCAACTGATCACAATGTATAGTCAGGACATTAATAATGTGAAAAATTACTATTACAATTTGAAATTGTACTTCTTAAACTACTTCAAAGAGTTCTCATCAAAAAATCCTCCACGTGCAGCAATGACAGCTTTGTAGATCCGTGGCATTCTAGCTGTCAGTTTGTCAAGATACTCAGGTGACATTTCACCTCATGCTTCCTGTAGCACTTGCTATAGATGTGGCTGTCTTGTCTGGCACTTCTCACGCACCTTAAAGTCTAGCTGATCCCACAAAAGGTCAATGGGGTTAAGATCCATAACACTCTTTTCCAATTATCTGTTGTCCAGTGTCTGTGTTTCTTTGCCCACTCTAACCTTTTCTTTTTGATTTTCTGTTTCAAAAGTGGCTTTTTCTTTGTAATTCTTCCCAGAAGTCCTGCACCCCCGAGTCTTCTCTTTACTGTTGTACATGAAACTGGTGTTGAGCAGGTAGAATTCAATGAAGCTGTCAGCTGAGGACATGTGAGGCATCTATTTCTCAAACTAGAGACTCTGATGTACTTATCCTCTTGTTTAGTTGTACATCTGACCTTCTACATCTCTTTCTGTCCTTGTTCGAGATAGTTGTCCTTTGTCTTTGAAGACTGTAGGGTACACCTTTGTATGAAATCTTCAGTTTTTTGGCAATTTCAAGCATTGTATAGCCTTCATTCCTCAAAACAATGATTGACTGATGAGTTTCTAGAGAAAGACATTTCTTTTTTGCCATTTTTGACCTAATATTGACCATAAGACATGCCAGTCTATTGGATACTGTGGCAACTCAAAAACAAACACAAACACAAAGACAATGTTAAGCTTCATCAACTAACCAAATAACTTTCAACTGTGTTTGTTATAATGGCAAGTGATTTTCTAGAACCAAATGATCAATTTAGCATGATTACTCAAGGATAAGGTGTTGGAGTGATGGCTGCTGGAACTGGGGCCTGTCTAGATTTGATCAAAAATGACTTTTTTCAAATAGTGATGATGCTGTTTTTTACATCAGTAATGTCCTGACTATACTTTGTGATCAGCTAAATACCACTTTAGTGAATTAAAGTACCAATTCCCTTCCGAAACAGCAAAATCTGTACATTATTCCAAACTTTTGGCCGCCAGCGTATATCGCTTCTGAAGATATGGATTACTTTTATGATTTTTGGAGCTACAAAGGTCTGATCACCATTCACTTGCATTGTATGGACCTACAGAGCTGAGATATTCTTCTAAAAGTCTTTGTTTGTGTTCTGCTGAAGAAAGAAAGTCATACACATCTGGGATGGCATGAGGGTGAGTAAATGATTAGAGAATTTTCATTTTTGAAATGGCATTTCACTGGGAAACTGCAGCCAAATGTGTAATGAAGCACATCATTTCGTTTTGCAAAAATGTTGCCATGGTCACGTAATATTCATGAGATCAGGCTGCATGAACCGCATCCCAGACTAACGTTTTAAGTTGACTCAGGTGTGGTTCAAAGCAAAAGCTTTGTGAAAACGGCCTTATAGATTGCACGCTAAAATATTGTTACTATGTCTACATGGAGATCTGTGTATCTACCTGTATGCTTTTCTCACAGTTGGTCTGATGGTGCAGTAGTAGCTCACTCTCCAGTAAAAAGCGTTTGCCGCATTTGTTGCAGATCTGCATGCGGTTGTGAGTGACGTTCATGTGCTTCTCCAGATACCAGCGGTTGTTAAAAATGCGAGGACACTTCTTACAGGAAAAGTGTTGCTTTTCCTCAAGCTTTACTTTCTGGCCCAGGCTCTCCTGCTCTTTTCTCCTCTTCCTCCCCTCAACTCGCTCTGCTAATGTGGAGCCTATTAGCGTCTGTTTCATGGCGACAGCCGATTCTACACCTGTTGATATTCGTGTGGCACGTCGTGGTCTTTCCATGCTGGTACGTCCCACAACTGAAATGTTGAGGTTGTTGTCCTCCTCATCTTCCTCATCTCCATCCTCATTATTGCTGCAATTTTCCAACTCTTCCTTTTCAGGTTCATACTCTTCTTCTTCCTCACCAACATCTTCATTATTGCTTTGTTCCTTGCCCTCCTCCACACCAGAAAGGTTGCTGTGATGGTGGACACGGAGGCCAGAGGTGCTTGAGGTGATGCCCTTCCCATCAGATCCTTTGGAGACATTCAATGTTTGGTTGTTGAGATTGACCTCCACAATGATCTGCTCTCTGTTAAAGGAGACCGAACTATCCTGGAGTCCAGATTCATTCAGACCAGCTCCTCCCTCCACTGTGTATAAGCCCCGTCCTCCTCCACTAGCCCCTCCCCCTCCACTGTCATCCTTTTTGTAGAAGTGCTTGGACTGATGGCTGGGATTAACTGAAAGGTGTGTTGTCCTGCTGTCCTCTACAAGCAATGAAAAAGTACCATTTCCTTGCTGTGTGTACATCTTCTCAAGCTCTTTCATCTTCATCTCTCGATGCATCTGATTGTCCTCACCCTCTGTGTTAGCCATCTCTGGGGCAAGTGATTGGCTGTTGAAGAGCTTGTGACATGAGCTTGCTAGATTACTCATCTGTAGAACAATGTAGAAGGATTGTAGGATGTAGAAGATGGTGCTGTCACTCACCAGCAGCCTGGAGGTACAGATGAAGTTAAGGAGATTCAAGCCCTGGATAGTCAGCACCTCAAAGGCAAGGTTTATGTGGTACAGTGAGAAGAGGGCCTGGAAGAAGGGGCTATGGTCAGCTAGCACACCCTTGTGGGCAGAAAACGTACTGTGTTGGCACTCCAGCACAATGTCCACGTCGTACAGGCAAGGTTGGTAGAGATGATGCTCATTCAGCCTGTCCATTAAAAAGGTACAGTTTTGTGCTGCATCCTCTACCGGAGAGAACTTGGCAGTCTTCTTCACTATGAGCTGCAGGAGAAAATGTATATTAATTTTACAAGCAAATTATCTACAAAAAATAATAATAACAGGATTAACAGGATGATTATATCTTCTTGGAAGAAAATAGAACAATTACATATTTTAGCTAATAACTAGATATGCATTTCCAGAAGGAAATTCCATTGCTTGTAAGACTGCAAAAAAAGTACTGTTTTAGGAATATTCCAGGTTCAATACAAATTAAGTTCAATCAACAGAATTTGTGGCATAATTCTGATTACCACAACTTTTTTTTTTTTACTTGTCTCTCCTTTCCTTAAAAAAATCAAAACTCTGTTTTACAGCAAGGCACTTACAATGGAAGTAAATGGGGCCAATCCGTAAACTTTCAAATACTCACGTTTCAAAAGTATAGCCACAAGACGTAAACTATATGTGTGTTAACATGATTCTAGTGTGATAAAATCGCTTACTAACCTTTTCCCTGTAAAGTTACTTTCAATTTTACAACTTTGTTGCCATGACGATGTAATGTCAACAAACCCTAAAACCTTAACGACCATAAAAACAATGATTTAAACAACTATCCAGCTCAATACAACAACAAATAATACAAGAGCTTTAACAGAAGAATAAATATAAGGGCTTTTATAAAATTATAAGCTTCACACTTCTGCCTTTAAAGATTGGCCCCTTTCACTTCCATTGTAAGTGCCTCACTGTAACCTCGACTTTCACCTTTTTTTTTTTCTTTTTTTTTTAAAAAAGGAGGGACAAGTCGAAAAATAATTTTTCTTTTTTTTGTGGTAATCAACATTATGCCACAAATGCTGTCGATAAAGCTTAACTTGAACCCAGAATATTCCTTTAATATTTTAGAACTGCACATCTTGTTTTCTGTCGGCTGTAGGCCTACATGAGAACCAACACATAATGCTATCGATCAGGGGTCGGCGACCTTTTTGATATGAAGTGCCATTTTCCTTGTTAATCACTGTGCAGTTTTGTAGTTCAAGTTTTGAGAGTAACAATTATTGAGTGCGTTTACATGCACACCGATATGCTGAAACTGTCAAAAATCAGCTTATTCAAATAAATCAGAAAATGCAATAAAACTGCATTTACATGAAATTTGAAATAATGGGGGTATTCTCTGTTTTTGATATCAAAATGCAAAGAGGCATGCACGCAACACCTCGCACATTGGGTAAGCTGGTAAGAGTGCAGGTAAAGGTGTTTACATGCAACGTAAAATCTGGATAATGGGCCTGTGTCAACTTGTTTATGCTTAACTTTTTGACCTTACCCCAATAAAGGAAAGCTGTTTAAGCATAATAGGTGTAAGATTGTGCATGTAAACACCCTCAATGTGGTTTAAGGAGAGTGTATGTTGGGTTGAAAAAGTTTGATAGCGGTATCTTTTTATTTACATCAAGTGTCTTTCTGAATGCAAAAAACAACAAATAAAACAAGAAAATATAGGCTGTCATCCATTCAACAGTACAGCGCAACCTAGGCAAATCAGACATACTTGATCTGGGCCACAGTATGAGTGGCTTGTGATGAATGAATGGATTGCATGCATTGCACTCGCAGTTTCGCCGTTTTCATCACAATTTAATAGCATTTAACTGTAAATAAAACAAAGTAGATTGACATGCAGGTGCGAGGGACAATATATAAATAAAATACAACTGAACATACTCCTCCACTGGCTGTTGCTCGTGTGCTCGTGTGATTATCCCTCAACGTGCCAATGGTGGCACGCTTGCCATATGTTGCCGACCCCTGCTATAGATGATTAGATTGATGCAAAAAATAAAAGACAAATCACAATTAAGTATGCAAATAAATGCATGAATGAATAGCTCTCTCCAGGTATTATCGACCTCCTTGGTCTGTATGTTACATGTTCCTAGCTGAATTAATTACAGAACATTGTGGTGCCTTGCAAGCAGTGGAAAAAATAATAGTAACTATATATAAAGGTGAAAGAAAATGATCAGAATGTGTAAATCTTTAAAGCAATTTTTTTTTGTACAAACTAATCTCATTCAAAGCAGCCTTCAAGAAAAAAAGTCCACTGGAAAGTGAGACAGACAGATGCTAGTGGAGCATGCAGATATGCCCTCCCCTTCTGCTCCCAAGGTTGGCTTATTTTAGATCGGAAAGGACAAAGTTTCGATCTGGACAGCATCTCTTTAGAAACACCACAGAGAAAACGGAAATGGACAAAGAGAAAGAGAAGCAGCAAGCAAAAAGAGAAAAAAGACAAACCAGAGAGGAGAGAAAAGAAGCATCTAAAAGGCACATTTATATTCACCCAAATTATTACACAAAAACATCTAAGTGGTGTACAGGATGAAGTCCTTATTTAAAATCTAATCATATCCATTTACAGACGTGAACTGTGGCCAAACCCCTGCAAGTAAACAACTGTCAAAATTCTTGCTGAAACACAGATATAAACAATAACAAATGAATTAGAATGCTACTGGCCTGGGAGCACTTCTGGTATTATTACCGGACACTTTAAATAAGGCTCTGAGTTAACATATTTTCTCAAATAACGTCAAATGTTTACCTGAAGTGACCAGGGCCGGCCCAGGCACTGTTGGCGCCCTAGGTGAGATTTTCGATTGGCGCCCCCCAGATCAAAATCACTGAGGGTGCTTCTGAAAATAGTGGGGTTGCTCTGTATAAAGTGGAGATTTATCATAATTACAAATTTTTTAATAGATTAAATCATGTTTAATCATGCTACTAAAACAATATACAGAACAGTTTTTCATGTACAAAACATTTATTGCTTAGTTTTTTTTCCCCCACATTATCTGTCGCTGAAAATGACAGCAAAAAAAAAAAAAGATTAGGACATACATTGATGCAGCATTTTGTGTGTTCACAAAAAACAGGGATTTTTGTGTGTTTGCTGGGATTCAAGGAAATCTGCTTGTCAATTTACAATATTAGTCTTACATATTAAATTGAGGGTGGTGCAGTTCAGGGGAGTGCAATTATTTTGGTACAGGGGCCACATCAGCCGTTAAGTAGATCCTGGAATAAAGAAGATAAAAAGTTCTACATAGTTGTATCTTTTAAGCCTAGAAGTAGTAGTGCACTCAAGTGTATACAGACTGATGGGACCATTCTGCGATTGCTTGAAGTTTTGCTGCTACTTTTCTATCATGTGTTAGTAAAACTGAATAAAGGCTGAGTACAATTATTAATTGTTTATTTTACCATACTTCAATGCAGTGGTAATTTAGAATTCAATTTAATACTCTACATCAGGAGTCTGGTTTAATAGTAAAATAATATATTCGGAAATTATAGATTCTAAAAGCTTATATTAATGTTTGCTACAAAGTGGACAAAGTTATTTTATTCTCAAAATATTATCAACCTGTTTACACACTCATGGGTCATGATGTGCGTCTCGTCGTCTCGTTTGTCTGGCATCCAATTCAGCACATAACTGAATAAAACAGGCTGCATGACACTAGATCTATTGGGATTTTCCAAAAGTTCATCACTGAAAAGGTTTGCTCGCAGACTTGGCACTAAACAGCACACGCAGCCTCACGAATGGACACGGAGTGGCTGCATCACACTTTTCTTTTAGCATAATATTGCACTATTGAGCGCTAAGTATTTTATTTTTTTCGAAGAGGAGAGAGAAAGCGCACACTCCTATACATGTTTGCCAGATTGCATAAATTAAGTATGACATAAGGCGAAATATTTCCTATTTGTGCATGTATAAATCTCTGATTGGGGTTTTGCATCTATTATCTGGCAACCCTGAGCATATTAAAAGTTTGTGGATGCACGATAGGCACAAAGCCAGATAAATGAAATATCTAATAAAAAACGTTCATGATAAATTGATCCGCGGGCAGTAGTTTGCCCTGGTCTGCAATTGAGGATGCTCTAATGGCATTTTCCACTGCACGTTACAGTTCGACTCGACTCAACTCTGCTCGCTTTACTTTTCTGAGCTTGCTTTTCCACTGCAGTTTAGTGCAGCCTTAACGTGGGTGGGATTATAGGCTGCGCCACCTCTTCGCGTTGCCCCATCCAGCTCTCGTTGGATCCTCTCCTTGGCTACTAACGAGAGGAACGTTTACACCTCATTTATTGACCACGGCGTGGTTTTGCGCACAGCCATTTATTTTTACAATTCGAAAGTCGCGTGAACAAATGATACTGCTATCGCTGTTGTTAACTTTAAAACTAGCAGGTTGATGTCCTGTGTCACAAATCCAGTGACGCTGGTAGTGACGATTCTCTCTGACCAATCAGTGATCTGCAGGGTTTTGACATCACATTCAGTATCGGCTCGGCTCGCTTGGAACCTCGACCGAGGTGGTACTAAGAAAAGTATCAGGTACCAGGTACTATCCACAGTGGAAAACCCCCAAAAAGTGAGCAGAGTCGAGTCGAGCCGTACCGTGCAGTGGAAAAGCCCCATAAGGTTCGTTTGAGGGTGCTTAGCATGAATGCTAAAGACTACAGTCCTAATCATGGTCTCTTTTAAAAGAAGACACTTAGGAGTTTTTTGGTGAAGTGAAAGCAAGCAGCAATATAACTGAAATTATAACAACATTATAGAAGCTTACGTTTATTTTAAAGAAAATAAACTGCACTTAACTTGCACTAAACTTAAATAAAACAAGCAAACACGGCCCACAGTGTCCGTGCCAGTTAAGAGGTTCTAAATAAGCTATTTCAAAGTAGTAAATAAACATCAATGGCTGACATGAACAGTCGTTAACTTGTGATTGTTACCTTTATATTGCTCTTTTTTTCTGCATATTTTGTTTCTTTTTTTACTAATTTTGTCCACATATGATAAGGATCCGATTATAATATAATCGTGTAGCGCTAGTGCTCAATATATGGGCAGAGGGGCACAAAGTCGTCACAAGAGGGCGGGCTTCCGACAAAAAAAAAACCAAAACAATTCCCCTCAGCGGAGAAATCTGGAATAATCAATAAAGCTGTTCAATGAAGCTATCTACGTGACCTGCGGACAAGGTAAGGATTTCTTTTTTTGTGTTACTAATTTGCAATTCGTTTTGGATTAAAGCATCTAAATGACTAAATGGAATAGTAAATGACTTGCGCAGCTTAATGAATTATAATGGGAGCGATCTATAGTCACTTTTAGAGTTCTGCCTATCAAACTTACAATTAGTTGGCATAAATCTTGTTCACATATCAGAGATAAGATGTGTGCTACAGTTTTTAGTACTGCACGTACTCAGCCATCTCACTTCATTGCAGCGGTTCATGCGTCTATTTGCTGTTGCTTTTTCAGAGATCTAAACACTTTCATTTCCATTAGTTCCAGGCACCCAGGGAGCATGCAGCCTCCGAACAACATGGTCCACATTTTAATAAATTATATTTTATGACAATCATTTTAACGTTAATAAAGTTAATCGTGTTAAAGTCACTTGAATGAAGCGCATTTCAAGTAGGAAATGTTCAAGAAACAAAGACGTCACTTCCTTAAATGGTCTAAATCTGTCTGGCCTATGGTGGAACACCACGCTCTGAAATCAATGGTAAGCATATGCATTTAAGCCAGAAAAATATTGTTTTTATCAGATCACAAGGAAGATAGACAATATTCTTTCCTCCTCTCCATTCTTTGAAGAGTTTGCAGATTCTGGGGTGGATTATCAATCAGATGGAGTAAAAACCCAACTACTAAACACCCAGAACACCAAACCTATTTTAAGTGAGTTTAAACAGAGAAGAGTATGTGCACTTCCTCTGGATAAATAAAATGAAACATTGTTTTTTTCTTTCAAAACAATCAGCCCAGTTATTTGTGTCAAATGCAAAATTAGCAACATGCAACATTTCTGTAAGGGACCGTTCACACCAAATAACCAAATAGAGTTTTTAAACATGCACTAGATGGAGATCTTTGATCAATATATTGTGTTTCGCTGTTTTTTTCAGAATCTAGCACAAGAGCACTGCATTTTTAAGATGCTCTGTCAAGTTAAAAGAGCTTCCACTTTTAAAAATGTGTCTTAAGACACCTGCATTTTCATTTGTTGCAATGTAAGGCTGTCAAAATCAAATG
The DNA here is from genome assembly GCF_019703515.2 of Myxocyprinus asiaticus. Classification (NCBI taxonomy): domain Eukaryota; kingdom Metazoa; phylum Chordata; class Actinopteri; order Cypriniformes; family Catostomidae; genus Myxocyprinus; species Myxocyprinus asiaticus. The sequence continues at coordinate 21,192,889 of NC_059387.1, forward strand.
TAAAATTTTAATATGAATTGAATTTAAGATAAAAATACTGAATGCTAAAATGAGCATTTCAATTCTGGATATGAGTCAGGTACTGATCACGACTTACATTATTCGGCTAAAACAGAGGCAGTATAACAAATAAATCAGAACACGGTTATCTCGAGGTGCGTTTAAAGGTCAAATTTCCTTTTAAATTGACATAGTGGCCAGGTTCAGAATTGCATATTACCATACTATAACTATTTCTGCCATAGACAGATATGGCAGAAGTAGTAAGAGTAGTAGGGTTGCCACGGTGTACTGTGTTACTGGTTTTACACAGTATAAGGGACAACACCGGTGTGAACTTTTATACCAGTGGAAACATTATGAATGGAACTTCCAATATCAATATAATAGCCTAACGAATAGAATAGCCTTAAATAAAGAATAGTTGCATAATGTAGAGTTTGCAACCCATGATAAATGAACCTAAATAACGCACTGAAAGCCAGATGTTCTTTACCAATGTATCAAATCACACAGGCAGCAAAGTACACGCACTGACAGAAGACGTTTAATTGCAGGTAGCGAATATAATGTGCATGGTGTTTAAATGTACGACGTCTCGTATTCGGAATGACACAAGAAATGCTGTTAGACACACAGACACGCGCTTGAAGAAACACACTTTATTATATTTTTAAGAACAGATGACAGAAAAGCCTTCTAGGTGCATGTCTGACGTGCTGATTGTTGGGAGGTGTGCAGTCTCATGGAACATGCGTATGTAAAGTGTTCTCACTCTTTCTTTGTTTCAGTCTTCTGATTTTTTTTTTTTTTTTTGCAAGAATAATATTGTCTATGAGAATGCTGCAAATGACTTCAGACCATCCCAGCTCAGGAGCTGCTTTGAATTCAGTTCACTTTATTTCCACAGAGCAGTTCGTTGTGAGTGCAACTCTGCAGGGTCACTTTATATATAGCTTATAAACAAGGGCGTAGATTAGGCATGAGCATTGGGGGGGTTGCAGCACGAAGCATTTACATATTTCCATTGATAATGGTATAAATAATGGGGAGGGTGGGGTTGTACTTGCTTGTTTTGATTATTGGGGTTGAGCTGTGTTAAGCAGATTCCCCCTGGAATCTATGCCCCTGCCTATACATCTGTGATTAAATCATAAAATAATACAAAAACACATTCACCTTGAACCATGATTTATATTTCAGTGATTATTATCATCATTATAATTATTATGTTTACATTTATAATTGTTTTTAGATGTTAATATGTATTAGTAATTTTCCGCCATTGTCATAGACAGATACTTGCCTGAATGTAAATGGAAAGGTGGTTATATATATGTTGTTGTTTTTTACCACTTTGCTTTTTTGTTTCATTTGAAGTGCAATTTGAATTTAGAAATGTCTTTGGTTAGTTTTTCGTTTTTTTAAATAAATGAATTTAATCTCTGAGCCTGGGGGTTGATGATGTAATTGGATATTGTGATAAAAATATATATATATATATATATATATATATATATATATATATATATATATATATATATATATACACACATACATATATACAGTTGTGCTCAAAAGTTTGCATACCCTTGGAGAATTGGTAATATATGTACCATTTTTAAAGAAAACATGAGTGAGCAGGCAAAACACATTTCTTTTATTTCTTATGGGATTCATATTCAACTGTAGGTTATAACAGAATGGCACAATCATAAAACAAAACATGGCAACAAAGAAAAAAATGAAATTCTTAATACTGTGTATTGCCCCCTTTAGCATCAATGACAGCGTGCAGTCTTTTGTAATAGTTGTCTATGAGGCCCCAAATTCTTGCAGGTGGTATAGCTGCCCATTCGTCTTGGCAAAATGCCTCCAGGTCATGCAAAGTCTTTGGTCGTCTTGCATGAACCGCACGTTTGAGATCTCCCCAGAGTGGCTCGATGATATTAAGGTCAGGAGACTGTGATGGCCACTCCAGAACCTTCACCTTTTTCTGCTGTAACCATTGGAGGGTCAACTTGGCCTTGTGCTTAGGGTCATTGTCGTGCTGGAACGTCCAAGAGCGTCCCATGCGCAGCTTTCGTGCAGAAGAATACAAATTGTCTGCCTGTATTTTCTGATAACATGCTGCATTCATCTTGCCATCAATTTTCACAAGATTCCCTGTGCCTTTAGAGCTCACACACCCCCAAAACATCAGTGAGCCACCACCATGATTCACAGTGGGGATGGTATTCTTTTCACTATAGGTGTGTGTGTGTGTGCTCAGACAGGTGTTTTTCAGCCCTGTTGACAGCACTTTTGCACTGCATTTAGCTTTTTTAACACAAGTGTTAAAACACAGTGCACCTCCAAGAAGTTGCAATGTGGGACAATTTAGTGCAAACATTCATTCTGAAAGCATGTCCACTTCTCTCTGTTTTAATTTAGATATCAAAATTACTTAACCTTGAAAACGGACGTCATTTAAATTAAACAGTGTAATGTCTACCCTGTGTTATGCATATAAACAAGTACATGCACACATAGAATTCAAGTAAAAACAAAATGGAAAACAGGGTTCCTCATTTTTAATCAGATTTTCTTAAAACATGACCTTGACAAAACCTTGTTTTAAAGAAACTAGCACTATCAGAAACATGGGTAGTGTATCGCTTCTCATTAGGGTCCATAAGGCTAAGTTTATTGTACAGCAGAAACTGCTCTTGCTCCATTCCTGCAATGACAGAAGGTGACTCAGGGCTGCTGGCTAGCCCAGCTGGTATGCACTTGGCAGAAGACATGCACCACAGTGCCAGGCAGCATAGAGCAGAACATGAGGGGGGGGGGGGGGGGGCATACACTCAGTTGACTTTCACTTCTGTGAAACTGTCTGCCTTAATGGCAGAGGATGGACTGAAACATAATTACAGTAAGTTAATTACATTGTTTACTGTTCCTCCAAAAAAACTAATCTCAAAGATTCAGTAGTGCTGTTGGTTTAAAGAGACTGTACACCCAAAAATGACAATTCTGTATTATTTACTCTCCCTCATGCAGTACCAAACCCCCTTTATTAGTAGATTTATGACTAATTTTGTCCTTTTTTGGAGCACTTGAGGACAGAATTTTCAGTTTGGGATAAAGTATTCCTGCATTGGAATGCTACTATATTCCCTTAATCGGATATCTCTGGATGCCTTCACAGAAAACTGCACTGAATTGAAGGGCCTGAGCACTTGTAACAATGTAGCCACTGTAAAGGCCACTGACCAACCACTCAACATCAACTTTTGATGAAATGCTCACATTTACAACAACCTTACAGTATCTCATACTGCAATACAAACTAAACAAATTATAGTAACAAGCCACAGGAATTCAAGAAAACTATAAGCAATACAGAAGTCATGAGTTTTATGTGTTGAAAAGTAGAGAACTGAAAACTGAAACAGAGCTATCAATATTGCAATAAGAGATTCTTAGGAAGTGCTGTTCACAAAAAGGAAATTTTTTACCAAAATTGTGTCTCTGAGTCAGAACTGGTAACTTGAGTCAAGCTAAGCTATGTAGTTTTCCTCTCTACTGTTAGCACAGACCCCAGGGCACAAGGAGAGGGAGGCCATCACTCTCAGGCGGAAGACGGAAATATGGAAATGCTGACTCAGCAATGCTTTCCCCCCTCAGCATGATCCTAACAAGGGCTCAGAGTAGGGAGACTTGAGTGACATCCTCAAGAACCAGAGCAGGCACCATGCCAGCCTGAATCTTCCTCAGATTTTGGAAGAGACAAAGCTATAGGATGGAATATCAGCGTCGCTGTTCAACACAGATCTGAACAAACACCCACTAAAGCCTGACTCAGCATAAAGCTACAGCAGACTTCAGGGGAAAGAGAGTGATACAGAGAGAGACTTTTCCACGGGATGTTAGATCAATTTGGGACAACTGAATTGGATAGAGTGTTCACAAAAACAGTCAATAGAGAATTTGTTTCCAAGCAACTGACTGCAGCACTGATTTTTCAGTTATTGAATCAGCAATAACATATGTAAAGAACTGAAGGTGTGCCCCCTTTTGAACAATTAATGGAATAGTTTACCCAAAAATGAAATAATTTACTTCACCTCATGTCGGGACAGAATCAATATTGTGATTTCAGACTTGGCGCGACATGTCTTGATGTGCCAAGTTTGAATATGCGCAAGCAAGAATGAGATTAAAGAGCTACAGCAAGATATTTTTGGTTCTTAAATATTGGTCTGTTCGCCATACAAAGTTATAAGACTTTAGAAGGTTTGGAATATACTGTCTCATTGTATGACATGTTTTATGGTGCTTTTTGGAGCTTGACAGCCAAAGGTCACTATGTAATATCCACTTTTCATATTGGTCCTGATTGATACAGATTTTGCAATTTGATTCAATTCCGATTCACAAGCTCTCGATTCGATTTGATTCCCATTTCGATTCGATATGGATTCACATGGGTATATTTCAATTATAATTTTGCCATTTTTCCATTTTGCTTACATATGAGAGCATTTCTCTCACAGGTAATGCTGTTAATTATACAGGACCTTCTAACTAGGTACATTATGAACATTTAAATTTTACAAATTATATTTTATTAGTTTTTCATCATTTTGGTCACATTTTGGATTTTTAAAAATGAACAAATCCATTTATTCAATCAATAAATAACATATTTAAAGTATTATTTTTGTTGCATATTTACTGTTTAATTGCAGAATTTGTACTGTTTACAAGTAAAAAGAGTGTCTGTAAATGAGCGCATGTTAACGAGAGACACTCGTATGGCTTTATCTCATCTGTGTTATGCATGATTAGTATGAAAAACTACATACAAACAATGTGGAGTTGTTTTTCTCAACAACTGACTGTAGGGAATAGAAAGGGTATTAAAAGAGACATTATTCAGTGACAAATGGGTCACATGGATCTCGTCTTTGGACACGCATTACACGGAACAACTTTTACTCTCAACACACCGTGAAGGGATTTTGCTGCTGAACACTCCACCACTATCCTACACAATCACTGGTGAGTGAAATCTAAACAATTAGCAGCCAGTTGCCAAATATATACATTTTAGCCACATAGCAAATTTTGCAATTTGGTTGCAAACATGAGTGATTTCCTCACATTGTAGTGGAGGGTTTCGCATAAAGTAAAAGATCAATCTTATGATTTTAGAATATCAAGATCATTCAAATAAAGATTGGAATGCATCGGAAAATCAACATTTTACCCACCCCTCACTCTGTCAGGGTTTATTTTGCACACACACACACACACACACACACACACACACACACACACAAAACGGCTTACAGTACATTATTCTGCTTGTTATACAACTAATAAATAAATAAAAAAGAAACATTTATATGAGTTTAAAGACTCAAGTACTCCAGAAAGCCATGGAAAAGAACAGTTTAAAGGGATAGTTTTATTAACTTATTAATCCTCTCAACACATAACCAAAGAAAAACATTTTCAGTAACTTAATAATAAAAACTTAATAGTATATCCACTACACACTGAATGGCAACAGGCCTCGTTTAACCTTCAGCTAAACTTCCTGAGACATTTGCCCACTCTGTAATAATGAAAAACAAGCATTATCATGGGAATCTAATCAGGCCACTATTAAAGAGACGAGAGAATAATCGCTGTCCTCCTGCTCTCTGGATTCCTTCACTTCCTGTGCTGCCAGCCTGAGGGATGTAGTGCTGCAGAATGCAGAGCTGCAACTGTCTGGCATTGTTTCCTCATCAATCATACACAGATGGCACAATGACTTGGCATCTGGAGTCTCTCTGCCCAAGAAAATTTGCACAATTTGGTATGACATGCATTTTCAATGGTGCACTGAAGAAAGATTGGATCTGGTATGGTAAAAAAAAAAAAAAATTTAAGAATAAATAATCAATGGAATGAAAAGCTTTGCTTTAAAAACACTTAAAAAACTAGGTTAGTGTGGACAATGGCTAGTTGTCACACAAAGAAGTTGTGACTTCAATGGCTAATTTTCAGTAACTATAAGGTTTTGAGCCAAACGTCCAGTTAAAAAAATGTATGTTTTCTCCAGCAGTGGTTTTGTATTTTGGTTTAAAATACCTAATTTAAAACCCTCTTAACTAAAATTCCAGTGTACTCAGATTTTTGATTTAGCTATTAGGTAAAGTGAAAATAAAACACACTGTACATGCAGTCAACTATATATTTCAACCGAATGGTTGAACAGTGTTCTCAGGACAAAAGTATTTTTCATAAATGTCAGGTTTGAACAAATTATCAGATGTGTTTTTAAAAGTTATGAATTCATAGTATTTGTTAATTGTCAAATTTTAGAACAAAACAAATATGCATATTTATTTTATGTTACCTTTTAACTTTTTTGAATTGTGTTTTGTTTTATAACTGTTTTACTCTTTGGGTGATTCTAACGAAAGCTGTCAATAAAATGTATTTTTAGGGCCACTATGATTTTTTACATTGTGGAATTATTTTCATGACAGTTACTTAGATTCCCCCCCCCCCCCCCAATTCTAATTACCGCAATGAAAAAAAAGGTAATTATCTCATTACCGCAACATGAAAAAAAATATTATTCAAATTGTAAAGTATTTATAAATTATAGCAGTACTCCCTTGGTACATGGTACTGCCTTTTATTTTCGCTACTGTTATATAGTAAACATATTTGTTATTTAGCAGTAGTATTTATTTAGCTATTGAGAATAACATAGAATAACAGTAATGAGAATCATCATTAAAAACAGTGGAAAAACTAAAAGTAAAATGTCCAGACGTGTCACAGTAATGAGAATTAGGGGGGTAAAATGTGCTTTCCGCAAAATATAATATATACCGTATATATTTTTTAAACACTTTTTTTTTTGGTATTGATTTGGGATTAAATATGACCAGTGCATTTTCCTGAGAGGTTTAGTGAGAATCACCTGTTTTTGCTTAAAAGCTTAATAGGCTATATAATGGCTGATTCCATTGTGACAACTTACCCCCTACAGCAGGGTTTGGCAACCTATGGCACACATGCCAATGCTGGAGGGGTAATCACTGGCACGCCAGCAACGGCGAGAGAGGAGTAGACTACTTTATTTATATGAAATGCCACACCTGCATTCCAATCTACATCTTGATGTAATCCTTTCTCATGATCACACAGCGTGTTTTCATGAGCTGAATATGAGGCTAAACAAAAAGTAAAAATTTTTAGAGACTGCAGTATACCCAACAGACTTGTGCAGCGCGTGCAAGCCATTCACGCATCACGAGCCGGCAGCGCTTCACTTTCGGTTAATCAAGTGAGTAAACATGTCCACTTTGCTTCAGTCAGGCTGCATGGATGACAGTCTACATTCCATGTTTCATTTGTTTCTTTTTGCTTTCAGAACAACACGTCATGTAATAAGGAAAACACCACTATTAATCCTTGACATTTCCAACCCAGCATACAGGTACACCCTCCTTAAACCATAGTCACACTCAAAATTACAATAAATGATTAAAAGAGAAAATATAAACCCACATTGTGTGGTTCAAAAATTATACCTGGACATGAAGTGTTAGGATTTTGCAGGTTCGATTTACCGAAAAGGGCTAAATAGTTGATTGGCTTGTGACGCGCAAATGGCTTGCACATGCAGTGCGAGTCTCGTCACACTTTAATAGTGTTTAGTCTCCCATTCAGCTAATGAAAACACACTGTGTGATCATGAGGAAGGATTACATCAAGATGTAGATTGGAAAGCAGGTGCGGAAAACTTCATATAAATAAAACAGACTGCTCCTCTCTCGCTGTTGTTTACGTGCTAGTGATTACCCCTCTGCATGATTTAGAAAAATGTATAACATAATATAAGAAATATTTAAGATTCCACACAAATTCATGATCAGTACTCAAATAAGCAAAACATTTTTTATAATTTTGTACAAAAGCACAGGTTTTCTTTCATTATAGCACTTTCACAAGATTTGAAAATTTTCACTCAAACTGTTTTATATCAGCTGATAATATCATTTGTAATGAAAAATAAATTAAAAATGCAATTTTAAAAATTAAAATAGAAAAATGCAAAATAGAAACTCAAACTTCGGAAAATCACATACATGCGCATTATATATTTTTTGGGTGGCCGCGACGGCACAGCCATTGACCAGGAAAATAAAAAATGGCACTCCATGTCAAAAAGGTTGCTGACCCCTGCCCTACAGTGTGACAATATACCCCACTATTATCTTTTTTTCCCCCCAGGGTACTAACATAGGAATTTTGTTAAATGGACAATAAGACCTTCAAAAATAAACTATACTTTAAGAAATGTTCACAAAAGTTAAAAGTGTGACATTTAGCCCTGAATAGATATTGTGTGTTCTTGAGGGGGAAAGTGTCTCAGTCTCGTCTTCCAATCAAGAGCAACTTTTGTAGTTCTACTTTTGAACCCCCATGAACCCATCGCGCCCTGAGATGAGCAATTTTCCAAGGTGAAGGAGCCATCCTCAGAGGACAGAGAGATGGGTGAGACAGAAAAACAGATGCCCTATGTGTCTGTGTAATCATGCTCAATGCCTCCACCCTCCAGAATCCAATCAGGATCCACATCCAGTGCTGACCTTGAGCTAGACAGACAAGCACTTACAGCCCTCACAGAGGTACAAAAATGACTTAAGGCCTATGTGTATGTGTGTGTGTGTGCACTGCTGTAAATTAACAAGCTATGTTTCAATTATGAATGTGTTTGTGTGAGAGAGACAAAGAGAGGTAACAATACATCTAATTTGCAATATGTTTTCAAGTCTGATATTTATTGGAGCTGAGTAAGGTAAAACAGTGAGCATTAAAGTATGTAATAAATACTGTATGGTAAGACAAGGGCACACAGCAGATAAATATGAATGACAATTAGGGAGCTATAATAAAATAATGCTCATAAAGCCAGTGACACCCTCTTTGCCTGTATTAAAGGAATATCCCTGGTTCAATACAAGTTGAGCTCTATCAACAGCATTTGTGGCATGCTGTCAATAACCCCATAGAGTAATTTTGAGACTTGTGATCAGATTTGTAAAAACAAACAAAAATTGTGTCATACACTTACAATGGAAGTCTATAGAGCAAGGCGTTCCAGGAAGTTTAAAAGGAGATTATATTTTTTGTCAAAGAGATTCATCTTTTATCACACTAGTCTCATATTAACACATCTAATGTTTAAATCTTATGACTATTTTTTTGGAATCTGTATGAATTTTAATGTTTATCCTGGTGCAATACCTTGGCCCAGAGTTTCACTGGAAGTGCATTATTTGCAAGTTACTAGAAACTGAAGAACACGTAAAAAAAAAAACTCTTGGATACCGATACAGGCATTTGAGTCCTGCGAGCCAGCACAGCAGATAATTATACACTGTCAGATTGCTGCCAGAAACCAGATCATTACTTTCAGTGAGAAAACCTCCTGAACTATAACACCTGCTATTACACATGCCAGTCCAATGCAAAGGGCGGTCTAGTGCTCCTCACATCACATGTTTGACTAGTACTGAATAATAAGGGGTTTTAAACAGAAGCAAAGACCACCAAAAAGCACCACAGTTTACAGTAAATTTCCATAAGAGAAATCTGTTCCCGTGCTCTCAAGGATTTCCTCCTAAACTATTTAAAAATGTAAATATGCAAAAAAGATGCTGTATTATAGAAACCTGCATGTTTATAAATGATTATTATTACTGTATAACCACAGAAGCACCGTGCAAATTAACCAGATAAAGACAATATTTCTCATATCGTAGGTTAGAAAATATCACTGAAAGAAAGACGCTATCCTTCCATCTAATTACCAAGTTCAAGCAGAATATGTGATTACTGATGGAGCTCCCCTGTCAGTTGTTTTTCAGGTTCAACAGCTAATTAATGGCATATTGGACTGGAAGTCTATAAATGCTCTTTGCTAAGGAGGAAACAAACCCAGGATTACTCACCTTCCAACAGTTTTAGTGATGCAGGAGCACACAGCAGGAGTTTCTAAACGGCCAACAAATACTTCTCAGGGAAGTCCTCATCGGTATCGGCTGTGAGATAAAATTCACAAGAATTCAATCAATATATTTGGAAATTGGAAGGCTACAACTAGTACTATGCCAGTTTAAATTGAAATAATTTTTATGGCAGCAATAAGGTGATATTTTTAAAGTATCTCTCCTAACCTTTGAATACTGCAACCTTCTTACAACATTTATTTTATTACATGGCACAAGGGAATGTCAATGATTCATTGCATTTTCCTGTGCCAACTGAGGCAGATAAATTTTGAAGATTTCCCATTTCCATCTATATGTTAATGCAACCAAGGGCAACAGAATCACAGTTTGAAATATTATGTGCCAAGCGGGGCATGAAATTGAGCCAGACAAACAAACAAAGGATTTTACCTCTCATGCATCTGCCTCTAATGAAAAGTGTGACAGTAAATTCACAGTCAGAACCATTAACTGACACAAAAAAGCTATGTGAGATCACTATGACAGCGCTGAGGGAAAATTGAAAATTTATATTTGCAATGAACAGGAACGGCAAACAACTTTGCAGAGATTCTATAATTTGAGGAGCTTAATCTTTACGGCAGAAAAGAAAAGAGACAGAACGAGTGAGGGAAGGAAAGTGAGACAGGAAATAAGAGTCAACACTGAACAACAGGAAAACATCCATTTGCCCAGGCTCACACTGTTAACTGTATGAATGGCAATGTTTATACATATTTACTTCTCTGGTAAATCTCACGAAACCTGTGAAGAACATGACCAATATTTTATCCCCAAATCAAAGGAAATAAGAAAATATAGTTTGCTTAATAAATAAAGTCTATTTTAGGACCAGTAACATTATTATACATTATGACATTCAGGGCTCTACATTAAAGCTTGTCCACTTGTCTGGGACAAGTGAATATGTGAAGGGGCAAGTGAAAAAGAATTTAACTTGGCCGACCGGACAAGTTGCCTGATTAAAACTTCAAGAACGAAAAAATAACTTGCTATATAACCTATATAACTGGGAATTTGTAAACAAAACCACACAGATATACAAATCAAATCAATAATATTGTCTTTCTATCATAATTTTAGAATCAGCAAGAAATCAGCTACTGAGTAGCACTTGCTGCACTTATGAATAAACCTGTTCATTTAACATGCAAATGGCATTTTACTGCATCTCTGCAAGCGAGCGACGTGATTAAACCATCGCTCCTGTTTATGAACAACGAAGCAGTCTACATTGCAAGCGTGTGCGGTGTAACATTGGAGTGGTGTGGTTTTGTTTCATCACATCGAATGGCTCATATTACAGCACCTCTGGAAATAAGGAAGAAATACCAAAAATGCATAGTGTAAAATGCAACCAGAACAACTGTGTGAAGAGAAATGTTAAAAACAGACAACTTCATCATCCTTATAAACAACTGTTACATCTCTCATCTCCATTTCTCTAGAGCTTTATCTGACGTATAGCTTACAGATACTGTATTTTATCTGCCTTGTGAATCAGTCAATTTTAATAATATAAGTAGGCCTATGTCCTGATTTATTTAATATAAATAATATTTTAGTAATATACATATTTAAATTATCATCCATGTAATTAATATATATCTATAATCTATTTTCCATACACATCATAACTGATTAAGCAACAAGGTCCCCTCATAAAGGAATAGTTTACCCAAAAATGAAAATTCTTAACTTACTCGCCAAATGTTTTGCAGACCCGTATTACTTTCTTTGTGGTGCTGATTTAAGTTGGATGACTTAAGTAAGGTGTAATAAGCTGATAGAACACTGATGAGAATATTGCTTCTGAATAAAATACATTTACACCACAACTGATAAAATGCCATTTTTTTCTATCTGGACAAGTAATTTTTATACTCGGACAAGTGAACGACCAATTTAGTTGTCCGAAGGACAAGCACATGACAAAAATGTATGTTGAGTTCTGGACATTATTTTCACAGCAATCTGATATTTTACATAAATTGTAAATTATTTCTACCTACATCATGGCATTACTTGTTTTATTTGTATTAATTTTAATAATAACAAATAATAATAAAAAAAAGTTTTATGCAGTCATTTTTATTTTATCACAGTTTTATTAAAGTTTTACAGAAAAATGTGCTTAAGTGACATGAAAACCAAAATATCATGATGCAAAAAAATTATTACTGGACCTAAGAGCACTATTTTGAGAGTACTTGTGCTTAGTGCAATGCGATAAGTCATTTGCACAAAGCCCATGGCCATGAAGTTTTGGTATTTTCGTGCATGCATTTGCTAGTTAGTGCAAGTGGGTTTGGCGAAATTGCATGTGCAAATCTTTAATGGGCTGGGTCAAGTGCAATTTAATTCTGAGGTTCTTCTCCGGTTATTGCACCATCTGTGTCCTATATATTCCATTCCCTCAAGCACCAGCGATATAAACAAAGACAGCACATTCAGAAAAAGTTGGTAGTGTAATTAATAATTATATGATTTTATTTATCACACATTATACATTTTGCACATATACAGTGAAATTCTTTTTTTCACATATCCCAGCTAAGCTGGGGTCAGAGCAAAGGGTCAGCCATGATATGGCACCCCTGGAGCAGATAGGGTCAAGGGCCTTGCTCAAGGGCCAAACAGTGGGCATCTTGGCAGTGCTGGGGCTTGAACCCCCGACCTTCTGATCAGTAACCCAGAGCCTTAACTGCTGAGCCAGCGCTGCCCCCTGTGTAAATAGACTATGCTTTGAATTACAATAATAGAAATATTTACGTATGTTCTTATGTGCATACACTGCATCCTTGATGATTGTCAGGCATATTTATATGACAGTGACATGCTCTTTTTATTCACATGGATAATGTGGTTCTCATCATGATTTGGATGTAGGCTCCGTTAAATTATAGAGAATGTAAGTATTATTAATCATATTGATCAAGTGACACACAAATCATGGCTAGAATTAATAGTGACTGTATCTTCCTTTCAGGTTAAACTCTGGATTTTTGCACACACTTCACTTCTACTGGTTGATTTTGCTTTAAAAAATTAAATTCATTTATTGAAACACAAAAATAAAATAAAATAAAATAAAATAAAAAAAGCCAAAAATATTTCTAAATTCAAATTACACTTCAAACAAAATGAAAATATAATCAAAATAACAAAGTGGTCAAAAAATCCCATATAACAACCTCCTGTTAAATTCAAACATTTTATCCACTCAAACTTCTTTCACCGGCTCCTTTTGCAGTGACTTAAAACTCACTCTACAACAACAGGTGAAAAAAATATGAGTACAAATTAGATCATAAATATAATTGTAAATATAATAATAATAATAATAACAACAACAACAACTGAAAAATAAACCATGACCTCTAGAAGGTTTTACACAAATCTCATAAAGTTTTGTGTCATAAAACGGCTACAACTCTGATTGTCAGGGACATAATTTGATGTTCCACTATATTTTCAGAGTTTGGACTTAAACTTTATTATCAACTGTTAGTGGAATCTCCAAACTGCAAATGCAGGAACTGATTTTAGACTTTGCGCTGAAAACCGACTTGGTACTGAAATGTCTTAGCGCAATGACCTATTTCTCAGGAAATTAGCAAACTGCGCTTTACGCCACTTCATTAACATACAATACACCCAGTTTGCGCACATACACCCACAGATAGCACAAACACACTGTGGAGTGGGATGTGGTCGTGTGTCTGTCAGTGTGGAGAAAGGAAATGGTAAGGGCCATCTCCTGGTGATTATTGATACTAAACACCTGTGTCTTGTTTCGGTGACGGCGGAGAGGCAGAGAGAGTGCGTGCCACATACACACCCCCTGAAGCTCCACGCTGAAAAGCTGTTATACTGACCGAGTTACATCTGTGTTGACTATTATCATTGAAGCTTTGCGTGCCAAGTAAAACCCCTTGCTGGAAAGCAATTTTGAGTTAAAATTCTGTAAATAAAATTGGACTTACGTGGACTGCACCGCCGACTCCCGCGTCCTCCTTTCCCCCTGACCACTGACGATCGTTACACGCACCCACCCATGGCCACTTGCACTTTACGATGGCACAAAAATTGTGCTAAGAATTAGCTCTCCCATGAAAATTAGGTTAAGACGTTGCGCACGGCCATAGTGCTGCGTATAGCGCAGTCACGAAAATAAAGCGTGACAAAATTTATTATCCTTTGATTTTGGGGTGAAATATTAACCAGACATGTTCTTGATTCACCCACTTCGCTCAAAAGCAAGTAAACTTTTGCACAAAGTGTGGCTGTAACTAAACTTAAACTTGCAGACAGTATTCTGCTTCCTGTGTCCAGAGCAGCACTGCCAGAACTCAGCCTAAGCTATGCCAGTAGGAGCTGAGTCAGGAGTTCTGGCCAAAAGAAGAGCCTGTGGAGTTGGCATGTCCGGCCACATAAAACACAAACTGCTACAGATCTGCTAACTCAACTCAGAAGCCAACTCCACTCCATGTAGAGACTCTGACCTAAGTATGCAGCAATGCAAGGAACTGAACCTAACAAACAACACTGACACTGGGAGAAAAATGAGGCTACAAAATAGGACAATAATGACTGAAAAGAAGACCAAGGAAGGAAATAGATTCAGTGGAGAGGTTCTAAAGATGTATGTACTGTACATCTGAGCTTAAAATGCCAGTTTCTTTGGGACATATACAGTACGTAAACAAAACACACATAATATTTATATGCTTTTGTGTGTATATACAGTATATACATAGTACACATAATATGTGGAATATACGAGACATAAAATTTAAAGGAGAGAACTTGCAAAAGTAGCTGGAGATGTCTGTTGGAGTTTAATGGGAGCCGTGCTACGCACACTTGTCATTTGGATTTAAGTGACCCCAACAGCAGAGCACTGAGAGACAATGAAGACTCTAAGTCAAGGGTGGGCAGGAATGTCCTGAATAGATGGTTACATAAAAAACCCCTCAGCATGATGCTTTTTTCCAGGCCGCAGCATTAAATGACAAGATTGCAGAGTTTTGCAGGAGTAAAACTGCTTTCGTAACTGCTTTTCATAACAGTAAACAAAGGGATGATTCATGCACTTTGAATACTTATCTAAACATTTGATTAGAAAACATTATGCAACAATTCATTGTAGAGTAATAGTGCTCTGATGCAGACCAACAATAGGTACAATAGAGATGTGCAAATATGGCTCATTTTCTGTCATTACATCTTCCAAAAGGTAAAGTAATCCCCTTGGACAAAGGCTGAATTTTCAAACTTATGGTATAGGCCAATTATATTATGTTGAATGTCCAAAAATACAGATGAAATGCAAGTTTGGGTTTCGACACAGCCAATGCATTTTTTAAAACACTATTTGGGTCTACTATGAGAGAGTAAATTTGCAGCATAAATAATACAAGAACTACATTTGTAAAGCTCATTTGAAAAAGTTAAAATCAGAAAATCCAGGTCAAAAAGACAAGGCTATGGCACTCCAGTAGTGACCTGACCCAATATTAACCTGGCATCCAGATGTGAGCAGGCCACAGGATTACAGCACCACTGCTCACATGCTTGCTTTTTAATGAGGGATCCTTAATGACTCATCTAAACCTTACTTACTTTTTCAGCCGCACTGGTATACTGCCTCTAATTGTGTTTTATAACATTCTAGCACTGACTGTTTTGATGCAGCGATTAGCCAGTGTTTCTAATGCCAACCAAAGAATGGATAAACTAGTTAGTCCACTTGAGCCTTCTCCTGTTCCGTCACTCATTCTCACCACTTCCGGTGCAACAAGTGGAAGGGCTAAGTTTTTAAGAACCATCTATGCTTGACAAACTCAGAATCCCATGCTGCACTGCAATGTAAACAACATAGCAGTGCACATGCCAGGCAATTGCGTTTACAATCACATGTTCCATCATAGTCATTATAAGCATCTCAAAATTACATTGTTATATAATTTAGATTCTGTCCTCCAGTGCAACTGCTGTTAAGTGTAAAGTGATATTTTTAATTACAGCATGCATTAAAGTCCTATTTTACTATAAATTCTCCTCCCAAACCAGTAGGTGGCAATATGAACGAAGAATAAGAATCACCAAAAACAAAAGAAGAATGTGGAAGTGAAAGTGAACATTAATATTTAAAAAAAAGGACTTAAATATTTATCGGTTTCTTACACATGCCTATCATATAGCATCTGAAGACTTGGAATAAACAACTGGAGTCATATGGATTATCGTTATGCTGCCTTATGTGCTTTTTGGAGCTTCAAAGATCTGACCACCATTCACTTGCATTGTATGGCACAACAGAGCTGAAATATTCTTCTAAAAATCTTAGTTTTTGTTCAGCACAAGAAAGTCAAACACATCTGGGATGGCATGAGGACTATTCCATAAAGCCTCTTAAAAGTATTTCAATTTTATTTACAAAAAAAAATAATAAAAAAATACATTTATTTTTGGAAAATTACATACCCATAAACAATTTAAAAGGATGTAAACTGTAATGTTTAGTTCCCTTTTCTCTAAAAATGTTTGAGTTAAGCTAGGTCATGTTTGAGTTAAGATGTGACACTGCATTCTGTCCCATTCTGTGTAGCAAAGTCTATCATTTCAGAATGTGAATCGAATTAGCGTTTTGGTTTTTAATTTTGCATGTCCACACACAAAAAAAATCACCAGTCACGACCTGACCCTTGCTGAACCACAATGATATGAGAGAAGTTAACTCTTTAAACGCAACAATGTAGCTATTGTGGCCATTGCATTCTTGCAAACCATCCAATGTCTGTCTCTGTCGGCGCTCCGTGCAAGTTGCAAACTTCATCTCGCGGCTATATTTTATTGCCAAAAATGCCGACATCAGTTCATTTCACATACAAAAGTACGACACATCCCGGGACAAAGTATTGCAAGTTGCAACGGCCTAGCTAAGTCGTTAAAAAAATTGTGGAGATATTATATGGACATAAAATAATCGACATGTCGTTGTCTACTGTACCATTTGGTTCCGACGTATCGAAGGAGTCGGCAAAGAACACCGTTTGCGCAGGACTTCCGCTCGCCATATAAAAAGTACGTTGGATTTTTACATTTCTTCAGTTTTTCTTCCCCTCTATTTTTTCACCGTGCTAGCACCAGCATTCAGACAGACAAAAATGCAGAGGCTGCTTTTGCAGTAGGAACTGGTGATTGGAGCTCGGTGATCAGATGGGCTTTTTGTCATAAGTTTTAAAGGGCCACTGCACAGGATAAAATGTTATGCTCTGCCTGCTCTATTCTTCATCTACAGCTGAAAAAGAGTGAGTAATCAATATGAACTGCCCTTATGGAATGATGAAGCATTTGTCATGACCTTGTAGGTTTGACTGTGCTTTACTCTCAATTTCCTGTAGTCATTAAAACATGAAAATACAGGTCATGCTACAAGAACATTGCAATTACCAGAATACATATCTAAATACAGCAGTAGCAGGATTTCACAAAAAGATGTAGTGAAACTTACAAAAAACAATGGAATTGGCAGGCTTAGTTTATTATATTTCAATTCTGTAGATACATTCATCAATCATACCTTTTTGTGTATGGTGTTTTATATACAACTTAAAAAAAAGAAAAAAAAAGAAGCTTTTAGAGCAACCGTTCAAACACAAAACATTAATTTGGCCTACAACTAAAACTTTCCTCTCATGTCCTCCATTTTCATGCATTTCTTCTGAATTTAAAGAAAAAATCTTTAAAAACTGCTTAGACTTTGAAGGATGCCTGTGTCTTCTTTTAGAACTGTATTGTTAAAACCCTTCCAAACATGATTTACTGACATTTCACAAGTGCATGTACAAGGGAGTGAGGTAAGTGGCTGTTTGTATATAAACTTGGAGTTAGAGTTGGAAGGAGTTTATGCTCCTCACAAACTTTGTTAGGTATACTATACATATATATATATATAGACCAGAAAAAGTAGGTTTACTTATTTTGTTACAAAAGTACATTCAATCATAGACTTCAAGAAAAATGCAGCAGGAAAAAAAGGTGGGTGGATTACACAGTACTTAATAAATTGTACAACGACGTATATACTATACATAACTTAAACTAGGCCAACCCTTCAGAAAACTATATCAAGGACGATTAGGATGCTTAACAGGCTATAATGTCCTCTGAAACATGAACTCCACTGTATCAACTACTTCGACTCCGACTTCGCCGCCTGGAGGAACTGCGACTGTATGAGTGAAATGACCTGAATGTGAAGACATACATTAATGAACAAGCTTTAGTGATGCTTAAGGCATTTTTGATCATTATCTTGGGGTGAAACAAAGCTTCATTTATTTTGTACCTGGACCTGCGGTCAGAGCTCTCACTTCTCCTATGCCCTCGTCTCCTGCTACAACTGCGACTGCGGCTAGTGTAGCTATCATAAGAGTCAGACCTTGATTTCCAGGAACACAAAATGAAAACAAATCATATCCAAATAAAGCAAAGGAAAATAATAATAATAATAGACTCATTACAAGCAAACTGCATTAATGACATTGGCTCCATTCTCACCTTGATCTGTGATGACCTCTGTACCGACTTCTAGAGCGACTCCTACTGTATGTGCGGCTGAAACAAGATTGATCATGTCATCTTAAAATTTGTTAATTAAGAACGATTTACTCCTATTAATGAACCAAAAGGTTCTTTAAGAAGCATATTAGATTGAAGCATATCAGAGATAAAAAAAAAAACTTTCAAAAACATACCTACGATAACTTCTGTAGGTGCTACTTCTAGAACGAGAGTGGCCTTTACTGTATCTACTTCTGCTTCGACTCCTACTGTAGCTCCTGTGTGCAAAATATATTATATATATATATAAATAAAATTTCTTCATCAAGTTAGGACATATGTAACTTAATAAACAATGCCCATTATATCAGACCTGGAAGAGTAGGTGTAGCTTCTGGACCTGCTCCTGGAGCGGCTATATGAATTGGACCTGTTTCTGTGGTGGGACCCATGACTGGACACAGACCGTGACTTGTCCCGAGAATGATTATGGGACCCAACCCTTTCTCCTGTTGCTGGAAGAGAGTCCTCTTCACTTGAACTGTCCTGATTTCTGGTTCTCTGATTTAACCGAGCCGTCTTTCGTACCTCGTCAAAGAGGGATCCTGGTCGGACTCTATTCTTGCTCTTGATCTCAATCTTGAGGCCTTGGCTCTTTCCTTCAAACTGATCTTGCTGTTTGTTTATCTTAATAATCAAAGGTTTTTTAATAACAGCCTGCACCGCAGTTATGCCTGTCAAAGGTTTCCATTTATTTTCAGCTGCTAGGAGAGAAGCATCACTAGGTACAGTTTCCTCTGGCTGATTGCCATGAGTTAAAGCAGATTCAGTCATAACAGAGTTTCCTTTCTCTATTTGAGGTGGAACAAGTGCACTACCATTATTCAAAATATTTTTCAGTGGAGAAAAGCCAATTACTTTGATCCCTGGTTGCTCAGTCACTGGGACGTCCTCTAGAGTACACATCTCCACTTTATCTTGTGGTCCATTTTGGTTATTTGTCAAGTTAGTGTCTGAATGATTTGCATGGACCTCTGTATGGCTTTGAGTTTGAATTCTTTCTGTGTTGCTATTTAGGTTTGATTTTTGGTTTTCAGTCTTCTCATTTTCATCAATACCTTTTTGAGTCTCTGTTGAACATTTATCATGAGTTGACTCTCGAGTCCCTTGATCCTGATTCTCTGTGCCATGGGGCTTGTCCGATCCAGTTTTTACCCGTCTTTTTGCACCACTGTTGGCAGCATCAGGATTTGCAAAGTCTACATATTGTGCCTGAGCAACTGAATCATCCTCTTCACCTTCATCACCAAACTCTAATGGAGGCTGCCAGTGGAATGTCTCTTTTGGCTTTTGGTGCTTCTTGGATTTCTTGCTCTTGGATCTGCGAGATCCTGACCTGGAAGAGTTCCTCCTCTTGTGCTTGTGTTTTCGCTTGGCTTTCTTGTTCTTGTGCTTCATGGTTTTTGTGTCAGGGTGTTTCTCATTAATTTTTAATTCCTCAGACATTTCTGCACCTCTGTTTGATTTGTTAGAAGGCCAAAGAAGGTCTTCACACTCAGATTCTGAACTAGCCTCTCCTTCCTCTTTTTCAGACACATATTTGGCATCACCAACTGTCTTTTTATCTGGCATTTCAGAGTCACTTTCAGACTCCCAGCAGCGAGACAAAATCTGCATCTTTTTCATTTCACTAAGGCTCCCTTTATCCTTCACAAAGAGTTGGTTATGCTTGGCAGCAGTATTAATCTTACTTGAGTTCTCTCCTTCACTTTCCCATCCAGAATTACTGTTCTTGTCCACTAACAGTTCATTCCTTTGACTAGGGTTCTTGCCTTTCATTGCCACTGTCTGTACATCTGACAGAGAATCAAGCATATTTATTTGTACCAAGGAATCACTGTGTCTGTGGATAGGACTGTTTGGACTATCTGGTCCATCCTCAGAGAAGGGAGATGTATCTTTGTGGCCACTGCTATGACTTGCATTCTTTTGGCTATTTCTATGAGAACGACGTTGTTTTCTCTTCTTTTCAGTGGATCTTCTTTTGTATGAACCTGATTCTGACCTACTAAGGGAAGATCTGCTTTCATAATGGCTTAGTGATTTACTGCTGCTTCTTGACCAACTGGGTGACCTGCTCCTGGACAAACTCTTTTGCAGAAGTCTATCAGGAACAACATTGTTCCTGCTGCTGGGGACCCTTTGACTAATGGCATTGTCTGGCTTAAGAGAGGACAATGTCTCCAGAGGTGCAATTGTTAATGGGCTGATAAGTGCTTTTGAACCTGGGATTGACTTTTTATTGATCTCTTGAATGCGGAAATAGGACGGTTTCCAAGGTTTCTGGCCTGGTTTCCATCGAGAGGGTGGTGGACTGTCACTCATAGGTAATACAGAGACACTTTCGGAGGACACAGCTGGTGGGGCTTTAGGTTCTACACCTTGAACTGCTGTAGGCACTGGCTTGGCCAGTTTGTTAACAACACCCTCTGAAGGCTTTGAATTTCGAGGGGATATTACATTTCTTTTCTTGGAATGTGGTGGGGTATTTGACCTATACCTAGAATTTGATCTGGTTCTTGACCTTGTCCTGTATCTGGATCGAGAATGCGACAGTGACCTAGAATGTGTAATAGACCGCCCTGAACGACTATGACTTGACCTCAAGGAAGATCTAAACCGCCTCGCAGACCTTGTGCGACTTCTGGAATAAGATCTGCTCCTGGATCTCGAATAAGATTGTGAATCTCTAGAAGAGTGCGATGAGTATCGTCTCCTGTCTGACTCTGATCGATACGATATGTGGGAGTGACTTGAAGTAGATTGGGAGTGAGAATGAGAGCGCGACCGAGAATGTCTCTTTCCCGTATGGCTTGAGTGTTTTGACCTCTTGCCTGAGGAGCTTGACATCTCTCCCTCAGACAAGGAGGTCTCCTTGGGCTTGCTCTTTTTATGTTTCTTTGAGTGTTTTCGTTTTTTGGTTTTCTTCTTGCTTTTGGTTTTCTTCTTTTCTTTTCTTGATCGATGCCGGCTGGAGTATACTGAGGCCTCGCTTAACGAACGCTCTCCTGATCTTGATCTAGACCTTGGGGTGTCACTTCTGTTATCCCATCTGTTTAAACAACAGTCAGATCACTGTAAGTCAAAATCTTTGTTCCAACCATGTTTGTTCACCTTATAAAAATGCAGTTCTGAAAGATGTTTTTAAAAGAGTCTTAACTATGAGGAAAACCAGAAATAAACTCCCATTGTTAGCTTGTTACATGTAATCATTCTGACAAAAACCTCCAATAGTTTATTCACATAAGATTCACACTTTTATACATAACCATATTCAATTGGTGAAAAACATGCCTTTCTCCTTTACTCCATTTCTCCACACTGGGGGGCTGGTAAGCCTTTGTCCTCTGCATTTCCTCTTTCCAGTGTGGGGGAGTTTCACTGCTCCCTCTTTCACCCTCTGACTCTGATCGGGATTTTGACCGAGGGGGCGTATGATACCTCTGCATGAGAAAAAAAAAACTTCAACAGAGCCATGGTCTGTGAAACAGACTTAGATATCCATTAAGCACTTTCAGTGAACAAAAACAACAGCTTGCTTACAAGGAGACAATGTCAATTTGTCAATTAACTCTGTTTCATTACAATAAAACCTAGGCTATATTGAAGTTCAAAACAGGGCTAGTTCCACATGCATCACATATATGAGGCTGATCAAGAGGCAATGGCAATAAGAAAAAGAATTAAAACAGCTGATAAAGTTTTAAGGTTTTGAAAAACATTTATCTTGTCTGCTGTCCATGGTTTGAGGTCAATTTGACTGCTCTGTGTATTTTCTGTATATGGTATAAATGTAATTCATAGAGTCAAGAGTCATACCATAGTTCCACGACCTTTAATCTTACGTCCAGATTTTGTGACAGCTGGTTTGGGGTCATTTGGTGCCACAACTGTCTCCTGTACAGCCCTATAAGAAAAACAATAAAAAATAAAAGAATAATTTCTAGTCAACTTTTTTTTTTTTTTTTACGAAGGTTTTCAAGGAATGTTCCAGATTCAATACAAGTTAAGCTCAATCGTCAGCATTATAATGTTGATTACCACAAAAAAAAAAAAAAAAAAAAAAAAAAAAAAAAAAATTGACAACTCCCTTTTCCTAAAAAAAACAAAAAGCACAAATCGAGGTTCCAGTGAGGCGCTTACAATAAAAATGAATGGGGGGCAATTTTTTAACATTAAAATACTCACTTTTTTAAAAGATATAAACAATATGCATCGAAACAGGATTTTAGTGTGATAAAATCGCTTACTAACCTTTTCTGTTTAAAGTTATAGCCAATTTTACAACTTTGTTACATGACAATATAAAGTCAACAAACTCTAAAACCCTTAGACAAATGTAAAAATGACAATTTAAACAACTTTACAGTTCAAATAATACACAAGTTTTAATGCAAGTGGGTCAGTCCCTCTCTAGTGGTCCAATAATTGTAAAGTTGGTTGCTTGACCATTTTTAATTTTCCACATTTTTTTTTTTTGTGATTACCTCTATATACTGGTATTGCAAAACCACCAGTTTTTTATTTTACTTGGTTTAACCACGATGGCCACATTTGTGTTATGGCACATGACAAATTTTGGTTATACAGCTGTTTACGGAAACCTCAATATCTCGGCTCAGAATGGTCCTAGCTCCTTGGAACAAAAACCGATCTCTAGAGCACATTACAAGGTACATGAACATATATAAACATTTTGCACATTATTGTTCCTTAGACTTAGAAATTAAGTCCTAATGCTCAAGATTTCTCAAAGTTCCACTTTTAGGGTCAATTTATAATGGGAAGGGTTCGAGTCTCAGTCTTAATTTTTTTTTAGGGGGTACCTAGGTAAGTATAGTGTGCATGCACAACATTTCAGGTTTGAGACTTCTCTCTCTCTCTCTCTCTCTCTCTTTTTTATGGGGGCGAGAAAGTGCAATTTGGTAAAATTCCCATCAATTTTGGGTTGAATATCTCTGGTGGGGGACCAGATTGGAACCTGAAATTGTCACAGAAATAAGTTTGAGATTCCACTGGTTACAGAGCTAGGGCTAGTAGAAATCTGGGGAAAAGCCTAATTATTCATGCATTTTGAGAAATGAACAGATGTAATATAAGCATAACAAATAATAAAAATGAACAGTATTTTACAGTAATTATGTTTATGATTGACATACAATAGCTTATGCTTGACAATGAGGTCTAAAATTTTACTACTTTTGATATTGGCAACAGTGAAGCATGATCTATCACTGGGTTATACAAAAAGCATTTAGTTTTAAGTAACCTTAATGAACTGTATGTGGAGTTTAAAAATCAGCACCCAAGGTTAAAGATAGGGAGATCAAAATTTTTATGAAAACTGAGGCCAAAATGGTGTGTGCTGGCAGGAGCATCTGGAACTCACATTGTTTGTGTCTGCACACAACATCAGAACATCAAGCTGATGATTGAGTCAGCAAAGCTAAAAGTGGACTACAATAACCTGCTCGAACTTCTAGTCTGTGACATAAACGGTTATGACTTCATGCTCAACAATTGTGACCAGTGTCCAGGTATAGAGGCCTTACTGCAGATGCTTGAAGTGTCAGACAAAGACGACACACTTCCTGATAACATTACCTTTAAGCAGTGGGTTATGACTGACAGGGCAGATATGATCACTGTTGTTCTCCCTAGGGATGAATTCTCTGTTTCTCTGGCTGAGAAGATCAATGCGCTAAAGACACACCATTGGTTGAGGACATCAGCATGGAAAACTGTGATGTTTTTGTAAAATTCTTCCACCCACCTGGACCAAGAACATCATTCAAGATATCTACTGAGGACAAAGTGTGGGTTCCCATGAACAATATTCTCAGAAAATTGACACCTACCGAACTGACTACTGTCAACCGATGCTCCCACAACATTTCAGAGAGACTGAGGAAACCACATCTTCTAATAAAATATGTACATGTAAACATGTAAAATACTGTTCATTTTTGTTATTTGTTATGCTTATATTACATCTGTTCATTTCTCAAAATGCATGAATTAATAACTATTAATAACTACTATAAAGGACTTATTTCTGTGAAATTTCAGGTTCCTATCTGGTCCCCCACCAGACATATTCAACCCAAAAGTGAGAGGAATTTTTTTAAAATTGCACTCTCGTCCCCATAAAAAAAAAGAAAAAAAGAAAAAAAAGAGAAGTCTCAAACCTGAAATGTCCTGCATGCACACTATACTTAACTAGGTACCCCCTAAAAAAATTAAGACTGAGAATGGAACCCTTCCCATTATAAACTGACCCAAAAAGTGGAACTTTGAGCAATCCTGATCATTACATTAGGACATAAGTTAAGTTTAAGGAACAAGAATGTGCAAAATGTTTATTCATGTACAAGTACCATGTAATGTGCTCTAGAGATCAGCTTTTGTTCCAAGGAGCTAGGACCATCCTGAGCTGAGATATTGAGGTTTCCATTAACAGCTGTCTAACCAAAATTTGTTGTGTGCCATGACACAAAGATGGCCGTCGTGGTTAAACCAAGTAAAATAAAAATACAAAACTGGTGGTTTTGCAATACCAATACATAGAGGTAATCACTCAAAAAAATAATAATAATAAAAAATAGGAAAATTAAAAATGGTCAAGCAACCTGTATTGGACCACTTGAGATGGACTGACCCAAGTGCTTTTATAAAATTATAAGCTTCACATTTCTGTGTTTAAACCCTCCAAATATTGGCCACATTCACTTTGATTGTCCCCATTCACTTCCATTGTAAGTGCCACACTGTAACCTTGATTTTTGCTTTTTTTTAAAGAAAAGGAGGGACGAGTCTAAATTAATTTTTGTGGTAATAAACATTATGCCACAAATGCTGTCGATTGAGCTTAACTTGTATTGAACCTGGAACATTCCTTTAATTGCACTGGAAAACTGAGCCATGAATTTCAGGGATTATTCAACAAGAAAAGTTGCCAAAATATTAATTACGGTGGTTCTCCATTAACACTTTAAAATGTACCTTTCAACCAGATACTGATAATTAGAGGTAATAAAGTGTGTTTGAGTGAGATGAGGACCATCTGTTAATTAAACTATACTAAAATAGACTAACATTTGTATTGTCTCCTCCTGGGTAGGCATGTCTCTGCGAAGCAGAAAACGGTTCTCTGGCACGGGTGGGATCTCTTCTGGTCGAACCACAGGCTTCTCCCTTTTCACATTCTGCTCAATATCACCATCATCGTCCTCTGCCATCTCTCCCTCAGCATGACTGCAAATCAAGAAAAAGATTAAACAGAAAGAATATTTCTGTTTGCCAAGACAAAGACAACCCAAGAGCACTGATTCAAAATCAGCTCAGCTTTCAGAATTATTGTGTGGATAATAATAATAAATAAATAAAATACATTTTCATGGAAGATTTCAAATTGTGAAATTGTAAAATAAAAAAGTGTCAACTATAGACAGAAAATGTGTTATTGTTGAATGCTTTAGTGTGCAATTTTTGGACCTCTAGCATCACTAAACAGAATTGCAAAAATTTTAGTTTTCTAATAGATTCCCAAACACTGCCATAATCTGGTATTGGTCAGACAAACAGGTAGTTCTGCCCCAAACTCACACCATTGTTTGAGACAATGTTGCTGTGTTCAACTGTTCAGGATGCTCAAACAAAGCAAGCAATGTGCTGATAAAGCCACAATGTTGAACAGACTACAAAAGGTTTCTGCATATTAAGCTTGTATAGGAGAAAACAGTTTACCATAAAAACGTACACACTTCAGCTTTACTACTCTTCACCTGAAAATGACATAAAAATGTGGATAGATGCTTTCACTATGCCTAACAGGAAATCAAACTGGGCACACTCATTTACCTTCCATGTCCTGCTGTTTTAACAGTGTTTCTCACTTTCTTCCCTGCCTCTTTTCTTTTTCTATTTGAATGCTTGCTCTTTGAGCTTCTTTTCCTCTTTCGAGATGCATACTTTTCATCAGACTCCCCCCCAGAATCTGCTGAGGAGGAATCTCGGGATGTAGAATCTGAAGAACTCTGAGAGTCATCCTCAGAGTAGAACACTTTCCTCCTCTTGCTTCGAAGTACTAAAAGATAAAACAGGCTTAGTCAGAAAATATACTGAGGTCAAATTAAATTTTTTTATTTATGTATTATTTATCAAACAAAGTATGTAATTTATTAATTCTCACCATTTCTGATTACACTACTTATGACATGATCAGGGCAGAGTTTATGAATTTATTTTGAATTTTTGTATCAAAACCATTTTGGCTTGATACAAATTTGGAGCATGAAAAGTAGAAATACAATACTGCACAATGTGACAAATCACAGCCAATCAGAACTCTTTTCATGTTAAATATACAGCAATGTGGAGATTTTGTATCAATGAGATTCCTCAGTGGGTAGGCAAACCAGCGCGCTGCGATGAAAATAGAAACCAACAAAACATACTGTTGCACATTGCACTCGTGGCTGGTAACATGGAAAGTAGTTTTTGATGATTTATAGTGACTTATTGCTAGACACTTTGTTGTGTCATGAGTGGTTAGGACATGGATTAAGTGTGCGTATTAAGATGGGAGTCTGTAATGTTTCCGTTGTTGCCCAGAGCACAAAGCACCTGTCAAAGAGACAATTTTATGATCCTTCAAAGTTCTATTTTTAAACACCATATTTCACCACTACAATGCAGTTGATGGAAATTTAAAAACAATTTTTTTTCCCTCATTAGGTTAAAACAAGTTTATAAAGCATAGTTACACGATATGTTTGCAGTCCTAAAATTGTTAGTTTGTCTTTCATACATAGGAACAAGCTCACCATCGTTAGCAGACTTTGTAATCAGCTGTCCACAGTCAATCACTCGGACGTCAGCATAAGGTCTGCTGGCTGAGTCGGTCTTCAGCCCCTCGATTTTCTTTATCACCTCAAAGCCAGAGATGACCAGCCCAAAGACCACATGCACTCTAAATTAGACAAATAAACGTTACAGGAATTTATGGAAAGTTCTACATCCAGACATCCTACATTTTTGGTTCAACTATAAAACAAACCTGAAGCATAAACTTTAAGCAATACTGACAGTCAGAGTTCTCACCCTTTTTGACCTATGAAATCCCCTGACACTTCCAGTCATTTGTGAATACTGAATGGATACCGATTTGCAAATGATTCATTATTAATAAAATATCATTGTGAACAGTTTTGACCGATTAATTGGTCAAAAGCACTATTCGCTAAACACTAAACAAGACATCACTATAGTTTGCAAGCAAGTTTTAGTCTAAACAAGACCAATTTCTAGCTGATAAGATATTTTTAGTGCAGAGGAAAACTAGAAAAATGTATATTCACTATGATCACTTCCATGAATTTTCCAAGCCAATTTTTAAATTCCTTGATATTTCCAGGTTTTCCATTCCTGTGGGAACAATGTACTATCTTTTAATAATATGTTGCTACATTTTAAACTCCAATGGATCTTTCTGCACATACCCATCTAGATGAGGTGCTGTCTTTGTAGTTCTATTATTGGACAAATGACAAAATGGAGGCCAGGTCAGATCGTCCAACAGAGACATGTGGGGGGAAAAAAGAAAAGGGAGGAAAATTTAGGCCTGGGGTCATAAATGAAAAAAACAAGAGAAACTTAAGACTCAGTTGCAGTTTGTCATAAGGTAGAAATTCGGAACACACAACAGAAATCATTCAACATCAACATGTCCAACATCTGCCAACATCAATTAAAACCTGTTTAAACATTTTAGGGAGATATTTTAGAAATCACAGTGTGTCCATGGCAGACAATCAACAATATGGAAAATACACCCTGTACTGCTAAACTATAAATACACCAATAATTGAAAGACCTTCTCAGTTTCTCTGTGCTGGGAGAGTACCGTAAGTTGTTAATCAGGTAAAACCATTTTTAAAGATAATCATGAAGCCAGTGCTAGCTAAAAGTAACCAGAAATACACAGTCAGGAGAGAGAAGCACAGCCTTGGAGAGACACTTTACCTTGGTAGAGCAGGATGTTAGAGTTTCTGCAAATTTTACACAAAAATGGCAAGAGAAAAATTGTAATACATTTGTAGGCAAAAAAGGAAGGTTTCTTTATTAAATATTTCTAAATGCACATTGACAAGGGAAAAGGAGATGAAAATGTAGAGGGCACCTGCGTCCCATGTGAACATACAGACAATGTAAAGTATCCAAAATCAAAGAATATAAATAAACATATATGGTAAAGAAATTGACATGGTCTGGGAAAGTTAGAGAGGGTGTGAACAGCAAAAAGGCAAGCTAAGATGATCTTTTTACTCTTCTAAACAAATAAAAACAAATTAATATTCCTTTTTTGTTGGGTGAACAAACTCAAAGAATTGTGCTTTACTATTCAGAGGTGGTCTTTAAATTGTGTTGAAAGTTGATATGACAACTCAAGATATGCATGTGTCAATAAATTTGCACCTACAGCAAATGTAAGGAGTTACATTTTAAATATGAGAATATGACACCTGGGTCAAAGTTAGAAACCCAGATGCTCCTATTGATTGTCTCTCAAAACAGATGCACTATAATGCATTGCACCACAGTGCAAAGTCTATGACTGAGCCAAACCAACTCACTTCAGGAGAAATGATCTTGAATACTAGGGGAATTCGTAATCTAAACAGAGATATTTCATGTGTCATTTAATAGTGACCAATCAGTCATATTAAATGGTAAGAAGTTCTAGTGATGAATGGTTGTTTCTACATACAAACACGCTTGCTCTCTCTTGTACCAGAGTAAACATACTCACATGAAGAACTGGGACCCATTTGTGTCTTTGCCACGGTTGGCCATCGACAAGAGGAAGGCTCGGTCATGTTTGAGAGTAAAGTTCTCATCTGTAGGAGAGAGATACGGACAAAGGGAGACACTTGAGTTCTTGTCGACTGTTTCAGAAAGCTGTTGAGGAGGAGGACTGGAGCAGGCAAAGAGACATTCATTAAAGGACTAGTTCTCCCTAATATGAAAACTGTGTTATCATTTTCTCACCCTCATGTGAGAACCCCAAATTAATTTATTTGTTCCTTGGATGTTAGGCAGAATGTTAGCCTGACTTTAATAGCACCTTTTTCCACACTATGAAAGTGAATGGAAGCCGTCAGTCCCTAACATTCTGCCTATTTCACTGAAGAAAATGAGGGCGAGCAAATGACAGAATTTTCCTTTTTGGGTGAACTATCCCTATAAGACCTAACATCAGTGATGCTTCTACACTGCTGCAGACCTCAATAAATATGAGTGTTGTTCATCTTTGTTGTAAAAACAGACTTATTTATAGTTTGTCAAGTTGGGCCAAATTTCCTAAGAATAAATTATGTTCAAGAGTATTGCATGACAACCCATCCTGGAAAAATAAGAGGAAGGAAAAAAAAAAGGAGATGAAATTTGTTAACCACATCAATTTCATGGTCCACATATCCATGAGCACACTGTGCAGTGTGGACGTTTTTTGCCATGATTCACATAAGGAATTGGGAAGGGGGTATGTTTAGTCTACATTGTGTACATTGTACTGGACTGTGTACATCTCTTACCTTATTTTGCAAAAGACCACACTCTCTATAAATAAAAGAATGTTGAAAATTTTAGGCAAGAAGATTGGTTCTTTAAATAAATAAATATGCCTGTTCTCCATGCTGACTCAGAAAGAAGTCCATTATAAGGTCACAGACATAAAACAAAATCAAGATAGCATAGCGACGGCAAGATAAAACAATGGCTGACAAATTGACAATTCATGCACGAAACTGTAATGCCTATTGAACAGTCATGCACATGTTGTTACAACAGAGCAGAAAAGACAACAGAGTGAAGTTGAGGGATTTCGTTAGGGTTATTTAGTGTTTGATGATGTACTTGACATATTCGGAGATGGCTTACCTTCAAAGAAACCACCATATATAGATTCTCCTCCTCTTCCATTGCCTAGGCAAAGAAAAAAAACACATCATTCGATTTTGTGTTATGGCACTACAGATATTTTTAGCTCCATATATCCCGGTGAATTGTGAGCATAATTGTGCATACCCTCTGTGAAATCACCCCCCTGGATCATGAAGTTCTTTACCACTCTATGGAAAGTTGAGCCTTTATAGCATAATTTTTTTCCTGTAGTTTTGCCACTGCCTTTCTCACCTGAAAGCAAACCAGAGCAAGAGATCACTGATCACTGCAGATTGCTAGTTTACTGTATATCACACCTTGTATGTGCAGTTCAAGTATGTTTCTAGACTTTAAAATATCCTTATGAGTGCTCTGTGGGAAATGCCTGATGCTAGACGAGGCGCGTATGTAATGTCATTCATAGTGTGCAAGTGTCTGGAGCAGTGTCCAAATACACTAATTTTCATTCACTTTCACTGTGAATGATTCACTCCAGTGGTTAAATCCATTTCTTCTGAAGGGATAAGATGTGGGTGAGAAACAGAACAAGTCCATTTTTTACTCTAAATCTTCACTTTAACTTTCAGGTATGAAAGTGAAACTAAACAGGCACCACATGTGACTTTCAAATGTAAAAGAAAAAGTGTAGATTTAGAGTAAAAAAGGACTTAAATATTGATCTGTTTTCACCCACAACTATCATATCGCTTCTGAAGATTTAACCACTGGATTCTTATGGACTGGATTACTTTTATGTTTCCTATATGTGATTTTTGGAGCTTCAAAGGTCTGATCACCATTCACTTGCATTATATGGACCAACAGAGCAGAGAAATTCTTCTAAAAATCTTTGTTTGTGTTCAGCAGAAGAAAGTCATACACATCTGGGATGGCATGGGGGTGAGTAAAAGATGAGATAATTTTCATTTTTGTGTGAACTATCCCTTTAAACATGTAATAATTAGTATTTTTTATAATGGATTTTCATAGTTTAATATTGAAAGTCTGGGTTTGGGACAAAGTTAAAAGAGTAAAATATATACATAAAAAGTCATTTGAAAACTACCAAAAAATAAATGGCATGATACAATCTGTCAGTTTTCTTAAAAATGAACCCCTTGGACATGAAATTGCCTGAAGTTGAAAAAAATCACCCATATTATATCTGTCTGTGCTAACATCCTTTGGCTGGTGAGAAAAATTATCCCTGTTTTGACACAAACCTTTCCAGGGTTAATATATGGCCAGAAATTCTCTATGTGCTTTCTAAGACTATTGTGGCTTCTATCTTCTACGATACGGTTTACGGTTGTAAATACAGCTTTTGTTCATTTGTTAGCATTGTCAGCAATAAACTTGCAGCTGTTGTTACACATTTACGAATATCACAACTGCGGGACAGGTACAGGATGGCAACAACATCTGCCCGAGTTACACCAGGAACGCACAATCCCTCCATCAGTGCTCTGACTGTCCGCAATAGGCTGAGAGAGACTGGACTGAGGGCTTGTAGGCCTGTTATAAGGCAGGTCCTTACCAGACATCACCGGCAACAACGTCGACCTATGGGCACAAACCCACCTACGCTGGACCAGACAGGACTGCCAAAAAGTGATCTTCAGTGACGAATCACGGTTTTGTCTCACCACTGGTGATGGTCGGACTCGCGTTTATCGTCGAAGGAATGAGCGTTACACCGAGGCCTGTACTCTGGAGCGGGATCGATTTGGAGGTGGAGGGTCCATCATGTTCTGGGGCAGTGTGTCACAGCATCATCGGACTGAGCTTGTTGTCATTGCAGGCAATCTCAACGCTGTGTGTTACAAGGAAGACATCCTCCTCCCTCATGTGGTACCCATCCTGCAGGCTCATCCTGACCTGACCCTCCAGCATGACAATGCCACCAGCCATACTGCTCATTCTGTGCATGATTTCTTGCAAGACAGGAATGTCAGTGTTCTGCCATGGCCAGCGAAGACCCCGGATCTCAATTCCATTGAGCACGTCTGGGACCTGTTGGATCGGAGGGTGAGGGCTAGGGCCATTCCCCCCAGAAATGTCCGGGAACTTGCATGTGCCTTGGTGGAAGTGTGGGGTAACATCTCACAGCAAGAACTGGCAAATCTGGTGCAGTCCATGAGGAGGAAATGCACTGCAGTACTTAATGCAGCTGGTGGCCACAACAGATACTGACTGTTACTTTTGATTTTGACCCCCACCTCCTTTGTTCAGGGACACATTATTCCATTTCTGTTAGTCACATGTCTGTGAAACTTGTTCAGTTTATGTCTTAGTTGAATCTTTTTATGTTCATACAAATATTTACACATGTTAAGTTTGCTGAAAATAAAAGCAGTTGAAAATGAGAGGACATTTCTTTTTTTTGCTGAGTTTATATACAAGTAAATAAAAACAGAAATCAGGCTGATGCAAGCGGTGTATACGTACCAGTGCACAGGCAAAGAAAATTTCTGCTTGTCTTGGGACAAATATCGGAGAACAGTTGAAAGACAATTCGTCCAACTAGAAGAAAGCAAAAGGTATCATTAAACTCATAAATCAGAAGTCTTGTATCATCCATTTTTGCATGTTTTGTGTTTAGGGATTAGACTTGCTGATAAAAAGCCATTATTAAATTCTTAATTTAATTTTTGTTAATTTCCATAAATGGGCAGCATGATTTCAGGTTGACTTCAGTGTGCCAAACAGGAACACTTTCACATTCAAGTCCAAGAGTATTCAAATTGAAGTAGTTTTTGGCATTGTACTAAGTCAATAGCAAGGACTATACATTAAATTTAAATTATAAGTGATAAAATAAATATAAACAGGGTGTTTAAGCATTTTCTTTGGAAAATAATGGGTGTAAAATTACAAAATTAGACATCTAGGCTTTATGACACAGGCATTTGTTTTAAAACACATAATTAGCAGTAGACTGAGGTGAAGCCAGACGGTAGTTCATACACACAACGTCTGTGGTTAATTAAAAAAGTCCTTCAGGTCAGGGCGTGGACTGCCGAGCAGCTCCTCACACACTGGGACAGGTATTTTCACTGCCATCACCCTTGTACTTTCCAAGACATTCACACCAAATGCTTGAGTTTCAGTATTAGAAGTTTATGATTAGCTGGTTTAACCTATTTCTCCCTTAAACACACAATACATTGTCATTTCAGATCATCCAAAAATGTTAGGTTATAAATGGCATAACTCTGAACTTGAATCTTTTTACAACATTTTACCAAAAACAGACATTGGCTGCTACAAATTATTTCAGTGGCAAAAGTGTTGCATTGAAAAGCTTAGAATAACGAGGTGTGCAAAATACATTTAAATCTATTTCAGAAAAAAATTAAAGCATTTACCAATTTTTACAGAGGTCTTTTCAGAAAAGCCAAACAGCAATCATTGTCATTTCTTACCTGGTTCTCTGTTGATTTCCACATCAAAATAGCACTGAGGGCGATCTTTCACCCCCATTTTGTAAACAGTGGGCTGCCTGTAGTGAAAAATCACAGCACAATACGGTTCAAGTTTTTATTCTCAATGTCCTCTAACCAGAAAGAAATAAAATCCACTGCAGATATTTTCCAAGATACAGTTTCTCTCCAGTTTCTAATGACTTAATCAGAAGCCACACTGTAAGGGAACAGAAAAGACAGATACTGAGATTGGGGAAGTGTTTCGTTTAACCAATGAGATGCAAATCTTCATGCATGCCTCTCCACACTTTCCTTCCGCCCCCTTTTTGAGCACTGCCCTGTCTGGCTCTAGACATCAATGTCACCAGTTCTGCTGCTAGTTACCACCCTTGATGAATGACATACTGTGTGTGAATATGATATACTCTCAACCTAAACTAAGAATGTTGGTAAACCAGATGTGTGCTATCTTCGGGTTATGTTTGGAGATGGAGTTGGGCTTATGGATGGGGAGGGGGTTCTACAGTTTGTTAAAAGGACAAACCAAAGTATGCAAAAAGTCTGCAAAAATGTAAACATTTCTAAGCTTTCACACTTCATTGACTCAGTTTCCCTTGAATGTGCCAACTGACTACCACCCAAAAATATTGTATGTTGAATGGAAATAGGCCTACTAGCCATATTGAAATTCAACATCGTTCACCCAAAAAATAACTCTCTCATCATGCATTTCTTTCTTCTGTAGAACACAAACAAAAAATGTTTTCTCAGCTCTGTGGGTTCATACAATGCAAGTGAATTGTGACCAAAACTTTGAAGCTCTAAAAACCACATAAAGGTGGAAAAAAGTAATCCATATGACTCCAGTGGTTTAACCATGTCTTCTTTAGCGATCTAATTGGTTTTGGGTGAGAACACATAAAAATATAACTCCTTTGTCACTGTACACCTTCCCATTGCAATCTCCAGGCACAATCATGATTTCAAGCTTGATTACACTTACTAATGCTTGACGCATGCACTAGATGGCACTATAGTGTAATCAAGCTTGAATTCATTTTCACCTAGGCAACTGTTGATGTCAGGATTTATAGTGAAAAAGGAGTTATATTTTTTCAGTCTATTCTTCTCACAAATCGATTGGATTGCTTCAGAATGCATGGATTAAACCACTGCCGTTATGTGACTTTTGGAGCGTCATGGTTTTGGTCACCATTATCTTGCATTGTATGGGCCTACAGAGCTGAGATATTCTTCTAAAAATATTTATTTATGTTCAGCAGAAGATAGGAAGTCATACACATCTGGGATGACATGAGTAAATGATGAGAGATTTTTTTGGGAGTGAACTATTCCTTTAAAACAAAGTCATCAAATTCTGATGCAGAACTTTGATTCCTCTAAACTCAAAAGTAAGGTTAAATCACACCACATTGATTAAAATAAACATATGGTTGCTGTTTTATTCTTAAAATGAGATGGATTAACACAAATGTTAAACTGACAAGCAAGTTATTCCGGCCTCTTATCAGAGCCAAACATCAGAGACATTCCTGGACAGAGTTATATTACAAGGCCTATGTATGTAGGTTCAAAATCATACCTGACAAATATAGATGTATACATACACCGATCAGCCACAACATCAAAACCACCTGCCTAATATTGTGTAGGTCCCCCTCGTGCCGCCAAAACATCGTCAACCTGTTCTTCTCACCACAGTTGTACAGAGCGGTTATCTGAGTTACCGTAGACTTTGTCAATTCGTACCAGTCTGGCCATTCTCTGTTGACCTCTCTCATCAACAAGGCATTTCCGTCGGCAGAACTGCCATTCGCTGGATGTTTCTGGCAAAATCTGGAGTTAATTCTAGAGACTGTTGTGTGTGAAAATCTCAGAAGATCAGAAGTTACAGAAATACTCAAACCAGCCCATCTGGCACCAACAAACATCCATGAGATTATTTAATCAGCCAATCGTGTGGCAGCAGTGCATACAATCATGCAGCAGTGCATACAATCATGCAGATATGGGTCAGGAGCTTCATGTTCACATCAACCATCAGACTGGGGAAAAAATGTGATCTCAGTGATTTGGACCGTGGCATGATTGTTGGTGCCAGATGGGCTGGTCCGAGTATTTCTGTAACTGCTGATCTCCTGGGATTTTCAACAGTCTCTAGAATTTACTCCGAATTTTGCCAAAAACAAAAAACATCCGGTGAGCGGCAGTTCTGAGGATGGAAATGCCTTGTTGATGAGAGAGGTCAACGGAGAATGGCCAGACTGGTTTGAACTGACAAAGTCTACGGTAACTCAGATAACCACTCTGTACAACTGTGGTGAAAAGAATATAATCTTAGAATGCTATTCTGAGATGCGGGTTGGCACTGTTTTGGCAGCACGAGGGGGACCTACAATATTAGGCAGGTGGTTTTAACGTTGTGGCTGATCGGTGTGAATATATACGTTTTTTTCCAGGATAACCTTGTACGTGGCTTGATTCATGCGTCCTTCACAATCTGAGGGTGCTTCAGCAAGGCTGGAATCGGGCAGATTCGTCTTTGTGAGGATGCATGAATCAAGCCACGTACAAGGTTATCCTGGAAGAAAACTTGCTTCCTTCTGCTCTGACAATGTTCCCCAACTCTGAGGATTGGTTTTTCTAGCAGGACAATGCTCCATGCCACACAGCTAGGTCAATCAAGGTGTGCATGGATGACCACCGCATCAAGACCCTGTCATGGCCAGCCCAATCTCCAGAACTGAACCCCATTAAAAACCTCTGAAATGTGATCAAGACATATGAAAGCTGTGATTGAAAATCTGGGTTATTCCACCAAATATTGATTTCTGAACTCTTCCTAAGTTAAAACATTAGTATTGTGTCATTTAAAAATGAATATGAACTTGTTTTCTTTGCATTATTCGAGGTCTGAAGACACTGCATTTTTTTGTTATTTTGACCAGTTGTCATTTTCTGCAAATAAATGCTCTATATTACAATATTTTATTTGGAATTTGAGAAAAATGTTTTCAGTACTTTATAGAATAAATTTTTTTTTTATTTTACTCAATCACATAACTATAAATAGTAAATCCAGAGAAACTGATAATTTTGCAGTGGTCTCTTATTTTTTTTTTCCATTTGTTTGTAAAAACCACAGCTTTATTTAATGGAACACAAAACAGTGACAGAGAACTGACTGGCAGTTATAATACATTCTCTGTAGTTTCAGACTAAATATATATATATATATATATATATACATATATATATATATATAGGTCAACCCAAATAACAACCTCTGATGACATCACGTTTGTAGAATTATACATTTATGAACAGTCTGACTGACAACTAATTAAACATAAAAAAAATTACATTAACAATCTAATAAATCACTCAATAGTTTTCCAACTATTTTCAGTAGTTTGCCGATCAGGAGCACATGCGTCAATAAAAACGTGAGACTAACGAAACGAAAGACTACAATAATTATGATTATAAGGGCCCAAACTGGAGCACAGTCTTTCTTAAGTGTTAGGTGAAAGTGAAAGGCAACGTTAACTGAAACTGCTAGCCCAAACGACACGAGCCTGATAATGATTAGCATGGTAGGCTAACACAACGCATAATGACCAAAGTCAAACTAAAACCTAAACTCTCTGCTTAAAAACAATTTAATCAGACGGTTATGAATACTGCGACAAAATGATTTTGGCTTTGGCCAGAGTCGTTTAGTAGCTGGCAGGTTAATATTGGTTACCTTTTCAAGCTAACTGGCAATGTGTGATAGCCTCGGGAACACACTGAGGGGCATCTTTATGGTTTATTTAAACTAATACCAAAACCCACGTGACTCAGGCATACTCTTAATATGGTCCTCAGATATACTCCTCGTTTTACTGCATCACACTCACCTGTATTGGTGGTTAAAATGACAAAGTTACTGAAACAATTCAACCTCTCTCTGTCGCCTGGGCGCTGTATGCAGCTCCGAATACGTTCTACGTCGAGAACCTGCTCTGACTGCACAGCCGCCGACTATCGGAAACTCACAGCAATGACAAAAATAGGGTTTACTCTTTCTGCCCTAATAATATCGACTATTATTTGTGTTAAGTTAATATTTCTTTAAAATTTTAAGTGGTAATGCTCTGTAATATTATTTTGTAATATTCTGCGGCTGTGTGAAGTACAGCACAGGGTTAAGCTCAAGTGGTTTTATTTATAACGAGTTTATATTTTTAATTATGTATATTTTTTATGTATATTTTTTTATATGTCTATACTATATACAAATAAAACATGAACGTGCATTTTTGAGAGGGACAAAAAAAAAAAAAAAAAAAAAACTGAAAGGACTTTTATTTTGAAATAGTGAAACTCCATTGACGTTCCTGAGAAACCAACAGAAAGCTCTAGTGGCGTTATAATAATATTAAGTCATAAGTAACTCATAAAAATATCAGTTTGAGACGTTTTTACAACCCACCGTATTAATGAAAGTTGTAAGACTCCTGTGCATTTTTATTTTCTCTATAGCTTCACATTATTTGTGTTAGATGTATTGAGCTGTTGTAAGGTAAGGCATGATAAAGCGCATTTGCACCTGCTAGTAGTAAAATGATTGTATCTATGCTGCTGAAAGAACATGCACTGAATCGAGGAGATGAAATCCAGTTCACATATGATTGAGCACCATTAAAACTGATTTTCAAACTTTATATCAAATGAATGTGATTGCAAGCAATAATTAGGCTATTGGACAATTACAAGGTACAACAAAGCCTGTGGTGATTTGATTTTCACTACTAAAACACAGTTTAATGTAATAATGCAACGTGTTTGCCTTTAAAATGCTATGCAAATGTGGACATTGGGAACCATGTTTTGAAATTAGCTCTCAAATTTTATTTCAAACTAACTTGAATGCGGTTGTAATGTACTGTAGCATGTGTTGTGATGGCATGGGTCTATAGATTGCATAGGCATACATTCATTGCTACGACAATGCATTTGAAAGGAACAACATCCTTTCCTCAGACACACTTTAAAACAAGTGCTGGAATTGTTGCTTTACCAAGATCTTCTGTGTTGTCCCTCTGCTTTGTGTTCAGGATGTGTTCCCATAGAGACCCACGAGGAGCATGTCACTGATCCTGTTTGCCTTTGTGGTCCGGGTCAGGGATGCTCTCCCTCTCTCCGCCTCCACTGATTTCCTACATGACAAGGAGCTTCAGGAGAGAAAGCAACAGCTGAAAGTGATCTCTAAAGCCTTGAGCTTATTACCAGAGAGAGGGGCCGTCAAGGGCCATGAGCTCAACATTTAGTAAGTGCCCTATTGAGGACCAGTCAGTATTCCTTTGAGATGTGGGTGATGGAGCTTAGTGCAGTGGTTTTCAACCTTTTTTACTTCATCCATCAGAAGCTGATCCAATTACGATTAACTGAACTCTCTGTATCGGCCGATCCCAGTCCAATACCAGTGTTGATTTTTTCTTAATTAGTTTAATTAGTTTAGAACATCTTTGCCTCACTGTGTGGAACTGACTGGTGTACTCTTTTATATGAAAAGAACATAATCCTCAAACTACACATTATTTCAGTATAAATGTGTAGCCTATAATGCAGCTGCAAAATTATCAGTCCATTGACATGAACAGCCATGACTAACACACAATATCAGATTTGGAACGGGCACGTCAGAC
The DNA here is from genome assembly GCF_019703515.2 of Myxocyprinus asiaticus. Lineage (NCBI taxonomy): Eukaryota > Metazoa > Chordata > Actinopteri > Cypriniformes > Catostomidae > Myxocyprinus > Myxocyprinus asiaticus. The sequence continues at coordinate 21,232,672 of NC_059387.1, forward strand.
CGATATCTAGGTATCGGATCGGTTCATCCCTAAACATCAATGTAATTCTAATAAAGCATAATTTGATATCCATGTATTTACACTTAGGCACAAACCTACACACACACACACACACACATCTTGGAGCTATTGGTGGACATCACACATCGACTGGCTAAAATACTTTGAAATTAGTTGTATTCACTCCTTGTCTGTTGTCGCATTTCTGACAGCGATGATATTTAATATTTTAGCAATATGCTCTTCTGTAGAATTAATTTTTTCAAGCTAATTTACTATGGACATTGGATATCTTTATCATAAATGTTAAAAACTGTTCTATTCTTTTTCCTTTTTCTTTTCAAAAACGACTTATTGTGATTTATGGAGTGCGTCACTTGCATAGATCTTGAGTTTTTAGTATTTTAATTAAGTTTGATTATTTTAATATAACTTGTTTTTAATAATTCAAAGTAATCTCTTGGCTTCCTTGGGAGTTTGCTGAGGCCCCCTAGTGGTCCCCGGCTATCAGGTTGAGAATAACTGGCCTAGTGGTTAAAGTGGTAAAATTATTTTTGATACTGCTTACTCTCCAACAAGTCTTAGCGCAGATTGTCTAAATTAATTAGCTATATAAATAGATACATAAATATAAATATATAAGTAGAAAAAAAAAGACCAACATCACCAAATTAGCAAATAGTCCATGACAATGTATTTTTTGCATCATTACTAATTCATTCCTTCATTTTAGAAAGTAAATGTGAAAAACTGATTTACAAAAAACAAACAAACAAAAAAACATCAATTAGATTGTGTAATGCAAAACTCAAACAATTGCTGTCACGTAATGCCAGACTCTCCCTATACTTTGTTGCTTTGGATAAAAATCAAATAGTTAAGATGCAAGGGAATGTAGAAAGGAAACAAGTACCAATGGTGAGTTCAGATTTTGGGATATCAGATAGAGGAAACAACAAGCAATGTGCCTGCAGTCTTTTTTACCTGCATTACAGAGTCCAAACTACAGTAAGCCAGGAAATTGGTGGCCGCCCTGTGAAATCATGTTAACTAAGTGGCCTCTCTGTGTGTTGTAGCTTCCTCTCATCTGAGGGTGTGTCATACATGACCGTATGTGCGTGCAGTCTCCCTGCTGCCGTGGCCTTCTGCTTCTTGGAAGACTTGCGCTGGGAATTCACAGCATGCTTTGAGAACACTTCAGTGGCACTGGCAAACAGGCCATACCCATTTCTGGAGTTTGGTAAGATGAAAATGTGGTTGGACTAGGCATTTGATAAGTCATGGATAATGTCATTAATAGTGTATTTCATCAATTAATACACAATAGAGCTCTAAATTATGACAAGCCACAATACGACCTGCAGTGATGAGCTGATAATGTTTCTCTAACTTGCATGTGTTATGTACATCACTTTACTAATTTGCCTTTGATCATTTCAGATAGTGTCATTCAAAAATTGCAGCACCATTACAATCAGAATGGTGGTCCATCTCTTGAAGTTACCCTGGGCGAGGTACAGGAGGAGCTCAGGACCAGCCCCCCTCAGGTTCTCACCATGGAGGACGTGGCACTCACCAACGGAACAGCCAATGGGCATGTTGAACTAACATCTGCACCAGGTCTACGCTCAGAGCACTGCATTGTTTAGTGATGAATATAGTTTGCGCTTTGTATTATATAAATTAAAATGTTGGGCGTGTGTTTTTTTTTTTTTTTTTTTTTTTTTTGTTAGATGTGGCTAACATTGATATCTATTGGTTTTAAAGGTCAAGGTCAGAGGCTGGAACCAGTCTCAGCTCCAGGAATCCTTTCCCTGGTTCTTAACATCATGTGTGCTGCCCTCAACCTTATACGTGGTGTCCACCTTATTGAATACACCTTCCAGGTAACACTATGGTTCAAATGATATCAAACAGCTATATGTGTAATTGCAAAGAAGTCATGTTTGAAGTTTTAGATTTTATGGTATGATACAATTATTTTACAGGATGATTATGATGGTTTGTGGAATGTGGTGGCATTTCTTTTGGCGTTTTTCTGCTGTGTTTGCCAGGTAAATGGTCTTACAGCTATACTGTATATTATATAAATATGCTGTACTGTATATTATACACTGTCTGTGATTTTTCCAGTCTCTATTTTTTCATAAAAGGAGGTAAAGAAGTCATTTTTTTAAAACTGTTAGCACCAACAAGCATACAGTATGTCCATTTAATGAAGCACTGTAACCCAGGTCTCTGTCTTCTTCCCACAGTGTCATCTGTATTTGTTCTACACCTGCCAGAAGAAGCTGAAATCATTCACTCTTCTTATTGTCATCATCTTATGCAATGCTTTTCTCTTCGGCCTGAGGAACATCTGGCAGCTGGTCTTCCACATGTCCGTGGCCTGCCTCTCCTCCCTGCTCACCCTCCACCGCAAACTGCTGGACAGGAATTCGGACTGTGGAGTATGAGGACTCCAGTTCACTTCGAGAGATTGGACAATGGTAGGGTGAGATTACACTGGGAAGACTTATGAAAGAACAAATAAACTTGACACGGTGGCTCACATTAACTGATATTTTTGTTTTAGCTTTTGGTTTGATCTGATATTGGGATCAAGTGTTAATTTTGTATCAAATGGATAGTGAGTGCAATAGCGTTTTTATGGGGGTCTTCAATTTAATGAATGCATAACAAAATGTTTTCAATTACGTATTATGATATGAATGAAACAAGGAAAATTGATACGAAACCAGACATTAAGCAAGCATTCAGTTGCCATTGTTAATTTTATTTATTTGCTGCAACATAAGAACTTCTGGTTAATCATGCTTTGTTCTTTTTCTTTGTTTACCTTTTCAGAACGGGTTAATTTTTGGTCTGTTTAAGGGGATTGTTCACCCAAAAATAAAAATTCTCTCACCATTTACTCCCCTTCATGCCACCCCAGATGTATAAGATTTTCTTTCCTCTGCAGAACACAAACAAAGATTTTTAAAAGCATACCTCAGCTCTGTTGGTCCATACAATGCATGCCAGAATTTGAAGCTCCAAAAAGGAAATAAAGGCAGCATAAAAGTAATCCATATGACTCCAGTGGTTCAATCCATGTTTTCAGAAGTGATATGATAGGTGTGGGTTTGAAACATATCAATATTTAAGTCCTTTTTTTTAACTATAAATTCTCCTCCCAAGTAGGTGGTGATATGCACAAAGAATGCAAATCTAGAATCAAGAATGTGAAAGTGGAGATTTATATTATAGTAGACTTAAAGATTGATCTGTTTCTCACCCACACCTATCATATTGTTTCTGAAGACATGGATTTAACCACTGGAGTTGTATGGATTACTTTTATGCTGCCTTTACGTGCTTTTTGGACCTTCAAAATGTTGGTACCATTCACTTGATTATATGGATCTGCAGAGCTGAGATATTTTTCAATAAATCTTTGCTTGTGTTCTGGTGAAGAAGGAAAGTCATACACATCTGGGATGGCATGAGGGTGAGTAAATGATGAGAGAATTTTCACTTTTGGTTGAACTATCCCTTCAATTGTTATGAAAATATAAATACATATTATCATTATTACATTATGTATTTGACTGACAGTGAGCATGGCAATTGATTCTGAAAGGACATTTTATGCTCAAATATTATCCCAAGATGTTCTTTTCATTTTGGACAGTATCTTTTAGGTAGTTATAGGCTGCACCATTTTGTATTAAGAGCTACAATTTTTAAACATGGAACATTCAGGTCTTTCAGCTAGACTTATACCATTTTTACACACAGGATAAATTTGTTTAGACTACCTTTCTTTGATACTCATCCCAAAGACTATAAACCTGAAGTCATTTCAACAAGTTATTATAATACATCATTCCTTTTATCATGACAAATTTGGCAAGGATTAAGTAAAAATGAATGACAAGTGCTAAAGAATACAGCAACTTGTATGTATTGCAGTTGTCTGAAATTCACATCTATTTTCTTAACATAAAAGCTGTTTATTTACAAATGTTTATTGTTGGTCAGTATTTATCATCATTGACAGAGCTTGGTTTACAGTGCATCCGGAAAGTATTCACAGCGCTTCACTTTTTCCACATTTTGTTATGTTACAGCCTTATTCCAAAATGGATTAAATTCATTATTTTCCTCAAAATTCTACAAACAGTACCCCATAATGACAACGTGAAAGAAGTTTGTTTGAAATCTTTGCAAATTTATAAAAAAACAAAAACAAAACACATGTACATAAGTATTCACAGCCTTTGCTCAATACTTTGTTGAAGCACCAATTACAGCCTCAAGTCTTTTGGAGTATGATGCTACAAGCTTGGCACACCTATTTTTGGGCAGTTTCTCCCATTCTTCTTTGCAGGACCTCTCAAGCTCCATCAGGTTGGATGGGGAGTGTCGGTGCACAGCCATTTTCAGATCTCTCCAGAGATGTTCAATCGGGTTCAAGTCTGGGCTCTGGCTGGGCCACTCAAGGACATTCACAGAGTTGTCCCGTAGCCACTCCTTTGTTATCTTGGCTGTGTGCTTGGGGTCGTTGTCCTGCTGGAAGATGAACCTTCGCCCCTGTCTGAGGTCCAGAGTGCTCTGGAGCAGGTTTTCATCAAGGATGTCTCTGTACATTGCTGCATTCATCTTTCCCTCGATCCTGACTAGTCTCCCAGTTCCTGCCGCTGAAAAACATCCCCACAGCATGATGCTGCCACCACCATGCTTCACTGTAGGGATGGTATTGGCCAGGTGATGAGCGGTGCCTGGTTTCCTCCAGACATGACGCTTGCCATTCAGGCCAAAGAGTTCAAGCTTTGTTTCACCAGACCAGAGAATTTTGTTTCTCATGAGGAGTGGCTTCCGTCTGGCCACTCTACCATACAGGCCTGATTGGTGGAGTGCTGCAGAGATGGTTGTTCTTCTGGAAGGTTCTCCTCTCTCCACAGAGAAACGCTGGAGCTCTGTCAGAGTGACCATCGGGTTCTTGGTCACCTCCCTGACTAAGGCCCTTCTCCCCTGATCGCTCAGTTTGGCGAGGCGGCCAGCTCTAGGAAGAGTCCTGGTGGTTCCAAACTTACTCCATTTACGGATGATGGAGGCCATTGTGCTCATTGGGACCTTCAATGCTGCAGAAATTTTTCTGTACCCTTCCCCAGATCTGTGCCTCGATACAATCCTGTCTCGGAGGTCTACAGACAATTCCTTGGACTTCATGGCTTGGTTTGTGCTCTGACATGCACTGTTAACTGTGGGACCTTATATAGACAGGTGTGTGCCTTTCCAAATCATGTCCAATCAGCTGAATTTACCACAGGTGGACTCCAATAAAGTTGTAGAAACATCTTAAGGATGATCAGTGGAAATAGGATGCACCTGAGCTCAATTTTGAGTTTCATGGCAAAGGCTGTGAATACTTATGTACATGTGATTGTTTTTATTTATTTATTTTTTATAAATTTGCAAAAATTTCAAACAAACTTCTTTCACATTGTCATTATGGGGTATTGTTTGTAGAATTTTGAGGAAAATAATGAATTTAATCAATTTTGGAATAAGGCTGTAACATAACAAAATGTGGAAAAAGTGAAGTGCTGTGAATACTTTCCGGATGCACTATACATATATGTAATTATTTTATTTGCACTGAATTGTTCTTTATGAAGTAGACAAAACCACTTGTCATTTTATTGTTATTGTTGCAGCAGAAAGTATTATGATTTGACTGAGGAAACAAGTTTATCCTGAATAAATTTAAGATTAAGTTGACTATATTTATGTTAATCTTTAATCTTTCATCAATTCAGTATTTTAAATATAAAGCATGTGTCCTATGTTGTAAACTTATTTAGAATATTAAGCCATTGTAGCTTTTACACTGAGTTTCTATAAATTGCAAATGTTTTACTCTTATTCTTCAAGAAATCAACATTGACAATGCATTTGTTTTCAGATAAATAAGCATAGATATCTTTTTATGAACAATCATGTTCTTGAATTCTGAATTTTAAGAGCGAGCTGTGCTTTTTTTGGTTGGTGTAGAAATTGGATTACATGTCATTATGCTGTGTTGTAGCAACACCTTGCATGTAAAGCTTTGTTCTAATGTGTTTAGGTTAACAGTTAATGTGTGTTCCTGTCAATGCCTTATTGCACAATATGATTACAGCAATCCAAACAGTGGAGTGAGAATATATGATAATTTTAAAGTTTGTGAAATCTATACCAATGCACAGTATAGTTAATACTGTAATTCTGTATCAATAACAATAATGTACAATGTAAAAATAAGGGCTCTTTCTATTGACTGACATTTCAACATGGTACATCATATTACATAAACCATGATTTGTAAGTAATATTTCCTAATACTGTATGCAATCCTTAATTCTGGATTTTTAACTTTTTTAATTGGTGTTTGAATGAGGGTTACATAAACTTTAAGTGGATACATATTTGCTCACTCATTTAATACAAGGCATAGTGTGTTTGTTGAAACAATGGAATATATATTTTTTTATAATATTTTTTGATGTTTGTAGATACAGTATATGGAATTAATGAGTGTATTTACTCATTAGTTGCACATTAGTTGCACAAATGAAAGAATCTGTGTGTAGATTATTTGATTCTCATGCATATTTGACCCATTTTTAAATCCTCTGTGTCAGTGAACTGTAATGTTGGTGCTGGAGGTTATACTTACATAATGCACTTCACACAGTTTAATACCACTGTTGTCTTAATCTACTTGCATTTTATTTAGATGATTAATTCCAAAATGTTTTATTTCCATTTATGTTTCAATACTGAAGGACTGTGAAAGACAATTTTCCCTAAGGTCTTAAAGGGTTAGTTCACCCAAAATGTATAGATTATGTCTTCATTTACATACCCGTATGTTGATCCAACCTCATTCTTCCATGCAACACAAAAGGAGATGTTAAACAGAATGTAAGCCTCAGTCACCATTCACTTTCATTGCACATTTTTTTTTTTTCTCCATTCCATGTAAGTGAATGGTGACTGAGGTTACCATTCTGCCTAACATCTCCTTTTGTGTTCCACAGATGAAAGATGGTCACACGGGTTTGGATTGACATGAGGGTGAGAACTATTATACCTTTTAATAAATAAAATCAACATGCTTAGGACAGACAACCTTAGTTAAACAATTAAGGTTTGTTTCACTAGAGTTTAACTGCTACCAACATGAACCTCCAGCAACCAAATTAGTCTCCAAAATGGTGTTTTAAATTGACACTATTCCCATGTTAAAACTTGTTTTTCACTAAAACAGACTTATTATTATAAAAACAACAGCTGAGCATATTATAAGAACTATGTGATTTTGTTTGAATACACAATCTTGTTAGAGTATGGTTTGCTTGTGCATTTTTACATGATAGTTGTATGGAGGTTATACATGTTTATATATATTTTTTTACTAATAGAAAAGTAAGAATAAGACTTGCATTACCTTGGCTGGCTGAAATGTTTGTGATAACTAAATGTCTTGATTACATGCCGTTGAGATGATGTTCAAAAGCAGTCATGTTCATGCTGTTTTATAATGCTTTATGAATGAAGGTTAAAAGTGCCACAACCTATTAGAATGTCTTAAGTGCACATTAAAATATTTAGTACCTCATAGCCCAACTGAGCTGATTTAACTTTCTTTTAAAACTAAGGTTAGTCAGCACAAAATTATGAATTTTGCCATCCTGTTTTTCACTTTTACTGTTGAGTTTTGTAGCTATTTCATCTAGTTTTTAATTTAAATACATTTGTTTTTTGCATATATTATATTTTTTTAATTGTGGTAATAGCCTTAGTTAATCTGTTATCTGCAACGTTTTGGATACATTTTGTCCTGAAACAGTTATGCAAACAGACTAATAGGTTTTGGGATGTCACAACTTAAACATTTAGGCTTTCTTAGCATCACAAAGATTTTTTTTTACTGTATTTTCTTGCTCATTTATTTTTGTGGTCATATTACAATCGTTCCCATCTCTACAAGCTATGATTCCATCTGTTGTTTGTGGGCTTGTAGTATATGGATCAGAACATTGGGTGGCAGTCTAAAACTACAGTTTGGAAGCTGGAATTGAAAGGTTAGAGGTGACTTGCCTTCAGCTAGTATTGCAATATTGACTAAGGGAAACCCTTGAATTTTCATGTAGATGTCTTCACTATTATACCACTGCATCCAATGATGTGCAACATCTTGCAAAAGAAACTGAACATAGAGACTGATGTGGTTAAATAAGGGTTATTATTGACTTGACATGCAACACCAGATGTCTCATGTGCAGTCTTTAGCTCTTTTTGTTGTGCTGAGATTTGGGACATGTAGGAGTCTAATATCTACTTTATGACTCATCACATCTGTTGGTCCACCCTAGGGGTATAGCTTAAAAATTCTTTATGTACTGTACACAGCTTAGGAAAGTTTGTCAGTAATGCAACTTGGCAGCACGGCATAAGCGAAAAATGACACTGGCGTAGGTCACAGCATTAAAAAAAAAAAAAAAAAAAAAAACAAGCCTGGTGCTGGCACTATCCTGAGCTGTTTCCTCTTGCCTGGCAATACTTCCCTAAAACTTTGGCAGTATTTAATCACCTTCAGTCCAACAGATTATAGTAGAGGATTGACCAGGAATCAGATCACTCTACTGCACTGATCCATGTAATTTCTCTGTTAAACAAGCATGCGAGGATCAGTCACTGAGCTCTGCTCCTAGTTTTGGCACTCACAGGTCTGAATTGCAGGTATAGAGCAACATACTGTATATCTCTTTTACTTTTAAAGATTCAAAAATATATATAAACCAAAAAGTAGTAAGTGGTCAGGAACAATACATTTCTGGTTAATCTCCAGAATGAAAGACCTATGCAAGTGAAAAAGGCTACTACCACATGGGTTTTGAATCTGTCGGGAGCGAGATTACTGTTTTAAAGTAGTCTTTTGAATCAGTTCACCAAATAGATTCATTCAAAGATCCTTTCTGAAGATCTTTAGGCTCATTTGTGGTGGCAAATTAGCATTTGTGTTATGAGTGAGTCACTGAATCAGTAATTAAACTGTTTCAGAGTCATTCACGACCGAAACAATGGAAATGAATGAGAACAATTAGTTCAAATACACCGGTTTGTTCACGAATAAAATGCTACACTCAAGTGAAGCATAAAAGACAACAGAAATATAATGAACAGTAGGCTTAAATAAAATCCAGATTCATGTGCATTTTGCTAAATATGAACCATGTCCACAGTGTGTTGTATGTTCCGAGTTGCTTGTATATGACATTGAATACACACTGAATACACAATGCTTGGGTTTGAAACGTCACTTCTGACAGCTGTTAAATGGTGAACGCTTCTGTGTAGGAAAAAAAAAATGTTAAGTGTTCCATTTGGGACAATACTACACTTTGAAAATTCATACACTACATGGCTGAGTGCATAGTGTATAGTGTGTTGTTTGGGACACAGCTTTTGTCTGCACAGAATAACTACAGTATCAAAATGTGGCATGATTTTTTTTTTTTTTTAATTTTACTCAAAATATATTTAAAAATAGGCCAAAAAGATAACTGGATGCAGCTCACTTGCAACATGATGAGGTCTTGTGACAACAAAGAAGCATACTATTGTTTGAAATGTTAATTATGGTGTAATGCCTTTACTGTTTCACTTAGAATTTCTAAAGAAAAGTAGGCAGTATACAGTGTACTATTAAATATTACTATTAACATCCTTGCAGAATGATAAACGATGGTGTCCAAAGTAAAAGAGTCATATCTGTATTATTGGACATGAATCATTAATCAGAGAATTAATGAGAAGTTTGCTTAGATGGTGGGTTTCATGCAGGGAGAGATAGCAGAGCGCTTTTTCTCTTAGATATTGTTGACTTTGCTTTACAGGCTCACATAAATTGCTTTGCACTTCACCCATATAAGACACATTTCACTGACTGTGGGAAAATAATTTAGTGTGATCTTTGACTATATGTGCTGGTGTCCACTCAGACAAGTAGGTATTATCAAACTTTTGCTAAATCAAATTCAAAAAAGGCTAAATGATATTTGTGACCTCTTTTTCTCTCTCCTTCACTTACACATAAACATTGCAATCAGACTTGTGATTGTACATTAATTCACAGACATATGGACCAATCATAAAAAGGAAATGGATTTTTCATAGGTTAACTTGTGAATCCGACTCTCTGTCAAAAGAGTTTCGTCACCTGACTCATCCATGTATAATGCATTTGTTCTGGAAGCACACTTGACACTGCTCTCATCTGGACTCGGTGTTGAATTGCATAGGATCTCCACAGAATAAGCTTCTGATAATCGCCTTTTCACAATTCTCAGTGGCTGACTGTCAATTGTTATTATTCACATTGTGATTGGATCAGAGGAAGTGAGCCTGCACAGCAAACAATGATCTACTGACTATTGAACCATATACTGTATTGTATGAAGTCCCTCCTTTTCACAATAATTTTTGTCCTGATATATCATTTTGTTTTCTGTGAAAATGAAACACTATAGGGACCTTTTGTTCTGTTTTAAAAATGGGGCTGAACCAACATTCATTGAGGCAGTTCTTAGGTAGCATTATCTGAATATCTGATAAAACACACCGCTTTAATCAGATTACTGGTAACCAGTGAAGTAGTGGGGGCCATATGCACATATAGGCCGTGTGCTTACTTTTTCCCAGGGCTGTTTGTGTATAATGACTTCTAAGGATCAATATATGTGTATACCCACTTGTTTTGCTGCTTCAGAAGTCCATAATCTACTGTCATGTTAGTTTCCCTTGAACTGTATTGGATGCTGTTTTGTGAAACTGGAGATTCTTTGTTGTAACTGGTGCATTATCACTTGAATTCTACCATTCCCCACCCCTGACAACCGTTGTCGCCCCATCATCGACTGAGGGAATTTATGACAGTGAGTGGAGTGAGAGAGAGTCACCCACACGCTGAAGCAGTATCAGGTCAAATTAATTAACAAAATATGCCAAATGTTCTATAAAATAAGAAATCGTCTCGTAATTAAGGGAAAAAATTGTATTCCGTATGAAATCCATACACGATGCTATTTGTCCAGTATTTTAGCGTCACACACCCAAACTGCTGAGAATGTTTCACAAATCGAGAGAAATGGACCTGAAACACATACCTTTCATGTGAGTTGTGTGAGACATCAGATGTTGCTTTACACGGACGCTAAACTTGACAGAAATGGCTTTGGGAAATATCAGTGACAATCAGCGCATGTCTTCTGTAGTGTTTTCTTTCAGAAGCAAGAGAATTTTGTCAAAAATATATCATTTGTGTGCATGTTAATTGTTTCCCACCACTGGGAGTTTAAAACACCAGTAAACGCACACTGTAAAAAATGTCTGTAATTTTAACAGTAAAAGACTGTAAAAATGCTACAGAAATAAAACGTTAACTATTTAATGAGTATTAACTGTAAAATATACAGTAAAACATTTTAATATATTTTAAAAGACAATACAGTAGTTTTTACAAAAAAATGTTGTAAAAATAAACATTTTTAGATTGAAAAAGTATGATTTCCTGTATAATTAATGATACAAATTTTCTACATTATGTTTAACAAGAGAGTACATGTACTTTTTACAGTAAATTATTGTTAAAATTACAGTAAAAAACAGCAATCGGGCGTTCCCACAATTCCCTGCGTGACCCATTACATTTCATTATATTTTATGGGAATAGTTATGTTTCTTCTTATTTTTAATATCAGTTACGTACATTGGGGTGTTCTGTTTTATATTTGACGTAGTTTAGTAAATGTTTACTGCATTATTTAAATTTCACATGTGTTACCTTGACGGTGTTTAGTTTTTGTGTGAGTGATATTGAGCACTGTCTCTGCATGTTTATTGGTCATTGCTCCTGGAAGAGCCACTATTGGTGAACTTCATGTCATCATGTGCTCTTCTATAGTTACTACGGTGATTAACAAATACCATATAAAGTAAAAAGCAGATTTTTACAGTTTCAGAAGGCTAATATCAAGTTTATGATGTTTTTTTTTTACTGTAAATTTAACAGATTGTTTTTTTGTTTTTTGTTTTTTACAGTGCCATCGTGGTCATGTAAATGACAACAGTTTTAAACTGTAAATTGTTTTACATTTTTACTGTATTTTTTACATAATTATTCTGGCAACCACAGCTGCTAGTTTTTTTTTTGTTGTTGTAAAAACAACAGGATTTTTTTTTTTTACAGTGCACCTATTCATGACATGCCATTACATTTTATTGCATATGTCAGAGCTCGTTCTGGAAGAAAGAAAGAGGTAAGAAAAATTGCATTACTGCATGAATTCAAAATAAAAGTACAGTAGTACAGGTGTAGTTAAAACACTTAATGTAATTTTTTTATGTTTCCCTCATGATAAACACTATTTACTGCCAAAACAATGATACTAATCCAATGAGAAATACACTATTTTCATGTTAAGCCTTTTCTCTCCCTTTCTCTCTTCTTCCTGGTCATTGTATTAAAGTGTTTTTCATTTTAAATTAGGGGACGTTCACACTGAACACATTTTTGCATCCGTCCGTGCTGTTTTTCAACGCAAAGCAGCGTCTCACACAGGAACGCCTGTAAATATGGGTCATTCCTACAATTCTGTGCCATTTAAGTCCCCATTACAAGTGTGTGTGGTATTTATATTGTTTAATTTCACCCGATTACAATTTTGATAGGCTTGTTAAAAAGAATAAAGACTTTTTATAATGTTACACACTTCTGTGGGCTTAAAAGTAAAATGTTAAATAATTGAAACCCTTTTCTATTGCACTGTGTCACTTCCTCATGTCCCACGACTGCACGACAAACATCTTTGACAAAAATAAATGCTAAATCATTAGATTTTACTTTTTTCCCCACATACAGTGAGTTTAGTGTTACATTCTCTCACTAACATGTATTCATTTGTGGTAAATGTGTAATTTTAACACTGATAGTGGAGATTTTTTGTGTGTCCCTTTATTTATTACACACCCTGTTATGTCATGATACCATGACCTTTCATTGAAGATGTTAGGAAATGATATCACACACACTGGAGGTGGACATCAGCCATTCTGCAAAATTACTTTGAGTTATTTGAAGTTTATAACTCTATTGTTTTATTTGTGTTTTCCTTTATTTTGTGGTGTTAGTCATATGTGGTCAAGCATAAAATGTCCACTCTATTATGGGACTATATATGGGAAATTAATATAATTAAAAAATTTAAATATACAGTATTTATGTTAACAGAAATAAAATTATAAATATTAGTTTACAAATATGTGTCCTAGATATCAATCACAGACCATGTAGACTCCACCCTGATGCTGCCCATTTAACTGGATGGCCATCTGAATTTTTTAGTAATTTAGCTTGACCAGTATGACTAATACAATCTTTAATATGTCCCTGTAATGATAAAACATGATGAAACTTGTATGAACGGTGAGCTCTGTGCACTTAGTTTTAATACTTTTTGTGTCATAAACCGGTGAGATTCGATACACCCTGATTCTTACCTGTTCTAGGAAACAATATGTCAAAGAATTCAAAATCCTCGGGCTCTGGAGACATTAAAAGGCACTTACGTGCTCAAGCTGAAGCCCCCAAGCAGCAGGCCACAAGCCTGAGAGACGATTTGGCCGGTGAGGTGCTGACTTGGAGGAGCTTGCTGTAATACCTCGATAAATCACTGCCATGGAGATGAAATTCACTGAGATGGTTACAAACGGATCAATTATCTGGAGTCATCGGAGAGGGAATTAGCTGCTAATCAGCTAGCGACCAAGGCGGATTTGGAGCACGTCTGGAAAAGTTGGAAGATATGGAGAATCGCAACCGGCGGAATAACGTCCGATTTGTTGGAATTCCTAAGGGAGCAGAGAGACAGAATATGGTGGAATTCCTGGATGAGCTCTTTCCGAGTCTGCTCGACATAACAGGCCATAAGCTGGAAATCGAGCAAGTTCACAGATTTCTGGCTCGGCAATCCGCTGAGGGAGACAGGCCCCAATCAATTCTGGCCACATTTCTGAGATCATCCGATAAAGATCTTGTGTTATATGAGGCGAGGAGCAAAGAAAGGCTTCTTGGAAGAACCACAACATTTTCTTGTCCCCAGACTTTGCGAATTCGACAAGAGAGAAATGTGATCGATTCAAGGAATGCAAGAAACTCTTATATCAACGAAAAGTCGCTTTTGCACTGATGTTCCCGGCCAAATTGAGAATAGATGCTAAGGATGGCCGCAAAGTATTTACATGTCCCCAGCAAGCATTGTCCTTCATAAAGTCAATGGAGTAAGTTATTTTGTGGTACTCACGTTGCAGCCGAGTGGGCCTGACTCACTGAACTTTCACATGACCGTCCGAGGAAACTGGGCGCCTTTTTGTTTCTTTTTGTGCTGGTTCCGCTAGCGGCTGGAGCTTGTTTTGTGGAGGAACACACCTTCGGGACAGTTATGTGGATGAATCTACATGTTCTTTGTGTTTATCCTGCCTATTGGCTGGAGTTTGTTTTATAGATTATCTTCTTTTATGTAATTCTGTCTCACAAAATTTGTATAGAAACACCAGACTTTAGCAATCCTACGGCAAAGTTGTTGTGGGGGCTCTTGTAGACGTACACACGGACTGTTTGAGTTTAGAGGGATGGACGCCAGTTTCCACTGTCGTGTGTGGGGTTAATGCATTCGTTTTTCTTTTTTCTGTTTGTTTGGTTGGGGTTTGATTGTTGCACTAATGTTGGAATGTGATCTTTATAATTAAATTTTTGACACACAATCTATTTTTTCTAATATGTCAAAATGTTAATATGAGTGGACTGTCTCTTTCCACGTGGAATGTGAATGGGTTGGGGCACCCCATAAAAAGAAGGAAGGTTATTTCTTTTTTAAACGTAAGAAATATGATATAGTGTTTCTTCAAGAAAAGCATCTTTCCCCACAGGAAGCTGAAATATTTGGGAAGATATGGGATGGACATATTTTCTTTAGTGCTGGCTCAAGTAAGAGCAGGGGAGTCATTACATTGATAAGTAAGCATCTACAATTCAAATGTCTCAAACAGAGTAAAGATAAATTAGGAAGAGTCATTATTGTTTTAGCAGAAATTCAGGGGCAAAGGTTGATTTTGGCTAATATTTACGCACCTAAAGCTGATGATCAGAGCTTTTTTTATAGTTCTTGAAGGGAAGCTGCAAGCCACTGGCAACCCTCATGATATAATATTGGGAGGAGACTTTAATCTGTTGATGGACTCAATCCTTGATCATAGTGAAGCCCCCTAGAGCAACACTGATGCTTCACAGGTAGAAATCTTGGTCTTACAGACATTTGGAGACTTTTGAACCCACCTGGTAGGGACTATACATTCTTTTCATCAATCCATAAGATTTATTCTAGAATAGTTTTTATTTTTTATATTTTTTTTTTATCTACTGTAAGTCCCTCATTTAATCTGTTGTTGATTGCTCAATTGGAATCATCTTATTCTCAGATCACACCCTGGTGAGTTTAGAGATGTTGCCACATACGGAGAAAAATAAATCATATACAGGTGCATCTCAATAAATTAGAATGTCGTGGAAAAGTTCATTTATTTCAGTAATTCAACTCAAATTGTGAAACTCGTGTATTAAATAAATTCAATGCACACAGACTGAAATAGTTTAAGTCTTTGGTTCTTTTAATTGTGATGACTTTGGCTCACATTTAACAAAAACCCACCAATTCACTATCTCAAAAAATTAGAATACATCATAAGACCAATAAAAACTAACATTTTTAGTGAATTGTTGGCCTTCTGGAAAGTATGTTCATTTACTGTTTATGTACTCAATACTTGGTAGGGGCTCCTTTTGCTTTAATTACTGCCTCAATTCAGCGTGGCATGGAGGTGATCAGTTTGTGGCACTGCTGAGGTGGTATGGAAGCCCAGGTTTCTTTGACAGTGGCCTTCAGCTCGTCTGCATTTTTTGGTCTCTTGTTTCTCATTTTCCTCTTGACAATACCCCATAGATTCTCTATGGGGTTCAGGTCTGGTGAGTTTGCTGGCCAGTCAAGCACACCAACACCATGGTCATTTAACCAACTTTTGGTGCTTTTGGCAGTGTGGGCAGGTGCCAAATCCTGCTGGAAAATGAAATCAGCATCTTTAAAAAGCTGGTCAGCAGAAGGAAGCATGAAGTGCTCCAAAATGTCTTGGTAAACGGGTGCAGTGACTTTGGTTTTCAAAAAACACAATGGACCAACACCAGCAGATGACATTGCACCCCAAATCATCACAGACTGTAGAAACGTAACACTGGACTTCAAGCAACTTGGGCTATGAGCTTCTCCACCCTTCCTCCAGACTCTAGGACCTTGGTTTCCAAATGAAATACAAAACTTGCTCTGATCTGAAAAGAGGACTTTGGACCACTGGGCAACAGTCCAGTTCTTCTTCTCCTTAGCCCAGGTAAGACACCTCTGACGTTGTCTGTGGTTCAGGAGTGGCTTAACAAGAGGAATATGACAACTGTAGCCAAATTCCTTGACACGTCTGTGTGTGGTGGCTCTTGATGCCTTGACCCCAGCCTCAGTCCATTCCTTGTGAAGTTCACCCAAATTCTTGAATCGATTTTGCTTGACAATCCTCATAAGGCTGTGGTTGTCTCGGTTGTGCATCTTTTTCTTCCACACTTTTTCCTTCCACTCAACTTTCTGTTAACATGCTTGGATACAGCACTCTGTGAACAGCCAGCTTCTTTGGCAATGAATGTTTGTGGCTTACCCTCCTTGTGAAGGGTGTCAATGATTGTCTTCTGGACAACTGTCAGATCAGCAGTCTTCCCCATGATCGTGTAGCCTAGTAAACCAAACTGAGAGACCATTTTGAAGGCTCAGGAAACCTTTGCAGGTGTTTTGAGTTGATTAGCTGATTGGCATGTCACCATATTCTAATTTTTTGAGATAGTGAATTGGTGGGTTTTTGTTAAATGTGAGCCAAAATCATCACAATTAAAAGAACCAAAGACTTAAACTACTTCAGTCTGTGTGCATTGAATTTATTTAATACACGAGTTTCACAATTTGAGTTGAATTACTGAAATAAATGAACTTTTCCACGACATTCTAATTTATTGAGATGCACCTGTAGTTGCCGCTTTAATGTATCCCTTTTGCAAAATCCTGAATTCTAACAAATGTTAAAGGCTGAAATCAATGTTTATGTTGAGACCAACTGGTCCTCAGTATCCTCTGTGGGCGTGGCTTGGGAGGCACTTAAGGCAGTTCTTAGGGGTCAGATCATACAGTATGCCTCATTCATCAAAAAATCCAAAGCACGAGAACTCGTGGAGTTGGAAGGGAATATTAAAAGTGCAGAGGCAGAGCTGAAGCGCTAAATGTCTTCTGATGGCCTCAGAGAATCGACCCAAATGAAATACAGATATAATACTATTTTGTCACAGAAGGTGCAGTTTTGGCTATTCAGGGCAAGACAGTCATACTTTGAGTCAAGCAGGGAAGATTTTGGCTAGATATATAATGCAGAAAGAGTCTTTTTCTACCATTCCCTCAGTGAAATCTGCTGGTAGTGAAATTTTTACCTCGGCCATTAATATTAATAATGCTTTTAAAGAATTCTATCTTGATCTCTATAGCTCCACGTCTTCGTCTACTGATGAAGATATTAGAAACTTTGTGGAGCCATTAGAACACCCTAAACTGACGACTGAGCAAAAACAATTATCTTGATTCTGAGATAACCTTGGAGGAGCTTCGCAATGTAATTAAGGCCTTGCCTACAAGCAAGTTTCTGGGGCCAGATGGCTTTGCTGCTGAATTTTTTAGATCTTATGCTACAGAACTGGCTCCAATTTTGGTAGAAGTTTATACGGAATCATTAAAGAATGGAAAGCTTCCGCCAACCATGACACAAGGCCAGATCAGTCTGAAACTTAAAAAGGACAAAGATCAAAGTGAGTGTAAGAGTTACCATTCAATTTCCCTTATCCAGCTAGACATAAAAATATTGTCAAAAATTCTGGCTTACCTATTAAGTAAAGTTATGACAACTCTTATACATATAGATCAGGTGGGGTTTATTCAGGGCCGCAGCTCTTCTGATAACATTAGGCGTTTCATCAATATCATGTGGTCAGTGGCGAATGATCAGACTCCGGTTGCTGCCATCTCACTTGACACCAAAAAGGTGTTTGATATGGTAGAATGGGATTATCTTTTTAAGATTTTGGAAATATACGGGTTCAGGAATACTTTTATTGGATGGATTAATTTACTTTATAGACACCCGGTAGTGGCGATACAAACAAATAGATTCATTTCAGATTATTTTACTCTGGATAGGGGCACCCGGCAGGGTTGCCCTCTTTCCCCATTATTGTTCTGTCTTGCCCTAGAACCATTAGCAGCCGCGATAAGACAGGAAGATGATTTTCCAGGGGTGGTGGCAGGAGGTATGGTGCATAAGCTTTTGCTTTGCGCAGATGATATTTTATTATTCGTCTCCGACCCCATTAGATCTATGCCTTGCCTCCACAGAATTATTAATTATTTTCTATATTCTCAGGATGCAGAGTCAATTGGTCTAAATCCGAAGCTTTGGCTCTGACAGCGTACTGCCCAGTAACGGCTTTTCAGCTGGGCGCCTTCCAGTGGCCCAAACAGGGCATTAAGTATTTGGGCATTTTATTCCCAGCAAATTTGTCTGACTGAACAAACCGAACAAATTACTGAATTTTGACCCCTTAATAAAAAGGTTTTCAAGCAATGTGGGCAGGTGGGCTTCATTACATTTATCTTTGATTGGGAAGGTTAATGTTATTAAAATGAATTGTATTTAACTACCTGCTACAATCTCTCCCTGTAGATGTTCCCCTCTCTTATTTCAAGCAATTTGATTTGGAATGGTAAGCATCATAGATTACATTTTAATGTTACATAGGCCGACTGACAAATGTGGGCTAGGCTTACCCAAGATTTTGTTTTATTATTATGCATTCGGTCTCAGACATTTGGCTCACTGGTCGCTTCCACCTGAGAGAGCCCCTCCCTGGTTTTGTATTGAACAATAAGTTCTTGTCCCTATTTCACCATTGCAAAGCCTTTATATCAAACTAATTGGAGAAGTTACACCCCGTTATCTTGCATTTGCACTCGGTATGGACAAAAGTGTCCAGAGTGTTTAATTCAGACATTTATGTAAATGTTGCCTCAATCATATGGCTGAAACTAAATTATGTATTAATAAGTCCCCTTTCTGCTAGTCAGAGTGGATTGTGAGAGGGTTACTGCACTCGGTGACCTATATGAGAGTGAAGTGTTGAGATCTTTTGAAAATATGGTTCAACATTTTGGGATTCCCAGATCTCAGTTCTATAGGTATTTACAGCTGCGCCACCTGCACTGTACTGTTTTTGGGAGTAGCAACCCCCCCCCCACCCAAAGTAGCAGATACTCTGGGAGAGGTCATGAGGTATCAATATATTACTCCCTGCTAATTTAGAGTCTGGGGGTTGGAGTTTTAACTTCTATCAAGAGATTATGGGAGAAAGATTTAAACTTGGTATTGGAGGAGGGAGTGTGGGTTAGGATTCTAAAAACCATCAAGTCTGCATCTAGAGATGCAAGGGTGCGCCTTATGCAATTCAAGATTTTACATAGATTCTATTGGACCCCCTCTAGATTGTATAGGCTTGGTCTTAAAGACACACCCACCTGCTGGTGATGCCAATCAGAAGATGGAGACATAACCCATGTTTTTTGGTGGTGTGTTAAGATCCAAGAATTTTGGTTGAAGTTTCAGAGTTTTATATATAACGTTTTGGGCACTCAAATTTCATTTTGCCCCAGACTCTGTATTTTGGGCGATGGGGCGGTCTTCAGTTTGGGGGATAAACACATAAAAAATTGGGTTCTGACCAGTATTATGATTGGCAGGTAGATTATTTTAAGGGGATGGAAGTCGGATGCAGCACCCTCATTTCCGGATTTGTGTGCGGAGATGGGGAGGGTGGCTGCTTTTGAGGAGGTGTCAAGCAGAAGGCTGGGGTTTTGGGATTTGTTTGATAGGAAATCTGGCAATTATTTAGTGTTTTTGGGGAACTCGTAGGGGCTGTGGAGAGACAAGTTTAGTTTTAATTATATATTATTATTATATATTCTTTCTTTTTTTGTGTGTGTTTTCTTATTTGTGACCACAGGGGTGTTCGTTGGGGGTCAAGGTGGGGTTGGTGATTGGGGAGGGGTAATAGTAGGGATTAAATGTTAAATGTTGATTCAATGAATACATGTTGTGTTTTTTCTTTGTTATATGACTAGGAATCAATAAAAAAATGTTAATTGAAGAAAAAAAGTTGTATGTGGCTTGTAGGCCTCTCCAGGTCTCCGTCTAACCATTAGACGACCAGGTGGAGGATCGGTGATGATCTGGGGTTGCTTCAGCAAGGTTGGAATCGGGCAGATTCGTCTTTGTGAAGGACGCATGAATCAAGCCACATACAAGTTTATCCTGGAAGAAAACTTGCTTCCTTCTGAGGATTGTTTTTTCCAGCAGGACAATGCTCCATGCCACACAGCCAGGTCAATCAAGGTGTGGATGGAGGACCACCACATCAAGACCCTGTCATGGCCAGCCCAATCTCCAGACCTGAACCCCATTAAAAACCTCCGAAATGTGATCAAGAGGAAGATTGATGACCACAAGCCATCAAACAAATCTGAGATGCTTGAATTTTTGCGCCAGGAGTGGCATAAAGTCACCCAACAGCAATGTGAAAGACTGGTAGAGAGCATGCCAAGACGCATGAAAGCTGTGATTGAAAATCAGGGTTATTCCACCAAATATTGATTTCTGAACTCTTCCTAAGTTAAAACATTATTATTGTGTTGTTTAAAAATTAATAAGAACTTTGCATTATTCCAGATCTGAAAACTGCATCTTTTTTGTTATTTTGACCAGTTGTCATTTTCTGCAAATAAATGCTCTAAATTACAATAGTTTTATTTGGAATTTGGGAGAAATGTTGTCAGTAATTCATAGAATAAAACAAAAATGTTCATTTTACTCAAACACATACCTGTAAATAGTAAATCCAGAGAAATGTATAATTTTGCAGTGGTCTCTTAATTTTTTCCAGAGCTGTATAAAATGAAGATTGTTTGGAACATAACTTAAATATTAATATAATTATGTTTATATTTAAATACAATAATATAGCTGCAACACATGTAAATGTAATAGCCCAATTTTTAATAATTATTATTATTATTTTTTTTTAGCTTTTTACTATACCCCATGTGAGTGCCTTGGATTTGTTTTTCCTTCAGAATAAAATACTATACTACACACACACACACACACACACACACACACACACACACATACACACATAGTCATAATGTAAAACAAAGAAAAATTCAAGATTCTTTAATATATTTCTCAGCTCACTAATCAACATAACAAATACTGTCAATTCAGCTAGTCTCTCAATATAATTTGTAATGAAAATGTTCATATTAAATGACAAAAATTGAGAGAAAAAAAAGGGAAGCATTTTCACTTGTCTCCTTTGTACCTCATAGTAACAGATTATTGTACAGTTAATATTGTGAGGTTAAAAACTCCTCAAAGTGTGACCCTTCCACTGTGCACAGGTCCTATACTAACATACTATGAATAATTTATTTAATACTTCCTGAATTCTTGGGGGATGTCATATTCTGCCTTGGACATTTGGTCTAACAAGCGGCTGCTATGACCCTGAGAGACCCTGTTGATTTTAGCTGCTTAGTATCTATGAATATTTTGTACAACCATATACAGTATTTACCATTAGTATCTCTGTAAATTAGAGCAAACATTTATATTAATTATAAAATTCCAGGTCCTTATTAGACAACATACATCTTTGGTGAGTTTTGGTTTAAAGAACTTAAAAAATATATATTAAAAAAACAGTGCCTAATATTCTATTTTATATTACATTTTAAACATTGCTTTTAAAATATATTTATATTTTAGTCCACTTTAGTAAATGAGTCTTAGAAATGTAAGTTATATAATGTTCATTGTAGATAAAAGCTGTGGCGAATGAATTATAGACACTACCAATTAATTTATCAAGTGAAAAAAAAAAACTATAGACATAACCAGAAGCCCTAATCCTCCTAAAAAACAGTGGTACACTGACTGTGTAACTGAGTGATGACTTTTTGAGACATTCATATTAAAATATGTTGATAGGCTAATATTTCCCCACCACCCTTTAATTAATATGTTATATGGTTTGCATTTAAGCTTCAAATAAATAAATATAAAATTCAGTATTGGCATTTTTGGTGACATTCTCTTGTTTCATGTACAGTAAGTCATTATTCTGTTTCATACTGACTCTGTCACACATTGGATTTCATAAAATATGATTCTGTCGCATTTCTCCCCACCCCCAGTTGTTTAAGGGGCAGTTTACACAACAACATTTTCAACTAAAAACGGAAAACTTTTTATGCGTTTTGGCTGTTCGTTTACACGACAACGGCGTTTTGAAAACGGGTTTCAAAGTGCAAGTTTTTGAAAACGATGACGTCATGCGCACGCGTATTACGTGTTATATAAAGAATGATGGATTGATAGGCATCAATTTGAGATGTATAATTATCAATATGAATACTGATGTCTGAGCAAATATCAATAATCAACAATTTATTCATTTGGAGTGTTTTGTATGGAGTGTGAACATTGTACAGTAGGCAGAACCTGCCATTTGAAAATCTTGAAATTAATGTATGGATTCAGATGGGAAAAATTTATTTGTATTTTAAATGTTATTTATATATTTACTTAATTTTATCTTATGTACCTTTACCCTGCAATTCATTCACCCACCGCTTATGTATATAGCCTATAGACAGAGATGTGATGCCATGTACAGTATTCAGTGATATGCTTAGAATATGAAAATATGAGGCAGTGAAAATGCATGTTAGATCCAGTGTACACAAGACCTCTCTCTCCGTCAGATATCCATATATCAGAGTTCTGTCTGATATCCAAAACCAGTCAACATCAACAGCTTGTTATGTTAACTTACTCTCCTACCAGCCCAAGAGTCAGCAGGGGGAATACAGGCAAAACTACAGTGGCGGACTACAGGACTGTGTTTGTGCTGCTCAAGTTTTTGTGTTTATTGACGCTTCTCCAGCAAAGTAATTGTAGTAATAAAGCAACCTCATCGTCCGTCCAGAAAAAAGTGCTCGATGCTTGCGCCATCTTCATTGTTTGTATTCACCGCTCTGTGGAAGAATGTTTATGTGCGCAGGCGCGTAGTGTTTCTTTTCAAAGTGACATCGCCAACTACTGGCCTGGCATGCATAATACAGCCTTTTTAGTCATTTTCGCGGATCAGTGTGAACAGGGATCGTTTTGACAACGTTGTCGTCTGTACGCAAAACTTTTCAAAAACACAAAGGAAAAACGTTTCTGTTTTAAGTACATCGTTGTCGTGTAAACGTACCCTAAACAGTATTCAAGTAGAAAGGATCAAGTCTATTATTGAAATTACATGTGACTCAAAATTCCAGCCTCAAATTTGACAGGTCTTCATGTCCTTGTAAAAGTATCTCAAGAGAGGCTGCAAAGAGCTGTTATTTTCTCTTGTCAAAGACTTTTCTACCAGTGCTGCTGTGATTTCAAACCCTTCATTAAATGGACACTAGTCAAAAAAGAAGTCCTACTGAGATAGCTTTGCTTTGTAGTGAGCTCTGCAGAGCATTGCTCTATACTAGAATCCCGACCAGCCCAACATAGAAACATTGGCTCAAGAATTAATTTTGAGTTTAGGGAGGGATTGTCTGTTACATCGACCATTGAAAGACAGTGGAAGTGTCCAGGAAACTGGTTTGAAAACAGTAGTTAGTTTTGTAATTCTATTGTCATACTTCATGACGTCAATTTGAAGTCCAATTCGGAAGGCTAATTCGCCATGAGTTCCCTCAAGTATTTGCAACATTATCACACATTAATACACATACTGATTCCGAATGTCCATGTACCCTGAAATTGACCCCTTTCTGCTGAATTACGGACCAACAATTAAGTTGAATATGTTTACCTTTCCCTGTGGTGCTATGACAACCCATTGTGTGAGCAATCTCCGAGACACGGGTTCTGGTTCCATGGGAACCAGGAAATAATCACGTTCATTTAAACAATGATGAGTGTGATCTGGAGGTTATGCTTTTGCTCTAAAATTTAATTTTTAGGTTTAGGGTTGGGGTTTTGGAGTAGTAGTAAAATATGTATTCCTGTTGACTATATTACACCATTTACACCATTATTACATAAAAATACAACTTGCTTTGGGCGCCACCTTGTGGACATTTCGCCTCAACAACATTTCCAGCTTCGGCCACTGGGGGCAGCGGTTCGAATTTTGGTAAGCACAGACCGTTTTCAGCAGCAGAACTTTTGACCTCCTGTCACCGAATTCACAGTGTCAGTCTGGAATATCTTATGGGTTTTTAGTGTAGTGGTTTTCAATTTATGAGTTCAATAACTTGAAGAAACTACTTGAAGACACGTTCACATTTTGTTTTTTGAAACTGCTTTTTTTAACGTAAGTTACTAACAAGGTGCTAAATACAGACTACAATGGTTGTATGATTCGTGGAAGTTGTGGATCTAATTTAGCAACTTGTGTGCAACAAACTAAACAACTCTAGAGGCACAGACATAGACTTCATCTTTAATGATATTTAAAGGAGATTCATACAAATGTGCCATTTTCTCACGCATATAAGAATGTTATGGGGGAAGTATTTTGTTGATAGCAGTACAGCTCAGTCACATTTTCCTCTTAATTCAGAAAGCAATGCCAATAAACCATAAGCTATGTCTGTTTGATGTTAGAGGTCTGCTCCATTCATGTGTGAAATTCCCAACCTCTGGAAAAATCAAACACATAAACCCATTAAAACTTGTGCAAGTTGCCACAGGGTGACTCTGTACCATTGAGAGTGCATCTTCTATCCCTTGCACTTTGGGAGGAAATGTCAAGCCATCCTTAAAATGGAACAAGCTGTTCAGAAATCATTAATAATTTCACAGCTGGCACTTAGCTTGATTCTATTCACTCATTCACTCATCTCATTATGACTGGCACATTTAGATTTGGCTTAAATCAAATCGCGGAACAAGTGCGTACAGTCTGTGTTCAAAGCATCTTGAGATGTTGCACTGGGCTGTTTTAAGGGAAACCCCAAATCTTAAATTAAGAATTCTGTGTTTTAGTATGAATCATGAGGTTTAATTGCTTAAATTTGTTACCAACATTATGGTAGAGAATAATAAAGGCAGTCCTACTTTTGTTAACACTAGCTAGAATCTGTAGCTAGTGTTAACAAAAGCTGGACTGCCTTTATTAGCATGAATTGTAATTAATTGCAGTTTAACTGTGTCAAGCTTCCACGGATTAAAACTTTCTGAAAAACCAAGAAAGCAGATACCCTCTCAGTTCAATTATTATAGCTCAAAGAATCAACCCATTTTAATGTTGATGTGTTACATTCAGATAAGAATAAGTCAGATGCTATATTGCCAAAATTAATATGCATTTTACATACATGCCTACATGCTCCATCATACATATACATAATTGTATATGTAATTGTATACTGTATATATTTGAATTTCAGAAGGAGATAGTTGAGTAATTATAGGTAAACCTCCACATTGCCCTTCCTGAGCATAGACATCAGGCACAGCAGTTGCCTGCATTGCCAAGGAACCGATGAAGGGAACAGGTAAATCACTCGAACATTCAACCCACCGAACAAGACGGCTGTCACAAATAGCATGCACCACATCATCCTGAATTTCCTGACCATCAGGATGTGTCATGAGCTTTTCAGCAAACTGTAAGAAGCAATTTTGCTCTTCTTCAGAGACATTGTCAACTACGACCCTGACTTGCCCATCCTGTTCCTGATACAAAGCAGCGCCTAAGCCTGACATGCTTGCATCCATGTGAAGATGTACAGCAGTCTTGGATCAGCAAAAGCCAACACCGCCGCAGTCGTGAGTTCTTTAATGATTAATTTGAATGCTTTTTGACAAGTGCTTGTCCACCTGCCTATAAGGGATCCTTAGGATTTCTGTAAGGATCATTATTCACTACCTTATAGTTCCTTTAGTTTCTTCACATATTTTAGTTCAATATGCACGAGTAGGGGGATACCCTGAGGTTAACTCATTCAAGGGTTTTTCTTTCTTTGCGAAATCTTTGATAAAACGACGGTAGTACTCGACGAATCCGAGAAAGGAATGGAGTTCTTTCAAGTTTTTAGGAACCGGCCAGGTTTTGACCACGGCTACCTTCTCAGAATCAGTGTGAACTCCTTTGTCAGACACTATGTGTCCAAGGTATCTGACCGAAGTCTGTATGAAAATTTTTTTTCTGGAGCAAGTTTGAGGCCATACTCCTTGAGCCGGTTTAAAACTCAGAACAACTTGTCCTCATGTTCTTCCAAAGTTTTGGAAAAAACGATTATGTCGTCAATGAATACCAAGACTTCACAAAAGTTTATGTCAGTCATACACTTTTCCATTAGCCTCTGAAAAGTGCTTGGAGTGTTTGTAACTCCTTGTGGCATACAATTAAATTCGTAGAAGCCTAAAGGACACACAAGGTAGTACCCAGATTTCAAATCAAGTACGGAAAACCACTTGTACAGAGTTAAGGCCATGAACATGTCTTCAAGCTTAGGAAGTGCGTAAGCATTTTTAATTGTCTGCTGGTTTAGCTTTTGGTAGTCGATACACAACCAAATGTCACCGCTCTTCTTCCTTACCACAACTATGGTCGAGGAAAAAGGGGATTCGGATTCACGAATGACCCCAGCATCAAGTAACTCTTGGAGGTGTTTCTTTACAGCCTCTTGATCCTCAGGATGGATCGGTCAGGATCTGTGCTTGAAAGGGGTTTTGTCCGCAAGATTGATTCGGTGCTTGACTTTATCAGTGCATCCGAAATCTTAGGATCACAGAGAGAATACCTCTGGCATTTCCTGCAACTTTTTCGTAAGTCTGTTCTTCCACTCAGTTGGAATGGGTGAATTCCCAGAGTCGAATTCAAGAGCTGGACTCTCAGTAACATTTGCTTCTTTGTTACAGCTCAGCTGTTCACCAGGAAACACGGATTGTACCGCCTTTAACTCAGCAACCACATATCTGGGAGGAATTTTGACATGATGAGCTGTACGATTTACAACTACTACAGGTAAGTGACAGTTCCGAGTTTCTCCCAGAGTGACGACACACGCCTCAACCATTAAGCCGCTAGGCAAAGGAGAAAGAGACGGATGTTCAACAACTATCCACTTATCAGAGTGTGATCCACGGACATGAGCCGTACCGCAGAGAACTACGCTTTGACCAGCTGGAATTACTTGAGAGGTTCGTTCAGGCATTCGCACCAGCCCAACATTTCCTTCTACACTTTTCTTCTGGTGCAATTCCAGGGTTTTAAGAGCTTGTTTGTACCCGTAAGTAGGAGAGAAATAATGAGTTTCTTGCTGTGAGAAATCTTTGTACAACTCATCCAAAGTGTTCGTGCCAATCAGCATGGATGGCTGAAGAACAGAAGAAAACTCAGGAACAATCAGAGCTAACGTGGGTATTTGCATGTCAATTCCCATGAAATCCCTTGGGAAAGTGATGGTTACTTCCACGTAGCCAAGGTAAGGAACGTTTTGACCATTTGCTCCCTCAATTTCCAACAAGTTATCCAAAGAGTGAATTTGTTGGTCATACAAGTTCTTACTGTAGAAGGACTGCATAACTGTAGTGGCCTGTGAGCCTGTGTCAAGCAAACAGTTACATGTCACTCCTGCGATGTCTACTTACACAGTACATTTTGTTCCAATTAGCCCCTTTGGCAAAGAGGAAAGTTTCAGTTTCGTTTGTGCTTGAGCACTTTTGGAAGCTTGCATACTCTCCTTAGTTCGGAGTAAGGTCATCAGTTCTGCGAAGGATGGAGGGGAATGTTTTCTCTGTTCTAGTTGTAACTCTGAAATCAAAGATCTCTCCCAACACCCTCTACAGAACTGCCTGAGCAAGTGCTTACCTAATTCAGAACTATCCACTCTGCCTCGTCGCAGGGCAGATTGCAACGTTACATGTAGCCATTGCAGGTAAGTGGACAGCGCTTCACTTGAGTTTTGCAAGGTATTCAGAAACTTAATGAACAACTCATCACCATCCTCTATCGGTGCAAAAGCGGAATCAAGAAGTTGGAGGTAAGTGATTGGTGATGCCGTCAACCCTACTGACTTAACGATGTCAGCCGCTGGAGGCAAAAGACTCTCACAGATTCTGCGCACTCTGTGGAAGTCGGAAACCATTGGATCTAAAAGTAGTAAATCAACTTCATTGGAAGGACAAGGAACTCGGCCAGAAAACTTGTGAAGTCACAACGACGAGTTTCTGTTAACTGCCAGATCATTGTTGTGCACAAGGTGTTCCACTACAGCTTTCTGTATTGCAGGCGGGTTCAAGTTACTGATTGTAACGGATGGAACTTCTGGATTCGTGATGGTTTGCGCCAACAGAACAAACTCTTCAGAGCTGGCTGTTCTTTGTGGCTGCACAGATGTGAAATCTGCCAAAGACTGCCCAACTGCATCTGCAAGTAAAGTATCACTGACTGCAGTATCAACAGACACCGGACTTGGCGTCGGCACTACAACCCCTTTAAGACATCCTGAAAGGTTTCCTCACTGCACTTAGCTGACTGTTTTAATTCAGCGAGGTAAGTTTGAGTTGTGTCTTTTCCCAATTTCTGAATTTAAACGTTGGACAGAGCATCAACATAGTAAGAAACATCAGGGTTGCTCTCAGACAGCTGGACGTCAGGCAACATCGGCTGCAAATTTTTCACTGCCTGTCCAGAGTTAAACTCAACTATCAACGAACCTTGTGACTGCACTGGGGTTTTTGCATGGGATAATTCTGTGAATTGACCCGTATTTTTCACAAAGTTGAGTATTTCCTCGTCAGTGTCAGTTTCAGTGATTCCAGAAATTAAGATGGCATTCTGAATTTTCAAGCCTTTCTCTTCTACAACATCCATTTTGTTTTGGATTTCTCAGATTTTCTGTTAACGACGGCTAAATTGATTTGTTTACCTAGGAACGTTCTAGATTTGCGAGTATTTACATTGATTGTGTATGCCACTTTGCCTCCTGGCTGGCTCACCAAAGATTTTATGTAGTACCGGGGCGGCGCGAACGGCTGATGCTCCACTGACCTCCCCCTGGGGGGTGTCTAATTCAATTACCTCTCAGCACACCTCAAATGGGAACACCAGCAGGTGCACCGAGCCGGCAAAGATTTGGGCCAATCAGAAGATAGCTAAGGTACGTGAAGGAGGCAAAAGGTACACATACACACTCAACAACTGACTTTAGTGAAATACTGATTTGTATTGAATAACTTGAATAGAATAAACGTCACAGATAAAAACAATAGACAATACAACAATTGGATCTTAAATAAATAATACAATAAACACAATAGACTTGGTTCTGTTTCCTTTTCATGAATTAATCTCCCTTTTAGTTATTTCAATTCAATATTCTTTCCCTTCAAATTCTGTTAATCTAATCTAATTATGCCTATTTAGTTTTTGAAAGCTAATACATTTTTTTTATTATTTTAGTTCCTAATCTATTATCTAATGTAACTCTTTTGTAACTCTTATCCCCAAATAAACTCAATGAAATGTAACTAAAACCAAACAAATAAAATTAGTTACCTGTTAATTACCTATACAATTCAAATAAACAATTATGCAACTAAAAAAACAATAATCAATCAACTGAATCACCAAATGTACTAAATTCAGTGTTCTTCAAGAATAAACATTCAATAAATGTCCAGATTCACAAATATCTCGACCGTTTCGTTGTCGAATGAATTCAAAGTAGAGATGAATTGAAGATTATTCCGAAATCCACGAACAAAAGATATTCACAGTTAAGATAAGTCTCTTGGATTTGGCTCACCATTAGACTTTCCAGAAAGTCAGTGCAGAAAACATCCACGATGAAATGTTCACTATCCTCGTTGAAAACGTGGTCCAACTTGAACAAAAACATATATACACAGAAACTGGCCGATTTCCTCGATAATTAACTAAACTCGTTCTTTTCTTTCAGGATTTATCCGGATGAACAGCGAAATTGATGACTTCACTTCATCACTCGTCTTTATCGGGGTTGGACATCAGGATTCACTCTCAGGTAAGCATTTTTCTCTTTTTCTAGAGCTTTAGTTTAAGATTAAACTAATCTTTTCTATTTTTCAGACTTTAGCTGCTATAAATCCCTTATAGCACAGTTGATCAGCATCTCGTTGCTCTTTGCTTCTTCATCTGCTCTGTTCTGTCTGCGTTAATTCTAGGGTGGAGTCAGCGGCTACAGCAAGATTGGCTGATTGGATAAATCACATTTGCAGCACTGATCAAGACTCTTATTGGTCAGGTTTTATCTGCAATATTCTTTTTTACATATATTTGCAAGTATTAATAATAAATACACAATTTTGCTTATTTTTCTGACTCTTTGGTTTTCATTCTGTTTCTAGATACATTTGTTTAGTTTCTTCACATATTTTAGTTAAATATGCACTTTTTAGTTAGTTTTAAGCTTGTAACTTAGAATGCAATTTACTCTGATTTTGCATCTGGGTTACATAATACATAATGTAATTCTTGTTTTTTGGTTGTTCAAACCAAGGCTTCCTCTCCTTTAAAGACCCCTGGAAATCGCTTGACGAGAGCAGTTTTTCTTTCCTGTGTTGACTGTCATCATTTTTTTAAATAGCCAATAGATTTGAGTTATATCACAGTAATGAACCATAATTTGCTACTTGCTATTGCTAGTCAGAAGTAGGTGGTACAAGGGGAGGGACATTCTCATTCTGGAGAGTATTTTATTGGACAGTAATTTGGAGTGCAGGATGAGTCATCAATATTTTTGGTCCATTTTCCCAAAAGAGAAAGACTTTTAGGTGAAGAACACAAGAGGGTATACAGTAGCTGGCCTCAAAGCTAACAGACAGCCTGCTGTCATGAAAATGACATGGCCTGATAAAAAATGATTATGCGGTTCCTTACATGTCCTAACACAGTTCTGAAGTGAAATAAAAGCCAGTTTAAAAGAGAGTTACATTTTAGAGTTAAGTTTTAGGGTTAATGTTCTATAGATGTTTTTGATGAAGAAAACCTACATCCCTGGCCCAAACCTTAAACCAAAACCTAACTGATCTTATCATAAAAAGCAAATGTGAGATGAAAAACAGATGAGTTTTTTAAGGTTAATGCTCTATCAGGTTATATATAGACAAAACCTACCTCCCTAACCTTAACCTTAAACCTAAGCCCAACCTAAAGTGTCATAAATGCAAATGTGAGATGGGAAACACAATTGCTGAAGCAACCATGTTATTTTGTGGTGCTTCTGTAACACTTTTGGCTCAGTTGTTGACTTACATTTTCTTCGGGACTCGTACCCTGGTCCTTTAGATCAGAAGTCCAATGCTTTATTAATTGAATTACTGCACAACTTGAACAAGCTTGTAAACGCAGTATGTAATTCAAACATAAAAATAAATCTCTTACAAGTCATGCACTATAGTAAAAGTGTTAAGATGTGATGAGATAGCATTGTGTGAGGAACAGGGTGAAAAGTAAGTGTTTATGAACTGATAATCTGCCGTTTTACTAGTGATTTGTGTCAAAGGGAATAAAAGCCATTGTTGCTGTAGCGTCTCTAGTGTTAATTTTACCAGGAAACTGCTGCAATATATATAAAGGTGCACTTAAAAATAATTTTGTAAAAATAAAGTTCAAGGAAGTAACATGATTATATGAGACCTGGTTGCTAACAGACATTGATGCAAAACTCCGCTTTTGATTTAATGGGGTCTTTAAAACCTTTCTTATTTAAAAAGTTAGCATCTGTCTGTAAATAAATACCCTGGACATATTGTCAAACACATTGTCACTCTGTCTCATAATTAGGGAGTGCAAGTATCAGTACATACTGTATCTCCTTCTCACTATCCACAGCAAAGAGGAGCTTTTATATTCATTTTATTACAGACGTTTCATCGAATCCTACATGAATGTGGAGAGAGCATGCAATTAGTGTGAAATTGTCACTTCTTTGCAAACACGACATGACAGAGTTTCTATGCATGCTGTCTCTAAGAGGATCTGCAGGAAAGAATCAAAGGAACACCACAGTAAAAGCAGTTCTCCCAGTTCTGTCATGTCAAACGTCACATTGATCTAAATGCATCTTTGAGTTTAACAACTTTGAAGCTGGAGTCTTAATCATTTTCAAAACATCAAAATAAATTATTGTATAGGTGTATTGAATGTTGACTAGAATATTATCTAATATTTTACAGAATTGTGTAACACAGTTTAGGCTACAGAAAATCTCATAGCAGTGAACCCATCCAATATGGTTTCATAAAAAATACTTTAAAATTAATTTTGGCAACAAAAGGAATGGTCTGGATAATAACATGCATTGGTGTTGTTTTGCAGTAAACACATGGGTATTTATGTGTTGGACACAGAGGGGCGATATGGCAAGTTTCTGGAAATGACAATCAATGCCTTACTCTCAAATTACAATGACATTTTCACAATCTACCTACATGTAAAAACAATGCTTGAATTGAGGTAGGGCGGGGACCCCCCATAAGGCATTAGTGAACCCCCATAAGAAATGTAAAATAGACTTGGAGGGGTCCCCAAATATTTTTATTTTAGTAAAGATATTAATGACAAATACAATTTAATTTACGCAGTTAATTAATTATACAATAAATTCCGTGAATAAATGTATTTTCAGTCTATTTTCATGTCTCTTTAAAAATGTAAACGCCCCTGTCATCATCACTGCGTATACAAATAACCTGATCCATTTAGTATAGCTCACACTTACAGGGTATCCACGGGTCATTAAAACATAATAAAACATATTAAAAGGTATTAAATCAATTTGATGAAAATTAAGGCCATTAAAAAGTATTAAAAAGTATTAAATTACATTTCCCGAGGTATTTTTTTTTTTTTACATTTCCCTCCTTGGGTCATAAGTTTGAATGAAAACCTTCCACGCCTCGCAGATAGCAGCAAGACTAGGCGTGCGATTTTCACTTGTGTGTGTGCGTTCAGTGTACACATGTCATCGTGCACTGATCCTGTGAGTGCTCCGGGACTCAAGATATTCCCCATTCATTTTCTCCATTGTCATTCCAACATTAACAGACTGGGCGATAACATGAGAGAAGACACATTTCAGTAAGTTGTACCGTATCTTTCATAAAAACATCAGATGTTCATTCAAGTTTTTTTTCGTGCTATCTACCTTTTTCCTGTGGAGCATCCGAGAGACTTTCTGCATTTTTACATTTTCAATAAAACATCATGGTTACTTGTGTAACCTCCGTTCCCTGATGGAGGGAACGAGACGTTGTGTCGATGTAGTAACACTAGGGGTCACTCTTGGGAGCCCGAGACACCTCTGGTCTTTGATAAAAGGCCAATGAAAATTGGCGAGTGGTATTTGCATTCCACTCCCCCGGACATACGGTATAAAAGGAGCTGGTATGCAACCACTCATTCAGGTTTTATGCTGAGGAGCCGATATAAGGTCCGGCCATTTCAGCAGGTAGTTCAGCGTTGTGGCAGGAGGGACACAACGTCTCGTTCCCTCCATCAGGGAACGGAGGTTCCACAAGTAACCATGACGTTCCCTATCTGTCACTCACTCGATGTTGTGTCAATGTAGTGACACTAGGGGTCCTTGTACGAAACGCCACTATTGGCTGAACTGTGTTATGTGAACTGGCAGTGTGTGGTGGGCAGACTACTGTGTGCCTCATAGCCAGCACACCAAGTCGACACGTAACCTCCCCCAACATAGTTATGAGTGTCGAAAATCCCCTTTCTGGGGACAAGTTGACTACCCAAGAGATAGAAACAGGCTTAACCCAGTCGTGGCCTCTTTTCCCCTTCTCATTTTTCCACTCCCTAAAAAAGAAGGGGGATTATTCGACTGGGCCACCAGGTCTAGCTGGGGGGTGTCCCTCCCAAAGGGAAGACACAGCGGAGACCACACCTCGCCCAAAGAGAGGGGGGGATATTTAAGTGGAAGGATACAATGCATCCGGAAAGTATTCACAGCACTTCACTTTTTCCACATTTTGTTATGTTACAGCCTTATTCCAAAATGGATTAAATTCATTATTTTCCTCAAAATTCTACAAACAATACCTCATAATGACAACGTGAAATTAGTTTGTTTGAAATCTTTGCATATTTTTAAAAAATAAAAAACGAAAAAAATCACATGTACACAAGTATTCACAGCCTTTGCTCAATACTTTGTTGAAGCACCTTTGGCACCAATTACAGCCTCAAGTCTTTTTGAGTATGATGCTACAAGCTTGGCGCATCTATTTTTGGGCAGTTTCTCCCATTCTTCTTTGCAGGACCTCTCAAGCTCCATCAGGTTGGATGGGGAGCGTCGGTGCACAGCCATTTTCAGATCTCTCCAGAGATGTTCAATCACGTTGAAGTCTGTGCTCTGGCTGGGCCACTCAAGGACATTCACAGAGTTATCCTGTAGCCACTCCTTTGTTATCTTGGCTGTGTGCTTAGGGTCATTGTCCTGTTGGAAGATGAACCTTCGCCCCAGTCTGAGGTCCAGAGCGCTCTGGAGCAGGTTTGTCTCTGTACATTGCTGCATTCATCTTTCCCTCGATCCTGACTAGTCTCCAAGTTCCTGCCGCTGAAAAACATCCCCACAGCATGATGCTGCCACCACCATGCTTCACTGTAGGGATGGTATTGGCAAGGTGATGAGTGGTGCCTGGTTTCCTCCATGCATGACGCTTGCCATTCAGGCCAAAGAGTTCAATCTTTGTTTCTCATGGTCTGAGAGTCCTTCAGGTGCCTTTTGGCAAACTCCAGGCGGGCTGTCATGTGACTTTTACTGAGGAGTGGCTTCCGTCTGGCCACTCTACCATACAGGCCTGATTGGTGGAGTGCTGCAGAGATGGTTGTTCTTCTGGAAGGTTCTCCTTTCTCCATAGAGAAATGCTGGAGCTCTGTCAGAGTGACCATCGGGTTCTTGGTCACCTCCCTGACTAAGGCCCTTCTCCCCCGATCGCTCAGTTTGGCTGGGCGGCCAGCTCTAGGAAGAGTCCTGGTGGTTCCAAACTTATTCCATTTACGGATGATGGAGGCCACTGTGCTCATTGGGACCTTCAATGCTGCAGAAATTTTTCTGTACCCTTCCCCAGATCTGTGCCTCGATACAATCCTGTCTTGGAGGTCTACAGACAATTCCTTGGACTTCATAGCTTGGTTTGTGCTCTGACATGCACTGTTAACTGTGGGACCTTATATAGACAGGTGTGTGCCTTTCCAAATTATGTCCAATCAACTGAATTTACCACAGGTGGACTCTAATCAAGTTGTAGAAACATCTCAAGGATGATCAGTGGAAACAGGATGCACCTGAGCTCAATTTTGAGTGTCATGGCAAAGGCTGTGAATACTTATGTACATGTGATTTTTTTCGTTTTTTTATTTTTAATAAATTTGCAAAGATTTCAAACAAACTTCTTTCACATTGTCATTATGGGGTATTGTTTGTAAAATTTTGAGGAAAATAATAAATTTAATCCATTTTGGAATAAGGCTGTAACATAGCAAAATGTGGAAAAAGTGAAGCACTGTGAATACTTTCCGGATGCACTGTATGTCACATGGTCTTTCCAACCATGTGGAGAGTCTTCAAGGTAGATCCTGCCCAATGGGGGAGGAGTTACTACAAACATGGAGACTGGGGCAGAGGGGCTCTGCCCAAGGAAGACGCAGTTTGCCAACAGGGAAACGAATTAGTGGAAGATATATATCGCATGGTGTTAGCCTTACAGGGAACCGCCACATGCAGAGCATCTTCCCCTGAACAGGACTCTTAGTTAGCACGTGTACTGGGCCGGCAGCGAATCTCTCCGAAAACTCGACTGGCACAGGGCTCGGAGGAAGTTAACCAGGGAACAAACTTGTGAACACTACTGGGAATTAATGGCGCACGTCTTCAGCTCAAAAGGAGGTGGAAGGCGCTATGTGCAAGTGATACACCCGGCCAGCTATCCAGGGCTTATCCGCTTGTGTTGCATGCCACTATCTGGGACGAAACCGGTTCCAGAAGGTTGTAGAACCTTGCAAAGGTGTTGGGTGTTGCCCAGCCCGCTGCTCTGCAAATGTCTGTTAGAGAGGCACCCCTGGCCAGGGCCCAGGAAGCCGCTACACCCCTGGTAGAATGGGTTCGTAGCCCTACCGGGGCAGCATGTCCTGGGCGAGATATGCCATAGTTATGGCGTCAATGAGCCAGTGGGCGATCCTCTGCTTCGAGACAACGCTTCATTTCCGCTGTGCGCCAAAGCAGACAAAGAGCTGCTCAGAGATTCTAAAGCTCTACGTGCGATCCAAATAGATGCGTAAAGCGTGCACCGGACACAGCAACGACAGGGCTGGGTCTGCCTCCTCCTGGGGCAGTGCTTGCAGGTTCACCACCTGGTCCCTAAAAGGGGTGGTGGGAACCTTGGGCACATAGCCCGGTCGGGGTCTCAAGATCACGTGAGAGTAACCTGGACCGAACTCCAGGCACATTTCGCTGACAGAGAACGCTTGCAGGTCACCTACCCTCTTGATGGAAGTGAGCGCAGTCAGGAGGGCAGTCGTCAAGGAGAGTGCCTTAAGCTCGGCTGACTGCAAAGGCTCAAAGGGGGCTCTCTGTAGACCCTGAAGAATTACAGAGAGGTCCCATGAGGGAACGAGGCGCGGTCTGGAGGGATTCAGCCTCCTGGCGCCTCTTAGGAACCTGATGATCAGGTCGTGCTTCCCTAAGGACTTACCGTCGACTGCGTCATGGTGTGCTGCTATGGCGGCAACGTACACCTTCAAGGTGGAAGGGGACAGCCTCCCTTCCAAACTCTCCTGCAGGAAGGAAAGCACTGTTCTGACTGTGCATCTCTGGGGAAGAACACCACTTAGCGAACAGACGCCACTTAAAGGCATACAGGCGCCTCGTAGAGGGGGCCCTAGCCTGAGTGATCGTGTCTACCACCACCGGTGGTAGACCGCTTAGGTCTTCCACGTCCCATCCAGGGGCCAGACATGGAGATTCCAGAGGTCTGGGCGCGGGTGCCAGAG
The DNA here is from genome assembly GCF_019703515.2 of Myxocyprinus asiaticus. NCBI lineage: Eukaryota > Metazoa > Chordata > Actinopteri > Cypriniformes > Catostomidae > Myxocyprinus > Myxocyprinus asiaticus. The sequence continues at coordinate 21,270,047 of NC_059387.1, forward strand.
GGTGCCCCGTCCCTGAGAAAGAAGGTCCTTCCTCAGGGGAATTCGCCAGGGGGGAGCTGTCGCGAGGAGCGTGAGGTCCGAGAACTACGTCTGGGTGGGCCAGTAGGGTGCTACCAGGACGACCTGCTCCTCGTCCTCCCTGACCTTGCACAGGGTCTGTGCAAGCAGGCTTACTGGGGGAAACGCATACTTGCGCAGGCCAGGGGGTCAGCTGCGTGCCAGCACATCATGCCGAAGGGGGCCTCGGTCAGGGTGTACCAGAGCGGGCAGTGGGGAGGATTCTTGGGAGGCGAACAGGTGCACCTGTGCCTGTCGAATCGACTCCAAATCAGCTGGACCACCTGAGGGTGGAGTCTCCACTCTCCCTTGAGGGTAATGTGTCATGACAGTGCGTCCACTGTAGTGTTGCCCGGGATTTGAGTGGCTTGCAGCGACTTGAAATGCTGCTGACTCCAGAGGAGGAGACGGCGGGTGAGTTGTGACATACAACGAGAGTGCAGACTGCCTTGGCGGTTGACATATGCTACCATTGCCATGTTGTCTGTCTGAACTAACACATGCTTGCCCTGGATCAACGGCCGAAACCTCCGCAGGGCAAGTAGAATTGCCAACAACTCGAGGCAGTTGATGTGCCAATGCAGTTGTGGACTCGTCCAGAGGCCGGCGGCTGCATGCCCGTTGCAAACAGTGCCCAAGCCCGTTTTGGAGGCATCTGTCGTGACCACGACGTACCTGGAGACCAGTTCTAGAGGAACACCTGCCCGTAGAAATGAGAGTTCGGTCCAAGGGCTGAAAAGACGGTGACAGACCGGCGTGATGACCACGCAATGTGTCCTGTGGCGCTCGAGTCTGGAGCCAGTGCTGAAGCGTCCTCATATGCATCAACCCGAGCGGGGTGGCCACCGCCAAGGATGCCATATGCCCCAGGAGCCTCTGAAAATGTTTCAGTGGAACCGCTTTTTTCTGTTTGAAAGCCTTCAAACAGGCCAGCACCGACTGGGCGCGCTCGTTCGTAAGGCGGACCGTTAAGGAGACTGAGTCCAACTCCAAACCGAGAAAAGAGATGCTCTGAACCGGGAGGAGCTTGCTCTTTTCCCAGTTGACCCGAAGCCCTAGTCGGCTGAGGTGTCAGAGCACCAGGTCCCTGTGTGCGCACAACATGTCTCGAGAGTGAGCTAGGATTAGCCAGTCGTCGAGATAGTTGAGAATGCGAATGCCCACCTCCCTTAGTGGGGCAAGGGCAGCCTCTGCGACCTTCGTAAAGATGCGAGGAGACAGGGACAGGCCGAAAGGGAGGACTTTGTACTGATACGCCTGCCCTTCGAATGCAAACTGCTGGAAGGGTCTGTGTCGAAGAAGGATCGAGACGTGGAAGTACGCATCCTTCAGGTCTACCGTCGCGAACCAATCTTGATGCCGGATGCTCGCCAGCATCTTGAATGGGAGTCTGTGTTAAGCCCGATTCAGTACTCGGAGGTCCAAGATTGGCTGCAACCCACCACCTTTTTTCGGTATGATGAAGTAGGGGCTGTAAAACCCTTTTTTCATCTCGGCTGGAGGGACAGGTTCTATTGCGCCCTTCCGTAGGAGGGTAGCGATCTCCGCGCGCAAGGTGGCAGCGTTTTCGCTCTTGACCCAGGTGAAGTGAATACCGCTGAACCTGGACAGGCACCTGGCGAACTGGATCACGTAGCCGAGTCGGACAGTCCGGATCAGCCATCGCGACGGATTGGAAAGCGCAAGCCACGCGTCCAAGTTCCGCGCAAGGGGGACCAAGGGGACAACGTCATCAGACATACCGGCAGGTGGGGCCTCTCGGCGGGATGGAGCTCGAGGTGCTACACCACGTCGTGGCTGTGCTGAGTCTAGGGACATTGAAGCACTTACCTGGCTCCTTTTGACCATCCCCGGAACAGCCTGGGATGGGGGAGGAAGAGGCCTGTCCTCGTAACCCATGGAGACTGCCACATCGGGGGTGGCTGTGTACCACAGCTGGGCGCTCAGGGGCGGAAAGGCCACCGCTGGAGCACCAATCCTGCAAGAAAAAACCCGGGGACGGTAGTCGTGGTGATGACCGTACACACCGGGTATGTGACCCAGGGAGGGAGGAAGCCGCTCTTTTGCTGAATTGTTGGTTACCGCAGCCACTTGGGCATGCGGCGAAATCAAACAAAAAGGCAACAAAAGATTTTCCGCCTGGCCCTCCACCGGGGGATGGAGTGGTCGTTTTACCAGCTCCGAGTGAGTGGGTTCCTTTGTCCCTGAGTCGCCCGTCTCAGGGGCACTTTGAGGACCTCCGTGGGTTCTTAGGTGCCGGCTGTGAGATGGGTGGCATCTGCTTCCTGTGGTGGGCTCCACACCCGTGCTGGGCTGAAGGGGTGGGCTGCGGCGGAGCCGGTGCAGTCACCGCAGGGGGACGCCCTTGGTGATGAGCAGACGGGGTGCGGGATCTTGAGCCGCACCGGGGCAGGATGTGCCGGATTGCCTCCGTCTGCTGCTTCACCGCCAAGAACTTCTGGGCAAAGTCCTCGACGGTGTCACCGAATAGGCCCGCCTGGGAAATGGGGGCAGCAAGGAACCGTGTCTTGTCGGCCTCTCCCATCTTGACCAGGTTGAGCCAAAGGTGGCGCGGCGTGACCTTCATTGCTCAGAGAGCGAGGTCGGTCGCCGAGCGCAGTTCCTGCATCAAATCTGGGGCGGAACTATCCTCGTGCAGTTCTTTCAATGCCTTGGCTTGGTGGACCTGCAGGAGAGCCATGGTGTGCAGGGCAGAGGTGGCTTGTCCAGCAGTGCTGTAGGCTTTAGCCATCAGGGACAACGTGAACCTACAGGGCTTGGACGGGAGCTTAGGGTGTCCGCGCCAGGTGGCAGCACTCTGCGGGCATAGGTGCACCGCGACCGCCCCGCCATCGAGGGTAGTGAGAGCAGGGGAACTGCGGAATCGGGGCCTGGGCCGGGCAGTAAAAGTTGTCTCCCACGACTTCGTCAGCTCCACGTGCACTTCCGGGAAGAATGGCACTGGAGCGGGGCGTAGCTGCTTTGAGCGGCGCCGTGAGCCCAGGAACCAATCATCAAGCCGCGGTGTTCAGGGGAGAGTGGAGTGTTCCACTCTAACCTGACGCTCGCGGCCGCCCGGGAAAGCATGTCCATCATTTCGGCATCGGCCTGTGACTGGGCAATTGTCCCTGAAGGGGGAATCCCAGCTGAGGCTTCTGCGTCCGACTGGCCAAGCCCGCTCTCCGATGCTGCACTCGAGAGCTCATCATATTCGCGGGCTCTGAACAAGAAGCCAGCCTCGCCGTGAGACGAGCCGGCAAACTCATCCGGAAGCCCAATAGGGGCAGAAGAGCGTGCTGGGGAATGGGAGGTCCGCGGGGGGATATCCAGCAGAGACGATCCCATTGGGGTCCCCAAATCGCCCCCAGTGCTAGCCGTGCTGGCCTCATACCCGTAGGTAGAAGGACCGAGGCGGGGAGCCGTACAGTATAAAAATCATTACAAAAAATACAAATAATTAAAGATGAATTTTAATATCTGCTACATAGCTAATAGTAAAACTGTACATATCAAACACAGTCTATTTGCAATTTGGAACAAAAGACAACTATGTTTGTGATATCTGGAGAATATATACACACCGATCAGCCACAACATTAAAACCACCTGCCTAATATTGTGTAGGTCCCCCTCGTGCCGCCAAAACAGCGCCAACCCTCATCTCAGAATAGCATTCTGAGATGATTTTCTTCTCACCACAATTGTAAAGAGCGATTATCTAAGTTACCGTAGACTTTGTCAGTTCAAACCAGTCTGGCCATTCTCTGTTGACCTCTCTCATCAACAAAGCATTTCCGTCTGCTTTCCATCAGTGAGGAACAGAGAATGTGAATGACTGAGAAAGTCTTCAAAAGGGTATTAAAAAGTATTAAACTGGATATGCTGATACATGCAGATACCTTGACTTAAATATAGTGTATGGATCAATCCACAGCCTCCGCCCACCCCCCCCCCACCACCACCCAAACCCCATAATACTGGAATTAATTTGTGCACTGTGTAAAAATGCATGTTCACCGTGCCTTGTCCATGGAAGATCAAACCTATTGTGCACAGTGAATTCAATTAACAGAATGGGCAATATTTCACACACTCTACAAACATGCAGCATATCCTTTCCATACAATGAAAGTGGATGTCAACCAGGGACAACTGTGGACACCATTCACTTTCATTTATTGAAAAAGAGCAGCTTGGACATTGTGCTAGACATCTACTTTTCTGTTCCATACAAGTGAGAATGTCCTTGGGGTTGAACTATCCTTTTAATGACTCCCCTTTCTATTCACTCAAACCACTGGGACTGAGTTCACTCTGATTCTGTTCATTTTTCAAATCTTTGTGGAACTGCAACCTTGGCACTGAATACCAAAAGAAATGGATATGTAATCCCAAAAAAAGCCTTTGTGTGATTGAATGACTGAGGGAAAGTATAAGCATATTAAACTCACCGTAAAAAAAAAAAAAAAAAAAAACTTGATTCATAATATAAACAGTTCAACTACACTGTGCAATGTTCTCGCAGTTATGAAAGGAGGCTTGAAGCGTATGATTTGTCCTGCACATAGTGTACAACCAAGAAAATGCTGAAAAATAGTAGAGCCCATGTTCACAGGCTAAAGAGCAGAGGCAAGCATCCAAAGAGGTCTTACACAAGAGTCAGTAAGCTGAACAATCCTAAGGTTTCCGGTGGCTGATTGTCTTAATATGAGCCTGGGGCTCACTGTGTAATGTTTCAGGTGTCTGTGGGACTCAAATGGCTCTTATCAACACTACCCATGCAGGAAGCCTATTCACCTTATTCAGCACTGCCCCTTTTCCGTGCTTCGCTCTTCTGAGTTTTGTTTGTATTGAAGCTACTGAGAAGAGTCAATCAGAATGGATTACGTGTGGGAGCACAGAAAGTATTTTTCACCAAGAGTTGATGGTGTGAGTCTACAGCACCCCTTTACTACGTGAAAATGCTCGTCTGGTGTTCTTTTTGTCACTCTAAATGTTCGATGGTGATAAATTGGACCTAGCAGATCACATTCGGACATCTATGACACACTGCACTTTTTCATAATACAAGCATTTAATTGTTATATGTGTAATTCTGCTTAATTTTTAGTTTCATCTTGTTAATAATTTGCGTTAAAATGTGTAGTTGATATGAAATTTCCAACAGTGACAGCTCATATTATTACACATGCAAGTTCAACATAAAGAAAATTACAACTGTACGTTTTTAAATTATTTTGTCACCGTACATTTTTTTTAGAGGCTTAAATGTGAGTAAAAATGTTGTAAACAGAATATAAAATAATACACTTTCACGTGTGTATATGTGCGTATAAATAATTACACCCCTCCCCCCGTCCTGGTTTAACGCTCAAAAAACCTGCTTATCTTAACTTTAATGTGATGGGTGAATGACATGAGAAGATGGTCAGAGGTGTTGAAGGAGATATTTTAAATGACTTTGTGTTGTCTCTTGGAGTTTCATGAGCACAAAGGCATATCAGTACGTCCAGAGAGTGAAGGCAGGGTCTTGTGTATTTATGAATGAAGTACTCTTGTTTTAAAATCTCCCTACTCTGCTTCCAGTTCTTATGACATCCCCTGAACACTTTAAAATACTCACGATAGCTTTTGACAACTCTATAACCTGTAAATCCACTTCGCTAGCTAACTACACTTTGACATCAACACCATAGATATCTATATAGAACCGCTAGAACGGGAGTTCTGAGACACAATTTTCAAGATGGCTGCGCGCTAGTTTCTCTGGTGCACAAGGTGAAGAGGAAGTGAAGTGTCCTCTGATTGGATACCTTCTGACAGGCCAAGCTCCAGACGTGGTTCTCAATCATGCCAAGAGTGAAATCAGTGGCTCAAAATTGAAAGAATAGAAAATTACGGGATCACCTCCCATTTGTGCTGAAATCTCTGTAAGTCCTTTCTTACACAGTGTTATGCTTTTACTGTTTCTGGCACAGAAAACACTGATCTACTGCAAAGATTTCACTGGGTGCACAGGAGGAGGACAATTTTTCTGTAATGGAGGTTGATCCAGGATTACTATGGCACAGTTTTGGCATTCTAGAGCAGGTTTTGTCCAGCTCAAAGCTTTGGAACTTGTTGAACAGAGATGGCTTGGAATCACTGTGGGGACTTAAACACATGAATAATTAATAGTGCACATGAATTGTGAAATGTGCTCTAAGGCAAGGCACCTGTTAACAACCCTGATGTCTCACTGAAGAGCAGAAATAGAAGCATCCAAAAGAACCATAATACACGTATTTGTGGTGAAGGATAAAAATAGTCAAGCTCAGTGGAAGCTACAAATGATGAAATATATTTGGTCTCTTGGCATTTTGACAGATGTAATTTCTTTTAATGTTTTGTTAACAAAGGTTTTCAGTACAATATGACCAATGCAGATGGATGATGCCTGACTAAAACAGTGCAAAACACAAACACGTATAAGTGTTAGAATGGAGCACATCAGAAATACAAACTTGTCTTTTTGCAAATCAACGAAGCAGGTCAATGAAGCAGTTCCTATTGTTTATGCTTATTTCAACACAATTCAGCTTCAAAGAATATACATGGCATCATGTATCTTTCATGTTTCTGTTCTTTTCACATTCACTATTTTACTACTTTTTCCTACTTCATATTGTTATATATTTTGAATATACATTTGAATATACATTCATTTACTAAATACATTTTCTAAATTATATAATTGTTAATTTTTTAGCATTTGGCATGTCTCCCATTTGTTTTGATGATAGCATGCACTCAAACTGGCATGAACGCCACAAGTCTATGCAAAACCTGATGATCCATGTTATCCAGCTTGATTTTTTAAAAACCTAAAACCTTTGGTTTATTTTCAGGTTTAACTTAGATTTTGAATACCAGATTTTCAATGTGGTTTCAAATTTTTGGAATCCACTGTATATTTAATATGATGACAGAGAGTCTGTGACATTAGCAGTGAGATGTTATCACAGCCAGTCCATAACTTCATTTACCAGGAGGCAATTCATTAGGCAATTATGCCTGACTGGAACAGTGAGTGAGAGTGGCCATTAAAAGTGAAGCTGTACTGAAAGAGGATGCAGAGCAATAGAAAAACTAATAATGAGGTTTTTCCGTGGAGGCATTCCACCCCTCAAAAAAACAAAAACATTTTTAAAACAGATAAAATGACTGGAGGGCTGTACTGTAACTCATCTCTCACCATTGGTTACACAAATCTGTGTTTATGAGTGTTTTTGACTATTTGTAACCCTCACTTCCTGCTGGGTCTTTTCTAGGACAAAAGACACTGTAATAAATGTTGTTACTTCTTGTGGAAGATAAGCTGAAGATTAATTGACAATGGTTCTTTCCTGTCGAATCTCTTCTGATTTATGAATATGTCCAAATACATCCACATCATGTTGTGACTTTAATTGGATTCACTCTGGGTGACCGAAATGATCATCAAAAATAAAAAACGACATGTTATGGAACTGAGAAAAAAGCTACTGGTGATAGCTCATCTTATCCTGAATACCAAATCAACTCTAGCGTTGTGTTTATTCGCTTTGAGTGAGCTTTTGGAGAGTCTTCAAATTTACCTCCATTAATACAGTACATTATCACTTCCAAGAAGGTTAACAATGACAAAGGAATTAGAATGCTACTGACCCTAAAGCATTTCCGGTTTCATAACCGTATCCTTTAAAAAAGGTTCTGAGTTAACACATTTTCTCAAAGAACATCTGACGTTTACCTGAAGTGACTTATTCAGACGTGTGTTTGATACTGAGCGTTTATGCGAGAGAGGCGATGAAATTGTATCATAGTTTAGATGCTTACAATCACGGAAACATTGGATTGCTTCTATTATAATCAATGCAGCTGTCTGCGTGACCTGCGGACAAGGTTAGGATTTCTTTTTTAATTGTGAAAATACTTTTTTAATTAAAAAAATGACTTTTATGTGACAAAGTGCTTGTTATGTTCCTCATTTGTAAGTCGTTTTGAATTAAAGCGTCTGCTAAATGACTAAACGTAATAGTAAATGACTTGTGCAGCTTAATTAATTATAATGGGAGCGATCTATAGTCACTTTTAGAGTTCTACCTCTCAACAATTAGTTGGCATAAATATTGTTCACCTACAGTACTAGAGATAAGATGTGTGCAACAGTTGTTAGTACTGCATGTATCCAGCCATCTTGCTTCACTGCAATGTTTATGTGTCCATTTGCTGTTGCTTTTTCGGATATCCAAGCACTTTCATTTCTGTTAGTTCCAGGCATCCAGCCACCGAACAACATGGTCCACATTTTAATAATTACATTTTATTACAATCCTGTTAACATTAGTAACGTTAATCATGTTAAAGTCACTATGAATGAAGCACCTCTCGCTGTTGTTTTGAATGAGTTCGACAACTAGTAGGAAATGCTCAAAGAACAAAGTCACTTTGTTAAACTGACAAATAGTCCTTGAGATGGTCTATAGGATTACACCAGTATGACTGGAACGTATACAATTGGTCAGGTTGATTCAATTGTTCAGTTACTTTAGATGACCTTTACCACATGACATTTACATGATAGATATGATGGGATATAATGTTTATTTCCTTCAATTAGTAGAATTATACACCATTCCCTGGAGATCAGAACACCAGTTTATTAGATAAATAAAGCATAACTGTAAGCTGTTCAGGAGCCATTAGCCACATTAGTGTCAAATCCCACATTAGCTTGTTGCTAGTAGTTGATTCCTCATGTTCTTGTGGAGTGTAATTCACATTAAAACCTCAAAGTGATGAGTTGGGAGCTAAAAAATGTGGCAATGGATGCTAATGGTAGATAAGAAAACAGATCTCTTTCCTACAGGATCAAAGAGAACTGGCATTCCCTATCTGTCACTCACTCAACGTTGGTGTCGATGTAGTGACACTAGGGGTCACTCTTGGGAGCCCGAGACACCTCTGGTCTTTGATAAAAGGCCAATGAAAATTGGCGAGTGGTATTTGCATGCCACTCCCCCGAACATACTGGTATAAAAGGAGCTGGTATGCAACCACTCATTCAGATTTTCTCTTTGGAGCCGAACGGTCATGCTCATCGAGCTGAATAGCACTGTTCATTCACCTCTGCTGAATCTGACGGCACATTTCAGCGGCTTCTCCCTCCTCTGCACTGGTGCACTGCAGAGAACGCCCCTGGGTGCTTCGGCAGAAAAACTAGAGAGTACATTTTCTGAAAGAGCATTTTTCCCCTCTAAAAGAGTATATTTCTCTAAAAGAGCGCACACACGGAACGTCTTTTTAAAGACGCGTCTTTCTAAAGATGCCTTTCCGTTCGTGTGTTATACCTGGTTGCGGTCGTTTTCTCTCAACTTTGGATGGTCATGATCGCTGTCTTTCGTGTCTGGGCGCGACCCAAACGGAGGCAGCGTTTATGAATGGCTCATGTTCTCACTGCGAGAACATGACCATGGCAACGTTGCGGTCGCGGCTTGCTTTCGTAAGGAAGCAAGCCACCCCAGCGGCTCTCCGCCTTGGTCCTCCTACCTACGGGTTTGAGGTCAGCGCGGCTGGCGCTGGGGGCGATTTGGGGAACTCAATGGGATCGTCTCCGCCGGGTATCCCCCCACGGACCTCCCATTCCCCAGCACGCTCGTCTGCCTCAATCGGGCTTCCGGATGAGTTCGCCGGCTCATCGCACGGCGAGTCTGGCTTCTTGTTCGAGGCCCGTGAAGATGATGAGCTCTCAAGCGCAGCATCGGAGAGCGGGCTTGTCCAGTCAGACGCAGAAGCCTCAGCTGGGCTTCCCCCTTCAGGGACGGTCGCCCAGTTACAGGCCGACGCCAAAATGATGGACATGTTTTCCTGGGCGGCCGCGAGCGTCAGGCTAGAGTGGAACCCTCCGCTCTCCCCTGAACCCTCGCGGCTTGATGATTGGTTTCTGGGCTCGCGGCACCGCTCAGACCAGCCGTGCCCCGCTCCAGTGCCATTCTTCCCGGAGGTGCATGAGGAGCTGACGAAGTCGTGGGAGGCACCTTTTACTGCCTGACCCCGACTCCGCAGTTCCCCCGCTCTCACTACCCTCGATGGCGGGGCGGCCAGGGGCTATACGGCGATTCCCCCGGTGGATAAGGCGCTCGCAGTGCACTTATGCCCGCAGAGCGCCGCCACCTGGCGTGGACGCCCTAAGCTCCCCTCCAAGCCCTGTAGGCTCACGTCGTCCCTGATGGCCAAAGCCTACAGCGCTGCTGGACAAGCCGCCTCTGCCCTGCACGCCATGGCTCTCCTGCAGGTCCACCAAGCCAAGGCACTGAAAGAACTGCACGAGGGTAGTTCCGCCCCAGATTTGATGCAGGAACTGCGCTCGGTGACCGACCTCGCCCTCCGGGGGACGAAGTCACAGCGCGGTCTCTCGGGCGGACGATGGCCACACTAGTGGTCCAGGAGCGCCACCTGTGGCTCAACCTGGTCGAGATGGGCGAGGCCGACAAGACACGGTTCCTTGCTGCCCCCATTTCCCAGGCGGGCCTATTTGGCGACACCATTGAGGACTTTGCCCAGTAGTTCTCGACGGTAAAGCAGCAGACGGAGGCAATCTGGCACATCCTGCCCCGGCGTGGCTCAAGACCCCGCACCCCATCTGCTCGTCGCCAAGGGCGTCGCCCCTCCGGCCCGGCCCTGGCGTGGAGCCCACTGCAGGAAGCCGACGCCACCCGTCTCACAGCCGGCACCAAAGAACCCACGGAGGTCTTCGAAGCTCCCCTGAGACAGGCAACCCAGGGATGAGGGAACCCACTCACCTGGAGCTGGTAGAAAGACCACTCCATCCCCCGGTGGAGGGCCGGGTGGAAAATCTTTTGTTGCCTTTTTGTTTGATTTCGCCGCATGCCCAAGTGGCTGCGGTACCCAACAGTTCAACAAAAGAGCGGCTTCCTTCCTCCCTGGGTCACATACCCGGTGTGTACGGTCGTCACCACGACTACCGTCCACGGGCTTTGTCTTGCAGGATTGCCGCTCCAGCGGTGCCCTTTCCGCCCCTGAGCACCCAGCTGTGGCACAAATCCACCCCCGATGTGACAGCCTCCACGGGTCGTGAGGACAGGCCTCTTCCTCCCCCATCCCAGGCTGTTCCGGGGGTGGTCACAAGGAGCCAGGTAAGTGCTTCGATTTCCCTAGACTCAGCACGGCCACGACGTGCTGTGGCACCTCGCGCTCCGCCCCGCCGCGAGGCCCCACCTGCCGGTACATCCGACGACGTTGTCCCCTTGGTCCCCCTCGTACGGAATTTGGATGCATGGCTTGCGCTTCCCAATCCATCGCGGTGGTTGATCCGGACCGTCCGACTCGGCTACGCGATTCAGTTCGCCAGGCGCCCGCCCAGGTTCAGCGGTATTCACTTCACCTTCGTCAAGGGCGAAAACGCTGTTACCCTGCGCGCGGAAATCGCTACCCTCCTACGGAAGGGCGCGATAGAACCTGTCCCTCCAGCCGAGATGAAGAAAGGGTTTTACAGCCCCTACTTCATCGTGAGTACTGAACCGGGCTTTACACAGACTCCCGTTCAAGATGCTGACGCAAAGACGCATTTTAGCGAGCGTCCGGCATCAAGATTGGCTCGCGGCGGTAGACCTGAAGGACGCGTACTTTCACGTCTCGATCCTTCCTCGACACAAACCCTTCCTGCGGTTCACGTTCGAGGGTCGGGCGTATCAGTACAAAGTCCTCCCTTTTGGCCTGTCCCTGTCTCCTCGCGTCTTTACGAAGATCGCAGAGGCTGCCCTTGCCCCGTTAAGGGAGGTGGGCATTCGCATTCTCAACTATCTCGACGACTGGCTAATCTTAGCTCACTCTCGAGATGCGTTATGCGCACAAAGGGACCTGGTGCTCTCGCACCTCAGCCGACTAGGGCTTCGGGTCAACTGGGAAAAGAGCAAGCTCCTCCTGGTTCAGAGCATCTCTTTTCTCGGTTTCGAGTTGGACTCAGTCTCCCTGACGGCGTGCCTTACGAACGAGCGCACCCAGTCGGTGCTGACCTGTTTGAAGGCGTTCAAACAGAAAACAGCGGTTCCACTGAAACTTTTTCAGAGGCTCCTGGGGCATATGGCATCCTCGGCGGTGGCCACCCCGCTCGGGTTGATGCATATGAGGCCGCTTCAGCACTGGCTCCAGACTCGAGTCCCAAGACGGGCATGGCGCCATGAGACACACCGCGTGGCCATTACGCCGGTCTGTCACCGTCTTTTCAGCCCTTGGACCGACCTCTCGTTTCTACGAGCATGTGTTCCCCTAGAACTGGTCTCCAGGCGCGTCGTGGTCACGACAGATGCCTCCAAGACGGGCTGGGGCGCTGTTTGCAATGGGCACGCAGCCACCGGCCTCTGGACGGGTCCGCGGCTGCATTGGCACATCAACTGCCTCGAGTTACTGGCAATTCTGCTCGCCCTGCGGAGGTTCCGGCCGTTAATCCAGGGCAAGCATGTGCTAGTTCGGACAGACAACACGGCAGTGGTAGCATATGTCAACCGCCAAGGCGGTCTGCGCTCCCGCTGTATGTCACAACTCGCCCGCCGTCTCCTCCTCCGGAGTCAGCAGCACCTCAAGTCGCTGCGAGCCACTCATATCCCGGGCAACCTCAACGCTACAGCGGACGCGCTGTCACGGCAGGTTTCCCGCAGGGGAGAGTGGAGGCTCCACCCCCAGGTGGTCCAGCTGATTTGGAGTCGATTCAGTCAGGCTCAGGTGGACCTGTTCGCCTCCCAAGAATCCTCCCACTGCCCGCTCTGGTACGCCCTCACCGAGGCTCCTCTCGGCATAGACGCGCTGGCACACAGCTGGCCCCCTGGCATTCGCAAATACGCGTTTCCCCCAGTGAGCCTACTTGCACAGACACTGTGCAAAGTCAGGGAGGACGAGGAGCAGGTCGTCCTGGTAGCACCATACTGGCCCACCCAGACATGGTTCTCGGACCTCACGCTCCTCGTGACAGCTCCCCCCTGGCAAATTCCCCTGAGGAAGGACCTTCTTTCTCAGGGACGGGGCACCCTCTGGCACCCGCACCCAGACCTCTGGAATCTCCATGTCTGGCCCCTGGACGGGATGCAGAAGACCTAGGTGGCCTACCACCCGCGGTGGTAGACACGATCACTCAGGCTAGGGCTCCCTCTACGAGGCGCCTGTATGCCTTGAAGTGGTGTCTGTTCGCTAAGTGGTGTTCTTCTCGACACGAAGACCCCCAGAGATGCGCAGTCGGATCAGTGCTTTCCTTCCTGCAGGAGAGGTTGGAAGGGAGGCTGTCCCCTTCCACCTTGAAGGTGTACGTTGCTGCCATAGCAGCACACCACGACGCAGTTGACGGTAAGTCCTTAGGGAAGCATTACCTGATCATCAGGTTCCTAAGAGGCGCTAGGAGGCTGAATCCCTCCAGACCGCCCTTCGTTCCCTCATGGGATCTCTCCGTAGTTCTTCAGGGCCTACAGAGAGCCCCCTTTGAGCCTTTGCAGTCAGTCGAGCTTAAGGCACTCTCCCTGAAGAATGCCCTCCTGACTGCGCTCACTTCCATCAAGAGGGTAGGTGACCTGCAAGCGTTCTCTGTCAGCGAAACGTGCCTGGAGTTCGTTCCAGGCTATTCTCACGTGATCCTGAGACCCCGACCGGGCTATGTGCCCAAGGTTCCCACCACTCCTTTTAGGGACCAGGTGGTGAACCTGCAAGCGCTGCCCCAGGAGGAGGCAGACCCAGCCCTGGCGTTGCTGTGTCCGGTGCGTGCTTTGTGCATCTATTTGGATCGCATGCAGAGCTTTAGACTCTCTGAGCAGCTCTTTGTCTGCTTCGGTGCACAGCGGAAAGGAAGCGCTGTCTCCAAGCAGAGGATCGCCCACTGGCTTGTTGATGCCATATCTATGGCATATCTTGCCCAGGACATGCCGCCCCCGGTAGGGCTACGAGCCCATTCTACCCGGGGTGTAGCGGCTTCTTGGGCCCTGGCCAGAGGTGCCACTCTAACAGACATTTGTAGAGCAGCGGGCTGGGCAACACCCAACACCTTTGCAAGGTCCTACAACCTCCGGGTGGAACCGGTTTTTTCCCAGGTAGTGGCACGCAACACAAGCGGATAAGCCCAGGATAGCCGGCCGGGTGTATCGCTTGCACATAGCGCCTTCCACCTCCTTTTGAGCTGAAGACGTGCGCTGTTAATTCCCAGTAGTGTTCACAAAAGTTGTTCCCTGGTTGACCTCCTCCGAGCCCTGTGGCAGTCGAGTTTTCGGAGAGACTCACTGCCGGCCCAGTACACACGCTAGCTAAGAGCCTGGTTCTGGGGTAGGTGCTCCGCATGTGGCGGTTCCCTGTAAGGCTAACCCCATGCGATCTATATCTTCCACTAATTCGTTTCCCTGCTGGCAAACTGCGTCTTCCTTGGGCAGAGCCCCTCTGCCCCAGTCTCCATGTTGTAGTACCTCCTCCCCCATTGGGCAGGATCTACCTTGAAGGCTCTCCACATGGTTGGAAAGACCTTGTGATGTATTCTTCCACTTAAATATCCCCCCCTCTCTTGGGGCGAGGTGTGGTCTCCGTGGTGTCCTCCCCTTGGGAGGGACACCCCCCGACTAGACCTGGCGGCCCAGTCGGATAATCCCCCTTCTTTTTTAGGGAGTGGAAAAAGAGAAGGGGAAAGAGGCCACGACTGGGTTAAGCCTGTCTCTATCTCTGGGTAGTCGACTTGTCCCCAAAAAGGGCCGTTCGACACTCATAACTATGTTGGGGAGGTTACGTGTTGACCTGGTGTGCTGGCTATGAGGCACACAGCAAGTCTGCCCACCACACACCGCCAGTTCACGTAACACAGTTCAGCCTTGTGGCGTTTTGTATAGGGACCCCTAGTGTCACTACATCGACACCAACGTCGAGTGAGTGACAGATAGGGAACGTCATGGTTACTGGTGTAACCTCCGTTCCCTGATGGAGGGAACAAGACGTTGGTCCCTCCAGCCACAACGCTGAGCTACCTGCTGAAATGGCCGGACCTTATATCGGCTGCTCAGCATAAAACCTGAATGAGTGGTTGCATACCAGCTCCTTTTATACCCATATGTTCGGGAGAGTGGCATGCAAATACCACTCGCCAATTTTCATTGGCCTTTTATCAAAGACCAGAAGTGTCTCGGGTTCCCAAGAGTGACCCCTAGTGTCACTACATCGACACCAACGTCTCGTTCCCTCCATCAGGGAACGGAGGTTACACCAGTAACCATGATGATATAGAAAGCTGCATTCATCTAAACAAATTAACATAAGCCAGTTAAAGCTTACAAAATATAGTTGGTGCTAGCATTTGTTTTTATCCCTAAATTTCACTCCAAGCTTACCAGAAGGCAAAAGCAGAATGGTTCTTCTGAGGTATGTCTGGGATTTCACAGACACCAAGGATGGGAAGCTTTTTAATTGTAGTGTGATGAAATTTACACAGCATTTAAATGATTTAGCTGAATCTCTCAGGGCAAAAGGGATTGTGATTACCTAAAAGCAGAGGAAAAATAAAAAGATTTTATTTAACAGAGGTTGTCAGCTAGCGGACAACATCAAGAGGCAGTTTCTTTTGAAATGAATGTTTAGTGGCTTACCGATAATTTACCACCCTGTTCACCCCCAGCACATTATCAATTCATCCATTTGAAGTCAACATAGCGCTTGCAAAAGTGTTCTCTACATGACAAGTGCTTAGAAAGGAGGAGCTGAAAGATGAGAGGGCTTGGTGATGTCAGCTGAAAAGGACAGCTGTTTCAGAGGCTGAGCTAGATATTACATTTGAAAAAAAACAAAAAACAAAAACAATTCCTTTCAAATAATGTGCACTAATGAATCTTTCACAATAAGACCAGGATTGTGTATTTATAAAATTAATAGGCTCAATAATAATTTCCTGTTGACTTTAATAGTTATGTTATTATGAAATTGCAATTTAACTGTGTAGTTCAAGTTGTTTATTTCAAATTTTTTGATCACATGAACATTAAAACAGCAATGGAAGATGGTCCAAAATGTTGCAAAAATACATATACCATCTATCAAGCTTGTTTTAACATGGATACAAAAATATTCAGTTACTTTGTGTACACATGAATTTAAATAATTTGGGTCATGCTTTTATTGTGAATTTATTACTGTATACGTACTGTAGTATTACTTTAAATGTGTCACATACAGTATGGAATATTACTCACTTTCACAGCACAGAGACACCGAGTTCATATACGCAACATCCAGTACTTCTGCTGTGCGCAACACATTAAGCTTTACGTAAATTAATGTACACAAAACAGCATATGTACTTGTCGTCCCAAAACCTGGAGAGCCTGTACAGCAATTGGCACCTTTTCCTATCTGCACTTATACAAATATCACAAAGAACACTAATCTTTTATACCAAAAATTACAACACCATTTTATTTAATTTTAAGATTTATAAGAATATACATTCTTTGTGACAGATGAGAGGTAATATGGCTACTCACACGTTTAAAATAAAAATATAAAACATCAGACAATGTAGTCTTAGTGACATGTCCCAGCTGTAGCATTTAAATTTATTTAGAACTGTACATTCCCTTTCTATGTTCCATCAGATGTGACTGCACATAATTATTTTACACTCCATCTGCACACAAAGACATGAGAGACCACATTCCAAACTGAATATGATCTTTATGTGGCAGTGACCCAGTTCGGGTGAGTCGCTTTCCAGGACTTCCCAAAATGTTAACTGGCTGCAAGTCCATGCCTATGAGTAAAACTGTGAGACAAGAACATTGGTGTGACAGGGCACCCTGCTTTTTTCATTTCTCTTTAGCTTGTATATAAACCTCAAAATATTTTTACTTGAACGAGCACTGAAAATTATTTGCCACTGAAGAGTTTACTATTGGCTAAAGAATGATATGTTTATAAACCCACACTATTAGTATTAGAGTGCTAAATCACAGTGTTCAAATAAGACATACAATATAAGTGTAAAGTGTAGTTTAGGTAGTCACTGATTGCTTATGCAAATGCATTATTACCAGACAAGGTGAGATAATTAGTTATTAAAAATGAAAATTCTGTCATCATTTACTCACCCTTAAATCGTTCCATTCCTGTAAGAGCAGATTGGACATTCGGCTAATGTCTCATTTTGTGTTCCATGGAAGAATGTCATACAGATTTGAAATGACATGAAGATGAGTAAATGATGACAGAATTTTGAGTTTTAGGTGAATTCCCTTGAAGCACCACAATCATTTGTTAGCATGAATTTGTCCATTGATTGTATATAACATATGTGATTATACTATTCATTAGGATAAATAATTAACATCAGAGTCAATGACACTTTTAGTGCTGTCCTTGGTATTGTAATTGTTGATGTCACAATGGATTGTTTGTTCTATGCACAAAAGCATTTGACATTCGACTATAAAACCGTCATGTCACAGCAATACATTGTACAATGACACTAAAACAATCATGCACACAGAATGTTGACACTGGTTGGATGGCTGATCTGGAATGATAGTGCAGAGAAGGGCATTCAGCTTCCAAACGTGCTAATTCCTGTCACTCGCAAGTGCACACACACCAGCACACACACACACACACACACACACACATTCGGGCAAAACATAGATGGCCACATCCACACTAAACCCTTATCAGCTGAAAATTAATTGATTGATCTATGTTTGTGCCTCTCATCCACACAGGTACAGTGTTTTTCTCCACCGAAAACAAAGAATTTTGAAAATGCTTTATAGGACCGCATACTTAAGATAACAATTATATTACGAAACAGAAAACAGAGTTTTCAATCATAAATGTGTTATGTGGATGTGGCCTTAGTTTGTCATACCTTAGTCTCTTGTTTTTATTTAAAGTGAATATTATATGGATTGTAATGACTACAGACTAACCTAAGACCAAATTCTAATGCAACCGCTAAAAAAAAAAAACACTCTGCATTTTCAGAATATATATATATATATATATATATATATATATATATATATATTATTTTTTTTAATTTTTTTTCCAATGCTGCGCAACAGTTATCACCCATTTTCAGCTGTCTTGGTTCCGGAAGAATAAATTTTT
Source organism: Myxocyprinus asiaticus (assembly GCF_019703515.2). NCBI lineage: Eukaryota > Metazoa > Chordata > Actinopteri > Cypriniformes > Catostomidae > Myxocyprinus > Myxocyprinus asiaticus. The sequence goes on from NC_059387.1 coordinate 21,288,251, forward strand.
TCACATAAGGATTTAATCAAATACTTAATGAAAGAGTTCCTTTCAAGGAAACATCAACGTTGCGTAATGACGCAATTGGGACTACGTCAGTGGTCTCAGGTGATCTGAAGCCTGTATACAATCACGGCAATTTATTGACTGATGGCACTTAAGCGATGCCCATAGGGAGCCACATCACAGGCTCTATATAGGTGAGTGACTGGCGCCATCTCGCCAGATTTTCTTACTTCAGTGCACAAATTTATCTAAGCCATTGTTGGTTACTAGGACTATGCTCTCCCTTTTGAGAGACAACACGTGAATTGTTGTTGGAAATTAGCAGTTTGTGTGCTGATTCAACTGCATTGTTAAACAGGCCCGATGGCGCTTTATGGAGGCTCTATCTAATCATTCAGTCTTTGAAAAGAGCCAGATGAGGCTCTGGCTCTTGTCATAAGAAGAAGGATTGAGGACGGGCACCGGACTTTTCCTTTGTGTTTCTCTCTCCCTCCGGATGGATGCACCATTCTCGCCGTCATGACATGCTCCTTTATCTGGGGAGCGAGTTTAAAAAAGTAAAATTAATGTTAATTTCTTTCCCATGTTCACACATTCTTAAACATTCTAATGCTAGGGAAGATGGGCTATCTGGCGCTCTCTGCTTTTGATACATTCAGAGTGACCCACATACCCGATTGAATTCGGCCTCTGTCCCCATAACCAAGGGTCTTGGGACAAACATAACAGACATGTACATTATGCACAAGTGCTCTTCCAGGAAAGTGAATTTTTTCTGTAAACGTACCTGCTGTAAGCACACTTCAGGACGACAGTCATTATGCCTAAATATAATAAGGCAAACATTTTTAATCAGTCACATGGATGGAGGTGTAAGGGCTTCCCTGATTGTAAGGCGGCCGCCAAAGGTAAGCCAAGAATAGAGGATCATGCATTAATTCCTCTGTCTGCCCGTGTGACTATTTGGCAGCAGTTACAAGGCTTTCTGAATGCGTTTTGTTTTACAGCATAATGTCACAAGTGCAGCCAGGGGACTGGTTTGTGACAATAGATTTAAAGGATGCTTATTTTCACATTCAAATTACGCCAAGGCACATGCATTTTCTCATGTTCGCTTTTGTGGGCAAAGCAAAACAATTTTACGTCCTTTACGGACTTGTGTTTGCACCTTGTATGTTCACAAGATACATGGATGCAGCACTGACATGCTTTTGGCTTCAGATCATCCACATTTTGAATTATCTCAACGATTGGTTGGTGTTAGCTCACTCAGACAGTTTGTCTGCCCAACACAGAGATGTTGTTCTCAGTCATTTGAACAATCAAGGGATGCGAGTCAACCTAAACAAGAGCATTTTGTTGCCAAGGCAACAGACGCTGTTTCTAGAGGTGGAGCTAGACTCGCAGATAATGCAGGTGCGCCTGTCTCCAACTCATGTTCTGTCATTCCACCAGTGTCTAGCAATGTAAAAAGTGGGACACATTCTCCCTGCGAGACCGTTTCACAGACTTTTGGGGCTTTTGATCGCAGCATCCGCTGTCATTCTCTTGGGCATGTTGCATGTGAGACCTTTTCAGTGTTGGATGAAATTCGTAAAGGGATTTCATCCACTGACGCATGCGTTTCGTCCCATCAGAGTGACACGTGGGTGCTACCAATCTCTGTTACCATAGAAACCGAATCACTTTCTGTGGATGGGTGTTCCGTTGGGACAGGTGTGTCACCGCAAGGTGATAATGACAGACACCTCCTCTCTGGGTTGGGGCATTGTGTACGAGAACCATCCTGCTCAAGGAGTATGGATGGGTCAGCGGCTAAATTGGCACATAAATTGTCTGGAGATGCTAGCGGTGCTGTTGGCTTTGAGGTTTTTCCTACCAGAAATTTGGGGCAGTCATGTCTTCATCCGATCGGACAACAGGTCGTTGGTGGCTACATCAACCGTCAAGGAGGGGTGTGGTCTCGTGCCATGCTAAGACTGGCATATCGCATTCTTCTGTGGGCACAGGACAATGTGCTGTCTCTACGAGCAGTACATGTTCCGGGCCGGTTGAATTTGGGGGCGGATCTCCTGTCCAGACAGGTTCCGATGCCTGGAGAATGGACATTACACCCGCAGATTGTTGAACAAATCTGGATGAGGTCTGACAGAGCGGAAGTGGACCTGTTTGTGTCAAGCGAGACATCACACTGTCCCCTCTGGTTTTCTCTCTTGCCCCCGGCACCGCTGGGCATCGATGCGCTGGTGCATCAGTGGCCTACAGCACGTCTTTACGTGTTTCCACTGATCAACCTGCTGCACTCGGTTCTGCAGAGGGTTTGGGAGGATCATGTTCAGCTTCTGTTAGTGGCGCCGTACTGGCCATCTCAAGTATTGGTTTTCGACTCTGGTATCTCTCCTGGAGATAATGCCTTGGGAGATTCCAGTCAGAATGTTGTCTCAGGTGCGGAGCAGCATTTGGCACCTCGGCCCGAGTTATGGAAATTGTGGGTTTGGCCCCTCAACAGGGCCCTCTTTTGAATGATGATTTATCCCCTGCTGTGGTTGATACTATCTTAAATGCTAGAACTCTGTCAATGAGAATGTTATATACGTTTAAATGGAGTATTTTCACCTCTTGGTGCGCAGTGCGGAGTGAGGATCCAGTCCACTGCCCGGTTAGTCCCTGAAAGGGAACAAGACATTGCGTAGCTGACTATACTCTCTAGTTGCTGCATAGGCTCGTGCCTTTTATAGAAAATCTGGTGAGATGGCGCCAAGCGCTCGCCTATATAGAGCCTGTGACGTGGCTCCCTATGGGGGTTGCTTATGTGCCATCAGCCAATAAATTGCCGTGATTGTATACAGGCTTCAGACCACGTGAGACCACTGACATAGACCCTATTGCATAATTATGCAACGTCTCATTTCCTTTCAGGGAACCAAGGTTACGTTCGTAACTGAGACATTTTAAGCCATGAACCAAACCAATCAGCTCTGAGGCGAATCACAACATTACACACTTTCATTTGTAGCAAAAAAGTAAGGTACAAGACTTTGCAGTTAACGTCTTTATTGAGGGAATGAACTACAATTCCATGAAGCACTGCAAATGAAGTAAGGAAAAATATTAAAATATTAAATTAAAGTTGTTGATTATAACTATTTAATCAATATATATCAAAATATTTAGATAAACAGCTGATTCTGGAGATAAGGGACAAAACCTGTTTTAAATCATTTTTTTTTTTTTTTTACTAAATTAATTTGAAATGGATATTTTTTATAGACAAAGGTCTCAGCTAACAACCCATGTAAGAGAACAGGTTTTTATAAAAACATTTTTTTTCTGAAAAGTTGACACATTGAAGCTGTGACTGCAGAGACTTAAACATTGTTTGTTTAAAGTATAAAAAAATATAAAACTTACCAGACCATGTGTCCTACTGTTGCATCCACCATGAGCAGAAAGTGGGAAAGGGCTACTCAGAGATATAGCTGACCTTGACATTGTCTGATTTATTTAGGATTATAAAAAAATCCGACAGAGTTGATGCAAAGTGAGGACACAACTTTGATAGGCAGTTTTTTATGGAAAATATAATTTAAAGCTTACTTTATGTATTGTTTGATATCATACAGATCCCTACCTTTCATTTGATATTTATATTTATGAATTTGTTGCATTTTAAATGGATTTTTGGCAGTTTAACATTGTGACCTCGTGCTGAGGACAGGTTAAGTTACTAGTGCTTCCAAGTAGAGCATGCATTTAAAAAAATTCTAAGAAAATAATATAAAAATATAAGTATTAAATGCCCAGAGTATACACATTTCTGTTAGATTAAATCTTTTCAGTATTTTTATTATCAATTTCTTGATTTTTAACATCAAGAGGGCTTTTGTATGTAAGATGTTTTGTCCCTTATCTCAAGACTCTAATTTTGAGAGTATAGGGTGCGCAACTGGGTTGCGTCATTCTTTAGCAGTGCATCATGGAAGTGAGCTGTCACTGCTGAACTCTTTTGGTATGCTTTGCCTGCCACGATTCTCTGATAGGTGGCTTTTTTCCCCTTCAGGATCATGGGCAATGTAGTTCTTCAGCAGGAAATCCACTGTTAAACATGATTTTTTTTAAAAAACACGGACTGATGGCTTCAACAAATGCATATACCATCTATTCACAACCTCAGAGCTGGTGGTATGTCTGTCTTTAAAAGGCTATAAATTATCATTAAAATTAATTCCCCTATGGAAAAAATTAATGGGGTTTTTACTTCTGAACCAGACTGTTGGACTCTATTAAGGTTGTGCCCAAACGTTCCCAAACTGAGGTTTTCGTCAGATTATCCCACTTTTGGGTGAGACAGTCACATACATGCGCACACACACACATACTGGTTTGAAAAAATAATTCAAAGAAAATTACATGAACATGTTTAGAAGAAATATCACATTTGGTCTCTACAGTGTATCTCCATATATTGGATATTCAACAGTTCACTTTTGGTTACCTTTTTGTTGTTTCTCCTTTTTTTTTTTTTTTTTTACTTACATCATAAGCAAAAATATCTCATAAAGAGCAGTCCAGGTAGAGAATCCCTTAACCTCTTTTTCCTACACTGTATCATCAGTCATTCCGGATTATGCTGTTGCATTTGTGTCCCTGCAGAGCTAAGTCTGCACTTAATGACATCAAGAGTCTACAACTGCAGTATCTCACAACTCTCCAGGAGAATATCTCTACTTTATTTACAGGTTTTATGTATCACAGAGAGGAAGGATGATCAGTGCATGTCCTGTCCAATGCTGAATTTTTCATTCAAGAACCTCAGAGCATCAAATTACAATGCGTTCAGTCACAAACTAGGTGTAGGACACACTCCTGTAAACAAGGAGCAATAGCTATAGGTAGCTCATGCCTCCTAAGGTATGTGTAGCTAAAAATGTGAAATTTGGAACTAGTTCATACCACTAAACGAATGTTCACGTTGATGGAATGATTGAATCTTTACAAGGTGACCATTTCCTGAACAAGATATTCATGACTTTCCATTTTAAGCACAGTCTCATCCTCTATGATGACATACCACAATGTACATCATTGTTCTGCAGAGTAGATGTTAAGTTAGACTGTTATGGATGACTCGTCCTGGCATACTGATGCACGGCGAGTCTTGGGGCTGCAGCGAGTCAGCATGGAGATCTGTGTGCTGAAGTTGTTGCCATTGCTGCCCATGGATGGGTGCTGGTACTTGGTGTCAGGACCAAGAAACCTTTCGAGGTGCCATCGCCTCCATTTCCTCTTGATCTCAGCTTGGACCTGAGAAACAGACAAAATAGTTGTTTTCTAAAAGGTCCTACTACTGTTATTAAAAAGTAAGTTCACCCAACAATGAAAATTCTGTCCTTATTTACTTACTCTCATATTGTTTCCAGCCCATTGAAAAAAGGACAAATTGTATAGAATGTTGACGCTGCTCAATGCAAGCAGGACTGCAGCTGTGAGTATCTAACATTGTGCCTAACATCTCCTGTTTTCCACAAAAGAAAATCATATGGGTTTGGAAAACCATGAGGGTAAGCGGATAACAGAATTTTTTTTCTTTTTTGGTGAACTATCCGTTTACATTACCTTATATACTCTTAACCCCAAAAAGCACACCTTTATATTGGTAGGCCTCTGTATGCTGCAAGTCTGTTTTTTCAACTTTACTATTCAGCTGACATCACCAAACTCTCTTATTTTTCAACCCCTTCCCTCCAACTATGTGTTATTGAGATTACTTCTCACAATCCAATAAATTACTGAGGGATAAAATAAAGTTCTGCCCTACATTTTATTTTCTTACTGAATATCCTGTTTCACTCTGAAATAAGTCACATTATGAAGGTGAAATGGATTGTGAATGCTTTTTCGTGTAGACTTTAAAATTTTGTCATTTTTTTCATACAAAAATCAGTATGGAATGCTTGTTTAACATCTTGCAATAGCTCCTATGCCTGATTTCTGGATTTAGAGTTAGCTTTCTTTTAGCTAAACTTCAACCGTGTTGCTCAAAAACATCAAATTATGAGAATGGACCTGGCACAAAGCCAGTGTCCGTGGCTCTTTTATTTAATCCGTACTAGCTAGGGGCATAGAGATGCTCTGAACATCAATGCATATATCAAAGTAATAGGCCACCCAGTATGTCTGGAGCTATTTACAGCCTGTGTGAGCTAGCAGAATCTAAGCCAATTACAGGCTTCCATGGTTTTAGCTTTAGTTAAATTGAATGAAACATAAATATAGGAAGTGCCTTATGGTAAAGTATGGGGTCTGAAGTTTTCTGTTTGAAAACCAAAACAAGATCAATTGTGGGTGCACTGAAACATTCTGTCTGTCTGTCTGTCTATCCACGCATCCATCCAGAATTTGTCTTACCTCTCCATTCAGGAAACAGTACAGTACAGCAACCACGAAACCCTGGTAAAACAAGTAAAAGCAACTTACACAGTTGACACAAGTTGGATTTACAAGCATTAATGGAAAACTTTATCTGGAGGATTACACAATTTAACTACACTTTAGTAGATTTTGCTAAGGGGGGCAAAGCCTTCCTGAATTCATGACTGGCATTCTTATGGCTCTGCTTAAGCAAGTACTATGTAAAAAAAAAAATGTGTGCAGCTTAGTTATTTCATTTTGTCAAGGCTTAATTTCACTGTGTTTAATCAATTGAAATTTGTAAAATGTAAGTTTACTTAATCCATTTGCATTGGGACTACATGAATAATTATTGTTGGACGTAAGTGGCTAGAAATTCAGACTGATACAAACATGCTGGAAATTGATTCAAGCATATTTTTTGTTAACATCATCTGTCCATGAATTTTATTTAATTTAGTAGTCTATATTTTAAATTATGATTATGGATTTCTTGTTGTGAACTATCAATAGCCAATTAGTAAAAGGCCAAACATTTAAAAAATGTATAAAAAAATGGTGCAATGTTATTATGTTATAAATTAATGTAGCAATATTTTTTATATTGTGTTGAAGAGTGACTTCATCAGGGGAGTACAAGCAGTGCATATGGTCTGTCTATGCTTAGTTGTGTACAATGTGTGCAACTGACCCAAGTTCAAATTAGTTATTTTTATTTTCATTGCACCTAATAGGCATAACTGAATCAAAAACATTTTAAAGGAATATTCGGGGTTCAATACAAGTTAAGCTCAATCGACAGCATTTGTGGCATAATTTTAATAATAATAATAAAAAAAAATATTTCAACTCTTCCCTCTTCTTTAACAAAAGCAAAAATCAAAGTTAAGTGAGGCACATGCAATGCAAGTGAATAGGGCCATTTTGGAGGGTTTAAATGCGGAAATGTGAGGCTTATAATTTTGTAAAAGCACTTACATTAATTCTTCTGTTAAAACGTATGTATTATTTGAGCTGTAAAATTGTTTAAATCTTTGTTTTTACAGTCATTTAAGGGTTTTAGGGTTTACGCTGTTCCGTTTACACAGAAAAGATTAGTTAGCGATTTTATCACCCTAAAATCATGTTAACACACTTTTTGTTTACGTCTTGTTACATCTTGAGTATTTTAACGCTTACAGATTTGCCCCATTTATTTCAATTGTAAGTGCCTCACTGTAACCTAGATTTTTGCTTTTCTTTAAAGAGAAGACATTATTTTGTTCGAAAATTATTAAGTTTGTCTTTTTTCAATTTTGGCATGCCCAATTCCCAATGCACCTTGTGCATTTAGTCCTCATAGTGGCATAGCGACTCGCCTCAATCCGGGTGGCGAAGGACGAATCTCAGTTGAGAGAACCACATTATAGCGACCACGAGGAGGTAAACCCAATGTGACTCTACCCACCCTAGCAACCAGACCAATTGGTTGCTTAGGAAGCCTGACTGGAGTCACTCAGCACTCCCTGGATTCGAACATGCGACTCCAGGTGCGGTAGTCAGAGTCTTTACTTGCTGAGATACCCAGGCACCCCCAGTCTTATTTTTAACAAAAAGTAGTTTTAATTTTATTTTTTGGAGAAATGTTCTTCAATTAAATAGTTAATTGAATGTTTGTTTTTCTTTGTTGAGTCTAATTATGACATATGAGAAGAAAAAATAAAAATAATGCAAAATAGCTGAAGTGTGCAAGACAGACATTCTCTATATTCAGGTATGCGATAGAGATATCTTCTGACTATAAGAAAGTCCTTGAGCAGTTCTACCAGACATCATTACACTTCTTCTGGTCTGAACAACAGTCCTGAGATTTGCCTGACAGCATTTCCACTGCAAACGTTAGCTCGGCGCACTTGTGGATATCAGGATCCTACTTTTTGTTTTAAAAGCTAGAATGATTAAATGCAGTGACATACCTGAAATGACCCAAGAATGAGGTCAAACACAAGCCGTAGCTCGGTTTTTATGTTCTCTGGAATGAAAGCAAATATGATGAAGTTTATCCCAAAGAGTGGAATCAACAACAAAGTGGACTTTGCCAATCTCCTAGAGGAAGAAAAAACACAAAACAAATAGCTTTAATGGGATACTTTTCTGTCATTCATAACCTGCACACAGCGTGATCAGGGCTGAGCTTTCTGTAAAAGAATGACATTATTACCAGGTAATATGGAAAAAGCATCTAACTGGAATAACAACATCAGAGATGCTGGGTAGAAAATTGCAGGTGCTTAAGAAATGAGACTGGTTTTGTGAGAACTGCATTGGAGAGAGCTACTTAAGGACAAAGGACATTAAATCATCCGAACAGGGGGGAGAGAACCAGTGACATTTTAGATGATGAGATTGCAGTGCAGTGGGCTCTCACTTGCTGCTGGAGACCAGCTAAAATGTCCTCTAATTTTATCCCTGCCTTAAAAATTACATAAGCTAAAATGTTTCTCATGTACCCCTTGAGAATGTTCTGTCCAAGAGCTTGTCCACTCGGCATACACAGAGCTCCACACAAATAGAGAAAATGGATGAAGCAAATATACTATTCCAGCTATTTCCAATTGTGGAAAATGGTTTTCCATCTGTCCTTACCCTGCTGAAAGATCAGAATAGCCGGTCTCCAGCATATTTTGTGTTTTAGATGCTGGTCCACAGCATGGGATGATGAGTAGGGGATGGCAGGTATAATTACATTATAACACTTTCGGCTTTTGCTCATTTATTCAGAAATTGTTTAGCTGATGTTTTAAAGTGCCTCAAACATTTTTGACAAGTCAGCAGTCATTACCTTTGTTATGGTTGCTCCGATACAAAAACTTTGGCTTCGGCATGATACCAGCCCTGGTACCTCCGTATCAATAGTAACTCAATACTTGGGCAACAAATTCCATGTTAAATGTTTTAAATGTTATGATCAACTTGTGTTTAATCAAATACATACTGTACAGCTTTAATTAAATGAAAATTATATAATAATTTTCAACAATATATATATATTATTTTTGGTAAAAAAAAAACAAAAAAAACAGCACTTTACAGTATTATTGACAACATTAAATGAAACAGTCTGATTATCTGAGGCAAAAGGCTGCCATGGCTAAATCACAACATGCTGATATTCAGCACACTTGCTTTTGTGATATTGCTTAATACTAATAATTTAATATTAGATTATTGTTATTATGAGTATTATTTATTATGAGTTATTATGACTACTTTGAATATTATACTTTTATACAGTAGTAATATTTTTCTGTCATAATATCTTCAATTTCACGCATCCGGTAGAATAAAGCTCTTAATTCAGTGAGACTTTTATTCTGAAAGACCTTTGTAGTTCTTCCTGTTTTTGAAGTGTTCGTTATATCAAGCTACCCGCAACTCGCGAGCTGAAATCTCTGAGATGCAACTGTGAAAACAGTCATTTAAGAGTTCACATCTGATTATACGCTAAACACACTGCTCTGCGGCTCTACAGATGGATACTGCTGGACACACTGCATGAAACTTAAGCATTAGTAGTGTGTTGTGTTTGTGTGCGCACCTGCTTGTTTGTGTGTGAAGGAGATGACAGAGCAGGATGGTGCCTCTCATTCGTTCTGTGGCACACATTTGACTGTACATTATTTCATTAAATAACATCCTTCTTTAATGATCACACTTGGCCATATCAAGACTTTTTTTATAATGTTCAAATGGTTTTTGATTTAATTTCAAAACTCTCACATTACATTACATTTTGCTAATGGCAGCATACTTTAATATGGTACCGAAAAGAACAACAAGATGATATCATACCATTTTAAATTGTTCGGTATCGCGATATTTCGTTAGTACCAGTATACTTCACAACCCTAACCCCTGTCAATTACATTTATAAAACAATTAAGTCAGATACAATTAAACTAGAAGTACATGAAGACAGATGCTACAATCATAACACCCATGCTTTATAATTGTAACAGTGGTATGTGGCAAATGTATCCGTAAATGAAAAAGCTCTATAATGTGAACAATTACAGTTTATAATATTAGCAGTGCTGTTGTAGTAACGGATTAGATGTAATCTAGATTACATAATCAGATTACAAAAGTCAAGTACATGCAATTACATTAAATTATTAAATTACAATTACTTTTTTGGATTACATGATTACATATTAATTAGGCAACCAAAGTAAATGATTCATAATATATTGATTGCCCTAATTCTTCTTTTTATCATGAGGTGATCGACCTATAAATAAACTTGTCTTGCCTTTTTTTTTTTTTATCTTTTACATTTTTCATTCTAAATTAGGCCACTAATATACATTAGACCATGGATTCTCATAGCAAATAATTATGCAAGTTTCTAAACACTGCTGATGTATAGCTGTAAAATAATATGTCTACATTGTATCCAGAGACCTTCACTAATTATTGATTTTGGAAGCCTGTACAAATATAATCCCAACCTGGAAGACAATAGTAAAAAAAAAAAAAAAAAAAGAAATCCTCTTCTAAATAAGAATAATTCACAAAAAAAATGTCTGCCATCTTGGCTGAAACAACACACAAAAATCATACAATGTCTCGTATTTTGATTCATTATTTAAGTTTTCTTAAATGCATTTAAGCAACATTAAGTCAAAATAGCATAGATTATCCTACTCAAATTTATGTGACATCAAATAAACAACAGTTCATTAATAATCAGATTAGATACCTTAAAACTTTATTCAAGATATTAATTTACTGATTGCAATATTTGGCATGTAATTTGGAACCAGTACCGGATTGCAATTCTGTAGTAATCTACCCAGCACTGAATGTTAGTCAATACACAACATTTCGAGCAGTGTTTAATCTGATTAGTTACTGTAATCAAATTACTTTTAAAGGAAAATAAGTAGTGTAACACATTACATTTTAAATTCTAGTAATCCAATTACAGTTACTAATTTTCAATAAAGTTAATTACTTTTAAGTACATTGCTTGGGTTACACATTTCTAAAATAGCCTTATTTATGTAGAATTTAAAATATGAATTATGTTCATACATATGTCTCTTTGCGTTTCTGTGACAGCTGAAGGGCCTATGCCCCCTAATAACTAATTTCAAGAGAGAAACGTGTGGTGCTAAGTGTATGACTTGCATTCAACAATGAACAAGGAGGCATTATTTTGTTTTGAATTTACTGAGCAAAACAAAAACAAAAATAACTTTTCTGTGGAAGTCTAGCTTTTGTTAAACGCAAGAATGTATTGTGTATTGGGCAGAATGCACTGAATGAACTTGAATGCAAAAGCCTGTGAATGGAGGTTACAAATACTTACGAATACTGATTTGATTCATTTCTCCCAATGTCAGGACAGTTGATCTTCTGCCGCAGTATCCGAATGATACAAATGAACAGGATGAAGTTCATCTGATGTTGGAATAAAAACACAAAACAACTGGTGCTGGTTTCCTCTAACAGCTAAATGTCATAATACAGCATAGATTACAGAAATCACAGAGGGCTCATAAGGAAAATAGACCCAAAACAGATGGTTTATTACCACTGTCTTTGAGACAGCAGGGCCTGACATCTATTAGCAAAGGCACAGAACATTACTTCATCTTAAAGCCAGCAGCGAGGCATACAATAATAACTCTAAGTAGACAAGATTGACCAAGTTACAACTGTGTACATTCTGACTAAGAAAAAAAAGCAGTGCCTGCGAAATAAGCAAATAAATGTTTGTTGGTTTTCTAAAAACAAGATGTGCGTCAGTATCCCAGCCTACCATAGCAATTCCCAGACACCATAAAATCTGCATAAACATTTGATTTGGGTGAGAGTTTACCCTCTCTTGGTCCTGTTCTTACCCACTCTCACTCTCTCTTTTTTGCCCTTAAATCTGTCAAAAGAAAAGCTCATAACTGCTTGTAAGAGTGTTTTTTTTACACCTTTCAGCCATTATTGATATTTCATGTATAATCAGTGGAGGGATATCTTCAGTTTGAGTCTTCTGGAGGCTTCTACAGTATGTTACCTAAACACTTAGCACTAAGGCAAATCATTAGATTATAAGGGTAAAAATTTGCAGAAACAAAAAAAAAAAACTCATGAAAGAGTTACACTGCTTAATAAAAACAGCTTAAATCAATCAAAGGTGGTTTACTGGTTTTAGCTGGTCTCCCAGCCTGGCCATCAATGAAAAACCTTGGAGCTCACGGTAGGTCTGTCTTTAAAGGTTTGTAAGTTATCAGTAAAAAAAATGTCTATGTCTATGTCTGATTGTGCTCTAATACAGCAGGATCAATTACAGTGATATGAAAAAGTATTTGCCCCCTTCCTGATTTATTCTATTTTTGTGTATTTTTCATACTAAATTGTTTTAGATCTTCAAACGAGATTTAACATAAAACAAAGGCAACCTGAGTAAAATACAGTTTTATATATAACTTTTTTCGCTTCAATATATATATATATATATATATATATATATATATATATATATATATATATATATTTATTGAAGCAAAAAAAGTTAACCAACACCTATATCACCCATGTGAAAACTAACTGCCCCCTTAAACTTAATAGCTGGTTGTGTCGCCTTTAACAGCAGCAACTGCAACCAAATGCTTCCAATAACTGGAGATCAGCCTTTCACAATGCTGTGGTGGAATTTTGGCCCACTCTTCTTTGCAGAACTGCTTTATTTCAGCCACATTGCCAGGATTTCGAGCTTGAATTGCTCATTTAAGGTCCTGCCACAGCATCTCAATCGTGTTCAAGTCAGGACTTTGACTAGGCCACTCCAAAAATGTAATTTAGCTTCTTTTGAGCTATTCAGAGGTGGACTTACTCCTATGCTTTGGATCATTGTTTGCTTCAAAATCAAGTTGCGCTTGAGCTTCAACTCATGGACTGATGACCTTTAGGATTTTCTGGTAGAGAGCAGAATTCATGTTTTCCTCAATTATTGCAAGTTGCCCTGGCCCTGAAGCAGCAAAGCATACCCACACCATCACACTACCACCACCATGCTTGACCGTTTGTATGATGTTCTTTATGTGGAATTCTGTGTTTGATTTACACCAGATGTAATGGGACCCCTGTCTTCCAAACAGTTCCACTTCCACTTCCACTTCCACTCATCAGTCCACAGAACATTCTCCCAAAAGGTTTGAGGATCATCAAGGTGTGTTTTGGCAAAATTCAGACGTGACTTAATGTTCTTCTGGGTTAGCAGTGGTTTTCACCTTGGCAGTTTTGCCAGTGTCTTTCTGATAGTAGAGTCATAAACAGTGACCTTTATTGATGCGAAAGAGGCCTGCAGTTGCTTGGATGTTGTCCTTGGCTTTTTGTGACTTCCTGGATGAGTCGCCGCTGTGCTCTTGGGAGGAATTTTGGATGGTTGGACACTTCTGGGAAGGTTCACTACTGTTCCAAGTTTTCTCCATTTGGAGATAATGGCTCTCACTGTGGTTCTTTTGAGTCCCAGAGCCTTTGAAATAGCTTTGTAACCCTCCCTAGACTGATGTACAGTACTGTGGAAAAGTTTTAGGCACTTGTGAAAAATTTTGCATAGTGAGGATGTCTTAAAAAATAACAACATAAATAGTTTTCATTTATCAATTAATGTCACACAAAGTCCAGTAAACATAATTAAAAAAAAAAAAAAAAAAAAAGCTAAATCAATATTCGGTGTGACAACCTTTGCCTTTAAAACAGCACCAGTTTTCCTAGGTACACCTGGACAGAGTTTTTCTTGGTTGTTGGCAGATAGGATGTTCCAAGCTTCTTGGAGAATTTGCCAGAGTTCTTCTATCTATTTAGGCTGTCTCAATTGCTTCTGTCTCTTTATGTAATCTCAGACTGACACGATGTTCAGTGTGGGGCTTTATGGGGGCCATGACATCTGTTGCAGGGCTCCCTGTTCTTCTATTCTAATCTTTTCTATTTGAAAAAGTAATGTTTGATAGTCTAACATTTATATTTCCTATTGACACACTCAAGCTGAAGATATAAATAACCATCTTAAGACAAATACTTTTGTAAAACATGTGCCTAAGTGCCTAAGGGCTGGCAGTAATCAGGCCTGGGTGTGTGTAGTCCAGCTGAACGCCATTATGAATGCAGCTTCATAGATTTGGGGATTTAGTAACTGAGGGGGCAAAAACTTTTTCACGCAGGCCCAGTTGGTATTGGATAACTTTTTTGCTTCAATAAATAACTATAATTTAAAACTGTATTTTGTGTTTACTCAGATTGCCTTTGTTTTATGTTAGATTTCGTTTGAATTCTTGAAAAAATTTAGTATGAGGTATACACAAAAACAGAAGAAATCAGGATGGGGCAAATAATTTTTCATAGCACAGTACATTGATTATGGGGACTGCTGCAATTAAGACACAGAATAAATGTCTTCTAATCTGGGAGTTTAATACATTTCTCTGAAAAAAAAAAAAAAAAAATATATATATATATATATATATATATATATATATATATATATATATATATATATATATATATATATATACACTACTGGTCAAAAGTTTTGAAACACTTACTCATTCTTTATTATAATTTTTTTTCACATTTTAGAATAATAGTAAAGTCATTAAAACTATGGAATAACATAAAAGGGAACTATGGGAATTATGTTGTGACTAAACAAAATCCAAAATAAATCAAAACTGTGTCATATTTTAGCATCTTCAAAGTAGTCACCCTTTGCCTAGAATTTGCAGACATGTACTCTTGACATTTTCTCTACCAACTTCTTGAGGTATCACCCTGGGATGCTTTTTAAACAGTATTGAAGGAGTTCACATCTATATACTGGGCACTTATTGGCTGTTTTTTTTTATTATTTGGTCCAAGTCATCAATTCAAAAACGTTTTTTTTTTAATTACATTTTTGATTTATAATGAAATAAATTAATATGGTGGCACAAATATATTTTTGTCTACAAAACTAATTTCCAACATTTAAGCATACGCCTTCAGATCAAAAGATTTTTAAGATCATGAGAAACATTTCGGTCAAGTGTTTCAAAACTTTTGACCGGTAGTGTATATACAGCTCAATTACACTCAGACTGGGCAACTGAGACAGACGTAACAGCCAACAGAGTGTCAGCTAATCTCCTTGGTGACCATGAGTGACACAGCAAACATAATGTGAAATAGCAGCTTTCTCTAATCATATTAATGCCGACATGTCGGATACTCTAGGAGAGAAAGGGCATCTCACCAGAATTGAGCCTAAAATCGGGGTCTTGATAATCCACCAGAATGGGTCGGAATTCTCAATTATATCCCAGCATCTGTACAAAAAAAAAAAAAAGGTATAAAAATGCCATGTATACATTAATGTTGGGAAAGGCTAAGTATTTTATGTTTTAATAATAACGGAATGTAACAGAATACATTATTTAAGATGCAACTAGGAGGACTTATCCTACCCGACATCATTGATGTAAGCCTTGGCAAAGCTCCAAGCCATGATGAAGATCATTGGGCCTCCTGTAGTGAGGTGAAATGAGAGTGTATTTAATCAGTGGCTGACATAAGGCTTCCGCTTTACATGGATCACTGTAATAATGATTATGTAAAAGGTTAACAAAAGGATCAATAAGGAGTATATACTTTTTTTGTATAGGAAATTTCCTATGGGTTCTTACTAAAAAGTGATTTTTCAAATGAGAAAAATAAGGTCTGTGATTAATATCACTAGTAGCCACTGTATGTTACAAGTAAAAATGTAAGTTGCTTCATAAGGACTAGGCTACAACTACCACAAGGTTGTGTGTTTAGATGTTATGCTAGACGAATCGGAAAACTGGAATCTAGACAGATTTTTTTGGTGAACTATCCCTTTCACCACAGACATTATTAAACTCATAAATCGAAAACTGCTATTCAAAAAACCCAAAGGAAATTCCTGAGGGAACCCATGTCGAATTAGCCTTCCAGGTTAGCCTACAAATTGACGTCATGAGTAGGTCTACACTATAACACCTACCCCAACCTATCAGAATGTACCACCAGAAGTACTTCCTCTCTGAGAAGAAGGAGACGGCCAATAGAGCATGAAGATAGAGACCTTCCACTAGGAGCCAGAAGAAGCTGGCCATAATGCAATACTGGAAGAAGACAATCACAGCTTTGCAGCCAACCTGAAAATCAATCAAAGAAATAGAGAAAATGACAGTGACTTTTAGGGATGTAACAGTACACAGAAGTCACGGTTCGGTATGTACCTCGGTTTTGGGGTCACGGTTCGATACGTGTTTGGTACAACAGGAAAAAGCAACAAATCCCAAATGCTAGGTTTCTTTTAATTTATTTTAAACAGACAGTAGTGCAAATTACAGTTTGTTGCACCTAGCGGCATTTAGACCCCCCTGACGTAGTTGGTACAGTACAGCCTCCTTTAGTGTATTAAGCACTAAGCAGTAAACAGAATGCACTCTTGCATAGGCCATATTTTTTTGTAGGGTTGATAAAAAACAAAAGGTATTTGGTCACAATCAGCTGCAAAACTGAAAAGCATTTCTTGTGTTATAAAAGTACAAAATAAATAGAATAATGAAAAATAAAACTTGTGCATTAGGAGAAATTAAATTAATCACTTTTATTGTCACACAGCCATATACACAAGTGCAATGGTGTGTGAAATTCTTGGGTGCAGTTCCGATCAACGTAGCAGTCGTGACAGTGATGAGACATATACCAATTTACAATAACATCAAATTAACACAGCACAATTTAAAGTCTAATATACACATAATTACACACAACAATATACAAATAATAACTGTTATTTACTGTACACTGTACAGTATACAATACACACAATATAGATACACATTATTCAATAAAAAAAAAAAAAGGCCATTCTTGTTTTGGGTTGGTGCATAGATGTTCTCTTCTTCTTCTGCTCTTTTTCCTGTTGTGGCGGTTAGGCAAACAACGTTGCATTACCGTGCGTGCCCCCTTCTGGATTGGAGTGTGGATCGCCTGTGACTGACTCGGATGTATTCTTCATCTGACTGCATGCACCGAACCGTGACGTCAGTACCATGACGGTTCGGGACGAATACATGTACCTTTACACCCCTAGTGACTTTGAAGACGTCATTCATACCCTTGAGTGTTCATCTTTTAGAAGATAGGGGCTCCTGACATTTACAACAATGATAACACCAAATTACGGAATGCCCTCTGCAGCAGCGAGACTATATGCAAATGTTGTTCACAAATATAAAAACCGTTTTGTGAATCCCACTAAAATTATAAATGGGGCAAGTGTGAGATACACAGAAATTAAGATCCAATTTCGATTAGCTACAAGAGTGATAATTTCAGTGATCTCATTCTGAACAAATCAGTTCTTCATTTAATAATTTCCAAATTATTTACTAGCTACATCATACATATCTTGAATACTACAATTGTGTGCTAAACCTTATTAGGCAAGACATATTTCTCATTCATGTTTTGGGAGTTGTCAAGTCAAGTCAAGTCAACCTTTATTTATAAAGCACATTTAAAAACAACACAAGTTGACCCAAAGTGCTTTACAGATCAAACAAGCAAAATGACAGTGATATAAAAACAGACTGATTTAAAGTTAAAGATAAAACAATAAAATAAATAAAAACATTAAATACAAACTATTCAATGATCTATTCAAAAGCTACGAATAAAAATATGTTTTAAAGAAGATTTAAAAATGGCTAGTGATGAAGCTGACCTCACATGGAAAGGGAGACTATTCCATAGATTAGGACATATCACAGAAAAGGCACGGTCACCCTTAGATCTATAGCGGCAATGAGGAACCCTCAGCAAAAGTTGATCAGAAGACTTGAGCGCTCTGTTGGGGGAGTAAGGGTGTAGAAGGTCACTGATATATTGGGGCGCAAGACCAGATAGTGCCTTGTAGACATAAATCAGAATTTTAAAGTCAACCCTGATTTTCACAGGAAACCAGTGTAGAGATGCTAAAACCGGGGAAATGTGATCCCTCTTTCTTGACTCTGTTAAAAGCCTAGCTGCCACGTCTGTAGACAGGATAATGCAGTTTGGGGCAAACCAATGGAAAATTAGTTACAATAGTCCAACCTTGATGTGATAAGTAAGTGGATCACAATTTCCAAGTCTTTATGGGAAAGAAAATGTTTTATTTTAGCAATAGATCTCAGGTGGAAAAAGCTACCCTTGACAACAACACTGATCTGCTTATTGAAAAGTAACGAGGAGTCTAAAATCACTCCAAGACTCCTCACATGATCTTGTACGTTCGACGACAGAGGACCTAACTGGGCAACCAGGCCAGGTAAGGAGGACATGGAGGAACCTAAAATCAGAGCTTCGGTTTTGCTTTCATTTAATTGTAAGAAATTACAATTACAATTTAACTTAATTACAATTTTAACTTAAGTGATTAAGTTAATATCTTGTTAATTATATCAGTTGTAATGGAGATGACCCAAAACATTAATAAATGTACTCTTTTGTGACCCATACATGGTCACAAAACAACATCCATTTTAATGGTTTAAAAAAATACTTTTATTTAATCCATAATAAAAGATTGAGGGCTCTGTTTTGTGAGTGCACAGCAGCAAAGCGCTGTGTTACGCACAAGAACCATGTGCAATGTCTCATCCAATTTTCATGAAAATGCATATTAAGTGCAATTTTCAAGCAAGCGGAAAGCACAAGTGGGCGTGGGTGGGAGTGTTTGTGTTATCTGCAGGGTTAGGGAGTAACAAAATACATGTAACAGGAATACGTTTTTAAAATACAAAATATAAGTAACTGTATTCCACTATAGTTACAATTTAAATCATTGGTAATTAGAATACAGTTACATTCAAAAAGTATTTTGATTACCTGAAGAGATTACTTTGCATTTTATTGTCATTTGTTTCATTTAATATTTAGTCCTTTCAGATGGAAAACATTTATTCATATAAATGATGTGATCCAAAGTGCATTTGAACAGCAGTGAAACACTTTCTTATGATGCGTTACATTCATACGAGCAGACAGAGAAGCAAGTTTGAAGTTTGGAACAGAAGAAATAGAAAAAAACCTTGTGTAAATTGTCAGCTTTACACTAAGCTAAAATGCTATTTCTAGCCATTTTACATGCACATGTTACCAGGCACTGTAATGCTTTTAACCGGAGATAAATGGTTTAGTCCGACAAATCACAGAGCCAAACAGCAAAAGCCTGTATACCACACATTTAATGGCAGATACACAGGCTGCATGCTCTTCTCATACATGAGAAAATTAACATACTATTAGCGTCACAAAACATAAAAGTATAATAAAGGTCAGGGAGAGCATATCTGTCATCATCCTCCTGCACCTGCACACAGACTGAGTAACTCTCTAATCACACAGCACACGCATATGCAAATGAGATGGTCAGCGTCTTAAAGATACCCTGCATTCTAATAGAATGCATGTAAATACATTGTCTTAATCGTTACAGAACGATCATATTTTTTTTATCAAGAAAATTCATGTTGGATCATAATTTCTTTTTTCTAGTATGACCTTTGATATTAGGGCAAAAATCTTATTCTTGATAATATTTTTTTTATAGTTTTCCTGTAAAAATAGATAAAAATCCTTAAAACAAGATCAATTTGATTTATCTTGTTTTATAAGCAACACTGCATAAGATATTTATGTTTTTCAGAGAATGAATTTTTAACGTGTATTTTGTCTTACTGTACTGGCAGAGTTTTAATAGTCAAAACAAGTGAAAAAATCTACCAGTGCTGAAGAAGTAATCCAAAGTATTTAGAATACATTACTGACCTTGAGTAATCTAACGGAATACGTTACAAATGACATTTTACAGCATGTATTCTGTAATCTGTAGTGGAATACATTTCAAAAGTAATCCTCCCAATCCTGGTAATCTGTGGGTGTATGCGTGCAAACGTCATGGTTACTTGTGTAACCTCCGTTCCCTGATGGAGGGAACGAGACGTTGTGTCGATGTAGTGACACTAGGGGTCACTCTTGGGAGCCCGAGACACCTCTGGTCTTTGATAAAAGGCCAATGAAAATTGGTGAGTGGTATTTGCATGCCACTCCCCCAGACATACGGGTATAAAAGGAGCTGGTATGCAACCACTCATTCAGGTTTTATGCTGAGGAGCCGATATAAGGTCCAGCCATTTCAGCGGGTAGTTCAGCGTTGTGGCAGGAGGGATACAACGTCTCGTTCCCTCCATCAGGGAACGGAGGTTACACAAGTAACCATGATGTTTCCTATCTGTCACTCACTCAACGTTGTGTCGATGTAGTGACACTAGGGGTCCCTATACAAAACGCCACAATTGGCTGAACTGTGTTATGTGAACTGGCGGTGTGTGGTGGGCAGACTACTGTGTGCCTCATAGCCAGCACACCAGGTCGACACGAAACCTCCCCCAACATAGTTATGAGTGTCGAACGGCCCTTTGGGGACAAGTCGACTACCCAAAAGATAGAGACAGGCTAAACCAGTCGTGGCCTCTTTTTCCCTTCTTTTTTTCCACTCCCTAAAAAAGAAGGGGGATTATCCAACTGGGCCGCCAGGTCTAGTCGGGGGGTGTCCCTACCAAGGGGAAGACACAGCGGAGACCACACCACGCCCAAAGAAGGGGGGGATATTTAAGTGGAAAAATACGTCACATGGTCTTTCCAACCATGTGGAGAGTCTTCAAGGTAGATCTTACCCAATGGGGGAGGAGTTACTACAAACATGGAGACAGGGGCAGAGGGGCTCTGCCCAAGAAAGACGCAGTTTGCCAACAGGGAAATGAATTAGCGGAAGATATATAATCGCATGGGGTTAGCCTTACAGGGAACCGCTACATGCGGAGCACCTAACACAGAACAGGACTCTTAGTTAGCACGTGTACTGGGCCGGCAGCGAGTCTCTCCGAAAACTCGACTGCCACAGGGCTCGGAGGAAGTCGACCAGGGAACAAAGTTTGTGAACACTACTGGGAATTAATGGCGCACGTCTTCAGCTCAAAAGGAGGTGGAAGGTGCTATGTGCAAGTGATACACCCGGCCAGCTATCCCGGCTTATCCGCTTGTATTGCGTGCCACTACCTGGCTCGTAGCCCTACCGGGGGTGGCATGTCCTGGGCGTGATATGCCATAGTTATGGCGTCAATGAGCCAGTGGGCGATCCTCTGCTTGGAGACAGCGCTTCCTTTCCGCTGTGCACCAAAGCAGACAAAGAGCTGCTCAGAGATCCTAAAGCTCTGCATGCGATCCAAACAGATGCGTAAAGCGTGCACCGGACACAGCAATGAAAGGGCTGGGTCTGCCTCCTCCTGGGGCAGCGCTTGCAGGTTCACCACCTGGTCCCTAAATGGGGTCGTGGGAACTTTGGGCACATAGCCCGGTCAGGGTCTCAGGATCACGTGAGAGTAGCCCGGACCGAACTCCAGGCACGTTCCGCTGACAGAGAACGCTTGCAGGTCTCCTACCCTCTTGATGGAAGTGAGCGCAGTCAGGAGGGCAGTCTTCAAGGAGAGTGCCTTAAGCTCAGCTGACTGCAAAGGCTCAAAGGGGGCTCTCTGTAGACCCTGAAGAACTACAGAGAGGTCCGATGAGGGAACGAGGTGTGGTCTGGGGGGATTTAGCCTCCTGGCGCCTCTTAGGAACCTGATGATCAGGTCGTGCTTCCCTAAGGACTTACCGTCGACTGCGTCGTGGTGTGCTACTATGGCGGCAACGTACACCTTCAAGATGGAAGGGGACAGCCTCCCTTCCAACCTCTCCTGCAGGAAGGAAAGCACTGATCCGACTGCACATCTCTGGGGGTGTTCCCGTCGGGAAGAACACCACTTAGTGAACAGACGCCACTTAAAGGCATACAGGCGCCTCGTAGAGGGGACAAGGAGCGTGAGGTCTGAGAACCACATCTGGGTGGGCCAGTAGGGTGCTACCAGGATGACCTGCTCCTCGTCCTCCCTGACCTTGCACAGGGTCTGTGCAAGTAGGCTCACTGGGGGAAATGCATATTTGCGCATGCCAGGGGGCCAGCTGTGTGCCAGCGCGTTTATGCTGAGGGGGGCCTCGGTCAGGGCATACCAGAGTGGGCAGTGGGGAGGATTCTTGGGAGGCGAACAGGTGCACCTGTGCCTGTCCGGATCGACTCAAAATCAGCTGGACCACCTGAGAGTGGAGTCTCCACTCTCCCCTGAGGGTAACCTGTCATGACAGCGCGTCCGCTGTAGTGTTGAGGTTGCCCGGGATGTGAGTGGCTCGCAGCGACTTGAAGTGCTGCTGACTCCAGAGGAGGAGACGATGGGCGAGTTGTGACATACAACGAGAGCGCAGACCGCCTTGGTAGTTGACATATGCTACCGTTGCCGTGTTGTCTGTCTGAACTAACACGTGCTTGCCCTGGATCAACGGCCGAAACCTCCGCAGGGCAAGCAGAATTGCCAACAACTCGAGGCAGTTGATGTGCCAATGTAGTCATGGGCCCGTCTACAAGCCGGCGGCTGCATGCCCATTGCAAACAGCGCCCCAGCCCATTTTGGAGGCGTCTGTCGTGACCACGACGTGCCTGGAGACGAGTTCTAGGGGAACACTTGCCCGTAGAAATGAGAGGTCGGTCCAAGGGCTGAAAAGACGGTGACAGACCGGCGTGATGACCATGCCATGTGTCCCACGGCCCATTGCCCATCTCGGGACTCGAGTCTGAAGCTAGTGCTGAAGCGGTCTCATATGCATCAACCTGAGCGGGGTGGCCACCGCTGAGGATGCCATATGCCCCAGGAGCCTCTGAAAAAGTTTCAGTGGAACCGCTGTTTTCTGTTTGAACGCCTTCAAACAGACCAACACCGACTGGGCGCGCTTGTTCGTGAGGCGCACTGTCAAAGAGAATGAGTCCAACTCCAAACCGAGAAAAGAGATGACTCTGAACCGGGAGGAGCTTGCTCTTTTCCCAGCTGACCCGAAGCCCCAGTCGGCTGAGGTGTGAGAGCACCAAGTCCCTGTGTGCGCACAACATGTCCCAAGAGTGAGCTAAGATTAGCCAGTCATCGAGATAGTTGAGAATGCGAATGCCCACCTCCCTTAGCGGGGCAAGGGCTGCCTCTGCGACCTTCGTGAAGATGTGAGGAGACAGGGACAGGCCGAAAGGGAGGACCTTGTACTGATATGCCTGACCCTCGAATGCAAACCGCAGGAAGGGTCTGTGTCGAGGAAGGATCGAGACGTGGAAGTACGCGTGCTTCAGGTCTACCGCCACGAACCAATCTTGATGCCGGACGCTCGCCAGAATGCGTTTTTGCAACCACATCTTGAACGGGAGTCTGTGTAGAGCCCGGTTCAGTACTCGCAGGTCCAAGATTGGCCGCAAACCACCGTCTTTTTTCGGTACGATGAAGTAGGGGCTGTAAAACCCCTTCTTCATCTCGGCCGGAAGGAAGGTTCTATCACGCCCTTCCGTAGGAGGGTAGTGATCTCCACGCAAGGTAGCAGCGTTTTTGTCCTTCACCAAGGTGAAGTGGACACCGCTGAACCTGGGCAGACACCTGGTGAACTGAATCGCGTAGCCGAGTCGAACGGTCCGGACCAGCCATTGCGATGGATTGGAAAGCGCAAGCCATGCGTCCAAGTTCCGCGCAAGGGGGACCAAAGGGACAACGTCGTCGGATGTACCAGCAGGTGGGGCCTCACGGCGGGGTGGAGCTTGAGGTGCCACACTATGTCGTGACCGTGCTGAGTCATCGAAGCACTTACCTGGCTCCTTGTGACCACCCCCGGAACAGCCTGGGATGGGGGAGGAAGAGGCCTGTCCTCGTGACCCGTGGAGACTGGTCACATCGGGGGCGGATTTGTGCCACATCTGGGCCAAAGCTGCCAAATAGAGTGGTGGACAGTGGTCGTGATGACGGCTGTGCACACCGGATACGTGACCCAGGGAACAAGGAAACTGCTCTTGCTGAACTCTTGAGGACTGCAGCCACTTGGGCATGCAGCACAATTAAATGCAAAGGTAACAAAAAGATGGAGAGGTCTGCTTACCAGCTCCAGAGCAGCGGGTTTCGTTGTCCCTGGGTCGCCCATCTCAAGGGCGCTTTGAAGCCTTTCACGGGTTCTGGGCGGCTGCGAGACGGGTGGCGTCTGCTTCCTGTGGTGGGCTCCATGCCGGGGCCAGGCTGAGGGGCGGGCTGCATCGGAGCTGGTGCAGTCACCGCAGGGGGACGCCCTTGGTGACGAGTAGACGGGGTGCAGGATCTTGAGCTGCGCCGAGGCAGGATATGCCGGATAGCCTCCGTCTACTGCTCCACCGTCGAGAACTGCTGGGCAAAGTCCTTGACGGTGTCGCCGAATAGGCCAGCCTGGGAGATGTGGACAGCAAGGAATCGTGTCCTGTCGGCCTCACCCATCTCGACCAGTTTGAGCCAAAGGTGGCGCTCCTGGACCACTAATGTGGACATCGTCCGTCCGAGAGACCACGCCGTGACCTCCGTCGCTCGGAGAGCGAGGTCGGTTGCCGAGCGCAGTTCCTGCATCAATCCCGGGGTGGAACTACCCTCGTGCAGTTCCTTTAGCGCCTTAGCGGAGGCGGCTTGTCCAGCACCATAGGCCTTGGCCGTCAGAGACAACGTATACCTACAGGCCTTGGAAGGGGGCTTTGGGCACCCGCGCCAGGTGGCGGCGCTCTGTGGGCATAGGTGCACCGTGAGTGCCTTTATCCACCGGGGGATTGCCAAATAGCCCTTGGCCGCCCTACCATCGAGGGTAGTGAGGGCAGGGAAGCTGAAAAGATCGGGATCGGTCAGTAAAAAGTGCCTCCCACGACCTTGTCAGCTCTTCATGCACTTCCGGGAAGAAAGGAACGGGGGTGGGGCATGGCTTTGAGCGGCGCCGCGAGCCCAGTAACCAATCATCGAGCCGCGAGGGTTCAGGGAACAGCGGAGGGTTCCATTCTTGCCGACACTTGCGGCTGCCCGGGAAAGCATGTCGTTATCGCTGCGTCAGCCTGTGACTGGGTAATCGTCCCCGAAGGGAGGAGCCCAGCTGAGGCTTCTGCGTCCAACTGGATGAGCCCCCTCTCCGATGCTGCGCTCGAGAGCTCATCACTTTCGCGGGCTCCGAATAAGAGGTCGAAATCGCCGTGAGACGAGCCAGCGGACTCATCCGGAAACCCGATCAGGGCAGACGAGCATGCTGGGGAATGGGAGGTCCGCGGGGGGATACCCGACAGAGGCGGTCAAATTGGGGTCCCCAAATCGCCCCCAGTGCTAGCCGCGCTGGCCTCATACCTGTGGGTAAAAGGACCAAGGCGGGGAGCCTCTGGGGTGGCTTGCTTTCTTACGGAGGCGAGCCGCGACCGCATCGTTGCCATGGACATGTCCTCGCAATGAGAACATGACCATCCACGAACGCTGTCTCCGCGTGAGCAGTGCCCAGACACGAAAGACAGTGATCGTGACTGTCAGAAGGCGAGAGATAACGAGCGCAACCAGGAATAACACACAATCGGAAAGGCATCTTTAAAAAGACGCGTCTTTTAGAGAAATATACTCTTTTGGAGAAATATACTCTTATTTCTGCCGAAGCGCCCAGGGGCATTCTCTGCAGTGCACCAGTGCAGAGGAGGGAGAAGACGCTGAAATGTGCCGTCAGATCCAGCAGAGGTGAATGAACAGTCGTGGGAATTCAGCTCAGTGAGCATGACCGTTCGGCTCCGAAGAGAAAATCTGAATGAGTGGTTGTATACCAGCTCCTTTTATACTCGTATATCCGGGGGAGTGGCATACAAATACCACTCGATAATTTTCATTGGCCTTTTATCAAAGACCAGAGGTGTCTCGGGCTCCCAAGAGTGACCCCTAATGTCACTACATCGACACAACTTCGAGTGAGTGACAGATAGGGAACTGTGGGTGTATTGTATGTTAATGAAGTGGCGCAAAGCACAATTTGCTATTTTCCTGAGAAAGACGTTTCAAAAGCAGGTCTGTTTTCAGCGTTAAGCCTGAACTAAGCTGGAGATTCCACCAGTAGGTGGTAATAAAGTTCCTGTCCAAACTCTGAATATATAGTGGAACATCAAATGATGTCCCTGACAATCACCATTTTATGAAACAAAAATGTATGAGATTTGTGTTAAACTATCTATAGGTCATGGTTTATTTTTCAATTATTATTATGTTTATATTTACAGTTGTATTTATGATCTAATTTGTAGTGGTATTTTTCCACTTGTTGCCGTAGCATGATTTTTAAGTCACCACAAAAGATGAAAGAAGTTGGAGAGGGTAAAATGTTCAGATTTGGCCAAAAAAACTATTAACGATTATATTTTCATTTAGTTTTAAATGTAATTTTAATTTAGAAATATTTTTGATTATTATTTTTTGTTTTTTAAATAAATGAATTAAAATTTTCTAAATCAAAATTGACCCGTATAAGTGAAGTGCATGCCGATACAATCACTGTTAATACTACTAGCCATGATTTATGTGTCAGTAGATGAAAAGTATGCTATTAATAATACTTCCTATATGATATTCTCTATAATTTAAGAAGGTACATCCAAATCCTGATGAGAATCACATGTTCTATGCTTATAAAAGGAGCATGTCACTCTCGTAGAAATATTTCTAGTCTTCTAATTCATTCCAACCAGTCCATTTATACTACCAACTGCTTATGAATGTGCTGTCTTTGTTTATATCACTGGTGTTTGACAGAGAATGGACTATAGGATACAGATGTTCCAATAACAAGAGAAGAAACTCAGAATTAAATTGCACTTGGCCCAGCCCATTAGCGCTTTGTGCGTAAAATTTCATCAAACCCATTTGTGCCTAGACTTAGCACATGCTTGCACGAAAATACCAACATTTCATGGCCATGCCTACTGACTTTGTGCTTATGACCTAAAGCATAGCACTGCGCTTAACGCAAACACTCTTAAAATATGGCCCATGACTTGAACCAGCCACTTGGATGTATTTGCCCCCTATAAATTATTTTGTGTTTGTTATTTCAAAATGAGATGACATCTATTTGTTTCAAATCATCAATGCATAAATGTCAAAAAGATAAGCAAATTAATTTGCTTTTACTGTATAGCTAAAAAGAGGAAATTTCCAGGGAATCTATAATAACTCTGATTTAATGAGCCTTTTGGGCAATCCAGCAAAATAGTTGCCAAACCTTTTATTTGGCCATTAAGTTTCATAGAGTGCATCAGTAGACTAATTTCACGATCCTTCAGGGCTGTATAATTAATCAAAATAACATCAAAATGGAAATATGATCATATGTATTTATTTAACTGCCAAAGGCTGTGATTAAAGATGGATAAACATGGTCTCTGTGCGCTTCAGAATGAACCGGCGATGCGCTGATCTGTGCACACACGGGTGCTCATGTTTGTAGCGCAGTTCACCTGCATTGTGAAGTATTCACTCTATTCCAAACATTAGTAACCACTATAAAGTTATTATACAAATCTACAAACGCAGCACAGTAGAGTTTGACAGCGGTTCGCAAGATGCGAAACTCATAACTGTCAAACAAACATTGTACTTCCCGTTTCATAATAAAAGCTCCTGGTGAAGGTGAAATAAACACGACTGTGTCAAAATTAAAACCCCAGTTTAGGGTGAATTAAATAGGATAGAAATATATAAATTTATTTTTAACAAATCTTACCCTGAATATAATAATGATTCAGAATTATATTATAATAATAAACTTGGCTGGGTTCCACAGTAATAATTCATCTGGTTTCCAAAAAATAAGTGAAGTAGTTTTTGCACACCTTGTTCATTCACAAAGTAAAACTGTATTTGAGTAAAAGTGGTGGGAGGTAGAGGAGTTCGTTGAGGGAAGACAGTGAGACATGGCAGGCAGACTGCAGGAGGACTATAAACAAATAACTGTGACACAAAGGCACTCCAATAAAAACAGACATTGGGTGCAGGAGGTGAAGATAAAACTGAAAAACAGAGCAGAGATACAGCATCACGTTGAAAATGCAATGCCCTCCTGCTCAAGTAATGATTTAATTAATAAAAAAACTCTGACTACTAAAGACCAAAGTCAAGTTTTCTTTCCTGTGTTGACCTATTTCCTATTGAGCAAGTTTGAGTGGGATATATTGAAGAATAGATTACATCCATTTTTTAATAATAGGCTTTAGTTATGTCACAGACATGAACCATGATTTTCTACTTGCGATCCAGTTGCAAATGTCATTAGGGGAGGGGCATTCTAGAAAGCATTTCATTGGACAATAATCTGTGTAGAGCAATGTGACTCATCAATATTTTTGGTCTATAATGGTTATATCTGATGCAGGTTAATTTAGTCAACTTCAATAAGTACACTAGCATATATATGGTTTAATACTAACAGACCTAAACTAGTCTCAAGTGATATAGTTGTGACGTAGTTGCTACAGAAAATGTGCTTTTCATTTTGCATTTTCACTATCAGTTAGGTTTTGTTCACCTTTTATTTGATTTTAGATCACTTCTGGATAGGCTTAGGTTAAAGTTTTAGGTTAGTGAGGTATGTTTTACTCATTAAAACCTCCATTTAATATTCACCTTAAAAACCTTGTCTGATTCCTACACCATTTCACTCACTTTTGTCACCCCACAGTGGACATTTCACTGGGAAACTGCAGCCAAACGTGTAATGAAGCACGTAATTGCGTTTGGCAGAACTGTTGACACTGTCATGTAATGTTCATGAGATCAGGCTAAAAGCCACATGTGATGAGGAGGAGGGCGTGGCCGGGCTGTGATGGAGCATGGCCGGCGCTGAATCAGCTGGTCAGCGAAAAAGCGAGATAAAGGGGCATCTGCCGAGAAAGGGACTCGCTGCCGTCCGCCGGGGGAGACGCGAGCTGGCGTCCGCCAGAGGGCGGAGCGGTTGAGGCCAGCTGTGGCTGTGTCTCATTTGGAAGGCTGCATGCTAGGTAGGACGCGTCCTTTGAAGGCTGCAGTATACCGAGTGTCCTCCTTTAAACAAGCCTCGTTTAAACGAGACGGCCTTCGTAGGACAAACGGAAACAGAACGTAACATGGTTGCTATGACAGCACGCCACTCTTTAACAAGCAGAAGCGCTTTGAGTGAGAAGGGAACAAAGTCCCTTTAGAAGGGAATGTATGAGGTAAAATTTAGGAGAGTTATAAAGATGTAAAGAGAAAAGAAAATAGAATTTACAGGTGTATTTTAGTCTAATAATTTATTTTAATTATATATTAATATAATTATACATATTATATACTCTGCATCCATCTACTGAGGTACTTCAACTTGGGAATTAACATTCCTTGTGTTTGAACATCATATTTACGGGCAAATTGGCATAATTTTTTTAGACATTTCCGTTGAAGCAAAGAATTGTGGGTTACGAGTGCCCACGAAGGATACACCTCATGCATCCTCCGAATTCCCGTGAAAGAAGGTCGCATTCGAAGGCTGCATTCGAAGTGTCCTACTCGCTTTTCTGAAACGAGACAGCCTCGATGACCTATGCGGCCGACAAATGCGACCTCCGGAGGACGCAGCCTTCCAAACGAGACACAGCCTGTGTCTCCGCTCGCCCTTTCCCTCTCTGACCAAACGGCCGGAAAGGCAGCGTCTGAGCTAGTCAGACTGGTGGCACCCTGGCCTGAATCGGGCAGGGGAGGAGTGTGACGAGGAGGAGGACGTGGCCTGGCCGTGATGGAGCATGGCCGGCACTGAATCAGCTGATCAGCAGGACAGCGAGATAAAGGGGCGGCCGGAGGTGCCGGTTCGAGAGAAAGACACATGCGGCCACATTTGTTTATGTTGGTTTTAAGTTTACCATTAAACTTTATGCCGGTTCCCGCCTCCTCCTTGCCCATCCTTTATGTGTTACACCACAAAACTCCAATTTTGATTTCATGGTGTCTTAAAATGTGAAAAAACAAAAAAACTATTATGCTGAAACCAGAAGATGTGGCGCTCAAAACAGTTTAAACACAGTTAACGATCTGCAGCTTCATGTCAATGAAACTGCAAAAAACAGACACTCAGACACTCTAAAAATTATTATTTAAGCTGTATGATCAGAGGATCAGAGATGCATTCACACATCTAAAACTCTGTTCCTTTCTTCAACATGAGAGCACATGCCTTACAGGCAGAGGAAAAGAATTGGGTGGATGAAGCAATCGACAGTTTATACGGCAGAAGCCACTAAATGATGCTTTCTGGTTTTGGGTGAATAAAATGAGGCAGCGCAGGATGAATGGATCAGGCTCATAGTTCTAATGCGCACAAATCATCCGAAATTACTCTGAGAGCCATAGTCTCTTGCTGAGGGCGCACACTCCCTGAAATAGAACGCTTTCACTGCCGGCGCAACCTCACAAATAGCTAACAAACACCTACCCCCTGTGCCAAACCTTTCAGCAGCCTTTTATCATGCATTTACTATGCATCATATATAAAACCACTGCAACTAATTTTGCTTTATAATGCTCTTTTCTGGCAATCAGAAAGGCAAGAAACATTAAGAAAACACCTTGACACATAACCTGGCTGCGAATATTCAGCAATTCCACATTGGATTAATATTTTACATGCAGTCAAATGTGTATTAAAAAAAGTGAAATACACAGACAGGGTTTCTTTACTGTAATTGTATACACTGAGAGACCCCAGATCAGAACATTTGACAAGTGTTATCGCAGGTCACTTGTGTTATACTCTAACAGCAGGCTCACTCCATACACTGTAATAAGAAGCCCCATGTTTTCATTTAAAAGGTTTAGGTTCTTTGTTAAGTTCCATCAATAGCCATCCAGCAGCTGAAACATCTCTGAAAACATTCTTCATCATTACTTTCAGATTGCCAATGATGATTACCAAGACAAGGTTTATAGATCCAGATTCTGAATATTGTGCCTTCTCTACAAATGGATTTGTGTCTTCTTTTAGAATACCCTGCTAAAAAGACTATTAGACCTGCATTTATTTCCACGCTGCTGATTTTCCATGTTGGTTTGTTGCTAGTCTAGATGGTAAACCAGCAAAATGTACATGGTGAGACTGGTCAACCAGCATGATCAAATGTAAATTTTGTAAGTTTAATTTTGTAATTTGTTACTGTTACTCCTGCTGCTTTCCCTGAGAAGACCGGCTAAGACCAGCATGAATTTTCAGGCTGATTTATAATAGTTATAGCTAGTCTGGCTGGTTGATCACCATGGTCTTTTTAATGAAGCTGATTTATCAAGGAAGCTTTACTGGTTAAGCTAGTTACAGTAATACACCTGGTGGGACACCAGCATACCGGCATCCAAAACACAACATCTGCTGATGACCAGCCATGCTGGTCTTTTTTTTTTTAAAGCTAGCACATAATAATGTTGTCAATGTTGTCAAAATAAATGGTGTCATTGTTTGAAAAATGACAATGTATCGCATCTTGTAATTTTATAATAGTGAATGCTGTGAAAATAAAATCTATGAAAGTGAGTTCTTACAGGGCAACAACAAAACAGTGGTGCATTTTAGAAAAGTCATGAGGGTTTTTTAAAACTAAATTAAAAAAAAACTGTGTGCATGTCACATGGTTTACTAATTGAAATTAGGCAAGGGACTTGAATGGGATTTGAATGCAGTGTCCTCTTGAACTTACAGATCCAGTGGAGCAGTTGTCAGACTCCTGAATCACATCATACAAGACCACGTCTTTGACGAAGACAGCAATGGCCTTCAAGATGAAGGACACAAACAGGTGTATGTGGATGTAGTTTCGTGTGCAGTGTAGTTTCCTGAGGGAATACAAGGAATTCAATTAGCCACACAGACTGAATCTATAATATATTAAGGTTGATTAAGAGATCCCTTACCCCCTAATTACACTCTGTCCTTGGCACTAATAGTACAAAAATTATAGGCAGCTAATTATACTACAAATTAAATCTTAATTGAGCTTTCTAGTCCATGTAAGGGTTTGTTAAACAGATAATTTCCTGTGCAGCATTTCAGACACATCTCACAGAGATTCTTTTATATACAGTATATGGAGATAACAACCTCTGCGGGTCTACAATAGGAGAGAGCATAACGGTCAACAAGCATGTTACGACAGTAAGTCACGTTTGCAGATACCATATAAATGAGTGGGGAGAGCCATAAAGTGACACCTACCTGTCGCAAAATCGTCTGTGACTACTCTTATAAAACATCAATTTTTTGTAGTAAACTCCACACATAGTTCATTTCAAAAGCATTGTTTAGTGTATAACATGTTGAAGATTAGTTGAAAGGCAAAAGTGATGAGCTGTTTCCTCACAAAAGCAGTTTATTGAGCACACTGATGCATCCCTTCCATAGGCATACATTCAAAAAGAACGGCCTCTTGTCTCCTCGCCAGTGTACCACCATAGAATGTCTATGGCCGCGTTATGCTATTTTAGGCTAAGCTTGTAGGCTCCACTTTTAGAAGAGTTCTGCATCTCAGCTTACAGTAAGCAACTGAATTCACAAAATCAGATTTAAAATTCAAGGTGGCTACCAACATGCTCATTTAAAATTATCTAACATGATATGGCAGTCGAAATAAACAATTGACTGTATCTTCTGTGGGGTCGTAATAATTTGGTATGTGTGTGTGTGTGTGCAAGGTTCTGCCTATATTGTGGAGACATGATTGAAAAACCTGAAATTTCATTGTGGAGATCAGCCAACAGTCCCTGTGAAGAAAACCGAAAACATATTAAATAATGTGTTAATGAAAATTTAAAATGGTGTCTGTGAGGGTTAGTCTAAGCGGATAGAAAATAGCATTAGCTCAGTACACAAAAAAATGGTCAATGGTAAGCCCCTTTAAAATAGGGCAAAACATGTGTGTGTTTATTATTTGTGCACCCTAATTCAGTATCATTCAGTAAGAGTGCTTAAAGGAATAGTTGACACAAAAATGAAAATTCTGTCACAATTTCCTCACCCCCTTGTCGTTCCAAACAAGTTTTTGTGTGAAATGCAAGCTGCTGTAAACGGGCTTCTCTCGTGCACTCGTGAACGTGCAATGGGCGTCAAGATTTTCACTGATGAATGACTTAAATTTCAGGTTGTTTCTCAACCAAATCTATTGCATGCCTTGAGAAGGCTTGGAATGTGATGCACAAATCACATGTACTACTTTAATGATACCTTTTTTAAGCCTTAAAGTGAGTCACTATCCGCTGCCACTGTATTGAAAAGACAGACCAAGATATTAATTAAAGCTTCTCCTTTTGTGTTCTGCATAAAAAAGTAAGTCATATGCATTTGGAACACAAGGGTGAGAAAATTACAACACAATTTTCATTTTTCGGTGAACTATTGCTATAAGAACAATACAAGAATCCCGGCTAGACCTGCCTTATCCAGAGTTTGTAATTTAGGGAGGGAATCTGATATTCCAAAACATCCTGAACATCATGTCTTTAGTTTACTTTGCCCATACCTGACACTTGAAAATCAGCTGAGACTTTGTTTAAACACAGCAATCTTTCTGTGATCTAGTCAAGTTTAATGAAAAGAAGAACAGTCTAAAATGGTAGCCTTGTTCTCAAATACTGATCTCCAAATTTGTAATGTTATTCCGATGGTTATTGTTGTTGTCAATTAAGAGTTGTTTCATTCTCAATAGCTCATTGTGCAGTCTTGTGTTTGTCTACCAATTGCATTATTGAACATTCAAAGTCTGGTTGTGCCTGGTTTTTTAAATTAGAATTGGATTTGTCTACCTTACTTGGTGATTTGTTTTTCTAATAACAGATTGTAAACCAGAACAAACTAGCTGGGACATTTGGGAAGACATATATGGAAAGTAACATGGAATTAAACACTCTTAGCCCCTATTAATGAATATCATTAATTAAATAAATCGCCAAACTTGATAACCAGTGATAGAAAGTATCCCCAGTAGTTTTGTTTGTTGGGGCTTCGTTCAGGAGCGGGTTTGGTTATTAGCAATAATTAATAATTATCAAAGATAATTATTAATTATTAAAATGAACAGAACATTGATTAGAATCAACATTAGTTGATCCTTCAAATCAACAATCATCAAAGATAACTATCCATTATCAAAATCAATAGAATATTAATAAGAATTAATATTGCCAGGGCACCACCCTGGAATCAGGGACTAATAACCAGACAGTATAGCAGTCTCGATATAGAATTGTTCTCTTAGGAAAGTCGATGTCTGGAGAACATCGACATTTACAAGGGGAACAATGAAGACTTGAATCTGAGCACTGACATCCCCTGCCAGCCCTTGGCACAGGTGCATGCAGAACAATACCAAAACACTTCTATTTAAAGTATAACAAAGTTTACTGATGCAGTAATATCAATTAATAATCAATACAATGAAGTCGATAAACTTCTGACTTACAAATACAAACTAAACAGTAACATGATTAGATATGGTAACAGATAAGCCTATAATATATGAGAGGAGTGTAGAGGTGTGTGTGTGTGAATGGGTGTATGTGTGTGTGTGTGTGTGTGTGTGTGTGTGTGTGTGTGTGTGTGTGTGTAAGGAGAGAAGGAGTGCACAAAATGGCGGGCGTGGCTCTCATGGAGAGTGCGTCACGTGAGGTTTCCGGCCAGCGAATGTGGCCGGAGAAACTGGTTAATGGCATCTATCCGTTTAACACATGTCTCCACTGGTATGATAACATAGGGACAAAGCTGGGCTCTATCGCCAAGTTATCTGTTCGCCAAATGTGTTTGTGTGGGTATGTTTGTGAGGGGTCATGTGTGTGTACGGTTAGTACGAGAGAGAGAGAACAGGGCCGAAGCCGGAGAGACGGCAACCATTAGTTTTATCACTCAGAGACACGGTGAACGGCTCATAATCCATCCGCCGCAGTCGTTGGTTCTTTAATGGATAAACTCTGTGTGCCAGTCTCACCCATGATGGTGGAAATGCACAAACAGCCCAACGTGGTTGGACGACAACACAGCAAATCTCATTTGTGGTAATAGTAAATTACAGTAATACTTTTAGTATTATTAGCAGCAATGAGCAGACTCGGCGGTCCGTAAACTGTACAAGCAATAACCTTGACACACAAGAATAACACACTATAATAATCTATCTCTGCCCAGATGTAAACCTCTTACTTGTGTTGCGTGAGGACGTGGGTAGAATGTGTGTTCGTCAGTCGTTTGATTCTGACTTGGTTCCTCGAAGCTCGGGTGATTTCCTCGCTCTGTCGGCGGGTGGTACGGCGGCTGATTCTCGGCAGGTTGGCACAGAAATCAGCGAAGTCGACTCGGTTGAAGAAGGAAGAGAAATCTTCTTTCTTCACTTCTGCAGGAAAAAGGGTGAGATGCGGAGTGCTCAGCGGTCTGCTTCGGATCCGTTAGCGTGCTCGGTGGAACATGGAGAATCTCGGCTCGTCCAGCGAGATGGAGATTGTATGGCCAAAGTTCAGGTACGTACGTTACTTCCTTGGGCAGCGAGGCTACACCTGGAAGCAGCAGGGCTGCAACTAGACATGGCGAATACTGTCACCAAAGCAAGCTTAGGAACAGTCTCTGGAGTTTTGTACTCTCTATGACATCATGGTTGAGGGACGCGAAGTTGAGAGTTCGGTCCCTCAGAATTTCACACCTAGGTGTAAAATGAGCAAGGCTTGATGGGATCTGTAGTCTGTTTGGACTCCCTTTGTTTGATTTTGGCACCATTTTTGTTTATTAGGCTTTGAGCGTTTCCTACAAGCCTCAGTCAGGCTTTATGACTGTGTGTAGGCCTGCCTTTGTCTCCTATCTGAGCACATGAGGCCCAACATGTTACAGTAGTTTTGCCTCTGTATTGCTAAGAGCAGCACTTTTATTCCATATTTAAAAAAATTAAACAAAAAAACTAAGAATAAGAGTTTCATTCTTACATGTAGTCTGGCACCTACATTAATGTTTTATTAAAGTTGAAAATAGGTTTTATTAAAGGTAATGTAATTTTTCTTCCATGTTGCAATACTTTTTCCAGTACCAGGCCTCAAGTTAAGGTGGATATACAACTATAAGTAAGCTATTTGATTTGTATGTTGAAGTGCTCACACAAAAATAACTTTTCTTATTGCAACACTGCTTGGTATCACTAGTGGTGCAGATATTACACATCTTTAAATTATAGGATTTTTACTCAAGGTAATTTAAATATGTTGCAAATTGTAAGATTTTCATGTCTTGCAATTCTCCATAACTCACTATAACTTGTAAATACTTTAGTTAAAGGTCAAATCCCTGTGTTTCCATTTACTTAGCTCTCATGTGCACGCATGATGTCTCTGGTCTGCTCATTCCACACAATGTGACCTGACACTGTCAGCATGAAACTATTAGCACAGGCCTATCCTGTGTCTCTCAATGTCTGGCCATCTGCATTCTCACCTAGACATACCACTGACAGATTTGGACACTGCAAAGAGTTTGATCTCAAACTATCAAACTTTAAATTTGCTCTTATAGGAACCATTTACTTCACAATTAATAGTAGCTGAAACACTTTTCTTCCTAGTGTTAGCACTGAGTGAAGACAACTTTAGCTCTGCCTGTGATCTCAGATCTGAGTCATTCATTTTGGCACAAGAGCAAGTGTACCGTCAGGCAATAATATCCTGAGGTGTGATCTGGTCCTCAGCCCCTGTCAGTCAGTGAAAGCCTGTATCAAACTGAATTACTCTCAGTTAAGGCAGCTTAAGCCTGCAGCTCAAGTGAAGATAGTGGTAATAGACTGGATTAAAACTGATTACATTGCTGCAGAGCTGAACAGAGCTGCTCTACCATGCTGGTGACCCACATGGACCTCAATGCAGATGGGAAAGACAGCATCTGGAGTGGTGTAGTGTAGTGGTTAAATCTCAGGGCTGGTAATGAGGAGCAAGCCATGAACTATCAGCGTTATGCCCTTGAGCAAGTTACTTAAAGGGATAGTTCAGCCAAAAAATTTAATTCTGTCATCATTTACTTAACCTTATACTGTTCCAAACCTGCATGACATTCTTTTTTCAATGGAACACAATCTGAGAGGTTTTGAAGAATGTTGACGCTGCTCTCTTCCATAAATGAAGCCAAAAGGACAAAAAAGCGCCGTGGAGTACCATAAAAGTAGCCCATTTGACTCATGCACTATATTCCCATTCTTCTGAAGCCATACTCTATGATAGCTTTGTGTAAGGAACATATTGAAATTTAAGTCGTAATTCATAGAAAATCATTCCTTGAACAGTTTGTCAGCCATGGTCAACATTCACTTTCATATTGAAAAGAGTAGCTTGGACGTACTACTATAGAAAGTAGGGGTGGGGGAAAAAAAATTCTAGCGATGCATTGCGATTCTTTCTCAAACAATTCAGAATCGATTCCCAAAAGGATCAGAATCGATTCTGAGTTCAGTTTAAACTGCAGCAGCGCAGTGACGCATGCCAAAGACCGATATAGAAACAAAGATGTGCATTAAGTGCATACACTAAAGTTTGCATACATGACAACTGGTGCCCAAATGAAACTACGATCCTGAAATTCTTTCACAAACCCACGCACACAGCAATGGGATAGTTTAGCAACAGGAGAGTTTATTCATGATCACATGCCAACAAACAACATGAACTATGAGCTCGCACCTGTTATTGCACTGATTTGCACACAACGGGGGAAAACACAGCAAAAAATATTGATGAGGCAGCGGCTCGTGAGACGTGGATGATGTTTTTATTTAATAAATGTATTTTCACAGATGCCTTTCTCTACTCCTGCCCTCTCTCCATTTCATTGGCTTTTGCTAATTGCTAGTCAGGACAGTGCACACACCTGATGATAAAGGTTTAAAATTCATCGTAGCATTTGCAACGGGGTCGTGTGATCTACTCTCAGAGAAAACAGATGGAACAGTGCATATGAGATGCTTGATAAATTTCTGAAGCAACAACCATACTGAATGTACACTATATTGCCAAAAGTATTCGCTCACCCATCCAAATAATTTAATTCAGGTGTTCCAATCACTTCCATGGCCACAGGTGTATAAAATGAAGCACCTAGGCATGCAGACTGCTTCTACAAACATTTGTGAAAGAATGGGCCGCTCTCAGGAGCTCAGTGAATTCCAGCGTGGTACTGTGATAGGATGCCACCTGTGCAACAAGTCCAGTCATGAAATTTCCTTGCTACTAAATATTCCACAGTCAACTGTCAGTGGTATTATAACAAAGTGGAAGCGATTGGGAATGACAGCAACTCAGCCACGAAGTGGTAGGCCATGTAAAATGACAGAGCGGGGTCAGCGGATGCTGAGACGCATAGTGCGCAGAGGTCGCCAACTTTCTGCAGAGTCAATCGCTACAGACCTCCAAAGTTCATGTGGCCTTCAGATTAGCTCAAGAACAGTGCGTAGAGAGCTTCATGGAATGGGTTTCCATGGCCGAGCAGCTGCATCCAAGCCATACATCACCAAGTGCAATGCAAAGCATCGGATGCAGTGGTGTAAAGCACGCCGCCACTGGACTCTAGAGCAGTGGAGACGCATTCTCTGGAGTGACGAATCACGCTTCTCCATCTGGCAATCTGATGGACGAGTCTGGATTTGGCGGTTGCCAGGAGAACGGTACTTGTCTGACTGCATTGTGCCAACTGTGAAGTTTGGTGGAGGGGGATTATGGTGTGGGGTTGTTTTTCAGGAGCTGGGCTTGGCCCCTTAGTTCCAGTGAAAGGAACTCTGAATGCTTCAGCATACCAAGAGATTTTGGACAATTCCATGCTCCCAACTTTGTGGGAACAGTTTGGGGATGGCCCCTTCCTGTTCCAACATGACTGTGCACCAGTGCACAAAGCAAGGTCCATAAAGACATGGATGAGCGAGTTTGGTGTGGAAGAACTTGACTGGCCTGCACAGAGTCCTGACCTCAACCTGACAGAGCACCTTTGGGATGAATTAGAGCGAAGACTGCGAGCCAGGCCTTCTCGTCCAACATTAGTGTCTGACCTCACAAATGCGCTTCTGGAAGAATGGTCAAATATTCCCATAAACACACTCCTAAACCTTGTGGAAAGCCTTCCCAGAAGAGTTGAAGCTGTTATAGCTGCAAAGGGTGGGCCGACATCATATTAAACCCCATGGATTAAGAATGGGATGTCACTTAAGTTCATATGCATCTAAAGGCAGATGAGCGAATACTTTTGGCAATATAGTGTATGTATTCTGTAATGTATTCTGGTCTTTGATAAAAGGCCAATGAAAATTGCCGAGTGGTATTTGCATGCCACTCCCCCGGACATACAGGTATAAAAGGAGCTGGTATGCAACCACTCATTCAGGTTTTATGCTGAGGAGCCGATATAAGGTCCGGCCATTTCAGCGGGTAGTTCAGCATTGTGGCAGGAGGGACACAACGTCTCGTTCCCTCCATCAGGGAACGGAGTTTACACAAGTAACCGTGATGTTCCCTATCTGTCACTCACTCGACGTTGTGTCAATGTAGTGACACTAGGGGTCCCTATACGAAATGCCACAATTGGCTGAACTGTGTTACGTGAACTGGTGGTGTGTGGTGGGCAGACTACTACTGGTCGACACGTAACCTCCCCCAACATAGTTATGAGTGTCGAACGGCCCTTTGGGGACACGTCGACTACTCAAGAGATAGAAACAGGCTTAACCCAGTCATGGCCTCTTTTCCCCTTCTCTTTTTCCACTCCCTAAAAAAGGAGGGGGATTATCTGACTGGGCCACCAGGTCTAGTTGGGGGGTGTCCCTCCCAAGGGGAAGATACCACGGACAGATGCCACTTAAAGGCATACAGGCATCTCGTAGAGGGGGCCCTAGCCTGAGTGATCATGTCTACCACCGCAGGAATTCGCCAGTGGGGGCTGTCACGAGGAGCGTGAGGTCCGAGAACCGCGTCTGGGTGGGACAGTAGGGTGCTACCAGGATGACCTGCTCTTCGTCCTCCCTGACCTTGCATAGGGTCTGTGCAAGTACGCTCACTGGGGGAAACGCATATTTGCGCATGCCAGGGGGCCAGCTGTGTGCCAGTGCGTTTATGCCAAGGGGGGCCTTGGTCAGGGCGTACCAGTGCGGGCAGTGGGGAGGATTCTTGGGAGGCAAACAGGTGCACCTGTGCCTGTCCGAATCGACTCCAAATCA
The DNA here is from genome assembly GCF_019703515.2 of Myxocyprinus asiaticus. Classification (NCBI taxonomy): domain Eukaryota; kingdom Metazoa; phylum Chordata; class Actinopteri; order Cypriniformes; family Catostomidae; genus Myxocyprinus; species Myxocyprinus asiaticus. Next base: position 21,328,878 of record NC_059387.1, read on the forward strand.
GCTGGACCACCTGAGGGTGGAGTCTCCACTCTACCCTGAGGGTAACCTGTTGTGACAGCGCGTCTGCTGTAGTGTTGAGGTTGCCCGGGATGTGAGTGGCTCACAGCAACTTGAAGTGCTGCTGACTCCAGAGGAGGAGACGGCGGGCGAGTTGTGACATACAACGAGAGCGCAGACCGCATTGGCGGTTAACATATGCTACCGTTGCCATGTTGTCTGTCTGAACTAACATGTGCTTGCCCTGGATCAATGGCCGAAACCTCCGCAGGGCGAGCAGAATTGCCAACAACTCAAGGCAGTTGATGTGCCAAAGCCCGTCCACCAGCCGGCGGCTGCGTACCCATTGGAAACAGTGCCCCAGCCCGTTTTGGAGGCGTCCGTCGTGACCACGACGCACCTGGAGAACACCTGCCCGTAGAAACGAGAGGTCGGTCCAAGGGCTGAAAAGACGGTAACAGACCGGCGTGATGACCACGCAATGTGTCCCGTGGCGCCATGCCCATCTCGGGACTCGAGTCTGAAGCCAGTGCTGAAGCAGTCTCATATGCATCAACTCGAGCGGGGTGGCCACTGCTGAGGATGCCATATGCCCCAGGAGCCTCTGAAAAAGTTTCAGTGGAACCGCTGTTTTCTGTTTGAATGCCTTCAAACAGACCAACACCGACTGAGCACGCTCATTCGTGAGGCGCGCTGTCAAAGAGACTGAGTCCAACTCCAAACCGAGAAAAGAGATGCTCTGAACCGGGAGGAGCTTGCTCTTTTCCCAGTTGACCCAAAGCCCTAGTCGGCTGAGGTGTGAGAGCACCAAGTCCCTGTGTGCGCACAACATGTCCCGAGAGTGAGCTAAGATTAGCCAGTTGTCGAGATAGTTGAGAACACGAATGCCCACCTCCCTTAGCGGGGCAAGGGCTGCCTCTGCGACCTTCATGAAGATGCGAGGAGACAGGGACAGGCCGAAAGGGAGGACCTTGTACTGATATGCCTGACCCTCGAATGCAAACCGCAGGAAGGGTCTGTGTCGAGGAAGGATCGAGACGTGGAAGTACGCGTGCTTCAGGTCTACCGCCGCGAACCAATCTTGATGCCGGACGCTCACCAGAATGCGTTTTTGCGTCCACATCTTGAACGGGAGTCTGTGTAAAGCAGTCAGTACTCGCAGGTCCAAGATTAGCCGCAATCCACCGCCTTTTTTCGGTATGATGAAGTAGGGGCTGTAAAACCCCTTCTTCATCTCGGCCGGAGGGACAGGATCTATCGCGCCCTTCCATAGGAGGGTAGCGATCTCCACGCAAGGTAGCAGCATTTTCGTCCTTCACCAAGGTGAAGTGGACACCACTGAACCTGGGCGGATGCCTGGCGAACTGAATCACGTAGCCGTGTCGGACGGTCCGGACCAGCCATCGCGATGGATTGGAAAGCGCAAGCCATGCGTCCGAGTTCCGCACAAGGGGGACCAAAGGGACAACGTCATCGGATGTACCGGCGGGTGGGGCCTCGCGGCGGGGCGGAGCTTGAGGTGCCACACCACATCGTGGCCGTGCTGAGTCCGAGGACATCGAAGCACTTACCTGGCTCCTTGTGACCACCCCCGGAACAGCCTGGGACGGGGGAGGAAGAGGCCTGTCCTCGTGACCCATGGAGACTGTCACATTGGGGGCGGATTTGTGCCACAGCTGGGCGCTCAGGGGCGGGAGACCGCCGCTGGAGCGCCATACCTGCCAAATAGAGTGGTGGATGGTGGTCGTGTTGATGGCCGTGTACACCGGATATGTGACCCAGGTTACAAGGAAACTGCTCTTGCTGAACTCTTGAGTACTGCAGCCACTTGGGCATGCAGCGCAATTAAATGCAAAGGTAACAAAAAGATGGAAAGATCTGCTTACCAGCTCCAGAGCAGCGGGTTTCGTCGTCCCTGGGTCGCCCGTCTCAAGGGTGCTTTGAAGCCTTTCACGGGTTCTGGGCTGCCGCGAGATGGGTGGCGTCTGCTTCCTGCGGTGTGCTCCATGCCGGGGCCAGGCCGAAGGGGCGGGCTGTGGCGGAGCCGGTGCAGTCACCGCAGGGGGATGCCCTTGGCGATGAGCAGACGGGGTGCAGGATGTTGAACCGCGCCGGGGCAGGATATGTCGGATAGCCTCCGTCTACTGCTCCACCGTCGAGAACTGCTGGGCAAAGTCCTTGACAGTGTCGCTGAATAGGCCAGCCTGGGAGATGGGGGCAGCAAGGAATCGTGTCCTGTCGGCCTCACCCATCTCGACCAGGTTGAGCCAAAGGTGGTGCTCCTGGACCACTAATGTGGACATCGTCTGCCCGAGAGTCCGCGCCGTGACCTCCGTCGCTCAGAGAGCGAGGTCGGTCGCCAAGCGCAGTTCCTGCATCAATCCCGGGGTGGAACTACCCTCGTGCAGTTCCTTTAGCACCTTGGCAGTCTTGCAGGAGAGCCATGGCATGCAGGGCGGAGGCGGCTTGTCCAGCGGCACCATAGGCCTTGACCGTCAGAGACGACGTAAACCTACAGGCCTTTATCCACCAGGGGATTGCCGAATAGCCCTTGGCCGCCCCACCATCAAGGGTAGTGAGGGCGGGGGAAGCTGAAAAGATCAGGACCGGGCAGAAAAAAGTGCCTCCCACGACCTTGTCAGCTCTTCATGCACTTCCGGGAAGAAAGGAATGGGGGCAGGGCATGGCTTTGAGCGGCGCCACGAGCCCAGGAACCAATCATCGAGCTGCGAGGGTTCAGGGAAGAGCGGAGGGTTCCACTCTAGCCGACGCTCACGGCTGCCCGGGAAAGCATGTCATCATCTCCGCGTCAGCCTGTGACTGGGCAATCGTCCCCGAAGGGAGGAGCCCAGCTGAGGCTTCCACGTCCAACTGGACGAGCCCGCTCTCCGATGCTGCGCTCAAGAGCTCATCACTTTTGCGGGCTCCGAATAAGAGGTCGAACTCGCCGTGAGACGAGCCGGCGGACTCATCCGTAAGCCCGATTGGGGCAGACGAGCGTGCTGGGGAATGGGAGGTCCGCGGGGGGATACCCGGCGGAGGCGGTCCCATTGGGGTCCCCAAATCACCCCCAGTGCTAGCCGTGCTGGCCTCATACCCGTGGGTAAATGGACCGTGGCAGGGAGCCTCTAGGGTGGCTTGCTTTCTTACGAAGGTGAGCCGCAACCGCATCGTTGCCATGGACATCGCAATGAGTACATGACCATCCACGAACGATGTCTCCGCGTGAGCAGTGCCCAGACACGAAAGACAGTGATCGTGACCGTCAGAAGGCGAGAGATAATGAGCACAACCAGGAATAACACACAATCGGAAAGGCATCTTTAAAAAGACGCGTCTTTAAAAAACGTTCTGTGTGCCGCTCTTTTAGAGAAATAAACTCTTTTAGAGAAATATACTCTTTTAGAGAAATATATTCTTATTTCTGCAGAAGCGCCCAGGGGCATTCTCTGCAGTGCACCAGTGCAGAGGAGGGAGAAGTCGCTGATATGCACCATCAGATCCAGCAGAGGTGAATTAACAGTCGTGGGAATTCAGCTCAGTGAGCATGACCGTTCGGCTCTGAAGAGAAAATCTGAATGAGTGGTTGCATACCAGCTACTTTTATACCCATATGTCCGGGGGAGTGGCATGCAAATACCACTCGCCAATTTTCATTGGCCTTTTATCAAAGAGGTGTCTCGGGCTCCCAAGAGTGACCCCTAGTGTCACTACATCGACACAACGTCGAGTGAGTGACAGATAGGGAAACAGGATTTTATCAAAATTATCTAATAAAATTTTCTTTTAAAAAAATCTTTAAATAAATGTCAAGAAGGGCACACTATGGATTAAACTATCAGTCCACATTCCCAAATGAGCATGAATAACATCAGCGAGGACACCTACATTTCCTCCAAGGTAAATTAAAACTAACATCTGAACGTTAATTCATTTATGTATTGATTCATGTAATAATAAAAGTGATAGTAAATAAACAGTTCACAGCATCAAAATGAGTGTGTTATGAGACGTTATAAGCAGTTCTGTTCACTTACATTAATGTTATCAGGTGTGTAATCGCTATAAGTGATGCTTTTCTCTTTTCAAGTGACTGGGATAATAGTTTTTCTTTATTCTGATTCATAATCTCTGCAGTTTTCAATCAAATTACAGTGTAATTTAACGATTTCTGTAAAAAAAAAAAAAAAACATCAGAAAAATATGCATTACAACGTCACTCTTCATTCCAGCCCACTTAAGAATATTTTCCATTCCGTTTCTGAGAATATTTTGCAAAAATCCCCACCTTTCACAGCAATCTCTCATTCATACCTATGAGAGTTCTGCAGAGCTTGTCAGCGCCGAGCAACCGTAACCAACTGGGGCGGAGCTTAGTGAAGGGTCAGTAGAGGATCTAAATGTCACAGAACTCTTGACCTAATACAAAGAATACAAACTTCAAAGCTGCATGTTGTGCACTGTTATGAGAAAGTGGAATATACAGTATATTATGAATGTATTATTATTTGTTATTTACCATTTATTTGGAAAAACCCTAGAGTGATACCAAATCCTGTTCCCCATATTACATCTTCCAAAGTAATTTTGCATGCTTAAAGCCTAGTGTGACATTTTTGGTTTGGCTGGACTGGATTTGAATTCTGCTGAAAGGTCAATCTCCAAGAACAGTGTCTAATGTCTAATGTGAAATATAATCAGCCTAGAAAGTGTTGTACTATAGCATTTAATAGCAGGACATGTTCACTCACTCATGTTACAGTGATTATGAACAAGATACATACATAGCAGTTACTGTAATGAACATGTCATGGTAATTTGCCATTTACAAAAATGAATTATCCACTAGAACAGCATCATAAATAGCCTGTTCTCCAAATGCATGCAAAGTTTATAAATGTTTTACCAATGCTAAATAGAAATAATGCTGTTTGCACATTTGTATTGCTAGTCTCAGCCTCATATGGCACTCACAGTCAGTTCACTAACTGCCTGACACAAACTGGAAAATGAAAAGTACTTTTTTGAATCTTGATTCAAAGTTCAGGATTAGCCAAAGTTTGCCAGGTTGAGGGCATCAAATCTTACACAGAGTTTTGTTTGAGGCTCTTAATAGCAAGCAAACTACATATCCATGAGCAGAATAATTTTTTTCAGAAAACCCCCCTTCTAAACAGCATGAAAACAAAACAAAACAAACTGTAGTTGGTTGTTTTACATGTCGACCAGATGGCCTTTTCCTGTGTAAGTGGCTAGTTCTTAGCCAGAATAAGCAGCAACCAGACCTATTGCCGTTCGTTAAGTCAAACGTCAGTCTACGTGATATTAATAAAATGCCAACTTGGTGCCACCTAAAGGGTAAATATTGAAATTGTGTTCATGGTTCAGAATATAACTACTGGGCTTCTATCTAAAATGAACACTAATGTAATTTGAAATGACTCTCTGCTGGCAGAGAGTCTTGTTTGGCCTTGACGAATGTGTGTGTGGTAGGGTGTAGATGAGAGAAAGCTCTTATCTCTGTCATTAGCAGGACTTTCTGCCTCTGGTGGCCTAGATCAATCACTGTAGTGTCAAAAGGGAAGCATGGTGCTCTCCATTTAATACTTGACTGCCTCGATGATGTGACTTACTCCATGACGCCCCATGGTGAATGTACTCAATAGTGATGTGGGGTTGGCTAGAAACACACACAAGGCACTTGTTGTGTTCAAAGCCTGCTAACCATCAACTTTATCAAAATGTCATCCTTCAATGTGAAACATTAGGTGGTTTCCAGGACACAAACTGAGCCCTTTATCTGGCAACAAAATATATTAAAAGGATTGATACTATTAACAATATCAAACTTATCAAAGGTTGAGCAGCTGTGCCTGAAAACAACCTTAAAGCTGAAGTATGCAATTTCTGCGATACTAGCGCCACTGAACGGATTTGCAAAAATACACAATGTTTTTTTTTTTACAGCGTCACATACTGGCCAAAGTGCTTAAACATGGTAAAATGTTGTTCTAACTTTGAAAAGTCAAAAGTGACATTCAGTGTTCCTCATTGCGCGGCTCGACAAACTTTCTTTGGTGGCTGACGAGACTGTAATTAATAATGCAGCCAATAGAGTGAAACCAAAATAGAGGGTATGTATGCTGTTCTTCCAATAGGTGGCGCAGAGGAAATTGAATGTTAGAAGATGCAGGTCCATGTAGCTGCAAAGCAAGTTATCAAAAAATGTATCAATTTTCTTATTAAACAAAACAAACCAAGTGAAAAGAAAACAAGACTGTTTTTGTCTTTTGTCTATTTCATTGTCCCCAAATTTAGATTAGCCTCTATGGGTGCTGGGGCATTCAGTATTGCTGTTCCTAAACTTTGGAATTCACATCCTCAGAACCTTCATGAAATATCTTCCATCTCCTTTTCAAAATGCATTTGAAAACATATCTAATTTCCTTGTACTTTCCTTGTATTTTCTGTTTTTTTACTTGTTTTGTGTTGCCTGTATTTTTTATATCTTTTGTATTTGTTGATTTTGGCTTTGTGAAGCGACCTTGAGTTTTAGAAAGGCGCTATAAAAATAAAACGTATTATTATTAGACAGTGTCGGGTGTGAAGCTATTGATGACTGGAAAGAATACGACTGAAAATCAAGTTAATAAAGATTATGGAAGGGGCCTAGTGTGCAGATGGATGCATGTGGTGATGCTACTAAAAAGAGAAAGGTACAAGCCAAACAAGATAAACATAGAAAGTTTCAGGAGACGTGGACAGATGAATTTGTACTCCATGGATCCAAGTCCCTGTATTTGTTATTAAAACAATCTGCTCAGGTTTCAAACGAAACAATTTAGAACGGCACTTTCAAAGCATGCACACAAAATTCAATGGTTATTACCCCCCTGGGAGCAATCTCAGAAAAAGAAAATCATGCAGCTTTTGGTTTCACTTTTTGAGCAGCAAAAACTCTTCAGCCGAGCATTTAATTGCTGCATCTTTTAAATTACTGTGTTTCAGCATCGCGGTGGATGAAAGCACGGATGTGAGTGATGTTGCTCAGATACAGTTGTGCTCAAAAGTTTGCATACCCTGGCAGAAATTGTGAAATTTTGGCATTGATTTTGAAAATATGTCTTTTATTTAAGGATAGTGATCATATGAAGCCATTTATTATCACATAGTTGTTTGGCTCCTTTTTAAATCATAATGATAACAGAAATCACCCAAATGGCCCTGATCAAAAGTTTACATTCCCTTGAATGTTTGGCCTTATTACAGACACACAAGGTGACACACACAGGTTTAAATAGCAATTAAAGGTTAATTTCCCACACCTGTGGCTTTTAAAATTGCTATTAGTGTCTGTGTATAAATAGTCAATGAGTTTGTTAGCTCTCACGTGTATGCACTGAGCAGGCTAGATACTGAGCCATGGGGAGCAGAAAAGAACTGTCAAAAGACCTGCGTAACAAGGTAATGGAACTTTATAAAGATGGAAAAGGATATAAAAAGATATCCAAAGCCTTGAAAATGCCGGTCAGTACTGTTCAGTCACTTATTAAGAAGTGGAAAATTCAGGGATCTCTTGATACCAAGCCAAGGTCAGGTAGACCAAGAAAGATTTCAGCCAAAACTGCCAGAAGAATTGTTCAGGATACAAAGAAAAACCCACAGGTAACCTCAGGAGAAATACAGGCTGCTCTGGAAAAAGATGGTGTGGTTGTTTCAAGGAGCACAATATGACGATACTTGAACAAAAATGAGCTGCATGATCGAGTTGCCAGAAAGAAGACTTTACCAATGCCACAAAAAAGCCTGGTTACAATATGCCCGACAACACCTTGACACACCTCACAGCTACTGGCAGACTGTAATTTGGAGTGACGAGACCAAAATAGAGCTTTATGGTCACAACCATAAGCGCTATGTTTGGAGAGGGGTCAACAAGGCCTATAGTGAAAAGAATACCATCCCCACTGTGAAGCATGGTGGTGGCTCATTGATGTTTTTGGGGTGTGTGAGCTCTAAAGGCATGGGGAATCTTGTGAAAATTGATGGCAAGATGAATGCAGCATGTTATCAGAAAATACTGGCAACAATTTGCATTCTGCTGCATGAAAGCTGCGCATGGGACGCACTTAAGACTGTCCAGCATGACAATGACCCTAAGCACAAGGCCAAGTTGACCCTCCAGTGGTTACAGCAGAAAAGGTGAATGTTCTGGAGTGGCCATCACAGTCTCCTGACCTTAATATCATCGAGCCACTCTGGGGAGATTTCAAACGTGCGGTTCATGCAAGACAAATGGGCAGCTATACCACCTGCAAGAATTTGGGGCCTCATAGACAACTATTACAAAAGACTGCACGCTGTCATTGATGCTAAAGGGGGCAATACACAGTATTAAGAACTAAGGGTCTGCAGACTTTTGGGTCATTTCCCAAAATGGGAACAGGGGTAATTTCATTTTTTTCTTTGTTGCAATGTTTTGTTTTATGATTGTGCCATTCTGTTATAACCTACAGTTGATTATGAATCCCATAAGAAATAAAATAAATGTGTTTTGCCTGCTCACTCATGTTTTCTTTAAAAATGGTACATATATTACCAATTCTCCAAGGGTATGCAAACTTTTGAGCACAACTGTATGTGTTTGGGTTAGATACCCAAAAAAGAGATTCATTTACAGAAGAAATGTTGTTTACAGCCACTCCATGGCCAGACTAGAGGTGAGGACATTTCTGAATACACTGACATTTTTCAATGAGAAGAAACTTGGTCAGCTGGTCAGGTCTCACAAGTGTATGCACAGACAGAACCCCCAAAATGTGTGGGAGACTTATCGGCCTTATCTGGAAAAAAGAAGAAATGTATAATGCAACTTTTCATTGTATTATACACCAAGAGGCAATCGTATCAAAACTTAGAAGCAATGAGTTGCACAATGTGATGCAGCTGGTTGTGCGTGTGATCAATTTTACTGTTTCATAAGCACAGTCATCGACAGTTTTGACAGTTAATTGAAGAGTATGACAGAGTAGGTGACTTGGTGATGCATAGCGAGGTAAGATGGTTATCTTGCGGCAGAGTTACTGAATGCTCCTCCCTGAAATACGCAAATTCCATGAAAGCAAAGGGGAAAACTGAGCCACAATTGGAAGACCCAGAGTAGATTGTACATTTGACCCATCTGACTGACATCACATGCCACTTAAACACGTTGAACTTGGTGCTCTAAGGAAGAGATAAGCCCCTAGCTAACATATTACATGGTGTACGAGCATTCCAGAACAAAATAACAGCACTGTATACTGTATGCCTGGCAAAGAGCTCGTTCACTTCCCAAGACTGAGAGCTGTCACAACAAATGACCCAGCAGTACTGAGACACTTCAGCTGTGAATTTGTCAAAGTTCTGGTAGAGTTGAGAGGACAAATTTAATCCAGGTTCAGTGATGTCATGGAGTATGCAGAGATTTTTTAATTTCTTTGATAACCCCTTTCTTGTGTATGTAAAACTATATTAAGAAAAACATTTGCTTTTGATCCACGATAAACATATCTCATTCAGAAGTTACAAATGTTTTTGTGTTGTTTTCTGGTCTGACCTGGTCAAAATATTACAAAACGTCTGTTATGATCCCATCTGTATGAATGTAAGAGCTGCTTTCAACTCATGAAAAATACACAGAAAGCAACCGAGGCATTAGTGTATATGACTAATATGTTTACATTATAGTCTGGCGGTTTGAATAAAGTCTGTGCTTCATAATGTTATAATGTGTTGTTTACTGACTAACATTATTATACATATGAAATATATACGATATTTATACATTTATTAACATTATAGTGCTTTTTATTTATTTCAATATGTTACAATTATGACATACAGCCTGGGTGTTATGACAATTATGACATAAAATCGTCCTTTGTGCATATCCAGTTTAATTGTGTCTGACTTGATTATAAGTAGAATTGACACGTGTACAGATAACTGACATGTCTGAATAAGTGGGATAAACACTGTTTATCCGTGTTTTTCCCCTTCATTGCTGCTGACTTAGGCGAAACGAAGCAACCTATCTAGTAATTGGTCAAACATTATAAAGCGGTAATAGTAAATCTACTTCAGAGCCTTTGAACTACATTTCATTATTCACCAACAGGTGTGCTTTGACCAAACAACTCTGCTCATCCATATAATGTGCAATTGGTGTGCTTTGTCCCGTAATTGGTACTTGCGGCAATACTAGTTTAGCTCTGCTAGGTCAAAAGTTTAATCAATCATTATGCCACAAGCAGTCACTCAAAAAAATCATTTATATGTAGATTTCTGTATAAACAAATGGATGTAATTATTTCACTGTCAGTTTATTGAAAAGAACTGGTAGGTAGGCTGGGAGGCAATCTTATTGTTCTTTGGGACAACTTGATTGGATAGGACTTTAAAACTATAGTTCTCTATCTCCTGCAAACACACACACATACACATTGTAGAGATTGCACTAGTTCCGATTCATGCCTCCTAAAAAGTTGACTACCTGCCTGTTCTGCCAATATCCAACGTAATAAATTGATGATCGTAATAAAATTTAAGAATTATTAAACACCACCTTTTTTAAATGTACATTTATATCTAATATACTTTGCCAAAAAGCTTATATTTATGCTTTGATAAGAAATTACAATGATGTTCTGACAGATTTTTCCTTTAAAGATCTGTCAGGTATGCTCATGGTTATTGGTTTGTTTGTCCGTTGGGTCGTATTGCATTCTCACCACATGCAAACCGCTCCAGAGTTCATTTAAATTCGGACCGAGACTAGCTCGTCAAAGTGGTCTCGGGTTGATTGTTTTGGTGTGGATCCGAGTGCGATTGCCGTGTTCATATATCCCTAAAGGTTGGCACCAGGTTCCAAAAAAATGATTTAATAATGCCCTGAGGCTCCTTTACAGGGTGCCTAGAGGTTCTCCAGAGGATAACAACTGAACACTTTTCAATGCAGAAATACCGGTAATGCAAAAGTAACTAATGGCTAACAAAAATAATCATGACAGAACTTTTACCGTTTTTGGTGGAGGAAAGTGCAGTTTCACTGTGGAGCAATGCATTTTTAACTGAAAATTAAGAAGTGTGGACATGGCCTCAAAGAACAGAAAGGGTGTGTCTAGAAATTCTCCAAAAGGAATTAAAATCATTGGGTTTAAAACATCCCTATAAGGTCAACATAAGTACGGATAGTGTGATCAATTGACATTCAGAGAAACACCAAATTTTTGGAAAAGAACAAAAAAGAAACTACTACACCAGCAAATACATGTTAGCATTTGAGAAATGTAGAATTTCTTACCTGAATATACAAAGTATTGCAATGGCAGTAGTGAGAGAAATGAGAGAAACACTGTGGCCGATGGTGTAACCAATCTTCACCGACCTAAAGAAACTATCCTGGAAAAGTATAGAACAAAAGAATTCATGTTTACAAGTTCAAATACCTTTGAACTTCACAGTTTTGTGAACTATGTCTGCTCGAACCCTCAAATAATATATTTTTTTTATTATTATCTGCCTCTGAACGTCTTTCATAAACCTTTCCAGTAAGAAGTCTTTCTATTAAAACCAAGAAAAACACCTCTTATGTTACATGAAGCAAAATAATCTGTCACATACAGTGTGTCAGTATCGTTTTCAATGTGTAAATCTATAACTGAGCTTTTTAATAAGCATACTGCCGTCACTACCTATGACGACAGTGGGGTCAAAACACACAAACCCCAAATAAATACTACAGTATTTGACCATGACTCAATTAATTGGCTGAAAGATGCTTGAAAAGACATGATTCTGGCTCAAGGTTCTCTCTTTTTTTTTTGAGTATGTGTGGTAAGAATGGGTAATGTGCTGCCTCTCCCACGCAAAACTTTCCTAAATGGCTCACCTGCGTAGAGCTTGGCTCTGCAATGCTGTTATTCTGTTTTTGTGTTTTAAATGATCCCTTCTTTGACTAAGGCTGAGTATGAAAACATCAATATGGCAACACAGAGGAGTCAGATATTCACCGACAAGAACATAAAATCCCTTTTAAGTCCAATGCCCACTTATTCCCAAGTGGGTCTGGACCTAGCATGCTGATTACCTCTCCTGTTTTTCATTGATGGGGAAACACATGCTGGGAAAGCTTTCATCAAAGGGCAAAAGGCATGTGCTCTTCACTTAACTACACTCTGCTCAAAGATCAAGCCATTTCATTTAGTGTATCATTGGCTGCTTCGAAGATGGACTATTAGTATGTTTACAAGTGCGCAGAAAAGCTGACACTGATGTACAATGCTAAATAAAGGAGCTTTTATTCTTGGCTTGTTGGTTTGCACCCAGAGAATAAAAGACAGGCAGGAAAAGGAGGCTAAGAGGTTGACTGAAAAAGGATGAATTTTAAAGCTTGGGTTTTGGGGTAAGGAACACTCAAGGACTTTATCACATACAATTTGAAAGACTGCATTCACTCTGTGTTGGCTAAAACTTAAATAGTTCAAAAGTTCAACAGTAGAAGCATTTCAGTGCTGTAAAATGCAAGTGCAGTTGAAAACAGTAGTTGACATAACTTTGCAAATAGACATTGCATTGATGATGTTCTCTTAAAACTCCCTGCTGATCAAGACTAGAATGAATTTCTATGCTGTTTAGAGTTGGTTTGGTGCTGGTCTAGCTGGTAAACCACCACTGCCATGCAAAACTTAGCTGGTCAAACAGCATGGTCTTTCTAAAGAAGCTGTTTGACCAAGGAAGTCTTACTGGTTAAAGGGATAGTTCACCGAAAAATGAAACATCTGTCATCATTTACTCACCCTCATGTTGTTCCAAACCCGTATGACTTCCTTTCTTGCATGGAACATGAAGGGAGATGTTACAGTAGGCAGATTGTCAGGGACTAACAGCCTCAGTCACCATTCACTTTCACTGTATAGGAAATAGATGCATTATAAGTGAATGGTGACTATGGCTCACATTCTGCCAAATATCTCCATTTGTGATCCACAGAAGAAGAAAAAAAGTCATTCGGGTTTGGAACAACAGAAGACAGAATATACATTTCTGGGTGAACCCTGAGAGATGGGTAACAGAATTTAAACATTAGTTTATAGAAATTAAACAATACATTTGTTTTATTATTATTAAAAATGGTAAAAAAAATAAAATAAAAAAAAACAGCTGGCACTGTCACAACCACAGTTTCAGAACGACAAACTGCATATTGAATGTCACAGCTTGCTAAAGTCACATATAATAGTTCCCTCAAAGCAAAATGTGCTTAAAAATCGTCCTGGTTACTTGCGTAACCTCCGTTCCCTAATGGAGGGAACGAGATGTTGTGTCGATGTAGTGACACTAGGGTTCACTCTTGGGAGCCCGAAACACCTCTGGTCTTTGATAAAAGGCCAATGAAATACCACTCCCCCGAACATACGGGTATAAAAGGAGCTGGTATCCAACCATTCATTCAGGTTTTGTGCTGAGGAGCCGAGACAAGGTCCTGGCCATTTCAGCGGATAGTCCAGCGTTGTGGCTGGAGGGACACAATGTCTCATTCCCTCCATCAGGTAACCAGGACGTTCCCTATCTGTCACTCACTCAACATTGTGTCGATGTAGTGACACTAGGGGTCCCTATACAAAACGCCACAACTGGCTGAACTGTGTTACGTGAACTGGTGGTGTGTGACGAGCAGACCACTGTGTGCCTCGTAGGCAGTGCACCAGGCCGACATGTAACCTCCCCCAAGGCTGTTATGAGTGTCGATTGGCCCTTTGGGGACAAGTCAACTGCCCAAAAGATAGAGACAGGCTAGCCCAGTCATGGCCTCTTATCCTCTCTTTTTTTTTCTCTCCCCCAAAAAAAGTGAAATTTGTTAACCGACTGGGGCCACCAGGTCTACGTCGGGGGTGGGTGGTGTCACTCCCCAGGGGAAGACACCATGGAGACCACACCCCACCCAGAGAGGTCCCATGGTAGGTCCTACCCTACGGGGGAGGAGTTTCTACAAACATGGTGACTGGGGCAGAGGGGCCTCTGCCCAAGGAAGACGCAGTTTATCAACAGGGAAACGAATTAGCGGAAGATATATGTCGCATGGGGTTACCTATTGGGAACCAGCACATGCGGAGCACCTACCCCAGTACAGGGCTTAGTTAGCACATGTACTGAGCCGGCAGTGAGTTTCTCTGCAAACTCATCTGCCACAGGGCTTGGAGGAAGTCATCCAGGGAACACAGTTTGTGAACACTACTGGGAGTCAACAATGCACATCTTCAGCTCAGGGGAGGTGAAAGGTGCTATGCACAAGCGATACACCCGGCCAGCTGTCCCAAACTTACCTGCTTGTGCCTGCCACTACACGGGACGAAACCAGTTCAACCCAGAGATTGTAGAACCTCGCAAAGGTGTTGGGTGTTGCCCAGCCCGCTGCTCTGCAAATGTCTGTTAGAGAGGCGCCACTGGCCAAGGCCCAGGAGGCCACCACACTCCTGGTAGAATGGGCTCAGGGCGGCATGTCCTGAGCATGATATGCCATTGCTATGGCGTCAATGAGCCAGTGGGCGATCCTCTGCTTGGAGAGAACGCTTCCTTTCTGCTGTCCACCAAAGTAGACAAAGAGCTGCTCAGAGACTCTAAAGCTCTGCGTCCGATCCAAATTGATGTGTAAAGTGCGCACCGGACACAGCAACATCAGGGTTGGGTCTGCCTCCTCCTGGGCCAGTGCTTGCAGGTTCACCACCTGATCCCTAAAAGGGAACCTTGGGCACATAGCCCAGTCGGGGTCTCAGGATCACGTGAGAGTAGCCCAGACCGAACTCCAGGCACGTTTCACTGACAGAGAATGCTTGCAGTTCTCCTACCCTCTTGATGGAAGTGAGCGCAGTCAGGAGGGCAGTCTTCAAAGAGAGTGCCTTAAGCTCAGCTGACTGTAGGGGGCTCCCTGTATACCCTAAAGAACTACAGAGAGGTCCCATGAGGGAATGAGGTGCGGTCTGAAGGGATTCAACCTCCTGGCGCCTCTCAGTAACCTGATGATCAGGTCGTGCTTCCCTAAGGACTTACCGTCCACTGTGTCGTGGTGTGCCGCTATAGCGGCTACATACACCTTCAGGGTGGAGGGGGACAGCCGCCCTTCCAACCTCTCCTGCAGGAAGGAAAGCACCGATCCGACTGCATATCTCTGGGAGTCTTCGCGTCAGGAAGAATACCACTTAGCGAACAGACGCCACTTCAAGGCATACATGCACCTCATAGAGGGGGCCCTAGCCTGAGTGATCGTGTCCACCACTGCGGGTGGTAGGCCACTTAAGTCTTCCACATCCCGTCCAGGGGCCAGACATGGAGATTCCAGAGGTCTGGTCGTGGGTGCCAGATAGTGCCCCACCCCTGAGAAAGAAGGTCCTTCCTCAGGGGAATTCACCAGGGGGAGGCTGTCGTGAGGAGCGTGAGGTCTGAGAACCACGTCTGGGTGGGCCAGTAGGGTGCTACCAGGACGACCTGCTCCTCGTCCTCCCTGACCTTGCACAGGGCCTGTGCAAGTAGGCTCACTGGGGGAAACGCATCTTTGCGTAGTCCAGGGGGCCAGCTGTGTGCCAGCGTGTCTATACCGAGAGGTGCCTCAGTCAGGGCGTACCAGAGCGGGCAGTGGGAGGATTCTTGGGAAGCAAACAGGTCTACCTGTGCCTGCCCGAATCGACTCCAAATCAGCTGGACCACCTGAGGGTGGAGTCTCCACTCTCCCCTGAGGGTAACCTGTCATGACAGCTTGTCCGTTGCAGTGTTGAGGTCACCTGGGATGTGAGTGGAACTAACACATGTTTGCCCTGGATCAACGGCCAAAACCTCCGCAGGGTGAGCAAAACTGCCAACAACTCGAGGCAGTTGATGTGCCAACGCAGCCATGGGCCCATCCAGGAGCCAGCGGCTGCGTGCCCATTGCATACAGTGCCCCAGCCCATTTTGGAGGTGTCTGTCGTAACCACGACGCGCTTGGAGACGTGCTCTAGGGGAACGCCTGCCCATAGAAATGTGAGGTCGGTCCAAGGGCTGAAGAGGCAATGTGTCCCATGGCGCCATGCCCATCTCGGGACTCGAGTCTGGAGCCAGTGCTGAAGCGGTCTCATATGCATCAACCTGAGTGGAGTGGCCACCGCTGAGGATGCCATATGCCCCAGGAGCCTCTGAAACAGTTTCAGAGGAACCACTGTCTTCTGTCTGAACGCCTTCAAACAGGTCAATACCGACTGTGCGCGCTCGTTCGTGAGGCACGCTGTCAGAGACTGAGTCCAACTCCAAGCCGAGAAAAGAGATGCTCTGAGCCGGGAGGAGCTTGCTCTTACCCCAGTTGACCCGAAGCCCTAGTCGGCTGTGGTGCGAGAGCACCAGGTCCCTGTGTGCACACAACACATCCCAAGAGTGAGCTAGGATTAGCCAATTGTCGAGATAGTTGAGGATGCGAATACTCACTTCCCTTAACGGGGCAAGGGCTGTCTCTGCGACCTTCGTGAAGACGCGAGGGGACAAGGACAGGCTGAAAGGGAGGACCTTGTACTGATATGCCCGACCCTCGAATGCAAACCGCAGGAAGGGTCTGTGTCGAGGTAGAATCGAGACGTGGAAGTACGTGTCCTTCAGGTCTACCGCCGCGAACCAATCTTGATGCCGGACGCTCGCTAGAATGCGTTTTTACATCAGCATCTTGAACGGGAGTCTGTGTAAAGCCCAGTTCAGTACTCGCAGGTCCAAGATTGGCCGCAACCCACTGCCTTTCTTAGGTACAATGAAGTAGGGGCTGTAAAACCCCTTCTTCATCTCGGCCGGAGGAATAGGCTCTATCGCACCCTTCCGTAGGAGGGTAGCGATTTCCGCGCACAAGGTATCAGCGTTCTCGCCCTTCACCGAGGTGAAGTGGACGCCGCTGAACCTGGGCGGACGCCCGGTGAACTAAATCGCGTAGCCGAGTCGGACGGTCCGGACCAGCCATCGCGACAGGTTGGAAAGCGCAAGCCACGCGTCCAAGCTTCGGGCGAGGGGGACCAAGGGGACAATCTTGTCAGACATACCGGCGGGTGGGGCCTCGTGGCGGGGCGGAGCCTGAGGTGCCACGCCGTGTTGTGGCCGTGCTGAATTCAGGGACATCGAAGCACTTACCTGGCTCTTTATGACCACCCCGGAACAGCCTGGGATGGGGGAGGAAGAGGCCTGTCCTCGTGACCCGTGGAGACCATCACATAGGGGGCGGTTGTGCCACAGCTGGGCGCGCAGGGGCAGGGAGACCACCGCTGGAGTGCCAAACCTGTCAAAATGGAATGGTGGATGGTGGTCGTGATGACGGCCTTGTGCACCGGGTCTGTGACCCAGGGAACAAGGAAACCACTCTTTTGCTGAACTCTTGGGTACCACAGCTACTTGGGCATGCGGCGAAATTAAATGAAAAGGTAACAAAAGATTCTTCTCCCGGCCCTCCACCGTTGGATGGAGTGGTCTGCTTACCAGCTCCAGAGCAGCGGGTTTCGTCATCCCTGGGTCGCCCATCTCAGGGCGCTTTGAAGCCTTTTGTGGGTTCTTGGCGGCCGGCCGTGAGATGGATGGTGTCTGCTTCCTGCGGTGGGCTCCACGCCGGGGCCAGGCTTCAGGGGCGGGCTGCGGCGGAGCCAGTGCAGTCACCGCAGGGGGACGCCCTTGGCGACGAGCAGACAGGGTGAGGGATCTTGAGCCGCACCTGGGCAAGATGTGCTGGATAGCCTCCGTCTGCTGCTTCACCGCCGAGAACTGCTGGGCAAAGTCCTTGACTCGCCGAACAGGCCAACCTGGGAAATGGAACCGTGCCTTGTTGGCCTATCCCATCTCGACCAGTTTGAGCCAATTGTGGCGCTCCTGAACCACCAAGGTGGACATCACCTGAGAGACCGCACCTTGACCTTTGTCGACCCGGAGAGCGAGGTTGATCGCCGAGCGCAGCTCCTGCATCAATCCCGGGGTGGATCTACCCTCGTGCAGTTCCTTTAGCGCCTTGGCTTGGTGGACTTGCAGGAGAGCCATGGTGTGCAGGGCGGAGGCTTGTCCAGCGGCACCGTAGACTTTGGCCATCAGGGACAACGTAAACCTACAGGCCTTGGACAGGAGCTTTGGGCGTCCGCGCCAGGTGGCGATGCCTTATCCACCGGGGGGATCGCCGAATAGCCCTTGGCTGTCCCACCATCGAGGGTAGTGAGGGCGGGGGAGCTGAAAGATCGGGACCGGGCAGTAAAAGGTGCCTCCCACGACCTTGTCAGCTCCTCGTGCACTTCCAGGAAGAAAGGAACTGGGGCCGGGCGGGGCGTGGCTGTGAGCGGAACCAATCATCGAGCCGCGAGGGTTCAGGGGAGAGCTAGGGTTCCACTCTAGCCCGACGCTTGCGGCTGCCCGGGAAAGCATGTCCGTCATCTCCGCATCAGCCTGTGACTGGGCGACCGTACCCAAGGGGGGGAGCCCAGCTGAGGCTTCCGCGTCCGATTGGATGAGCCCGCTCTCCGATGCTGCGCTCGAGAGCTCATCACCTTCATGGGCTCCAAACAAGAGGTCGAACTCGCCATGAGACAAGCTGGTGGACTCATCTGGAAGCCAGATCGGGGCAGACAAGCGTGCTGGGGAATGGGAGGTCTGTGGGGGGATACCCAGTGGAGGTGGTCCCATTGGGGTCCCCAAATCACCCCCAGCGCTAGCCGCGCTGGCCTCATACCCGTAGGTAGAAGGACCGAGGTGGTGAGCCGCTGGGGTGGCTTGCTTTCTTACAAAGGCAAGCCGCGACCGCATCGTTGCCATGGACATGTTCTCGCAATGAGTACATGACCCATCCACGAACGCTGTCTCCGTGTGGGCAGCGGCCAGACACAAAAGACAGCGATCGTGACCATCAGAAGGCGAGAGATAACGAGCGCAACCAGGAATAACATACAAACGGAAAGGCATCTTTAAAAAGACGTTCCGTGTGTGCTGCTCTTTTAGAGAAATATACTCTTTTTTAGTATATACTCTTTTATTTCTGCCGAAGCGTCCAGGGGCGTTCTCTGCAGTGCACCAGTGCAGAGGGGGGAGAAGCCGCTGAAATGCGGCATCAGATCCAGCAGAGGTGAATGAACAGCCGTGGGAATTCAGCTCAGTGAGCATCGACCGTTTGGCTCCGAAGAGAAAATCTGAATGAGTGGTTGCATACCAGCTCCTTTTATACCCGTATGTTCGGGGGAGTGGTAAGCAAATACCACTCGCCAATTTTCATTTGCCTTTTATCAAAGACCAGAGGTGTTTCGAACTCCCAAGAGTGACTCCTAGTGTCACTACATCAACACAACGTCGAGTGAGTGACAGATAGGGAACTAGATTTTCCCATAAACTGACATTGCTTTCTGAAGTCACACAAAATTCACAAAATTCACATGCTGATGACCAGCAATGCCAGTCATTTCAGCAGGGTTTTCAGTCACTTTGGAGGTAGTAAACTACCTGATAAATAATTTAGACTTACGTCATCAACTGTGCCGTTAAGGTTATACCCACAATTCTCTGCAATCGTCATCGGGTGCATCTCAGTCCAGCCATCTGCAGTGCAAGTCTTGGAGAGGTTACCTGTGTGAGACATTTAAAGGTCATTAAAACAAACAAACACCCAAACAGTGTGCATCAGTTTTTTACTGTCCCAACTTTAACTGAAAGGCATTGAGCCCCAAGAGCTGGCTTCCTGGAGTGTGTCCACATAATTAAAGTACAATGGTTTTCTCAGCTAAAATAGAAAAATGCTGGGCCATGTCACTCCTCTTGCTGTGATGTTTCCTGACTCTTTTACCTGCACAGTACCCCACTGAATGAATAACTCTGCATTCAATCAATATGCAAAGAGCCCCCACCAGGCAAGGTGACTCAGTGCGTTGAGCTTATCGTTTTGATCTATGTATGCAGTATAAAAAGATCACACAATAAATTGAGTGCTTGGAATGCTTATAAGAGAAAAACAAAATAGTTAAATTCATTAGATTAAAACAGGGTTCCCACACTTTTTGGCTTATGAATTTCCACGACTTCGACAGAATAATTTAGACCATCATTTTTGAACCAGTTTAACAAATTCGTTGAAAAGAACTGACTCAAAAGAGTGATTCGCTCACAAATTGCATATCACTATGAAATTTTACTGAATACAATATTATTGTATTATTATATCAGCAATATCTAGCCGATTAAAATGTTCTCCCAAACAGATGAGGTTTTTACGGTTAATGTTCTGTTGAGTTTTAAATGAACAAAACAAAAAAGTGAGTAATTGTACCAAAATAACAGTGTGAGGAGAATTAGCCTTAGAGTCATAATACTACACTCAATGACCAGTTTTATATAGGAGCCATTTCGATAGGAACATCGTAGGGACATAGGGAAACATTGGAGGTCTGGGTGTGGGTATGCCACAAGTATGACTCATTCAAAGAGAACATTGTCTTCATCCAAAATGACCTGCAGAGTTTGAAAAATATGACGTATAATTCAACAGGAAGGACACTTCATTATTTCTCTGATAACTAATGCATTCATGGCAAGGTCAGTATTATAATACCATGCATTGATCAAAAACAAGGCAATCAATTTCACTTAGGCTTGAATTAAAAAGAGAGTGGGTATACTGTATGATTCAAAATTTTAGAAGTAGTATACACACATCTAGAAAAAATGCAGGTGCACAGCTACAAGTTAATTTTCACAGAAAAATGAGAGACGCTGGCACACTGCTAACCGTTCCAATTTATTGACAATGTTTCGATCCAAAATAGGTCTTCGTCAGGCCAAACAAACGAATCATCTTTGGGTTGTAACGTTGTCAATAAATTGAAACGGTTAGCAGTGTGCCAGCGTCTCTCATTTTCCTATATACATTATGATTCCCCATGTGACGTTCTAAGGGCTTTGTCTTCAACATGCTTGTTATGTTGATGCTAAATGAATGAATGAAGCTATACCATTTCATAACATGTACAAAATGTACACTGAGTAGAGGCACAGAACCTTTTCAGCCTTTACAAAGGAACATATGCCACAAGGTAGCAACAACATAAATAAGTCAAATCTACAAACAAAGACAACCCAAACTTGCCCATCAAGGTAGTGACTTCAGTCTGTATAAAAGTGATGTCCACTAGTGAATGAATGGTAATGACCTGTTTTCCAACTTGAAAAGACCATGCTGAAAAAACAAACAGCTAAAACTAGCCCAAGATGGTTATCTGTTAGCTGGTCTCCAAGCATGGTCAGTTGGCTGTTTTAAAATCTTTTTTGAGCACTTTTCAGCTGGTCAGTTTGGGAGACCAGCTTAAACCGCCTAAGCTTAACCAGCTACTACAAGCAATAAGTTGTTTTGTTTTTTCAGCAGGGTACTCATTAATCGACAAACCTTTGTGTCCATTTTCTCTCTAACTCCCCCTCCCCCCAAACCCTTAATTCAAGTTTCAAATCACAATATTCCTTCAATTCGAAGGTGGCAAAACAGTAGGGGTTCGTCAACAAGAAGTTATGGTAATACGGTCAGCTTGTTCTATCCACTTGTTAAAAATTAATTGGCCATTGTTATGTCTAGATGTGGCCCCTGGCTCACCACAGGACGTTTAGTTGCTGTAAGTATCAGGCAAACAACATATATCTGCAGGTATCATTATCATAAAAACAACACCGCTCTGCTGATCTTTCCCCCTCTTCTACATTCTGCTTCTGAACCATCAGTGCCTGTGTGAAAATTTAACTGAAGCCTGGTTCTGTGATTAGGAAACATATGCAAGACTTCTCTGTTTCGCACCACTACACACAAGTATTCATATTATGTCTTAAGACTGTCATCTTCCTTTTAATTAACCCCAGACATTGTGAATTTTTTTAATTTTATTTTTGTAATTAGGTTTGTGTTGCTCTAATAATTGTTACAATGAAAGTTTTATTGTTCCTTTACTATGTATTGACCTGTTTATTGATCACTTGGAAAATGCACCATGAAATAATGGTCAACACTAAGCTTCAGAATGTCAAGGAGATCATCTACAATACATACAGACAATGTGGTTATAAATCATAAACAGCTTGCATTACAGAAAGCATATTTCTCGCTTTTTTTAAACTCCCATAACCAAACAAAAATAATCAGACAAGCAGAAAAATTTCTGAATAATAATAAAAACAACTGGATTAAATTAGATTTTCTGACGTGTGAAGATCTGATCAGACAATCTGGACAAAAAAAAGTAAATGCTGAATGAACCTGCCTTAAACAATTTGACATCTGCCACATGCTTGAAATCCAGTTGACGTTTCACTTTATTAGGTGCTTGGCATTTTTAAAATGGTGAATCTCTTTTCCATATTTCAATAGCACACAACATCTAAGACATCTGACACGCTTTCATTAGTTATTACCTGGTAAATTAATAAACATGATATTTTTGTCAAGACTGTAATGAACTAAAATATGCACCTTTAAAGAAAGGTGCATAACATCATGTGTATCATGTAGGATTCATTTTCATTTCATATTGTTACGGGTAATCCAGCTAATCCCTGATACTACTCCCATCGCTATATTGTCGTGATTATCAGAAAGACACGGATTGAGGGTTGAAATCAGCTGTCATTTTAATACATGAAGAATTTATACAAACATCCATGTTACTTTAACAAAGGCCTGCAGCTGAAAGCTTGTGTAATTTTATTTAAGAGGATGTTTACTCTTGGCTTTCATCTGAAGCGCTGTTTGATGTGTGGGGTTGTCGGCAAGCCTCTCACATTTATCACCGTGCACAAACACCCACGCGCAATATATCCATCCTCACACATTATTCCAGTGGACCGCCGGCTTTGTCAAAAGCTCCGGAGATCCCATGAAGCCAGATCCAGAATGCAGCATTAATCCGATCTATTGAACCACGGACAGACTTTTATCATTCTACGAAACATAATCTAGGCATTCCCATTCAGAGAGAGCCTGTTTGTGTTAGTGTATTGTATTTAATATATAGATATGTGTGTGAACATGGTTTAGATGCAAATCCATCGGGAACATGTGAATAAGTCAAAGCCATGGCTCCTGAATGAGGAAGACTTGGTACAGTTGTAAAAATGAGCAATTTATTTGTGTAATTCTGCATTTCTACGATCACAAATAAACTGCAGTGATGACACTTAATCTGCCTCAGAAAAGGAGCGTTTTTCTAGATATAAAAATTATTTTTTGCAAGTCTATAATATTTCTTCTACAATCTACAGTTCTGATGTCATTGAATTCAAACTAGTATCTCTTTTATCTCTAGGTTGTTGGTTGAAATTTAACATGATTGGCAAATTGTAACTGTCGCTGGTAGCTACAAGTTTTCATCAGGGCAGTGAGGTCAGGTGTAATTGTTACACTATGAGGTGAAAATTATGTGACTGAATTGAAATATTTAATCTTTATAATGCATAGTGAGCATTTCATTAAAATATCTAGATGAATCATTTTTGACACATGAGCTGATCTGTACATTTTAGTAAAATGTATTTATTTATCACTTATTTCAGATAATTATAATCAGGGTATGAAATAAACATTTTTGCCCAGTAGCCACAGTGGCTTGTAAATGGCCAATTTTACCAGCCACCCATATTCGGTCTGTATACAGTATACAACCTGTATACTGATATACAAAATATATACAATGTGTAATATATAACATTTTAATATACTGTTATTTTGTAATATAAAGTATGATACCACAATATTATTATTATCATAATGATAATTTAGCAACATACAAATAGAGCCTAACAAGAAGGCAAGAACAGAAGTGAAACTTAGGGCCCTATTTTAAGAACGCTAGCACTAATTGTCGTAAGCGCAAAGTCAATGGACATGGCCATAATGTTTTAGAAACTTTTAGCAATGCTAATGGGCTGGGTCAAGTGCAACAAACCATCTGCGTCCTATTATATAGTCCATTCCCTCAAGCACCAGCGATATAAACAAAGACAACATGTTCATAAAGAAGGTAGTGTAAATGGACTGAATGCAATGAATTAGAAATATGGACATGTTCCTTTTTATGCTTAGACATTTTTATTCTTGTCAGGATTTGGATGTACGCTCCGTTAAATTATAAGGAATGTAAGTATTACTAATAATTTTCATCTGCTGAAACACAAATCATGGCTAGTATTAATAGTGACTGTATCTGCACGCACTTCACTTCTATACCAGTCGATTTAAATTTAGAAAAATAACATTAATTTATTGAAATATGAAGAAATGAAACCAAAAATATTTCTAAATTCAAATTTTACAAACAAAATGAAAATATAATCAAAATAACGAAATGGTCAAAAAAATCATGTACCAAATCCAAATATTTTATCCTCTCCAACTTCTTCCACCAGCCCCTTTTGCAGTGACTTAAAAATCACTATGACAACAGGTGGAAAAATATCAATACAAATTAGATCATAAATACTACTGTCAATATAAACTAGGGTTGTGCCGAAAGACAATGATCTCGGGGATCGACGATGGTCAGAGTGCTCGCCAATAGCTGATGCCTTTGACGATGTCAAGACAATATTTGGCTTGTTTTCCCACTAATGTATTAAATTATTATTATTATTATTATTATTAGGCTATTATTATTATCAAATGGGAACAAAACTAATTTATTCACACACATTATGTATTTTCCCTGACAACTAAATACCCGACCGATAGAGAATGCACAGATGAAGTAGGTTCTTTGCCAGAGATATGTTGCCCTTCACAACTGTTGTAAAGCCACCTTTCAAAAAGTTGAACAATACACATTTTAATTGCACTTACTTTTTTTTCCAGTTTCATTTGAATTTTTAGTTAAAATAAATAAAAAATAAATTTCAAAGTTTGAAATCAAGGTGTCTTGCTTTATTGTGTAGGCTTAACCCTAACTCTGCTTAACGAAAATTACCCCATAGTACCACCTAGCATCCAACCAGCAGTAATACTGGTGTTTGTTGGTTTGCACCACTTCATTAACATAAAATACACCCACAGTTTGTGCGCATACACCCACAGATAGTGCAAACACTACCTCCCAAGGCCACTTTCGCTTTGTGCTGGCAAGAAAATTGCACTTAGAATTAATGCTCTCATGAAAATTGGATAGGACTTAGCGTACGGACATTGCACGTAGCGCTACGCTTTGTGCACTTACGAAAGTAGAGCCCTTCATTTTCAAGCACCATTTCTGAGGCTGTACTGAATTATGTTGACACTCATGACAATTCACCTAATGCTGCGGCATGTCATTTGCTATGAATGGTAACGTCAGCCACAAATATTTGGAATTAAGCAATGTCAAAATAAAAGGAACCTGTAGAGTTGTGTTCACAATGCAGGTGAGACACAAACTACTCCATGGAAATAAAGCAAACTAAACTCAGAGAACCTCTATCAGCATTTCTCGCCATATGTCACTCCGAGACATCTTATAGGCCTCATGCCACAATTACCCGCAACTGCACATGAAATACCCGCATTTGCCGGGTTGGCAGGAGTTTACTTCAAACCCTGATTATAACGTAGGTCCAGATTTACCATTATAATGTAGGTACACTTTTGCTTTAAATACATATTTTTCCTGACAGCCAAAATAATTTATACCATAAAAAGTGGAAAAAAATGTTATATTAATAAATATTAATGCAATTATATTGTTACTACAATGTATATTCTTATTTGAGATACAGTGGCAATATACCATAATGGGGGTGATTGTAACACCCAGACTTTTTGTATAAAATTCGATATTACCATCATGTATTTTCATTATAAGTCTTTTAATGGCACAGTTAGTTTTGGCACACATAAATGGTTTTTTTTTTTTTTCCAAAAGATGGCAGGTAGATTTGTAATAGTCTGTAAGTTATAAAGGAAGATGTTGAAATGTTACAATAGTAGGGACTTTCCTACTCTTACACCATCAGCAAGTCTCTTGGAACTGGAAGCTGCTAATACATACACTACTCAGAACATTAAAGCTATATTTCCCACACAGGGGGCTCTAGCATGTCTATAAAACTGGGCTCAGATGGTAACTCTGTTCCCTTTTTCATTTAATTGAACATTGTTGCTAAAAAAGGCTGTATCTTCAGTATGTGTTGATCCAAAGGTGAGTGACAGTTTCAAAGAAGGTTATAACACTCCATCTAGTATAAATGTAACTGCTCAGAGCCAGTTGTGCTGAATTTGTTGAGCAAAGCAAGTTCTTTAATGGACCCTTTTCACATATCAGGGTTTGGAATGCGGAATGGAAGACCACAGCTAATTTAATTTTTCTTAACAGATGCTCCAACAGCAAAAGAAAAAACTCTCAGTTATGCAATCACAGCTTTCCAAAAGAAGAAAAAAATAGAGAGCGGTGGATTACAGCAGTCAGAAGAGAGAAACAGTCCAAAATTTCTGTCACTCACTGAGCAGCTGTATTACTGTTAAAATCTCAAAGCAGCAGTGGTAACTCTTTTTAAATAATAATAATAATAATTGCAGGGTAATATACCACAAAGTAGAATGTCATAACTTTACAGACAATGATAAAAAAAATTGCAAATATATAAAATCTTTTTCTAGATTTACGCTGCTAAATTAGACGGAAAAGCGTCATCACAGGAAATAACTCACATAAGTCAAGCTCTGTCAGTTGATTTAAAAAAAAAAAAGAAACCACGAAGGGGGCTCAGTATTTGCCTGTGGGTATAGCCACTACATTGTGTGTGCATGACTGATCTCGTTTTGGTGAAAGATCAATGAACATGATTACATTTACATTCACTGCACTCAAAAGTTCACAATGTGATGCATATGAAACAAGCGGCTCTGCTAAGATGACTGAATGACCTAATGCTTTGTGAAGTACACAACCACTGGCACTAAAAACCCTGTGGCATACTGTGCCTCATTAATCAGCCATTCATTAATTAAACATTCCAGAGAGAATTGAATGACACAACAGGAGTAAGACTAAAGGCCTGGACTTTAATTAAATGCTGAGGAATGAGCCTCCATGAATACTAAAGTATTCATGGGATACACCTCTGTTCAAGAATAGAATAGACTACAACCAATGACCTCATTTTTTCTTGTGGAAAAAGAACAGATGATAGGTGAGAGATGAGAGGGGGTGGCTAAATAATAGTAATAAAAATGAAGTATGTTAAAGTATGCACAAGTTGTTTTTGACATGTTACCGAGAGTAGTATTTGGCTGGTCATGTGATCTCCACATGTCGGCCACCATGAGTGGCGACCACACTTGTACAATAAAATATATTTTTCTAGACCACTGACCATTGAAATGACTAGAGTCCTCAACTTATGTGAGTGTACAGTGTACAGCATTTTAAACACATTTCGACATAAGTACAAATGATTTCTTAAAGGTATAGTTCACCCAATATTTAAAATTCTCTCATCATTTACTCACCCTCATGCCATCCCATGTGTATGATTTCCCTTCTTCTGCTGGACACAAACAAAGATTTTTTAGAAGAAAAACTTGCATTGTGAGGATCTGTTGGCCCTCACAATTTAAGTGAATGGTGACCAGAACTCAGAATGTAAAAAATGATATAAAGGCAGCATAAAAGTAATCCATACTTTACTTTACTCCAATCCATTAAGTATCCAATCCATATTTTACACCAGAATGTAGAAGTCACTTTCACTTTCACATTCAGCCTCCTACTGGTTGGTCAAAGGTGGAGATTTATAGGAATAAAAGTGTAGATTTATGATTAAAAAAGACTTAAATATTGATCTGTTCCTCACGCACGTCTATCATATTGCTTCTGAAGACATGGATTTAATCACTGGAGTCATACTGATTACTTTTATGCTGCCTTTATGTCCTTTTTGGACATTCTGAGTTATGGTCACCATTCACTTGCATTGTGTGGTCCTACAAATCTGAGATATTCTTCTAAAAATCTTTGTTTGTGTTTAGCAGAAGAAAGTCATACACATCTGGAATGGAATGAGGGTGAGTAAATGATGAGAGAATTTTCATTTTTGGGTGAACTATTCCTTTAAGGTGTAAAATTCTGAGATAAAAAAATACTAGCAACTAGCAAAAGTTGAACAGTTGCCATCCATTAAACAAGTCTTTGAGCATTTAATAAGCACAGAAATTATATAAATATGAAGTCTAGCTTTTTAAATTTAACAAGAAGACTTGTTTGTTTTTGTTTGTTTGTTTGTTTGTCATCATGAGAATAAAAGAACAAAACAAGAATACATTTATTTATGACATCATATTTACAGCATATTAGATCAAAAAGCATAAATAAACACCAAAAACGGCATTGCACATTTTCACCTTAATATCTTTGGACAGTAGGAATTATTAACCCATTAAATCCAGTAAATGTTTGCTCTAAAACCAGACCTTGTTCGTTTCTGTCTGTTGGTTTGCTGTCTGAGTCATAAGCATTGGCGCTTCATCTTCTCAAATCTTCCAATCACTCATTTCACCAATGATCCTTCAGCCTAGAAATGTCACCACATGAAAACTCTCACACAGCAATTTAAACATCTGTGTTAAGGGAAAGCATCTTCTATCAAGACTGTTAGCTTGGGACCAATATGACATCCCCGGTTCCAGATCAAAATTGCTGAGGGTGGTTCTGAAAATAGTGGGGGTTCTCTTTATAAAGTGGAGACATATATATATATATATATATATATATATTTTCTTTTTTTTATTTTTATTATTATCATTATTTTTTTTTTAATGTAATCATGTATATGCTACCAAAAAAACTTTATATTATACCCACAAATTATACTGCCTTCATTTAAGAAAAGGTATTTTTATAATGTGCAATCAAATATAGCAAGTGATGTCGAAGATGTTTCTGCAATCAGTGATCTACAAGCAGTTTTTCACTAACAGTTAAGGTTGGATTTGGCTTTGGGAAACTGATCCTATACCATCAGTTATGGACCTCTTTATCCCAGAGCAGAAATCGGAAGCAACATGTGAGGCGGTGAATTGATTGAGATAATTCCACTACAAATTCTCTTTGTGTGAGTGGAAGTCTTACCCTGTCAAGTGCTCACATGTATGTTGGTGGCATAAAATCAGGAATGCTGTGCCTGCAAATAAGGAAACACTGATTTGCTAGACCATACACGTTTATTAGTTTTGATGCAGGGATTTTGTATGTGTGTCTTCGCTCAGGATTCAAGAAAACGTCATGGTTACTGGTGTAACCTCCGTTCTCTGATGGAGGGAACGAGACGTTGGTGTCGATGTAGTGACACTAGGGGTCACCCTTGGGAGCCCGAGACACCTCTGGTCTTTGATAAAAGGCCAATGAAAATTGGCGAGTGGTATTTGCATGCCACTCCCCCGAACATACGGGTATAAAAGGAGCTGGTATGCAACCACTCATTCAGGTTTTACGCTGAGGAGCCGATATAAGGTCCGGCCATTTCAGCGGGTAGTTCAGCGTTGTGGCAGGAGGGACCAACGTCTCGTTCCCTCCATCAGGGAACGGAGGTTACACCAGTAACCATGACGTTCCCTATCTGTCACTCACTCGACGTTGGTGTCGATGTAGTGACACTAGGGGTCCCTATACAAAACGCCACAAGGCTGAACTGTGTTACGTGAACTGGCGGTGCGTGGTGGGCAGACTTGCTGTGTGCCTCATAGCCAGCGCACCAGGTCGACACGTAACCTCCCCCAACACAGTTATGAGTGTCAAACGGCCCTTTTTGGGGACAAGTCGACTACCCAGAAATAGAGACAGGCTTAACGCAGTCGTGGCCTCTTTCCCCTTCTCTTTTTAAACTCCCTAAAAAAGAAGGGGGATTATCCGACTGGGCCGCCAGGTCTAGTCGGGGGGTGTCCCTCCCAAGGGGAGGACACCGCGGAGACCACACCTCGCCCCAAGAGAGGGGGGGATATTTAAGTGGAAGAATACATCACATGGTCTTTCCAACCATGTGGAGAGCCTTCAAGGTAGATCCTGCCCAATGGGGGAGGAGTTACTACAACATGGAGACTGAGGGGCTCTGCCCAAGGAAGACGCAGTTTGCCAGTAGGGAAACGAACAAGCGGAAGATATAGATCGCATGGGGTTAGCCTTACAGGGAACCGCCACATGCGGAGCACCTACCCCAGAACCGGGCTCTTAGTTAGCGCGTGTACTGGGCCGGCAGCGAGTCTCTCCGAAAACTCGACTGCCACAGGGCTTGGAGGAAGTCAACCAGGGAACAACTTTTGTGAACACTACTGGGAATTAACAGCGCACGTCTTCAGCTCAAAAGGAGGTGGAAGGCGCTATGTGCAAGCGATACACCCGGCCGGCTATCCCGGGCTTATCCGCTTGTGTTGCGTGCCACTACCTGGGACGAAACCGGTTCCACCCGAAGGTTGAAGAACCTTGCAAAGGTGTTAGGTGTT
Source organism: Myxocyprinus asiaticus (assembly GCF_019703515.2). Lineage (NCBI taxonomy): Eukaryota > Metazoa > Chordata > Actinopteri > Cypriniformes > Catostomidae > Myxocyprinus > Myxocyprinus asiaticus. Next base: position 21,359,368 of record NC_059387.1, read on the forward strand.
GCCCAGCCCGCTGCTCTGCAATGTCTGTTAGAGAGGCACCTCTGGCCAGGGCCCAAGAAGCCGCTACACCACGGGTAGAATGGGCTCGTAGCCCTACCGGGGGCGGCATGTTTTGGGTGAGACATGCCATAGTTATGGCGTCAATGAGCCAGTGGGTGATCCTCTGCTTGGAGACAGCGCTTCCTTTCCGCTGTGCACCAAAGCAGACAAAGAGCTGCTCAGAGATTCTAAAGCTCTGCGTGCGATCCAAATAGATGCGTAAAGTGCGCACCGGACACAGCAACGACAGGGCTGGGTCTGCCTCCTCCTGGGGCAGCGCTTGCAGGTTCACCACCTGGTCCCTAAAAGGAGTGGTGGGAACCTTGGGCACATAGCCCGGTCGGGGGTCTCAGGATCACGTGAGAATAGTCCGGACCGAACTCCAGGCATGTTTCGCTGACAGAGAACGCTTGCAGGTCACCTACCCTCTTGATGGAAGTGAGCGCAGTCAGGAGGGTAGTCTTCAAGGAGAGTGCCTTAAGCCCGGCTGACTGCAAAACTAGAAGGGGGCTCTCTGTAGACCCTGAAAAACTACAGAGGTCCGATGAGGGAACAAGGCGCAGCCTGGAGGGATTCAGCCTCCTGGCGCCTCTTAGGAACATGATGATCAGATCATGCTTCCCTAAGGACTTACCGTCGACTGCGTCATGGTGTGCTGCTATGGCAGCAACGTACACCTTCAAGGTGGAAGGGGACAGCCTCCCTTCCAACCTCTCTTGCAGGAAGGAAAGCACTGATCTGACTGCGCACCTCTGGGGGTCTTCCTGATGGGAAGAACACCACTTAGCGAACAGACACCACTTAAAGGCATACAGGCGCCTCGTAGAGGGAGCCCTAGCCTGAGTGAACGTGTCTACCAGCGCAGACCGCCTTGGTGGTTGACATATGCTACCGCTGCCGTGCTGTCTGTCCGAACTAGCACGTGCTTGCCCTGGATCAACGGCCGGAACCTCCGCAGGGCGAGCAGAATTGCCAGTAACTCGAGGCAGTTGATGTGCCAACGCAGCCGCGAACCCGTCTAGAGGCCGGCGGCTGCGTGCCCGTTGCCAACAGCGCCCCAGCCCGTTTTGGAGGCGTCTGTCGTGACCACGACGCGCCTGGAGACCAGTTCTAATGGAACACCTGCTCGTGGAAACGAGAGGTCGGTCCAAGGGCTGAAAAGGCGGTGACAGACCGACGTAATGGCCACGCGGTGTGTCCCGTGGCGCCATGCCCGTCTCGGGACTCGAGTCTGGAGCCAGTGCTGAAGCGGCCTCATATGCATCAACCCGAGCGGGGTGGCCACCGCCGAGGATGCCATATGCCCCAGGAGCCTCTGAAAATGTTTCAGTGGAACCGCTGTTTTCTGTTTGAATGCCTTCAAACAGGCCAGCACCGACTGGGCGCACTCGTTCGTAAGTCCAACTCCAAACTGAGAAAAGAGATGCTCTGAACCGGGAGGAGCTTGCTCTTTTCCCAGCTGACCCAAAGCCCTAGTTGGCTGAGGTGTGAGAGCACCAGGTCCCTGTGTGCGCATAACCCGTCTCGAGAGTGAGCTAGGATTAGCCAGTCGTCGAGATAGTTGAGAATGCGACCTCCCTTAACGGGGCAAGGGCAGCCTCTGCGATCTTCATTAAGATGCGAGGAGACAGGGACAGGCCGAAAGGGAGGACTTGTACCGATACGCCTGACCCTCGAACGCGAACTGCAGGAAGGGTCTGTGTCGAGGAAGGATCGAGACGTGAAAGTACGCATCCTTCGGGTCTACCGCCGCGAACCAATCTTGATGCTGGACGCTCGCTAGAATGCATCTTTGCGTCAGCATCTTGAACGGGAGTCTGTGTAAGGCCCGGTTCAGTACTCGCAGGTCCAAGATTGGCCGCAACCCACCGCATTTTTTCGGTACAATGAAGTAGGGGCTGTAAAACCCCTTCTTCATCTCGGCTGGAGGGACAGGTTCTATCGCGTCCTTCCGTAGGAGGGTAGCGATCTCCGCGCAAGGTAGCAGCGTTTCCGTCTTTTACCAAGGTGAAGTGGACACCGCTGGACCTGGGCGGATGTCCAGCAAAGTGAATCGTGCAGCCGAGTCAGACGGTCCGGACCAGCCCTCGTGACGGACTGGAAAGCGCAAGCCATGCGTCCGAGTTCCGCACAAGGGGGACCAAAGGGACAACGTCATCGGATGTACCGGCGGGTGGGGCCTCGCGGCGGGGCGAAGCTTGAGGTGCCACACCACATCGTGGCCGTGCTGAGTCCGAGGACATCGAAGCACTTACCTGGCTCCTTGTGACCACCCCCGGAACAGCCTGGGACGGGGGAGGAAGAGGCCTGTCCTCATGACCCGTGGAGACTGTCACAAAGGGGGCGGATTTGTGCCACAGCTGGGCGCTCAGGGCGGGAGACCGCCGCTGGAGCGCCAACCTGCCAAATGGAGTGGTGGACGGTGGTCGTGATGCCAGCCGTACACACCGAATATGTGACCCAGGGAACAAGGAAACCACTCTTGCGGAGCTCTTGAGTACTGCAGCCACTTGGGCATGCAGCCCAATTAAATGCAAAAGGTAACAAAAAGATGAAGATCTGCTTACGAGCTCCAGAGCAGCGGGTTTCGTTGTCCCTGGGTCGCCCATCTCAGGGGCGCTTCGAAGACCTCCGTGGGTTCTTCGGTGCCGGCTGTGAGACGGGTGGCTTCGGCTTCCTGCGGTGGGCTCCACGCCGGGGCCGGGCCGGAGGGGCGGGCTGCGGCGGAGCCGGTGCAGTCACCGCAGGGGGACGCCCTCGGCGATGAGTAGATGGGGTGCGGGATCTTGAGCCACGCCGGGGCAGGACAAGCCGGCTAGCATCCATCTACTGCTCTACCATCGAGAACTGCTGGGCAAAGTCCTCGATGGTGTCGCCGAATAGGCCCGCCTGGGAAATGGGGGCAGCAAGGAATCGTGTCTTGTCGGCCTCACCCATCTCGACCAGGTTGAGCCAAAGGTGGCGCTCCTGGACCAATCCTGCATCAATCCCGGGGCGGAACTACCCTCGTGCAGTTCCTTTAGCGCCTTGGCGGACTTGCAGGAGAGCCATGGCGTGCAGGGCGGAGGCGGCTTGTCCAGCAGCGCCGTAGGCTTTGACCGTCAGAGATGACGTAAACCTACAGGCCTTGGACGGGGGCTTTGGGCACCCACGCCAGGTGGCGGCGCTCTGCGGGCATAGGTGCACCGCGAGCGCCTTTATCCACCGGGGGATTGCCGAATAACCCTTGGCTGCCCCACCATCGAGGGTAGTGAGAGCGGGGAAGCTGAAAAGATCGGGACCGGGCAGTAAAAGGTGCCTTCCGCGACCTTGTCAGCTCTTCATGAAAGGAAGAAAGGAACGTAGCGGGGCGTGGCTTTGATCGGCGCCGCAAGCCCAGGAACCAATCACAGAGCCGCGAGGGTTCAGGGAAGAGCGGTGAAATCCACTCTAACCGACGCTCGCGGCTGTCCGGGAAAGCATGTCGTCATCTCCGCGTCAGCCTGTGACTGGGCGATCGACCCCGAAGGGAGGAGCCCAGCTGAGGCTTCCGACTGGACGAGCCCGCTCTCCGATGCTGTGCTCGAGAGCTCATCACTTTCGCAGGCTCCGAATAAGAGGTCGAACTCGCCGTGAGACGAGCCGGCAGACTCACCCGGAAGCCCGATCGGGGCAGACGAGCGTGCTGGGGAATGGGAGGTCCGCGGGGGGATACCCGGCGGAGGCGGTCCCATTGGGGTCCCCAAATCGCCCCCAGTGCTAGCCGCGCTGGCCTCAAACCCGTGGGTAAAAGGACCGAGGCGGGAGCCTCTGGGGTTGCTCGCTTCCTTACGAAGGCGAGCCGCGACCGCAACGTTGCCATGGACACATTCTCGCAATAAGAATGTGACCATCCACGAACGCTGTCTCCGCGTGAGCAGTGCCCAGACACGAAAGACAGTGATCGTGACCGTTAGAAGGCGAGAGATAACGAGCACAACCAGGAATAACACACAATCGGAAAAGCATCTTTAAAAAGACGCGTCTTTAAAAAGACGTTCCGTGTGTGCGCTCTTTTAGAGAAATATATACTCTTTTAGAGGGGAAAAATGCTCTTTCAGAAAATATACTCTCTAGTTTTTCTGCCGAAGCGCCCAGGGGCATTCTCTGCAGTGCACCAGTGCAGAGGAGGGAGAAGCCGCTGAAATGCGCCGTCAGATCCAGCAGGTGAATGAACAGTAGTATTCAGCTCAATGAGCATGACCGTTCGGCTCCGAAGAGAATATCTGAATGAGTGGTTGCATACCAGCTCCTTTTATACCCGTATGTTCGGGGGAGTGGCATGCAAATACCACTCGCCAATTTTCATTGGCCTTTTATCAAAGACCAGAGGTGTCTCGGGCTCCCAAGAGTGACCCCTAGTGTCACTACATCGACACCAACGTCGAGTGAGTGACAGATAGGGAACCTGCTTTGCCAATATGCAATATTATTAGGATTACATATTCAAGTGTGGTCTAATGTTCGTTTGAAGGTTATTAGCACTGTCAAACACCCCTGTAGAACCGAGCCTGCCCTTTGACTGGAATTGTCCATAGTCCCATATAAACAGCTTCCGCATGAATGAGCAGTTGAGAAGAATGGAAAAGGATATTTCAAAGACATTTTTTACAGAATCTTTTTTGCAATCTCACAGCTGTTCATTCCTGAAGTGTTCTGTGTGAAAATAATTGCCTAAATCCCAGAGCTCCTCAAAGGAGATTGCTCTCAATAATTTTTTTTCCTCCAACACAGAAGCTATATTTTCAGTATATGAAATTTAGATCGGTTGTTTTGCTTTGTCTTGTAGAGTGTACCTGAATCTCTGAATCTGCATGATACATTCCACAGAAATCATTGCAAATCTAAATCTAACTACAGCATTAGAGATCACCGCATCAGCATCCAAATGGTCACCACAAATGCTCATCTTTTCAACAGTGAGGGCCTGTATAGTGTTATGTGAGAACTTGGTGGGCTGCCAGGCTTTTAATACATGAGCTGATGATTAATAGTTTCCGGTCAAATGTGGCTGAGACCCAATGAATAGATTTTCAGATAAAGAAGTGTGATCTAATGACTGTACACACACCCCTGACGGCGGCCAATCAATGGGTCTGATTTGCAGCCTGACGCATTGCACATTGCTTCCACTTGAAGCACAGCGGTTCTGCAGTCAATATGCATACAAAATTTAACCCCTCAGTCACCAGTTGTACTTTGTTATATCTGCATATACTGTATATATTATACAGATTCCATTGTCTAAAAATAGTCTATCATTGACCTGTGATGTATGAAATTTTTTCTTACCAAACTTGTTATCTTATGAATTCTACAAACATGCTATTAATTCTATTAACTACTTATGCATACATAGCGACATACCGTTTAGAAGCCGTGGAGTGCCAATTAAAAAAGAATGAAGAAATAAATTATCAATCTATTCATTTGAAAATAAAACAGTGAATAAATAAACCAATTTATAAATGGACAAATAAACAAACACATTTAAAGTTGTTTATTTAATTCATGTTTAAAAATGTAATTATATTTAATAATTAAACTATGCATTAATAAATCATGTATTTAATTCACGTTTAAAATGCAATTAAATCTAATAATAAAATAGCACATTAATAAGTCATTTTAAATGCACCATTAAAATTGCATCTTAAAAAAGCATAAGGCAATTGCTTTACTTCATCCATTTGCCACTGGCTTTTCTTTTTCGTTTTGCTTTGGCATTTCTTTTTCCATTTGCCAAATGCTTTTGAGTTTAAAAATGCCATTGGACAGTTGGCTCATGTGAGCAACCAATGAACTTTTGACTCAGTTTTAATTACCCCTCCCCCGCAGTGGTTCTCAATATGTTTTGGTCACGCTTCCCTCTGAAACAAGAAAAACCTTCACACCCCCCCCCCACCACCACCACCCCCACTGTCTTTTGACTTTATTTCACAAAAAATTACTTAAAAAACACTACGAAAACTAAATGAAAAGTTACACTTAATTGAAAAAGGATGTGAATGAATGAATGAATGAACATTTGTCACAATGACAACATTGTTCTGTAATTTTAGGCATGCTTTGTGTTACATAAATACATTAAACATATTAATTATGCCTATATACTTTCAATAAAAAAAAAAAAAAAAAAAAAAAAAGAATAAAAATTGATACTGCTGCAGGACAAACTGCTGAACAATAATTTACCCATAATTAATGATACTGGAAAAACTTTAATAACCACTGAAATAAAAACGGACCTGAGACCAAAGCGTTACATGGTGTCCCTGGGTATGTGCCTAAGCCCAAACCAAAAGGTCCACCAACTGTCCTTCTCCACACGTTATATGTTATTGAAGGGCCGATAGCGGTCGCGGAACACTCTCTCCACCAGATGATCACCCGCTCCTGCATATCTCCCCTTCATAAAATTGCTTTGCGCAAGCCATTAATTTCACTCGTGCCTTATTTTTAAATTCTTCTTAAGCCATTCGATAGTGTTGTATGAGGAACAGACTGAAATTTAAGTAGCAATTCATCTTGTCCCCCATTTGAAACTGGTGTGCGTGAGACATCTTTGTTTACATAAGTGCAGCTGTGAGCGCACCTGACACTGACTAAACGCTTTGGGCTGTGGAAAGCTCCACTTAGGAAGCACTGCGGTGTCTGGCGAAAGTTTAAACAAGGCAGGAGAAAAGGTAGAGGAGAAAAAAATCATGCACATTGGTTCTTGCGTGTACTGTCACTAATTTTGTTGAATGTGTGTAAAGTGATTTGAGAACGGGTCAGTCTAAATTTCGTGATTATTTACAATAATCAGGGCTCTACAGTGCCAGCGTTTTACTCGCATTTGCGAGAGCAAATTACTGCTTGCGAATGCAGAAAATTATTTGGATGCACCAGCGTGAGTAACAGCTAATCTAACACCCAAAGTTATGAACTTATTATTGCAGCCTACCATCTCAATTAAAGCTCCCTAATGTATCTTCTCTCATATACCAAATACTTTTAAAAGAGGCACGTTAGTTATTTTTGCATTTTTGCACTGTCCTCTCCTTCTCTCTCTTTCTTTCATGCGCACACAGAGACTGAGGGAGAGATATACCACATGAAGATGGTTTAAGCAGAGTTTCTTGCTTGAGAGGGCTTCAAGGTAAAAAGACTGGGAACCACTGGTCTGGCTCATATTTACATAGAAAAACAATAAAAAAAAACCAGCATATACAGATGCATAATTGCTTCTTTCTGGTAGTTTATGTCATGTAAAATATATTAACATTGAATAACTTTCATGAATTACCCATAAAGCATTATTGTATTATACAATGCTTAATAGACAGTTAAAATTGAAAATACATTAATGTAGTTATGAATGTCCTGAAAGTTTGATTTGAAAGATTTAAATGTTGATGAACTAGCTACTAATCTGTTAATAATTAGTCATACCTACAGTATATGTTTGTTAATGGCAAATAAAAGTATAAAGTATCATCAATATATTATTAGTTTATTAGTGGCTTAAGGAGATCCGTCAGGACTGATGTAGTTTGGTGCTGCCTGTAAGGTTAATTTAAAAAAATTATAATTTGAAAAAGGTTTATCAGAGAAGACGTCCTTTGTCATGTATGAAGAGTCTTTTGTTAATGAATTCTGTAGTAAATTCAACTGAGTACCGAGTCACTGGAGAAAGCTGTCATCTGACTTTACTGTATGACATCTCTCTCTCTGCCATTTTTGTGAACAAATCCCCTATCCTGCATTTTCATTGTGCTGTGCTGTGGGATCATCCACAACCACTGGGATTCAAACAGATTAAACTTTACAAATCTGTTTCTGTTTATAGCTTGATAAAGTGATACTGCTGTTCACTTACACAACCGGAAATGTTGTTCTTTCTTTCAATAAAAGTTATATCTTTCAAGTGACATGGCTTCATTTAACACATTTCAAACAGTAAAGGGGGAGAGCAGGGGTAAAACACTTTTTTGCTTTTTTTTTCAGAAAAGGTTTAGCCTAAAGCTTTGACATTTCACCTCAAACATCTATGACATGTTAGTTGCCATTATCTGTGTCAAGTAAATATAAAAAACAATCGAGTCTGATAGAATTCAACTGTACACAATTAAATTATGAAAATGTTAAACCCATAACACCCAGACTACAACTGTAAGAGAAGTACAGTACGTGATAAAAGTAGCAATAATTCATAAAGCACTTTAATGCCAATGTGCAGTGTGTGATTAATGTGCGTATAGCTACTGTTAAACAATAAACATCTTTATGAAGATGTGCACAACACCATATTAAGCAGCAGACTTTATTTGCGACATTATAAGCAGTCATGTACAAGGCAGGTTAATGTGGAAAATACATTATTTTTAAATTATCATTCCAAAGACATGCTTGAAAACTGAGTCAAAGGTTCATTGGTTGCTCCCATGAGCCAATTATCCAATGGCATTTTTAAACTCAATTGTCAAATGGAGAAAGAAAAGCAACTGGCAAATAGGAAAAAAATCCAAAGTAAAATGAAAAAGAAAGCCAATGGCATGTGAATGAAGAAAAGCAATTGCCAAATGCTATTTTAATACGCAATTTAAAAGGTGCATTTAAAAATGACTTATTAATGTGCTATTTTATAGTTACATTTAATTGCATTTTAACATGTTAAATACACAATTTATTAATGCACAATTTAATTGTTAATTATAATTAGATTTTTAAACATGAATTAAATAAACACGTTTAAATGGGTCTATTTATTTGTCCATTTATAAATTGGTTTATTTATCCAAGTTTTTATTTTCAAATTCATAGATTGGTCATTTATTTCTTCATTCTTTTTATTCTGCACTCATGGGCTTCCATAATACTGCTAAAGTCCTGTTTGCTAGAGGGAAACATGCTGTTTAGCTTCATGTTCAGAGAATTTAGGGATGATTTTAGAGTTTTTCCCAAGCAGACAAATTTGTCCGAAGAGGTCTAATATCAAAGTAACTTCTCTGGTGAGTATGTGGGAGTAGCAGATGAGATTCTAAACTTGAAACATGTTCAGTGACTCTTTTTTAGTTGTAAAGCTGCGTAACTGTCAATCGATTGACCTAAATTTCACACAGCCCCTAATGGGGTATACAACCAACAAACATGACCAAGGCTGGGTTTTACGAGATGACAAATTATACTTAACACTTTTCTACAAGAGCGAGTTTGTTGATTAACATCATTAGGAATTAGATGGGGATTTCATCTTACCCTCATGGTGGTCCGAGAAGTGTCTAAAGTAATATGGACAAGGAATCACCACATGTTCCCCAACTTTGGCTGCTGGCCAGCAAGCAATCATATCCCACATCCCTTGGCAACCTACCAAAAGAATGTAGAACAAATATTTAATGCAACATCATCTTAGCTTTAGTATAAGAAAAAATAAAATTAAAAAACATTCAAATTTGAGAGTAAACTAGATGTGCATTTCAATATGAAAATACCAGTACTTGTAATGCAACAGTAGAATCGTGTTAAAGTTTTAGGTAAGCTTAGGTTTTAGGCTTTGGTTCTGCATAAAAGAAATGCAGCATCAGAGCTGTTGTCATGAATTTGCCATCGTTATGACACTCAGCATGCATCTTGTTTTCAGACGATGGTCTTAAAAGAAAAAGTTTACCCAAAAATGAAAATTCTCACATCATTTACTCATCCTCATGCCATCCCAGATGTGTATCTTTTTTTCTTCTGCTGAACAAAAACCAAGATTTTTAGAAGAATATCTCAGCTCTGTAGGTCCATTTTATGCAAGTGGCTTTCTCCATTTGACAGTAATGGTAGCCAGAAATTTGAAGCTCCAAATATCATATAAAGGCAGTATAAAAATAATCTATATGACTCCAGAGGTTAAATCCATGTCTTCAGAAAATATATGATAGGTATGGGTGAGAAACAGATCAATATTTAAGTCCTTTTTTACTACAAATCTCCACTTTCACATTCTTCGTGCTACTGGACAGGGAGGAGAATTTATGATAAAAAAGGCCTTAAAAATGTATCTGTTTCACACCCACATCGATCATATCATTCAGAAAACATGGGATTTATCCACTGGAGTCTTATGGATTATTTTTTATGATGCCTTTATGTCCTTTTGGAACATTAAAGTTCTGGCCATCATTCACTTGCATTGAATGGACCTACAGAGCTGAGATATTCCTCTTAAAATCTTTGTTTGTGTTCAGCAGAAGAAAGAAAGTCATACAAATATGGGATGGCATGAGGATGAGTAAATGATGTGATAATTTTCATTTTTGGGTGAAAAAACAAATCACAATTCAGTATGCAAATAGATGTAAGAAAGAAGACCAATAGCAATTCAATATGAAAATGTTATAGGGATGTCATCGTTGTCGGCTACATTTTGAATATTCAAATTCTTCTAAAATTTCATAAGAATCTTACATTTCTTAATACATTTTAAAATTAAAAATAGATTACACATATACAGCTGAACTTTTTCACAAAACAAAGATGGAATGGAGCCTGTACATTAAGTGGTTCAGGCTGAATTAGTTGCAGAAGTGTAATATTTAGGGTAAGGGGTTTAGAACAAACCCCAACCAAAATGTTTGAGATATATCCATACAGCACTGCCTTATAAGCAATGTAATAATATAGGCTACCAAGATCCATGCCTTAGATTACTAGGACAACTAGTAAATTATATATCACTGCATTTATTCTAGAGCAGGACTCTAAAACTCACACTTTCCTCATCCCTCAATTGGACACCTGAGAACACAATAAATCGAGACATGGTATCAGCTTATTGCTATACCCATAATATTTTGAATATTTACGATGCAACTCGTGTCCCCAGAATGCATCAGTCTGATTCATGAGACAATCCGAGCTGGCCCTTGACTGTGAATGTGGAGAACTGACAAATAGTTTATCTTATTTGTACTCCCCAAGCTACAGCGGAATGTTCCAGAGGTAACTGGCCTGTTTAAAAATCCACCTCATTCTGATACTTGGTCTTTAGGTATATGGATGTGGGGGTGGGTAAGCACACTGATTCTGGATATGTACTGTATATTAAATCATCACAGCACTGCAGGTTAAATTGAAATCTGATGATTGTATGAGTATCTACTGGAAGACTTCTAGGGTTAAATACATGGACTAGGGAACTAAAAAAGGTGAAAGGCAAAAGGAGAAGCCTTACTATTTTTCAATACATTTATATAATTATATATATACATTATACAATTGTAACGATTCAAGGATGGGAAAGGAGGAAGCTTGACAAATACGTAGACATTTATTTCTTAAACATAACATAAAACAACTTCACGTGCTGCTTCCCCGCAGACACGCCGAACACACACACAGCATCTCTCTCTCCCCGTCTGCCACGGTCTCCTTGCCTTAAATATTCCTGTCGCCCCTCACTGGAACGCAAGACCGGTGTGGCACACAGGTGGAACTCATTCACCACTTATCTTCCCGGTCTCGCTCTGCCCAGACGCCGCTCGGCCCCACCCTGCTCGCCACATACACCCATTGCCAAACTCAGGCCGGGGAATTCTCCGGGCTGTGACCTACTCCTACTTCTGGGAGTGGGGACAGAATGAGGGAGAGAATCGAGAGAGAGAAAAGAAAGCAGAGAGAGGAGAGAGAGAGGAGAGAGAGACAGGCTCGCCGGCCCGGACACGCTCAGCCACTCCTCAGACCCCTGGCGGACGACAGCCGCTCCTCCTTCCCCTGGTGGACGACAGCAATTCCTCCAGCTACTGGCGGACGGCAGCAGTGACTCCATCCCCTGGCGGATGGCAACGGCTCCTCCTCCTCCTGGCGGACTGCAGCGGCTCCTCCGCTTACCGGCGGATGGCAGCGGCGAGGACTCCACGACAGCGCATCCTTCCTCTTTCCCGGGTTTTGGCACCAGTGTAACAAAGTTCTTAAGATGGGCAAGGAGGAGGCGGGAACCAGCTGAACAGTCAACGTAAAACTTTAATAACAAATTGAACTCAAACATAACATAAACTGCAAAACAAACAAAGGCGCACACACACACAGATTTGTGTGTCTCTCTCTCTCTCTGTCTGCCGCTGTCTCCTCTCCTTAAATACTCCTGCCGTCCCTTACTGGAATGCGAGACCGGTGTGGCACACAGGTAGAACTCTTTCACCACTTATCTTCCCGGCCTCACTCTGCCCAGACGCCACTCGGCCCGCCCTGCCGCCACAACAATATTTCTAAACACACACTCAATGTTTATATCTGATCCCAAATACTTAATGTTTGCATACATCTGGTGATTGGTGGAGCTTGTGAAAAGCATCTGATTGTCTCCTGGTGTGGTGCTTAAGTCCACAAATTCAGATAAATGATTGCAAATGTAAAAATATGAAGGAAGTTTTCATATTTTCATATTTCCCCCATGATGCTGATAGAGGTCTAGGCCCTCCATCAATGACAGACTCAAATATGTTTGAGTTTAACAGGTTTGATGGACAAAACCCTTCCAAAGACATTGAGACATGGTTATATTACACACAGGGTGATAATTAAAATAATAATTGAAAAAATGTGTTTGAGTTGGTTAGATTTGCGATGGAAAGTAAAAAAAAAAAAGAAAAACACACACACAAACATGGCTCCAAATGCTTCTTTAGATTTAACGTAGAATCCTTCAGAGTTGACAGGATATTAACTTCTGGAAGGCAGAGTTTACATTACACAGTGTTGTTTTTCTGTCTCTCCTTAAAAATGAAATTATCTCTAGAGATCCAGTGGTTAAATGCTGAGGTAGACCGCTCCATCTTCAACTGACTGGCTAGTAGCTGGTATCAGTCCTGAGTGCAACACACAACCCTCCCCCTCTCTTCCGAAAACACTCAAAGTCCTACCGAATGTATATCAGCAGTGTGCTGATTTAGAATGTAAAAGATTGAAAAAAAAATGATTAGGATGATCAATAAATTATTAACATTTTACTGCCATTGCCTTGTTAATATGTAATCATGTAATCTATAAAAAAGTAACTGTAATCCAATTATAAGTATTTTAAAATGTAATTAATCCGATTACAAGTACTTTATTTTTGTAATATTATTATGTAATACAGATTACATGTAATCCATCATAGCACAGCACTGATCATGTATAGTGTTTAACACCAATAGTGCATGACACCAATTTACTTCCAAAAGATGGTTGCCTGTCCCATAATAAATCACCTATCAGTACCCCCATTAGTTACAGTTGTCCTCAAAAGTTTGCATACCCTGGCAGAAATTGTGAAATTTTGGCATTGATTTTGGAAATATGACTGATCATGTCTTTTACTTAAGGATAGTGATCATATGAAGCCATTTATTATCACATAGTTGTTTGGCTCCTTTTTAAATCATAATGATAACAGAAATCACCCAAATGGCCCTGATCAAAAGTTTACATTCCCTTGAATGTTTGGCCTTATTACAGACACACAAGGTGACACACACAGGTTTAAATGGCAATTAAAGGTTAATTTCCCACACCTGTGGCTTTTTAAATTGCAATTAGTGTCTGTGTATAAATAGTCAATAAGTTTGTTAGCTCTCACGTGAAGGCACTGAGCAGGCTAGATACTGAGCCATGGAGAGCAGAAAAGAACTGTCAAAAGACCTGCGTAACAAGGTAATGGAACTTTATAAAGATGGAAAAGGATATAAAAAGATATCCAAAGCCTTGAAAATACCAGTCAGTACTGTTCAATCACTTATGAAGAAGTGGAAAATTCAGGGATCTCTTGATACCAAGCCAAGGTCAGGTAGACCAAGAAAGATTTCAGCCACAACTGCCAGAAGAATTGTTCGGGATACAAAGATAAACCCACAGGTAACCTCAGGAGAAATACAGGCTGCTCCGGAAAAAGGCAGTGTGGTTGTTTCAAGGAGCACAATACAACGATACTCGAACAAAAATGAGCTGAATGGTTGAGTTGCCAGAAAGAAGTCTTTACTGTGGCAATGCCACAAAAAAGCCCGGTTACAATATGCCCAACAACACCTTAACACGCCTCACAGCTTCTGGCACACTGTAATTTGGAGTGATGAGACCAAAATAGAGCTTTATGGTCACAACCATAAGTGCTATGTTTGGAGAGGGGTCAACAAGGCCTATAGTGAAAAGAATACCATCCCCACTGTGAAGCATGGTGGTGGCTCACTGATGTTTTGGGGGTGTGTGAGCTCTAAAGGCATGGGGAATCTTGTGAGAATTGATGGCAAGATAAATGCAGCATTTTATCAGAAAATACTGGCAGACAATTTGCATTCTTCTGTACGAAAGCTGCGCATGGGATGCTCTTGGACTTTCCAGCATGACAATGACCCTAAGCACAAGACCAAGTTGACCCTCTAGTGGTTACAGCAGAAAAAGGTGTAGGTTCTGGAGTGGCCATCACAGTCTCCTGACCTTAATATCATCGAGCCACTCTGGGGAGATCTCAAACGTGCGGTTCATGCAATACGACCAAAGACTTTGCATGACCTGGAGGCATTTTGCCAAGACGAACGGACAGCTATACCACCTGCAAGAAATTGGGGCCTCATAGACAACTATTACAAAAGACTGCACGCTGTCATTGATTCTAAAGGGGGCAATACACAGTATCAAGAACTAAAGGTATGCAGACTTTTGAACAGGGGTCATTTCATTTTTTTTTTTTTTTTATGATTGTCCATTCTGGTATAACCTTTAGTTGAATATGAATCCCATAAGAAATAAAAGAAATGTGTTTTGCCTGCTCACTCATGTTTTCTTTAAAAATGGTACATATATTACCAATTCTCCAAGGTTATGCAAACTTTTGAGCACAACTGTACCTACAGATAGGTTGTGGGTTGAAGACATTCTTTGGACAAACATAAACCTATCCAGTTGTAGATGTAGGATTCTGATCATCTGACCACCTTATTTCCAGATTCTGTTTTTTCTTGCATCAGTGTATATGTCTCTTTGCTCTGGCCTAAAGTTATCGAATGCCACCTCTGTCATAAATTCCAGCTTTCTGAGCTCACGGTGTACAATCTGTGTTGAGACTTCCAATGCAATTCAATATCATTTTTAAGTGTGTATTTTTGTGATATTTTGGTAAAAGTCTGTCTATCTCTGTTGATGTCCTCTATCCTCAGAGTTTATGAAAAAGCATTCTGATGAGATGTAGAACCCTGCTACAAAGACCACTATAGCTGGTCTCTATGTTGTATTTTGGATACTGGTCCCCAGTGTAGACTAAAATTTTCATGCTGACCAGTATTATTAATCATTATTAGCATTCATAATAATTTAGTAGCATTATTGATCATTTGTATTACATTATTAAATGTATGTCTTTATGTTATGTTGTGCATGTCTAAAGCCTGGTGCAAGTCAAGCTTGCATATGTAAGCATTTTATAGGTTGCATATGTGCTTTTACATCATGTGTCTTGTATGCATTCCTACAGCCATGTGTAAGCCTTATATAGGTTGTCTGTGTAAGCTTTATATAGGTTGTATATGAGTTGAGTGTGTTGTTCCCTATCTGTCACTCACTCGACGTTGGTGTTGATGTAGTGACACTAGGGGTCACTCTTGGGAGCCCGAGACACCTCTGGTCTTTGATAAAAGGCCAATGAAAATTTGCGAGTGGTATTTGCATGCCACTCCCCCGAACATACGGGTATAAAAGGAGCTGGTATGCAACCACTCATTCAGATTTTCTCTTCGGAGCCGAACGGTCATGCTCATTGAGCTGAATACTACTGTTCATTCACCTCTGCTGGATCTGACGGCGCATTTCAGCGGCTTCTCCCCCCTCTGCACTGGTGCACTGCAGAGAACGCCCCTGGGCGCTTCGGCAGAAAAACTAGAGAGTATATTTTCTGAAAGAGCATTTTTCCCCTCTAAAAGAGAATATATTTCTCTAAAAGAGCACACACACGGAACGTCTTTTTAAAGACGCGTCTTTTTAAAGATGCTTTTCCGATTGTGTGTTATTCCTGGTTGTGCTCGTTATCTCTCGCCTTCTAATGGTCACGATCACTGTCTTTCGTGTCTTGGCACTGCTCAAGCGGAGACAGTGTTCGTGGATGGTCATGTTCTAATTACGAGAATATGTCCATGGCAACGTTGCGGTCGCGGCTCGCCTTCGTAAGAAAGCGAGCCACCCCAGAGGCTCCCGCCTTGGTCCTTTTACCCACAGGTTTGAGGCCAGCGTGTCTAGCACTGGGGGCATTTTGGGGACCCCAATGGGACCGCCTCTGCCGGGTATCCCCCTGCGGACCTCCCATTCCCCAGCACGCTCGTCTGCCCCGATCGGGCTTCCGGGTGAGTCCGCCGGCTCGTGTCATGGCGAGTTCGACCTCTTATTCGGAGCCCGCAAAAGTGATGAGCTCTCGAGGGCAGCATCAGAGAGCGGGCTCGTCCAGTCGGAAGACTCAGCTGGGCTTCTCCCTTCGGGATCGATCGCCCAGTCACAGGCTGACGCGGAGATGATGACATGCTTTCCCGGGCAGCCGCGAGCGTCGGTTAGAGTGGATTCACCGCTCTTCCCTGAACCCTCACGGCTCGGTGATTGGTTCCTGGGCTCGCGGCGCTGCTCAAAGCCACGCCCCGCCCCCGTTCCTTTCTTCCCGGAAGTGCATGAAGAGCTGACAAGGTCGCGGGAGGCACTTTTTACTGCCCGGTCACGATCTTTTCAGCTTCCCCGCTCTCACTACCCTCGATGGTGGGGCAGCCAAGGGTTATTCGGCAATCCCCCAGTGGATAAAGGCGCTCGTGGTGCACCTATGCCCGTAGAGCGCCGCCACCTGGCGCGGGTGCCCAAAGCCCCCGTCCAAGGCCTGTAGGTTTACGTCGTCTCTGACGGCCAAGGCCTACGGTGCCGCTGGACAAGCCGCCTCCGCCCTGCACGCCATGGCTCTCCTGCAAGACCGCCAAGGTGCTAAAGGAACTGCACGAGGGTAGTTCCGCCCCGGGATTGATGCAGGAACTGCGCTCGGCGACCGACCTCGCTCTCCGAGTGACGGAGGTCACGGCGCGGTCTCTCGGGCAGACGATGGCCACACTAGTGGTCCAGGAGCGCCACCTTTGGCTCAACCTGGTCGAGATGGGTGAGGCCGACAAGACACGATTCCTTGCTGCCCCCATTTCCCAGGCGGGCCTATTCGGTGACACCGTCGAGGACTTTGCCCAGCAGTTCTCGATGGTAGAGCAGTAGATGGATGCTAGCCGGCATATCCTGCCCCGGCACGGCTTAAGATCCCACACCCCATCTACTCATCGCCAAGGGTGTCCCCCTGCGGTGACTGCACCGGCTCCGCCGCAGCCCGCCCCTTCGGCCCGGCCCCGGCGTGGAGCCCACCGCTGGAAGCAGACGCCACCCGTGAAAGGCTTCAAAGCGCCCTTGAGACGGGCGACCCAGGGACAACGAAACCCGCTGCTCTGGAGCTGGTAAGCAGATCTTCATCTTTTTGTTACCTTTTGCATTTAATTGCGCTGCATGTCCAAGTGGCTGCAGTACTCAAGAGCTAAGCAAGAGTGGTTTCCTTGTTCCCTGGGTCACGTATCCAGTGTGTACGGCTGGCATCACGACCACCGTCCACCACTCCATTTGGCAGGTTGGCGCTCCAGCGGTGGTCTCCCACCCTGAGCGCCCAGCTGTGGCACAAATTCGCCGCCGATGTGACAGTTTCCACGGGTCACGAGGACAGGCCTCTTCCTCCCCCATCCCAGGCTGTTCTGGGGGTGGTCACAAGGAGCCAGGTAAGTGCTTCGATGTCCTCGGACTCAGAACGGCCATGACGTGGTGTGGCACCTCGAGCTCCGCCCCGCCGCGAGGCCCCACCTGCCGGTACATCCGATGGCGTTGTCCCTTTGGTCCCCCTTGCGCGGAACTTGGACACATGGCTTGCGCCTTCCAATCCGTCACGAGGGCTGGTCCGGACTGTCTGACTCGGCTGCGCGATTCACTTCGCCAGGTGCCCGCCCAGGTTCAGCGGTGTCCACTTCACCTTGGTGAAAGACGAAAACGCTGCTACCTTGCGCGGAGATCGCTACCCTCCTACGGAAGGACGCGATAGAACCTGTCCCTCCAGCCGAGATGAAGAAAGGGTTTTACAGCCCCTACTTCATTGTCCCGAAAAAATGCGGTGGGTTGCGGCCAATCTTGGACCTGCGAGTACTGAACCGGGCTTTACACAGACTCCCGTTCAAGATGCTGACGCAAAGACGCATTCTATCGAGTGTCCGGAATCAAGATTGGTTCGCGGCAGTGGACCCGAAGGATGCGTACTTTCACGTCTCGATCCTTCCTCGACACAGACCCTTCCTGCGGTTCGCGTTCGAGGGTCAGGCGTATCAGTACAAGTCCTCCCTTTCGGTCTGTCCCTGTCTTTACGAAGATCGCAGAGGCTGCCCTTGCCCCTTTAAGGGAGGTGGGCATTCGCATTCTCAACTATCTCGACGACTGGCTAATCTTAGCTCACTCTCGAGATGTGTTGTGCACACACAGGGACCTGGTGCTCTCACACCTCAGCCGACTAGGGCTTCGGGTCAACTGGGAAAAGAGCAAGCTCCTCCCGGTTCAGAGCATCTCTTTTCTTGGTTTGGAGTTGGTCTCAGTCTCCTTGACGGCGTGCCTTACGAACGAGCGTGCCCAGTTGGTGCTGGCCTGTTTGAAGGCGTTCAAACAGAAAACAGCGATTCCACTGAAACTTTTTCAGAGGCTCCTGGGGCATATGGCATCCTCGGCGGTGGCCACCCCGCTCGGGTTGATGCATATGAGGCCGCTTCAGCACTGGCTCCAGACTCGAGTCCCGAGACGGGCATGGTGCCACGGGACACCGCGTGGCCGTTACGTCGGTCTGTCACCGTCTTTTCAGCCCTTGGGCCGACCTCTCGTTTCTACGAGCAGGTGTTCCCCTAGAACTGGTCTCCAGGCGCGTCGTGGTCACGACAGACATCTCCAAAACGGGCTGGGGCGCTGTTTGCGATGGGCACGCAGCCGCCAGCCTCTGGACGTGTCTGCGGCTGCGTTGGCACATCAACTGCCTCGAGTTACTGGCAATTCTGCTCGCCCTGCGGAGGTTCCGGCCGTTGATCCAGGGCAAGCACGTGCTAGTTCGGACGGACAGCACGGCAGCGGTAGCATATGTCAACCACCAAGGCGGTCTGCACTCCTGCTGTATGTCACAACTCGCCCACCGTCTCCTCCAACGGAGTCAGCAGCACCTCAAGTCGCTGCGAGCCACTCACATCCCGGGCAACCTCAACACTACGGCAGACGCGCCGTCACAACAGGTTACCCTCAAGGGAGAGTGGAGACTCCACCTTCAGGTGGTCCCAGCTGATTTGGAGTCGATTCGACAGGCACAGGTACACCTGTTCGCCTCCCAAGAATCCTCCCCACTGCCCGCCTCGGCATAGACGCGCTGGCACACAGCTGGTCCCCTGGCATTCGCAAATATGCGTTTTCCCCCAGTGAGCCTGCTTGCACAGACCCTGTGCAAGGTCAGGGAGGACGAGGAGAAGGTCGTCCTGGTAAGCACCCTACTGGCCCGCACAGACGTGGTGCTCGGACCTCACTCTCCTCGCGACAGCTCCCCCCGGGCAAATTCCCCTGAGGAAGGACCTTCTTTCTCAGGGAAGGGGCACCATCCGGCACCCACGCCCAGACCTCTGGAATCTCCATGTCTGGCCCCTGGACGGGACGTGGAAGACCTAAGCTGTCTCCCACCTGCGATGGTAGACACGTTCACTCAGGCTAGGGCTCCCTCTATGAGGCGCCTGTATGCCTTTAAGTGGCGTCTGTTCGCTAAGTGGTGTTCTTCCCGTCGGGAAGAACCCAGAGATGCGCAGTCAGATCAGGGCTTTCCTTCCTACAAGATAGGTTGGAAGGGAGGCTGTCCCCTTCCACCTTGAAGGTGTACATTGCTGCCATAGCAGCACACCATGACGCAGTCGACAGTAAGGCCTTAGGGAAGTAGGATCTGATCATCAGGTTCCTAAGAGGCGCCAGGAGGCTGAATCCCTCCAGGCCGCACCTCGTTCCCTCATCGGACCTCTGTAGTTCTTCAGGGTCTACAGAGAGCCCCCTTTGAGCTTTGCAGTCAGCCGAGCTTAAGGCACTCTCCTTGAAGACTACCCTCCTGACTGCGCTCACTTCCATCAAGAGGGTAGGTAACCTGCAAGCGTTCTCTGTCAGCGAAACGTGCCTGGAGTTCGGTCCGGGCTATTCTCACGTGATCCTGAGACCCCCGACCGGGCTATGTGCCCAAGGTTCCCACCACTCCTTTTAGGGACCAGGTGGTGAACCTGCAAGCGCTGCCCCAGGAGGAGGCAGACCCAGCCCTGTCGTTGCTGTGTCCGGTGCACGCTTTACGCATCTATTTGGATCACACGCAGAGCTTTAGAATCTCTGAGCAGCTCTTTGTCTGCTTTGGTACACAACGGAAAGGAAGCGCTGTCTCCAAGCAGAGGATCGCCCACTGGCTCATTGACGCCATAACTATGGCATATCTCGCCCAAAACATGCCGCCCCCCATAGGACTACGAGCCCATTCTACCCGTGGTGTAGCGGCTTCTTGGGCCCTGGCTAGAGGTGCCTCTCTAACAGACATTTGCAGAGCAGCGGGCTGGGCAACACCCAACACCTTTGCAAGGTTCTACAACCTCTGGGTGGAACCGGTTTCATCCCAGGTAGTGGCACGCAACACAAGCGGATAAGCCCGGGATAGCCGGCTGGGTGTATCGCTTGCACATAGCGCCTTCCACCTCCTTTTGAGCTGAAGACGTGCGCTGTTAATTCCCAGTAGTGTTCACAAAAGTTGTTCCCTGGTTGACTTCCTCCAAGCCCTGTGGCAGTCGAGTTTTCGGAGAGACTCGCTGCCGGCCCAGTATAAGCGCTAACTAAGAGCCCGGTTCTGGGGTAGGTGCTCCGCATGTGGCGGTTCCCTGTAAGGCTAACCCCATGAGATCTATATCTTCCGCTAATTAATTCCCTGCTGGCAAACTGCGTCTTCCTTGGGCAGAGCCCCTCTGCCCCAGTCTCCATGCTGTAGTAACTCCTCCCCCCATTGGGCAGGATCTACCTTGAAGGCTCTCCACATGGTTGGAAAGACCATGTGATGTATTCTTCCACTTAAATACCCCCCCCTCTCTTGGGGTGAGGTGTGGTCTCCGCGGTGTCCTCCCCTTGGGAGGGACACCCCCCGACTAGACCTGGCGGCCCAGTCGGATATTCCCCCTTCTTTTTTAGGGAGTGGAAAAAGAGAAGGGGGAAAGAGGCCACGACTGGGTTAAGCCTGTCTCTATCTTTGGGTAGTCGACTTGTCCCAAAAAGGGCCGTTCGACACTCATAATTGTGTTGGGGGAGGTTACGTGTCGACCTGGTGTGCTGGCTATGAGGCACACAGCAAGTCTGCCCACTGCACACTGCCAGTTCACATAACACCGTTCAGCCTTGTGGCGTTTTGTATAGGGACCCCTAGTGTCACTACATCGACACCAGCGTCGAGTGAGTGACAGATAGGGAATGTCATGGTTACTGGTGTAACCTCCGTTCCCTGATGGAGGGAACAAGACGTTGGTCCCTCCTGCCACAACGCTGAACTACCCGCTGAAATGGCCGGACCTTATATCGGCTCCTCAGCGTAAAACCTGAATGAGTGGTTGCATACCAGCTCCTTTTATACCCGTATGTTCGGGGGAGTGGCATGCAAACACCACTCGCCAATTTTCATTGGCCTTTTATCAAAGACCAGAGGTGTCTCGGGCTCCCAAGAGTGACCCCTAGTGTCACTACATCGACACCAACGTCTCGTTCCCTCCATCAGGGAATGGAGGTTACACCAGTAACCATGACGTTTTCCATTATGAGTGATGGGGAAGTTATTTTAAACTGCTATGTTATGCTTAAATACATCCTGCAAATGTACTCCTTCAGAGAAATACTGCTCTTCAGAAAAGACTGCTCTACAGAGAAAGATGAGAAAGACCAAGCGAGACTAAGAAAGATGAGGAAGGAGAAAAGAGAAAGATGGGAAAAGCAGGGAAAACCATAGCATAACATCATTATAACTGAATTTGCCTTTCTCTCCTATGTCTGTCAACAAAAATAATTAATACATTTGTTATTACTTGGCAAGTAACTGGTGTTTGGCTCCAATATGTCACAACGGGGAAACAGACATAAATGTAAAGTCTTCACCAGCATGGGATGCTGATGTGCAGGTGTCTCCACCAGGCTGCTTAATTAGCTTAACCAGCAAGACTACCATTCTAAACCACATTCACCAGCAAAGTTTAAGCTGATTGACCAGTGTTACCAGGTAAGTTTTTTTCTGGTGAACAGCAAGGCTGTACTGGACCAGCACTGACCAGCATAAAATATTCTGGGAACAAAACATGAATGCTTGCACGTTATTATATATTTTTTTCTACATTACACCAATAAATTTAGCTGGGTTTCATTTCAACTATTTTATATGCATTTTGAAATTGTGCATAAGAAATCCTGAATGAAAATGCTTGATATTAAAATTTGCTTAAAATTTTATGCGCTAGGCAGAAGTGGATTTGGAATGGAGTTTCACATTAGTTAAAATGGGCATTGAGGTGATGGAAACAGTAATGTTTTGCAAAACGATGGCGTGTTTTGACCATTTGTGCATGTGTTATGAGTGTGTGTTTCGAGCACAGGTACTCTCTATGAGGCTTTAACTTCAAACAGTTGCATGAAATGCTTGTGGGCATAACAGCCCCTTTCATTCATACCACTTTCTCCATGATGGGGGTCTGACTTTTACAGCTGCCTTCCACTTTCCACTTTATTTCATGCCTGATTGCCAATGCATGTTTTCGACATGAAGAATGAGTCAGCCATGTATAACCTTCTTCATACCTCAAAGGATCTTCCGAATGATCCTTGATTTCCATGCACAGTGCACTGGCTCTTAGAACCACTGCTGAAAATCCAAAATAATCAGCATGGCTGTTGAATCTTAGTGTTTTGTCAGAATGCTTGAGGACCTATCAAAATGTGCCTGATGCATTCTCATTGATGAATATGTTGATAATCAGTATTAGACAACAGTCAGACTTTTTGTATTGTTCCATGTAACTTCTGTATTATATTATCAGATCATTACCAAAACAAATTCTGTTCTACACAAACAAATTCGAGTTATATGTAAATACATCTGCCAAAGGCTTTGCTTATGGTCCTGTTGCAGCACTGACATAATGTCTCAGTGATCTGCAGCTATTTCTGCTTTTCCCCATCAATGCAAAATTGTTTGTTGTCTGTGAAAATAGCAAGTAGCAAAGTTATTTTGTGTGAAAATCACCTGATGTGACGTTTCTTGCTGTTTTATTCTCGCATCTCTCTCTTGCCAGCACAATCTCATTTACCACATCACACACCTGAACAGCACCAACCTGTTAAAAGAGATAGAGAAAGAGAGAGAGAGAGAGAGAGAGAGAGAGAGAGAGAAAGAAAGAGAAAGAGTCAGTTGTTCCGCTTCAGCTCAGCCTTCAAAGCATCCATCTTTTTCGTCTCAGTGATTCACAAAGATATTATTCTCAGTAATATATGGTCTATTATTTTAAGGTGTCAGATTTTATCCTGTAAGGCTTTCATTTCATATGCATATTTATGGATTGGAACCTAGCCTCATGGGGGCTTATTTTGGCTAAATATTATAGCAAAGATCTACTGAGAATTACATCATGCAGTGCTTCAAAAATTCACAAACTCAAACACTACATATCGAATTTTGGTAACAATTTACATTAAGGTTCCATTTGTTCACATTAGTTAAAAACATTAGTTAACATGAACTAACAATGAACAATTGTTTAACAGCATATATTAATATTTGTTAATGTTAGTTAAAACATATTACTAAAACATTTATAAAAATCAAAAGTTGTATTTGTTAACATTAGTTAATGCACTAAATAACATATACTAACAATGAACAACTGCATTTTCATTAACTAGTATATGAAAATTCTCTCATCATTTACTCACCCTTATGCTTTCCCAGATGTGTATGACTTTCTTTCATCTGCTGAACTCAAATGAAGATTTTTTTTTTAGAAGAATTACTCAGTTCTTTTGGTCCATTAAATGCAAGTGAATGGGTGCCAACATTTTGAAGCTGTTTCTCACCCACACTTATCATATAGTATGGATTAAAACACTGGTGTCATATGAATTACTTTATGATGCCTTTATGTGCTTTTTGGAGCATCAACATTTTGGCACCCATTCACTTGCATTGTATGGACCTGCAGAGCTGAAATATTCTTCTAAAAATCATTATTTGTGTTCTGCAGAAGAAAGAAAATCAAACACATCTGGGATGGCATGAAGGTGAGTACATTATGTGAGAATTATAATTTTTGGGTGAACTATCCCTTTAACAAATATTAATAATGCTGTAAAAAAATACAATGTTAATTGTTTGTTCATGATACCTAATGCATTAACTAATGTTAACAAATTGAACCTTATTGTAATTGTTACATTTTTTTTTTTGCCTTATACACAAATAGTTATGTCTTCATTTATCTAATGAAAACTAAATGAAGATGTAATGAAATAAAAACTAACATGCTTTGAAAAATGTATCTAAACTAAAATACATTTTCAAGACTGCAAAACTAAATAAAATCAAATATAATGTCCATAAATTAACAATAGTTTTAGTTTTTGATACTCAGTGTACTACAAAAACCTTTATAACCCACCTTTATTATTAAAGAGCACCTATTATGGTTTTTCAAATATTACCTTTCATGTAGTGTGTTATATAGCTGTTTGTGATAGTCTGCAAAGTTTCAAAAAATCAAAGTGCATGACAAATGGAGTTATTGACTCCCAAAAGAAAGAACCAATTCTGAACACCTGAAATGAGTCGTTAGTAATTCCAGACTTACTTCCTGTACTAACCAACATAATTTGGTAAAAAAAAAAAACACCTCTGGTCTTCATTGGCTGCTCACGAACAGCTTTGAACCGCCCTCAAACACTACACTAAGCGGTAGACCAATCACAACAGACTGGGACATCTGACCAATCAGAGCAGAATAGGCTCTCTGAAAGGAGGAGTTTAGAATGAATCCTTTAGAATGGATCATTGAACGAGTTGTTTTTGACACTGGGAAAAAAGGTAATGCTGCAATTTAAATTATGAGCAAATTAAAGTGTTTTTTGACCTTGGATGCATGTAAATCTATTGTATGAGACCTTTAAAACAAAATTAGGCACGTTTGAAAACCATAATAACTTTTTCGATATTAAAATACATTCTCCTATCCCAGCTTACTATGCAGAGACAACTATTGGCAAACCATTCATAGACTGATTTCCTCAAAAACAGTAAAAACTGTGTCTCAATAGCGCAATAAAATTGCTCTGTCTGAGAGGCCCGTCCAGCCTGACACAACAACACTGGCTCAGTCCTTGGCATGAGTTTAGAGTGGAACAATCTGTTTGTTTAATCAATGGCAGAAGGGTATGGGTTTGAAAAACGTCATGGTTACTGGTGTAACCTCCATTCCCTGATGGAGGGAACGAGACGTTGGTGTCGATGTAGTGACACTAGGGGTCACTCTTGGGAGCCCGAGACACCTCTGGTCTTTGATAAAAGGCCAATGAAAATTGGCGAGTGGTGTTTGCATGCCACTCCCCCGAACATACAGGTATAAAAGGAGCTGGTATGCAACCACTCATTCAGGTTTTACGCTGAGGAGCCGATATAAGGTCCGGCCATTTCAGCGGGTAGTTCAGCGTTGTGGCAGGAGGGACCAACGTCTCGTTCCCTCCATCAGGGAATGGAGGTTACACCAGTAACCATGACGTTCCCTATCTGTCACTCACTCGACGTTGGTGTCGATGTAGTGACACTAGGGGTCCCTATACAAAACGCCACAAGGCTGAATGGTGTTACGTGAACTGGCAGTGTGCGGTGGGCAGACTTGCTGTGTGCCTCATAGCCAGCACACCAGGTCGACACGTAACCTACCCAACACAGTTATGAGTGTCGAAAGGCCCTTTTTGGGGACAAGTCGACTACCCAAAGACAGAGACAGGCTTAACCCAGTCGTGGCCTCTTTCCCCCTTTTCTTTTTCCACTCCCTAAAAAAGAAGGGGGATTATCCGACTGGGCCGCCAGGTCTAGTCGGGGGGTGTCCCTCCCAAGGGGAGGACACCACGGAGACCACACCTCGCCCCAAGAGAGGGGGGGATATTTAAGTGGAAGAATACATCACATGGTCTTTCCAACCATGTGGAGAGCCTTCAAGGTAGATCCTGCCAAATGGGGGGAGGAGTTACTACAACATGGAGACTGGGGCAGAGGGGCTCTGCCCAAGGAAGATGCAGTTTGCCAGCAGGGAATGAATTAGCGGAAGATATAGATCGCATGGGGTTAGCCTTACAGGGAACCGCCACATGCGGAGCACCTACCCCAGAACTGGGCTCTTAGTTAGCGCGTGTACTGGGCCGGCAGCGAGTCTCTCCGAAGACTCGACTGCCACAGGGCTCGGAGGAAGTCAACCAGGGAACAACTTTTGTGAACACTACTGGGAATTAACAGCGCACGTCTTCAGCTCAAAAGGAGGTGGAAGGCGCTATGTGCAAGCGATACACCCGGCCGGCTATCCCGGGCTTATCCGCTTGTGTTGCGTTCCACTACCTGGGACGAAACCGGTTCCACCCAGAGGTTGTAGAACCTTGCAAAGGTGTTGGGTGTTGCCCAGCCCGCTGCTCTGCAAATGTCTGTTAGAGAGGCACCTCTGGCCAGGGCCCAAGAAGCCGCTACACCACAGGTAGAATGGGCTCGTAGCCCGCCTCGTAGGCGGCATGTTTTGGGCGAGATATGCCATAGTTATGGCGTCAATGAGCCAGTGGGCGATCCTCTGCTTGGAGACAGCGCTTCCTTTCCGTTGTGCACCAAAGCAGACAAAGAGCTGCTCAGATATCCTAAAGCTCTGCGTGTGATCCAAATAGATGCGTAAAGCATGCACCAGACACAGCAACGACAGGGCTGGGTCTGCCTCCTCCTGGGGCAGAGCTTGCAGGTTCACCACCTGGTCCCTAAAAGGAGTGGTGGGAACCTTGGGCACATAGCCCGGTCGGGGTCTAAGGATCACGTGAGAATAGCCCGGACCGAATTCCAGGCACGTTTCGCTGACAGAGAACGCTTGCAGGTTACCTACCCTCTTGATGGAAGTGAGCGCAGTCAGGAGGGTAGTCTTCAAGGAGAGTGCCTTAAGCTCGGCTGACTGCAAAGGTCAAAGGGGGCTCTCTGTAGACCCTGAAGAACTAAAGAGGTCCGATGAGGGAACGAGGTGCGGCCTGGAGGGATTCAGCCTCCTGGCGCCTCTTAGGAACCTGATGATCAGATCATGCTTCCCTAAGGACTTACCGTCGACTGTGTCGTGGTGTGCTGCTATGGCAGCAATGTACACCTTCAAGGTGGAAGGGGACAGCCTCCCTTCCAACCTCTCTTGCAGGAAGGAAAGCACTGATCTGACTGCGCATCTCTGGGGGTCTTCCCGACGGGAAGAACACCATTTAGCGAACACACGCCACTTAAAGGCATACAGGCGCCTCATAGAGGGAGCCCTAGCCTGAGTGAACGTGTCTACCATCGCAGGTGGGAGACAGCTTAGGTCTTCCGCATCCCATCCAGGGGCCAGACATGGAGATTCCAGAGGTCTGGGCGTGGGTGCCGGATGGTGCCCCTTCCCTGAGAAAGAAGGTCCTTCCTCAGGGGAATTTGCCCGGGGGGAGCTGTCGCGAGGAGCGTGAGGTCCGAGCACCACGTCTGGGCGGGCCAGTAGGGTGCTTACCAGGATGACCTTCTCCTCGTCCTCCCTGACCTTGCACAGGGTCTGTGCAAGCAGGCTCACTGGGGGAAAACGCATATTTGCGAATGCCAGGGGACCAGCTGTGTGCCAGCGCATCTATGCCGAGGAAGGCCTCGGTCAGGGCATACCAGAGCGGGCAGTGGGGAGGATTCTTGGGAGGCGAACAGGTGCACCTGTGCCTGTCGAATCGACTCCAAATCAGCTGGACAACCATCGTCCGCCCGAGAGACCGCGCCGTGACCTCCGTCACTCGGAGAGCGAGGTCGGTCGCCGACCGCAATTCCTGCATCAATCCCGGGGCGGAACTACCCTCGTACAGTTCCTTTAGCACCTTGGCGGACTTGCAGGAGAGCCATGGCATGCAGGGTGGAGGCGGCTTGTCCAGCGGCACCGTAAGTCTTGGACGTCAGAAACGACATAAACCTACAGGCCTTGGACGGGGGCTTTGGGCACCCGCGCCAGGTGGTGGCGCTCTGCAGGCATGCAGTGCACCGCGAGCGCCTTTATCCACCAGGGGATTGCCGAATAACCCTTGGCCACCCCACCATCGAAGGTAGTAAGAGCGGGGAAGCTGAAAGGATCGGGACCGGGCAGTAAAACGTGCCTCCCGCGACCTTGTCAGCTATTCATGCACTTCCGGGAAGAAAGGAACGGGGCGGGGCGTGACTTTGAGCGGCGCCGCGAGCCCAGGAACCAATCACCAAGCCGCGAGGGTTCAGGGAAGAGCGGTGAAATCCACTCTAACCGACGCTCGTGGCTGCCCAGGAAAGCATGTCGTCATCTCCATGTCAGCCTGTGACTGGGCGATCGACCCCGAAGGGAGGAGCCCAGCTGAGGCTTCCGACTGGACGAGCCCGCTCTCCGATGCTGCGCTCGAGAGCTCATCTCTTTCGCGGGCTCCGAATAAGAGGTCGAACTCGCCGTGAGACGAGCCGGCGGACTCACCCGGAAGCCCGATCGGGGCAGACGAGCGTGCTGGGGAATGGGAGGTCCGCGGGGGATACCTGGCGGAGGCGGTCCCATTGGGGTCCCCAAATCGCCCCCAGTGCTAGCCGCGCTGGCCTCAAACCCGTGGGTAAAAGGACCGAGGCGGGAGCCTTGACCGCAACGTTGCCATGGACATATTCTCGCAATGAGAACATGACCATCCATGAATGCTGTCTCAGCGTGAGCAGTGCCCAGACACGAAAGACAGTGATCGTGACCGTTAGAAGGCGAGAGATAACGAGCACAACCAGGAATAACACACAATCGGAAAAACATCTTTAAAAAGACGCGTCTTTAAAATACGTTCCATGTGTGCGCTCTTTTAGAGAAATATATACTCTTTTAGAGGGGAAAAATGCTCTTTCAGAAAATATACTCTCTAGTTTTTCTGCCGAAGCACCCAGGGGCGTTCTCTGCAGTGCACCAGTGCAGAGGAGGGAGAAGCCGCTGAAATGCGCCGTCAGATCCAGCAGAGGTGAATGAACAGTAGTATTCAGCTCAGTGAGCATGACCGTTCGGCTCCGAAGAGAAAATCTGAATGAGTGGTTGCATACCAGCTCCTTTAATACCCATATGTTCGGGGGAGTGGCATGCAAATACCACTCGCCAATTTTCATTGGCCTTTTATCAAAGACCAGAGGTGTCTCGGGCTCCCAAGAGTGAACCCTAGTGTCACTACATCGACACCAACGGCGAGTGAGTGACAGATAGGGAACCTTATTGAAAACAATGTTTTCTTTCACTAAATAATGATAACACTTGACAGCCTTGAGAAATTTAACACTAGCAAACATATAAAAAATAATAGGGATGTCCCGGTACCGATACTGGTATCACACTAATGCACTTGTTTTTGTGCTCATATACCAAAAACTGATACCATCTGATGTACAAATGTCATTATGTAAACATTCAGTGCACAAATTAATATCACATTATGTCCTTGTGTGATTATTAAACCGCAAAGGCTGTGATTTAATGAGGTAAATATATAGTTTGCATGTGCTGCGCACATCAAATGTGAGTGCTTGTTAATATGTGGAGCCGGTGTTGTGCCTCATACCTTTTAGAGCTCCTTGGATCATACACAGAAAACACCATAATGAGTATTGCACACACTATTTAAATCAGATGCTTGTGAGCAGAGTGCTAATTCACTTTTTAGCACGAGGCACATCCAGACTACATATTTTTTGATTAAACAGCAGCCTTTTGTGGTTTAATAATCACATTAGGTCACATAGCAACCTTCAGAATTGAGAAGCTACTGTCAAAAACACACCAAAACAGAAAGGGCTTCACTCCAAAGTAAAAGCTTAGAAAATAAAAGCTCAATTTAAATAAATAAATAAAAAAAAAAAAGATTTAATCACTACTACTGGAAATGTATTACCACTGTATAGCTGTGTAATATTCACTGTAATACTACTACTACTACTACAAATAATAATAATAATAATAATAATAATAATAAATCTATAGTAATTCTATTATATTTAAGCAATATCTCACATCTGTGATGCCCTGTTATTCAACACTTTATTAAAAAAAAAAAAAAAAAAAAAACTCCAATGTTGTATTTTGGACTGTGGTATGATATTCTGTATAAAAGCACTTCATTTGAGTAAAAAAATTCAATATTTATGTTGAAAATGATTGTTCAATTTTCATTTTATTAAAGTTTTAATTAATTAATTAATTTAGACACCATTTTGATGTATTGATATGGAATTCAGAAAAACAAAACGTGATATCAGCGAGTACCGAAAATGAAGTATCAGTCCTCGGGATATCTAAATATAGTCAAAAACTACACTAAAACTAATAGAAAACACTGAAAAAGTAACAGTCACAGAGTAAAAACTGAACTGAATAGAAAGGACCAATTAAAAAATAAATAATAATAATTTAAATAAATGAAAACTAAATTAAAAAAATAATAATAACACTGTGCTGTTTACTATTCTTACAAACTGACATACCAACGTCTGCCTGTGCGCAAGTGGCACACGGACAAAAGAGTGCAATTGGAGTGTGGAGATGATATGATCCCTGAAAGGCAGAGAAGAGCATGGGGCCAGTGAGTAATATTCAGATTGCTCACTGATGTCCACTGCTGATGACAAATTCATGCTGACAGTCAGTGGCAGACAGCATGCAGGTCAATAAGAACGTGAAAGTCCAACGAACAGCTTGAGAAGGTCAATGAAGACATGGTGCTGAGGAAGAGAGGTATAATGGACAGGGCGAACTGAATCCCTCTAGTGTTGATTTATCTGTCTGTATTTGTGTGTGTTTTTGCACTGGTCTTTGGGTTTGCACGCAATTGTTTTTATTTGTTGGCTGAAGTCTGATTGTCTGAGCGTGCGCCTATATGGCAGGTGTGTTGGCCTGCACTCGCCTGTTTGTGTGTGTGTGTGTGTGTATCTGAGCTGGGTGTGTACAGGTGTGCCAGAGCATTTAAATGAGAGTTAGGGAGAAAGAGAGAAAGAGTTACAGGAGTCAGAGAGTGGAACAAAAGCCCTTCTACAAGTGTTTTATGGTGTGGAAAATAAGCCCATCAAAGATGGCCGCAGCACAGTTTCAAGGCCCTGCATACTCACAGAGAAGTTCTTCTTCGATTTTCGATCAGAGCCAAAAAAAAGATTGAAACAGCTGAGCAATGGTATACTGTTTGTGAACATTCAGACACTGGCCACAACACTGGGGGAGGCGTTTAGAGGAGCATTTAAATGTGAAGCATAAGACTACATGTAAAAAACTAATGTGACATTAAAATGTGTTATTAATGACTTCATGTATCATGTAGAATTCACACAAGATCAGCAAAAGAAGCCCTTTTAACTACTCAATGATGATTTAAAGTAACATCTGCAGTAGATAATGTTTAATGTTTACCTTTTGCATTCATGGCGCTAATGTGCTAACATGCTATACATGGCCATAATATGCACCTGTCACACTCTGTTTTTGTAATTTATGATGACACTGATACTACTGCAAAAATGGGTGTATAAAAGAGTGTTAATGGTCAGAAAACATGCAGTACATAATAGTGCCCGACCGATATTATCGGCCGATATTAGCCTTTCACAGATATATCAGTATCGGCATATATGTTTTCCGATAAAAGCAGATATGAAAACCTTTTTTAGAATATATAATCCAGAAAACAATGCTTGGGGGGATTTAGCATTGGTGTCATAACGTTGTTTGTCCAGCATAGCGCGCTCCGACTCCATTGTTTACAGAGCTGAACTGACAGTGGTTCTGCAGACAGTGCAGAGTTAAGCGGTGTCTTCATGGTAAATTGCTAACTAGTTTGTGAAATACATACTGAAAAGTTCATAAACAATAACCCCATCATTTTCCCTTTTCAATATAACTAATATAACATTAACCCTGTCCCTGACAACCATGTCACTCATGTTTATCACATCTGTTTGCTATGTTAGCCAGCTATAGTTTGTCAGTGCAGTCAGTAACGTAGCAGATTGAAAGATAAGCATCAGAGCATCTTTTTCAGCTCAGCAGACAACGGTGTGGTTGTGGATTTTGTCTGTTGAGTGTTGATTTCACACTACGTTGTTATCTAGTTGGTGAGACACAATGCTGGAAAGTAAATAAACAATGTCCGTCTTTTACTCTCTGTGACAACGAGCTTATAGCTAATTAGCTGACCACGTAGCTACTTTCATACCTTGTCAGCTGAGTGGAAGCTAATGTGTAAACATGTATTCACCAAACCGTTTTTTTCAGGATTCACAGTTTGGTACTCCCTTCAACCAAACAATTCCAGTCACTGCATTTACAAAATGTCATATTTTAAAGTCTGGTTTTCCACCGTTGAAAGTTTACCTGAAATTGTATAGCAGAATACGGTAACACCGCTGCCGCTGTTTATCTCTTGACTTGGCAGGTGTAAATGCTTCTTTTTTTACAACCTGCCCCTAATTGACTGGCAGTATTAAAATAGCCAGCATTTGACTGATACTAAACAGTACTACTGATGTTTATTTAGCTATTTATTTTATTTTTATTTATTCTTTATTTAAATGCTCAGCCATTGACTGATACTAAATAGTACTGATGTTTATTTAGCTATTTATTTTATTTTAATGTATTCTTTATTTAAATGGTCAGCCATTGACCGATACTAAACAGTACTGATGTTTATTTAGCTATTTATTTTATTTTAATTTATTCTTTATTTAAATGGTCAGCCATTGACTGATACTAAACATACAGTACTGATTTTTATTTAGCTATCATTTTAATGTATTCTTTATTTAAATGGTCAGCAACTGACTGATACTGAACATACCGTACTGATGTTTATTTAGCTGTTTATTGTATTTTTATTTATTCTTTATTTTCTCAGAGTTCATTTCTAGAATTGGTTGACCATGTATAATAATAATGTCAAATATTCTTTGATAAAAATATTTAAGAAAGCAGCCTTCTGAGTACCTTTGCATAGTTTGTGCAAAATCTGTGCACAATCCACACAGAAAAGGTCTGTTTTCATTCCAGCTCAAAAATTAGCTATATCGGTCACCATATCGGTAATCAGTGAATTTTCCCCCTCTAAAATAGGTATCGATCTCAAAAATCCCATATCGATCGGGCTCTAGTACATAATGTGTAATTTGTCATGTTTACCTATTGCATTCATGGTGCTAATGCACTATACATGGCCATAAAATACACTGGTTACACGTTTCTTTTTTATTTTATTTTTTTATTTATGATGACACTGATACTACTGCAAAGATGGGTGTTAATGGTCAGAACACAGACAAAAGAATGATGAGAAGAGAGGCATTTCTCAATTTGGGCAAATGTGTCTTTCAGCTGCTGATGGAACATGAGTAAAGGAGTTTATCAAACAACAGAGTGAATGGGTACTTAGAGTAGGCTATTTGAGTAGATTTGATTCCACTAGTTTTAAAAAATAAATGTAAAAAAATAATTGCTTGACATGTTCTTGGAAAATGTCTCTACGCAAACTATCATACAGATCTAGATAAGTTTGTACCAGCTCGCTAATAACTCTGCATGCTAATGTGTTCATGCCACACGCAAATGTACATTTGAAGTCAGAAGTTTACATACACTTAGGTTGAACTCATTAAAACTCATCTTTTAACCACTCCACAGATTTAATATTAGCAAACTATAGTTTTGGCAAGTCGTTAAGGACATCTACTTTGTGCATGACACAAGTAATTTTTCCAACAATTGTTTACAGACACATTGTTTCACTTTTAATTGACTATATCACAATTCCAGTGGGTCAGAAGTTTACATACACTAAGTTAACTGTGCCTTTAAGCAGCTTGGAAAATTCCAGAAAATGATGTCAAGCCTTTAGACAGTTAGCCAATTAGCTTCTGAAAGGAGGTGTACTGAATTGGAGGTGTACCTGTGGATGTATTTTAAGGCCTACTTTCAAACTCATCATGGGAAAATCAAAAGAAATCAGAACAATACCTCAGAAAAAAATTGTGGACCTCCACAAGTCTGGTTCATCCTTGGGAGCAATTTCCAAATGCCTGAAGGTACCACGTTCATCTGTACAAACAATAGTACGCAAGTATAAACACCATGGGACCACACAGCCATCATACCGCTCAGGAAGGAGACACATTCTGTCTCCTAGAGATGAACATAGTTTGGTGACAAAAGTGCAAATCATTCCCAGAACAACAGCAAAGGACCTTGTGAAGATGCTGGAGGAAACAGGTAGACAAGTATCTATATCCACAGTAAAATGAGTCCTATATCGACATAACCTGAAAGGCTGCTCAGCAAGGAAGAAGCCACTGCTCCAAAACTGCCATAAAAAAGCCAGACTACAGTTTGCAAGTGCACATGGTGACAAAGATCTTACTTTTTGGAGAAATGTCCTCTGGTCTAATAAAACAAAATGTAACTGTTTGGCCATAATGACCATTGTTATTGTAAGGGGGTTTAGAGGAAAGGAGGAGGCGAGAACCGGCTTGACAACTTAAATAATAATTTATTAACCAAAAACACAACCAAAAACACACAACTAAAAACACAACACAGCTGTCTGTAATTCTCTCTCTCTCAAACTGTCATCCCCGGCCGCCTTTATCCCTCGCGTGCCCCATCAGGCTGATTGGGGACCGGGTGTGTCTCATTCCAACCCGGCCCCGCCCTCCTCAGCTCTACACTCCTCCCGGCGTTGCCTCAGGCCGGGGAGCCCCCGGCATGACGTACATCCCCCCACCCTTCCTCTCCGGGGGGGGGCGTGCCTTATGCCCCGACTGCCGGCGGGTCCTCCCCGCCTTCCTCGACCTGGGAGGAGACAGGAGGGGAAAAAAACAACAACACAAAATGGCGAGGGAAAGGCCAACACGGAGCGACAGAGAGAGAGAGAGAGAGGAGAGAGAGAAAGAAACTCACCGGTTCTCTGATGCGCCGTCGCGTGGTCCTCGATCACTACTCCACCCTCTCAGGCGGACTGCAACCGCTCCTCCCCGGGTGGACCGGAGTCAGACCTCCGACCCCCAGCGGACAGAACGCCCCTCCGCGTTCCCGGCATCCCGTGGGGACTCTCCTCCGCCCCTGGCAGCGGCCTTACCACTCCAGGTGGTCGGGGAGTCGCTTCCCTCCTCCCCCCGTGGACGGCGGTCTTCTCTTGACCCCTCCGCGTTCCCGGGGGACAGCAGGGCACTCCTCCGCCCCCGGCAGCGGCTCCCTCGCTCCAGGCGGTCGGGGAGTCCCGTCCCCACTCGCCTTGCGGACGGCGGCCATTCCCCGCGTCCGGGTGGTCGGGCTACTCCGTCCCCCGTCGGACGGCAGCGGCGCTCCCCTGGGTGGACGGCAGTGTCGAGGATCCTGCGACGGGAATCCCTCCTCCTTCCCGGGTTTCGGCACCAGTGTAAGGGGGTTTAGAGGAAAGGAGGAGGCGAGAACCGGCTTGACAACTTAAATAATAATTTATTAACCAAAAACACAACCAAAAACACAGCACAGCTGTCTGTAATTCTCTCTCTCTCGAACTGTCGTCCCCGGCCGCCTTTATCCCTCGCGCGCCCCATCAGGCTGATTGGGGACCGGGTGTGTCTCATTCCAACCCGGCCCCGCCCTCCTCGGCTCTACAGTTATGTTTGGAGGAAAAAGGGTGAGGCTTGCAAGCCGAAGAACACCATCCCAACCTTGAAGCATGGGGGTGGCAGCATCATGTTGTGGGGGGGTGCTTTGCTGCAGGAGGGACTGGTGTACTTCGCAAAATAGATGGCATCATGAGGAAGGAAAATTATGTGGATATATTGAAGCAACATCTCAAGACATCAGCCAGAAAGTTAAAGCTCGGTTGCAAATGGGTCTTCCAAATGACAATGACCCCAAGCATACCTCCAAAGTTGTGGCAGAATGGCTTAAGGACAACAAAGTCAAGGTACTGGAGTGGCAATCACAAAGCCCTGACCTCAATCCCATAGAAAATTTGTGGGCAGAACTGAAAAAGTGTGTGCAAGCAAGGAGGCCTACAAACCTGACTCAGTTTCACCAGTTCTGTCTGGATGAATGGGCCAAAATTCCAGCAACTTATTGTGAGAAGCTTTTGGAAGGCTACCCAAAATGTTTTTACCCAAGTACAAACAATTTAAAGGCAATGCTACCAAATACTAACAACATGTATGCAAACTTCTGACCCACTGGGAATTTGATTAAAGAAATATAAGCTGAAATAAATCATTCTCTCTACTATTATTCTGACATTTCACATTCTTAAAATAAAGTAGTGATCCTAACTGACCTAAGACAGGGAATGTTTTCTACGATTAAATGTCAGGAATTTAAATTTATTTGGCTAAGGTATA
This sequence comes from Myxocyprinus asiaticus, assembly GCF_019703515.2. NCBI lineage: Eukaryota > Metazoa > Chordata > Actinopteri > Cypriniformes > Catostomidae > Myxocyprinus > Myxocyprinus asiaticus. The sequence continues at coordinate 21,396,155 of NC_059387.1, forward strand.
TGTAAAATTCTGACTTCAACTGTATCTAATGTAATTATGTATTTTTCAGCTGGGCACAATTATTAATATTTCTATTCTGGTGTTATCATTGCCCTCTGCTGGGCTGATTGTTTGTCCCACTCCATTCCCAATGGATCATTTTACTCATTAATGAACAGTACTTTTTGTTCTATAAAGTTTTACAATTAATGAAAGGAACTGTTTTGCATATGTACTGAAAGTTATAATAATAATAAATATAGCTGCAAGCAGCGATGAAGGGCCCAAGCACCATGGGTCCATTTCCACTCCAAACAATGCATGATAGACACAGCAACAACTCAACATTAATCTAAACTACAATGTGTAATAGATATATGCCGCTATTCCAGTTTGACTACAACTTCATGTAATTGCACCATGACAACACTATTATAGCTATCAGGCATCCCTTCAAAATTTTCCATTAGCAGTGTCTAAACAATTTTGAAGCAATTTGGGTAAAAGTAAGAGGACTATTTCAAAGTCTGTTGTAAGTGCCACACTTCCTGCTGCCAGTTGGTGGCGCTATGACCGTGACCCACAATAGCCACATCCATGTGATTAGCCCCCCAAGAAAAAACATACAACTCTATTTTGATCTAAATCACACATTGCATGCAGAAGATTTTCCTTATTTTTGCCATTCATTTAGTGAATTGCCATGGCAACACCGTTCAATATTTAAAAATCTGTTCGTAATTTAGCATCTTCGATGTCTTGGCATAATGTTGTCTAAATGTGGTGACAGTCTCATGAATCACCATCTATCTATCTATCTATAAATTTTGCTAACTGATTAATTTGACATTTTTGCTAATAATTTAATATAATTATTTATTGAAAAAAAAATATGTAGATCTAAAGATTATATTGTAATGGAGTTATTTACCATTTGTATTTATCCGTAAACCGGCTTTAAATTAACAAATGTAATTCATGGCATTAGGTGTTTAGATAGTCTAAGTAGATTTTAATATGAGCACAGAAGTCATTTAGGCTTGTAATTTCATTGCAATTCTGTTGTTGCATTTTTTTTCTCTGTGCACTGTCAAAATAAATGAAGTACATTAAATTTGAGTCTGCATTCGTTATTCATATGCACAACTGTTTAAATAGCCTCTAAATTAATGTAGGACATACATTTGTTTAGAATACTGTACGTTTCCTTACAGAATAATTATTCAAAGCATAAATTACTAAGTGGTTACCAACAAACAACTATTTGTCATGGTTCCGGCATTTGTGCCAGCTCATACTGTTGTTTTTTTTTCTCTCTCCCTCGTGTCTCACAGGTGGAGCCAGCATGCGATCAGCATTTCCATGGAAACAGTGATCGATCTCGGGGATATGCTGATCACAGCAATGATTTACTCGCCCTTTACCATCTGCTTCACTCTTATTGCACTCCCTACTTATTCTTTGTGTGTCACCTCGTTATTTGCCCATTTATTGTTCACTGTCGTGTTAAATGTGCTCTCTTGTGTAGTTGGAGCATGCTCGTGTGTCTGTTTGTTGCCCCTCTGTAGAGGTGCAGTTACCTTCCTGCTTGCCATCACCCTTGCCAGTTCTGTGCCCAGTTCATGTGGAGGAGGATTCCTCGGTCTCTGCCCACGTCTCGGGGACAATATCATCTGGGCTTTGCTTCGCAACACACCAGTTTCAACTGACTCTCTTTGGATTGTTCCTGACTTCCACAAAGCACACACTTATCATACTAACACACCCTTCACTAGCCCATTGCGGCTCGCTGGATTTCAGCCTTCTGCAGCTGGTGGCAGGTGCGCCTTATCTTGACATTGAGAACTTTGTTAACAAAACCATTGAACCGTCATCTCTGCTTTTGGATCCTTTGTCCCCCCCGTGACACTATTGATCCACGACCTTGCCACAACGTTGTCATGATACAAATACAATTAGAGTTCATATATTGGAGTATTTATGTACACAAACATGTTACATATATGAAAATTGTCATTTTTGTCATATTATCATATTCTGTATATTGCATATATCTACTGTATATAATTTAAATTTTTATATCAGTAAAAACCTTTATGAACACTTACTTTCAGCATACAAGTGTTCAGCATATATTACCATTTTCAGATTCGTAGCCTACTGTATTAATAGCACTTCAAATTCTAATCACATTTTATTACACAACTAATGGGAATTTTAAGTGAATGTTAGGGATTCTTTGTATAAATGCGGGTTTTGTGTCTCATTCTTAGCATGCAGGGTGAAGATTAAACACGAGCTGTGATGTATGTGTGCTGTCTGCTGTCTGTGAAGGTTTAGAAGGATTTTGATAGTGCATGCACAACGTGGAGGAGACACTACACTGTTGCTATGGAGATGATACAGACATTATAACATATTCCTTTCTTTGTATTTAACAAGTATTTAAACCCCACGTAAATCACTCTCACCTGTCTTCATTATTTGTGCTCACTTCTGGTTTGTGCCGTGTTTGATATCGTTGAAGCATTAATTTTTGGCAAAGATTTAATCTTTCACCACATCATACTCAAACACATCTCTACCTGAAGTTGATTGAGAAAATGAGTAGGGATGGGCGGATCGATCCTAAAGTATCAATACTTCTGATACTGATGTTGTATCAGAAATATCAATCCTCACACAAAAATATCGATTCTAATCATTTATTTCTTTTTTAACTAGGGAAATTATTATTTGGTTACCACGAACAATAATCATAAGCTTCAAAGTGAAATAAAATTTAGGCTATATTAGCAAATACTTATGCAGGATGGGAACTGTTTCTTCTTCCACTCATCTTCATCATAAATGCTGAAAAACACAAGCAGACAAGCGCTTGCGCCATCACAAGACTCATTCAAACAAGAGGGATCAGTGCCTTGTAGAGGTAATGATAGAAAATCAGAGAAACAGCTTCTGGTCGTGTAGTCTAGGGCATACGCAGGCATACGTTGTATGCCCTCCTATCTGTTTTAGGGTTTTGCGTATGCCCACCTGAAATAAGTGATGATACGTGTGGCCGCCAGAACAAAGAGTAGGCTTTTGACCCGGAACTTTTTCAATCTAACGCAATGCTGCAGCACCGTTGAGTGAATTGTGTTTTATTATTATTATTTTTAAAAATTTACAGAGATTCTCTCTAAACACGCACGGAGATGCACTGGGGAGCACTGGCAAGACAGACAGTCGGACTAAGCTGATCCACCAATCAGAACGTTCATTTAAGATGCGATTAGATATGTGCTAACCAATCATATTTTCCGTTTTAGTAAGGGGCGGGACATTTCCAGCGTCTGATACACAAGCATCCCTGGACAAACTGTAATTTGCACTGCATATTTATTTCCCTGCTTAACGTAACTATATGTATATTCATTTAAATTTAACCTATGCAATTAAACTTTGTGAAAATACTGCATGTTATTGCACCCGTTATTGCTCTTTTTTTTTTTTTTTTTGCCTTTTACTGCTGTCAGTGGTGCCTTTTTCTCATGATATCAAATAAGTTAAATTTATATTTCTAAGTAGGAAAACAATTTCACTCTACACAGAAAAGCACATAATAGTACACAAATAATAATAAATAAAAAAACTAACCATTAATTTTTATGTAGGCTATATATGGTAATACAAGATAATGTGTTAATGTGAACATTACTACTCATATTAGCTACAATGCTTAGTTTATTGTGTATTATGAATTAGTTTATTAGTTAGAATAATTATAAAATATTAACAATTTTCATAGTATCCTAATAAAAGGAACATTAATGACACCTGTTAATTTAAATACATATTTAACATGAAGTTACCATACCATTGTTCTTAGCAGTGTACACCATGCCAGCAAGAAACTTACACTGATATACATATTGTAAGTTTATATGGGACTATAATTACAACAGTCCCAATTTTAATGGAGAAACAAAAATTCTTACACATTTTACATGAACTGTATATAAATGTAAATTAATTTTAGAGATCGGGTGCATGCGTTTTTCATAAATTCACAGTATCCCCACCTCTTCAGACACTACTACACCACTGCTTGAGTAAATTCACGCTAAAATAACAACATATAAAAAGGTGACATTTCTTATTTCTTATAATTGTGTGTAATCGTTGTTAACAAATAATTAAAAAAATAGTTAACCATGGTTCCCTATCTGTCACTCACTCGACGTTGTGTCGATGTAGTGACACTTGGGGTCACTCTTGGGAGTCCCAAACACCTCTGCTTTTTTGAAAAAAGGCCAATGGAATTTGGCGAGTGGAATTTGCATGCCACTCCCCGGATATACAGGTATAAAAGGAGCTGGAATACAACCACTCATTCAGATTTTCTCTTCGGAGCCAAGTGGTTGTATTCAGTGCACTGAATTCAATTCCCTCCAAAGACGCACCTCAAAACTGCTGGATTTACGGCGCATTTCAGCAGCTTCTCCCCCTCTGCACAGATGGAGTGCAGAGAACGCCCCTGGGCGCTTCGGCAGAGTGAAAATAAGAGAGTATATTCTAAAAGAGTATATTTTCATTCACAAAAAGAGCGGCAAACACAGAACGTCTTTTTAAAAATGCCTTTCCATTTGTGTGTTATTCCTGGTTGCGGTTGTCATCTCTCCGCTTCTGACGGCCACGATAGCTGTTTTACGTGTCTGGGCACTGCCCACGTGGAGACATCGTTCGTGGATGAGTCATGTCCTCATTGTGAGAACATGACCATGGCAACGTTGCGGTCGCGGCTTGCTTTCTACGGGTTTGAGGCCGTGTCGGTTAGCACTGGGGGCGATTTGGGGACATCAATGGGACCACCTCCGCCGGGTATCCCCCCACGGACCTCCCATTCCCCAGCACTTGTTCGGAGCTCGGGAAGACGATGAGTTATCGAGCGCAGCATTGGAGAGCGGGCTCGTCCAGTCTGACGCAGAGGCTTCGGCTGGGTTTCCTCCTTCGGGAATGGTCGCCCAGTCTCAGGCCGACGCAGAATGACGGATATGCTTTCCCGGGCAGCCGCGAGCGTTGGGCTAGAGTGGAACCCTCCACTCTCCCTTGAACCCTCGCGGCTTGACGATTGGTTCCTAGGCTCAGGGCGCCGCCCACGGCCACGCCCTGCCCCGGTCGCTTTCTTTCTGGAAGTGCAGGAGGAGCTGACAAGATCGTGGGAGGCACATTTTACTGCCCGGTTCCAGTCTTTCAGCTCCCCCGCTCTCACTACCCTCGATGGTGGAGTGGCCAGGGGGTATTCGGTGATCCCCCAGGTGGATATGGCACTCGCGGTGCACTTGTGTCCGCAGAGCGCCGCCACCTTGACAAGCCACCACTGCCCTGCACGCCATGGCTCTCCTGCAAGTACACCAAGCCAAGGCACTAAAAGAACTACACGAGGGTGGTTCTGACCTGGGATTGACACAGGAACTGTGCTCGGCGACCGACCTCACTCTCCAGGAGACGAAGGTCACGGCGTGGTCTCTCGGGCAGGCGATGTCCACCCTGGTGGTCCAGGAGCACCACCTTTGGCTCAACTTGGTCGAGATGAGAGAGGCGGACAAGGCACAGTTCCTTGACGCCCCCATTTCCCAGGTTGGCCTGTTGGCGACACCGTTGAGGACTTTTCCCAGCAGTTCTCGGTGGTGAAGAAACAGACGGAGGCCTTACAACAAATCCTGCCCCGGTGCGGCTTAAGACCCCGCACCCTGTCTGCTCGTCGCCAAGGGCGTCCTCCTGCAGCAACAACACCGGCTCTGCCGCAGCCCGCCCCCATGGCCCGGCTCCGGCGTGGAGCCCTCCGCAGGAAGCAGACGCCACCCGTCTCACGGCCGGCCACTAAGAACCCGAGGAAGGCTTCGAAGCGCCCCCGAGACGGGCGACCCGGGAGACTCGCATCTCTGGAGCTGTTCGACAGACCACTCCATCCCCCGGTGGAGGGCCGGGAGGAGAATCTTTTGTCGCTGCATGCCCAGGAGGCTGCGGCACCCAAAAGCTTGACAAAAGAATGGTTTCCTCGTCTCCTGGGTCACATGTCCGGTGCGCACGGCTGTCGTCACGACCACCGTCAACCATCCCATTTTGGCAGGTATGGCGCTCCAGCGGCGGACCCCCCGCCCCTGTGCGCCCAGCTGTGGCGCAAACATGCCCACATGGGATTGGTTCCGGTGGACTACGGGGACAAGATTCCTCCTCCCCCCTCCTCGGCCAATCTTATGGTGGGTGGCAGGAGCCAGGTAAGTGCTTCGATGTCCCCTCGACGTGGCACCTCGAGCTCCGCCCCGCCGTGAGGCCCCACCCGCTGGTACGTCCGACGTGATCATTCCCTTGGTCCCCCTCGCCCAGGGTGTTTGGGCACTGGCTCGCGCTTTCCAACCTGTCGCGATGGCTGACCCGGACCGTCCGACTCGGCTACGTGATTCAGTTCACCAGGCGTCCTCCCAGGCTCAGCGCCGTCCGCTTCACCTCGGTGAAGGGCGAGAACGCCGCTACCTTGCGTGCGGAGATCACGACCCTTCTGCGCAAGGGCGCGATAGAGCCTGTCCCTCCAGCCAAGATGAGGAAAGGGTTCTATGGCCCTTACTTCATCGTACCGAAGAAAGGCAGTGGGTTGCAACCAATCCTGGACCTGCGAGTACCGAACCTGGCTTTGCACAGACTTCCGTTCAAGATGCTGACGCAAAAACGCATTCTTGCAAGTGTCCGGCATCGAGATTGGTTCGCGGCGGTAGACTAGAAGGACACGTACTTCCACATCTCGGTGTTACCTCGACACAGACCCTTCCTGAGGTTTGCCTTTGAAGGACAGGCGTACCAGTACAAGGTCCTCCCCTTCGGCCTGTCCTTGTCCCCTCACATCTTCACGATGGTCGCAGAGGCAGCCCTTGCCCTGCTAAGGGAAGTGGGCATCTGCATTCCCAACTATCTCGAAATCTGGGTAATCGTAGCTCACTCTCGAGAGTTGCTGTGCGCACACAGGGACCTCGTGCTCCGGCACCTCAGCCGACTGGGGCTTCGGGTCAACTAGGAAAAGAGCAAGCTCTCCCTGGTTCAGAACATCTCTTTTCTCGGTTTGGAGTTGGACTCAGTCTCGATGATGGCACACCTCATGAACGAGCGTGCACAGTCAGTGCTGAACTGTCTGAAGGCGTTCAGACGGAGGACAGCGGTTCCACTGAAACTTTTTCAGAGGCTCCTGGGGCATATGGCATCCTTAGCGGCGGCCACACTGCTCGGGTTGATGCATATGAGACCGCTTCAGCACTGGCTTCAGACTGGAGTCCCGAGATGGGCATGGCACCGCGGGACACATTGCGTGGCCATCATGCCGATCTGTCGCTGCCTCTTCAATCCTTGGACCGACCTTGCAGTTCTACGGGCAGGGGTTCCCCTAGAGCAGGTCTCCAGGCACGTCATGGTTACAACAGACACCTCCAAGACGGGCTGGGACGCCGTATGCAATGGGCACACAGCCGCCGGCTCCTGGAATGGCCCGTGGCTGCATTTGGCACATCAACTGCCTAGAGTTGTTGGCAGTACTGCTCAGCCTGCGGAGGTTCCAGTCGTTGATCCAGGGCAACCACGTGTTGGTCCGGATGGACAACACAGCGATGGTAGCGTTCAACAACCGTCAAGGCGGTCTACGATCCCGTTGCATGTCACAACTCGCCCGCCGTCTCCTCCTCTGGAGTCAGCAGTGCCTCAAGTCGCTATGAGCCACACACACATTTTAAAATGTATTAGTACATGTTGTACCTAACATTAAGTTAATTAGTTCATGTTAACTAATGGTGTTAAATAATGTTATCAAATGGAACCTATTTGTAAAGTGTTACCGGAATTTTACTGTGTGGGGCATAAACATATAACTGCAGCATATAACTTGCAAAAGTGTGGCAAAGGGTACTTTTTTAAATAAACCGGTATATTTCCATATCTGTCACTCACTCGACTTTGTGTTGATGTAGTGACACTAGGGGTAACTCTTGGGAGCCCGAGACACAAAATGCCAATGAAAATTGGCGAGTGGTATTTGCATCCGCTCAAAGCAGCCATGCCCCGCTCCAGTGCCATTCTTCCCGGAAGTGCACGAGGAACTGACGAAATCGTGGGAGGCACCTTTTACTGCCCGGATCTGATTACGCAGTTCCCCTGCTCCCACTACCCTCGATGGTGGGGCGGCAAGGGTCTATACATTGATTCTCCCGGTGGATAAGGTGCTCGTGGTGCACCTATGCACGCAGAGCGCTGCTACCTGGCACAGACGCCCTAAGCTCCCGTCCAAGCCCTGTAGGCTCACGTCGTCCCTGACGGCTAAAGCCGACAGCGCTGCTGGACAAGCCGCCTCTGCCCTGCATGCCATGGCTCTCCTTCAGGTCCACCAAGCCAAGGTGTTGAAAGAACTGCACGAGGGTAGTTCCACCCCAGATTTGATGCAGGAACTGTGCTCGGTGACCGACCTCGCTCTCTGAGCGACGAAGGTCACGGCGTGTTCTCTCGGGCGGACGATGACCAGACTAGTGGTCCAGGAGAGCCACCTTTGGCTCAACCTGGTCGAGATGGGTGAGGCCGACAAGACACGGTTTCTTGCTGCCCCCATTTCCCAGGCTGGCCTATTTGGCGACACCGTCGAAGACTTTGCCCAGCATTTCTCAGCGGTGAAGCAGCAGACGGAGGCTATCTGGCACATCCTGCCCCGGCACGGCTCAAGATCCCGCACCCCGTCTGCTCGTCGCCAAGGGCGTCCCCCTGCGGTGACTGCACCGGCTCCGCCGCAGCCCACCCCTTCGGCCCACCGCAGGAAGCAAACGCCACCCATCTCACAGTCAGTGCCTAAGAACCCACGGAGGTTGTCAAAGCGCTTCTGAGACGGGCGACCCAGGGACAAAGGAACCCACTCACCTGGAGCTGGTAAGAGGACCACTCCATCCCCCGGTGGAGGGCCGGGCGGAAAATCTTTTGTTGCATTTTTGTTTGATTTCGCCGCATGCCCAAGTGGCTGCGGTACCCAACAGTTCAGCAAAAGAGTGGTTTCCTTCCTCCCTGGGTCACATACCCGGTGTGCATGGTCGTCATCATGACTACCGTCCACGGGTTTTTTCTTGCAGGATTGGCGCTCCAGCGGTGGTCTTTCCACCCCTGAGCGCCCAGCTGTGGCACACAGCTGCCCCGATGTGGCAGTCTCCACGGGTTACGAGGACAGGCCTCTTCCTCCTCCGTCCCAGGCTGTTCCGCGGGTGGTCACAAGAAGCCAGGTAAGTGCTTCGATGTCCCTACACTCAGCACAGCCACGACATATTGTGGCACCTCGAGCTCCGCCGCGCCGCGAGGCCCCACCTGCCAGTACATCTGATGACGTTGTCCCCTTGGTACCCCTTGCGAAGAACTTGGATGCGTGGCTTGCGCTTTCCAATCCGTCGCGATGGCTGATCCGGACCGTCCGACTCGGCTACGCGATTCAGTTCGCCATGCACCCGCCCAGGTTCAGTGGTATTCACTTCACCTTGGTAAGAGCGAAAAGGCTGCTACCTTGCACGCGGAGATCACTACCCTCCTACGGAAGGGCCGTCTGCTTTGCACAGACTCCCGTTCAAGATGCTGATGCAAAAACACATTCTGGCGAGCGTCCGGCATCAAGATTGGTTCGTGGCGGTAGACCTGAAGAATGCGTACTTCCACATCTCGATCCTTCCTCGACACAGACCCTTCCTGCGGTTTGCATTCGAGGGTCAGGTGTATCAGTACAAAGTCCTCCCTTTCGGCCTGTCCCTGTCTCCTCGCGTCTTCACGAAGGTTGCAGAGGCTGCCCTTGCCCCGTTAAGGGAGGTGGGCATTCACATTCTCAACTATCTCGACGACAACTGTCGACAACGGGTCAACTGGGAAAAGAGCAAGCTCCTCTCGGTTCAGAGCATCTCTTTTCTCGGTTTGGAGTTAGACTCAGTCTCCTTGACGGCGCACCATACGAATGAGCGCGCCCAGTCAGTGCTGGCCTGTTTGAAGGCGTTCAAACAGAAAACAGCGGTTCCAATGAAACTTTTTCAGAGGCTCCTGGGGCATATGGCATCCTCGGCGGTGGACACCCCGCTCGGGTTGATGCATATGAGGCCGCTTCAGTACTGGCTCCAGACTCGAGTCCCGAGATGGGCATGGCGCCACTGGACACATCGCGTGGTCATCACGCCGGTCTGTCACCGTCTTTTCAGCCCTTGGACCGACCTCTCATTTCTATGGGCAGGTGTTCCCCTAGAACTGGTCTCCAGGCGCATCGTGGTCACGACAGATGCCTCCAAAACGGGCTGGGGCACTGTTTGCAAAGGGCACGCGACTGCATTGGCACATCAACTGCCTCGAGTTGTTGGCAATTCTGCTCGCCCTGCAGAGGTTTCGGCAGTTGATCCAGGGCAAGCACTTGTTAGTTCGGACAGACAACACGGCAACGGTAGCATATGTCAACTGCCAAGGCGGTCTGCACTCTCGTTGTATGTCACAACTCACCTGCCGTCTCCTCCTCTGGAGTCAGCAGCACTTCAAGTCGCTGCGAGCCACTCACATCCCGGGCAACCTCAACACTACAGCAGACGCGCTGTCATGGCAGGTTATCCTCAGGGGAGAGTGGAGACTCCACCCTCAGGTGGTCCAGCTGATTTGGAGTCGATTCGGACGGGCACAGGTGGACCTGTTCTCCTCCCAAGAATCCTCCCACTGCCCGTTCTGGTACGCCGTCACCGAGGCTCCCCTCGGCATAGACGCACTGGCACACAGCTAGCCTATGCAAATATGCCTTTCCCCCAGTGAGCCTACTTGCACAGACCCTGTGCAAGGTCAGGGAGGACGAGGAGCAGGTCATCCTGGTAGCACCCTACTGGCCCACCGAAACGTGGTTCTCAGACCTCACGCTCCTCGCGACAGCCCCCCCCCGGCAAATTCCCCTGAGGAAGGACCTTCTTTCTCAGAGACGGGGCACCCTCTGGCACCTGTGACCAGACCTCTGGAATCTCCAAGTCTGGCCCCTGGATGGGACGCGGAAGACCTAAGCGGTCTACCACCCGCGGTGGTAGACACGATCACTCAGGCTAGGGCCCCCTCTACGAGGCACCTGTATGCCTTTAAGTGGCGTCTGTTCGCTAAGACCCCCAGAGATGCACAGTCGGATCAGTGCTTTCCTTCCTGCAGGAGAGGTTGGAAGGGAGGCTGTCCCCTTCCACCCTGAAAGTGTACCTTGCCGCCATAGCAGCACACCACGACGCAGTCGACGGTAAGTCCTTAGGGAAGCACGACCTGATCATCAGGTTCCTAAGAGGCGCCAGGAGGCTGAATCCCTCCAGACCATGCCTCGTTCCCTCATGGGACCTCTCTGTAGTTCTTCAGGGTCTACAGAGAGCCCCCTTTGAGCCTTTGCAGTCAGCCGAGCTTAAGGCACTCTCCTTGAAGACTGCCCTCCTGACTGCGCTCACTTCCATCAAGAGGGTAGGAGACCTGCAAGCGTTCTCTGTCAGCGAAACGTGCCTGGAGTTCGGTCCAGGTTACTCTCACGTGATCCTGAGACCCCGACCGGGCTATGTGCCCAAGGTTCCCACCACTCCTTTTAGGGACCAGGTGGTGAACCTGCAAGCACTGCCCCAGGAGGAGGCAGACCCAGCCCTGTCGTTGCTGTGTCCGGTGCGTGCTTTACGCATCTATTTGGATCGCATGCAGAGCTTTAGAATCTCTGAGCAGCTCTTTGTCTGCTTTGGTGCACAGTGGAAAGGAAGCACTGTCTCCAAGCAGAGGATCGCCCACTGGCTCATTGACACCATAACTATGGCATATCACACCCAGGACATGCCGCCCTCGGTAGGGCTACGAGCCCATTCTACCAGGGGTGTAGCGGCTTCCTGGGTCCTGGCCAGGGGTGCCTCTCTAACATTCATTTGCAGAGCAGTGGGCTGGGCAACACCCAACACCTTTGCAAGGTTCTACAACCTCCGGGTGGAACCGGTTTCGTCCCAGGTAGTGGCACGCAATACAAGCGGATAAGCCCGGGATAGCCGGCTGGGTGTATCGCTTGCACATAGCGCCTTCCACCTCCTTTTGAGCTGAAGATGTGCGCCATTAATTCCCAGTAGTGTTCACAAACTTTGTTCCCTGGTCGACTTCCTCCGAGCCCTGTGGCAGTCGAGTTTTCGGAGAGACTCGCTGCCGGCCCAGTACACGTGCTAACTAAGAGTCCTGTTCTGGGGTAGGTGCTCCACATGTGGCGGTTCCCTGTAAGGCTAACCCCATGCGATATATATCTTCCGCTAATTTGTTTCCCTGTTGGCGAACTGCGTCTTCCTTGGGCAGAGCCCCTCTGCCCCAGTCTCCATGTTTGTAGTAACTCCTCCCCCGTTGGGTAGGATCAACCTTGAAGACTCTCCACATGGTTGGAAAGACCATGTGACGTATTCTTCCACTTAAATATCCCCCCCTCACTTTGGGTGAGGTGTGGTCTCCGCGGTGTCTTCCCCTTGGGAGGGACACCCCCCAACTAGACCTGATGGCCCAGTCGGATAATCCCCCTTCTTTTTTAGGGAGTGGAAAAAAAGAAGGGGAAAAGAGGCCATGACTGGGTTAAGCCTGTCTCTATCTCTTGAGTAGTCGACTTGTCCCCAAAGAGCCGTTCGACACTCATAACTATGTTGGGGGAGGTTACGTGTCATCCTGGTGTGCTGGCTATGAGGCACACAGTAGTCTGCCCACCACACACCACCAGTTCACGTAACACAGTTCAGCCAATTGTGGCGTTTCGTATAGGGACCCCTATTGTCACTACATCGACACAACGTCAAGTGAGTGACAGATAGGGAATGTCATGGTTACTTGTGTAACCTCCATTCCCTGATGGAGGGAACGAGACGTTGTGTCCCTCCTGCCACAATGCTGAACTACCCACTGAAGTGGCCGGACCTTATATCGGCTCGTCAGCATAAAACCTGAATGAGTGGTTGCACACCAGCTGCTTTTATACCCGTATGTCCAGGGGAGTGGCATGCAAATACCACTCGCCAATTTTCATTGGCCTTTTATCAAAGACCAGAGGTGTCTTGGGCTCCCAAGAGTGACCCCTAGTGTCATTACATCGACACAACGTCTCGTTCCCTCCATCAGGGAATGGATGTTACACAAGTAACCATGATGTTATCGGCCGATCTTAGTGTTAAAAAATCGGAGATTGTATCGGCCTCAAAATTTTTGATCGGTGCACCACTAGTTCTGAATGTGTCAGCCTTTAACTGCTCCTTGTGATATGAACAACCAGTCAGTAATTACACAGATTTAAGTCTTGCATGCTTCAAGCAAACATAACACAGTATCAGTTCTCTGTTCATTCGTCGACATGACGAAAGTAATGAACTAATCAAGAAACGACTCAGTCAGTGAGTCAGTCATTAGACTGAATAAAACGGATCACTCATGGGTCTGATTCATTAAAAGGAATCGGTTCATGAGTGTCATTCAGTCGTGCATCAGACTACACTGGTCCCGCAGTATACCACCAGCAAGGATAATACAGTGCATCCGGAAAGTATTCACAGCGCTTCACTTTTTCCACATTTTTTTATGTTACAGTCTTATTCCAAAATGGATTAAATTCATTATTTTCCTCAAAATTCTACAAACAATACCCCATAATGACAATGTGAAAGAAGCTTGTTTGAAATCTTTGCAAATTTATTAAAAATAAAAAACGAAATAAAATCACAAGTACATAAGTATTCACAGCCTTTGCCATGACACTCAAAATTGAGCTCAGGTGCATCCTATTTCCACTGATCATCCTTGAGATGTTTCCTTGAGATCCTTGAGAGCTGGCCGCCTGGCCAAACTGAGCGATCGGGGGAGAACGGCCTTAGTCAGGGAGGTGACCAAGAACCTGATGGTCACTCTGACAGAGCTCCAGCGTTTCTCTGTGGAGAGAGGAGAACCTTCCAGAAGAACAACCATCTCTGTAGCAATCCACCAATCAGGCCTGTATGGTAGAATGGCCAGACGGAAGCCACTCCTCAGTAAAAGGCACATGACAGCCCACCTGGAGTTTGCAAAAAGGCACCTGAAGGACTCTCAGACCATGAGAAACAAAGATTGAACTCTTTGGCCTGAATGGCAAGCGTCATGCCTGGAGGAAACTAGGCACTGCTCATCACCTGGCCAATACCATCCCTACAGTGAAGCATGGTGGTGGCAGCATCATGCCGTGGGGATGTTTTTCAACGGCAGGAATTGGGAGACTAGTCAGGATCGAGGGAAAGATGAATGCAGCAATGTACAGAGACATCCTTGATGAAAACCTGCTCCAGAGCACTCTGGACCTCAGACTGCGGCGAAGGTTCATCTTCCAACAGGACAACGACCCTAAGCACACAGCCAAGATAACAAAGGAGTGGCTATGGGACAACTCTGTGAATGTCCTTGAGAGGCCCAGCCAGAGCCCAGACTTGAACCCGATTGAACATCTCTGGAGAGATCTGAAAATGGCTGTGCACCGACACTCCCCATCCAACCTGATGGAGCTTGAGAGGTCCTGCAAAGAAGAATGGGAGAAACTGCCCAAAAATAGGTGTGCCAAGCTTGTAGCATCATACTGAAAAAGACTTGAGGCTGTAATTGGTGCCAAAGGTGCTTCAACAAAGTATTGAGCAAAGGCTGTGAATACTTATGTATATGTGATTTTTTCTTTTTTTTCGTTTTTTATTTTTAATACATTTGGAAAGATTTCAAATAAACTTCTTTCACGTTGTCATTATGGGGTATTGTTTGTAGAATTTTGAGGAAAATAATGAATTTAATCCATTTTGAAATAAGGCTGTAACATAACAAAATGTGGAAAAAGTGACGTGCTGTGAATACTTTCCAGATGCACTGTACATTAGAAAGATATGTTGTCTGTTTACTGACTTTGGATAATTTAGCAGCACCTGACCGGTTCTCAGTTCCCAACCCTTCTGTAAATGTTATCTTTGTTTAATCATCATTGCCCTCTGAGTCTGAAGTACAGTGTAAGAGGTTGTATCCTCCGTGCTAACCACTGTTGGTAATATAAAAACACTTTAATGATCACTTCCTGAAACCAAATAATAAATTACAGGCAGTGTTGGGGGTAACACGATAAAAGTAATGCGTGTTACGTAATCAGATTACTTTTTCTGAGTAACGAGTAAAGAAACGCAATATATTTTATTTTAGACCATAATATCAGTTACTTTTTAAATAAAGTAACGCATTGCTTTTGTACATCTCTACTGTCCCTGTATTGAGAGAAATCAGGAGTAAAAGTGTGCAAACTACAGGGAGGAGACGTAGTGCATGATTGGCATTGTATTTCTATAGTGTGTTAGGCCAGAGACTATTTAGCAGAGAAAGACGAGTCACTTCTATTTAAATGAATGGGAGAAATAGGAACGCCCAACCAAGAACTTCTAGCATCCAACAGTCAATTAATGTAGAAAGGAAGTCCCGCCTTGCAGGTAAAAGAGCCAATCACATTTTAGATACAGACATCGCCGTCAATCAACTTGCTAATGCGCATGCGCATTTCATGTTTTTAGTGTGATAAAATGTCAGCAACATTCAGTTGAGTGAAACGTGATTGATTCTTGTGTTACTACACACTGTATTAAAAAAATCAGTTAACGCTTTTAGGCAGAGGGATTATAAGACTAGTCTTCCACTGGCCATGACATGAGGTGAAATAATCGCTCAATTCACGGAATTGTGCAGCCGATCTGCTCCGTGTTTGAGCTACTTTAACTGGGAGAATGGGATGAGAAAAGCTGAATCTGGATCAGTGACTCCAAGCAACATTCTACATGGTTTGTGTACGCAGAGAAAATGACTTAGTTTCTAAACATATTCCACATTTTTGTTTTATAATAAACGTAGTTTGATTCATGAAACAAACCGTTTTTATGACATTTTGGTAGCAATAAAAACGAAGTTGTTTCAACAAGCACCTTTGAAGGTGTGGCGTCTGTATTCACCATGGATCAACTCAAAACAAGCACCCACTGAGATGACTTAAGTGAAAAATATTCATTTATTCATCAGACTTATTCCTTGAACATGTTAGGCTGGCATTCCCCACTGAATTTTATCCTGACTTTTGAAAAACATCTTAAGTTGACTCTAGCATTGTCGATGGGCACAGCACATGATGACAGATAAGATGCAGGTTCAAGTGTTGCACTTTGCTGCTTTAGGTAAGACAGTGGTTATTCTTCATTATTCATATTGGTTGCCATGTTGATGGAAAAACAAATCATGCATATTCATGTTATTGATTCTTTATTATAAATATGATGTAAAGACCTACTTTCTAAATATCTGTTTGTTTACTCTGTTGTTTTGAGTTGTACAGTAGCTAGCATGATCTGTAATGTCTCTTGTATGCAATGCATGGCTTATTTGTATGGAATGCATAGCATAGCAGAAGTGAAATTGGCTGTGAGAAAAAAGTAATGCAAAAGTAAAGTAACACTACTTTCCATAAATAATAACTTTTTAACTAATTAAGTTACTTTTTTATGAAGTAATACAATATTCTAACAAGTTACTTTTAAAAGTTACCCAACACTGAATACAGGTTTATATTAGACAAGCTTTTATAGATCACTGATAAAATAAATCTCTATGTCTAGAGCTGTGAACAAAAGAACCATTAAAAGGCTGTTTACAGTGTTTTGCCTAAATTACAATAACGGTGTGTTCATCTGATAATAAACCTGCCACCTTCCTACCAATATATCCCCTCAGAGTTCCATCAGATAATGAAGCCACATTCCTCCATACACAATCACTCTTTTCCATTGCCGCTTCCATCAGGTGCGAGGTCCATTGCGTGTGAAAGCAACCCAGTGAAGCGGTAGGTCAAACATCGGGGTGATCACTGATGCATTCCTGACCAAGCACACACAGTCGACTTCACGCATTTGTGTTTATACTCAAATTATTTGCAGGAGTTCAGCTATGTAAGTGGATGATCAGTGTGTACTGCAAATCAGCCTTGTGTTTTTACACACAGCTTTATCATAAATGGCTCATTTCACAAGGTAGCCCATAATCTACCATTTGCTAGCCTAAAATTGGTACATCCAATTTTTATAGTGTGCACCAGACTTTTGACCAGGAGGCAGACTTCCAGTCACCAAACCCAATGAAGTTAGTCGCTGAAAGGTCTGTGAAGGTTTCTCTGCAGTCAATACTTTTCTTTAGCATTGATGAAAGTTTAGGAACTTGAATCTTGAAACAGTTTTTATGAGTGGTATTGATCTATACATTTAATGTCAACCTTGCTTTTCAGTGGCATTTGACAGAAAGAGAGAGAGAAGGTTGGGGGGGCATGTCCCTTCAACAACAACTATGCGATGACTCATAGCTAGACCTTGGCAACAGACCATCAACCACAGAGAATCACATTTACAGACCAAATAAAAAGCTCACCAGGAAAATGGTGCTGCAATCTTCTAGATCAGATTTGTTAACTCAGAGGGCTGGCTCTCTTTAGGACTTCGCCTTTGGTCTTTTAAACAAGTCCTGGTTCAATGCAGAAAACATACATGTGAATCTTCAAAGAGAAATAACTTTACTCATTTTGAATACCTGCAAATTTAAAATTGTATTAAACATTTTAAAGTGGAAAGTTAAAAGGGTGTTTAATACAAGAAGTCCTCATCCATATGCAGTTTAAATGGGAATAATTTAGCTGATATTCATTACAGTTAGAAATGCTTATTATTAAAGGAATGTTACAACCACAGATTAAAATTCTGTAAACATTTACTTCTGTGGAAGTCTTGAGGGATTTCAAAGAATGTTCATGTTGCTGACAGCATACAGTGACAGGGGACTATCAGCTCCAAAAATGACAAAAAAAAGCATGCTAAAAGTGGCCCATTCAACTTCCATATATTTCAAGACTTCTGAAGCCATACAGCAGATTTGTGTGAGGGCCAGATCGAAATTTAAGTTGGAGTCATCTTGCCGCACTAGGTTTGAATATGTACATACACAAATAAGATTTAAAAGCTATGTCAAAGGGGAATACTATTAGAGAATAACGACAATCATCTGTCTGTTTCTCACACAAAGCTATTACACGGCTCCAGAAGACTTGAAATAAAGTATACAAATTGCATGGATTACTTTTATGATTCTTTTATGTCCTTTATGGAGCATAGTAAACATTCTTCAAAACATCTCCTTTTGTGTTTCACGGAAGAAAGAAAGTTATGTGGGTTTGGAACGACAAGAGGGTAAATTATAAATTATGTAAAAGATTATAAATTATGACAATCTTCATTGTTGGGTAAACTATTCCTTTTTCGGTTACCTTTCTTAGGAACTCGAGCTGCGTATTCGCTATGGGACACTGTCTGAGTGTCATGTGGTTTGAAGCCCTTATACAATCATGCTAATTTAATGGCACTTAAGCGACGCCACTAGGGAGCTATGTCACAGGCTCCATAAAGGTGCTCGCTTTCGTGCCATCGAGTCATATTTTCTGTTCTTCAGTGCATGATTTTGTCTAAGCCCGTGTTTGTTTCTAGAGACTCACATCGAAGCGAGGATTATTAATTCTCCTTTTTGAGTGGCTAACATGTAAGGACGTCATTGATACAGTGTAAATTTCAGAGCAATTTTAATTGGGTTTTTCCAAACAATCAAGGGTCCGATGGGGACAGCGGCACATTTCGAGGCTCGCAATTTCTCACCACGAGGCGTTATCCCCACATGTTCCAGTTCCACGGCCTCCAGATTAGGAGCTGCATGTGCGGGAGCTGTTTGGGATTTCAGCTTTGTGTCTGAGAGGATTGGAGTGCGAACAGACATCGGATTCATCCTCGTGTTCACCCTCCCCCTGAGCAAAAGCACGCATCTCGTTGGACATGCTCTGAGGCCTAGCTCGGTGGCCATTTTCTGACAAACAAAGCATGCAAAAGAGATACCATGTGCGTCTTGAGCCGTCGCCATTAAAAAAACGCTGTATGAGAGAATTCGTCATTGGAAGGGAACAAATTGTCCCTATTGTCTTTTTCTGTGTCGTTCTGGGAGAATGCACATGAATAAGGCAATGGAGGAGCAGCCTCAGCCTTTCTTTCTCTACCCTCCCCTTTCAAAGTGAACTGATCACGGCAGAGGGGATCATGCATAGTCCGGTGAGCACGGCAGCAGAACAAGGGGGCTGGAATAAGAGAATATTCCCCAACGGAGTGATGGCGAACCAACGTGCGGAGTGCTTCGTCGGTGCCATTATTCTTTCGGGATTCTATCAGGAGATGCAAGGTATTTTAACTAGTTTTTTCTTTCGCCCGTTCGTGGACCACACGGGTGTTCTGGCGAGACAAGACTGCTATCTCTGCTCGATTTTTGGTGGCGGCATGGATGTCGCTCTTTTCAGTCAGCTGTTGGATCTACACAGGATGGTTTTGCAGTCCAACTAAGCGCATCGCATTAAGGAATGCCTTTGAATTAATATCGACTCCATTTGGACTTTCACTCGTTTTCCCCCCAAGTCTCGTGCTGGGGAACGAGTTGGTCAGGGCGATGCTTTTGTTCACGAGGGTGTTTCACGCTATCCGTGTACTACACGTTGTTCCCCCATTATAAGTCAGGACCGATTTTTCAGTACATAAATTTAGCTCAGTTTACTCTGTAATTTACACTGGCGAACGAGCATTTAATATTTTAAGCTTGAGTTTTGCTTCTGCCTCCATGACCAAGGGTCTCGGGGCACACGTAATATAACTCAATGTACAATAAAAATAGGTCTACACACAAGCCGACTGGCTTGCTGTGTAACAAAGGATGAGCCACCATTCAGTGAATGAAATTGGACCGTATAAACGTATCCGTTTCTTTCTTGTTTGCTCTGCGGTCAGTATCAGGATGAGTTTGCTATTGTACACACCTTGAATGTCCGTCAACCAAAATATGGTCCAGTTTTCCCCCACAGCTTGCTGGGGAGCGAACATTAAAAAACCGCTTCCCGAATTCAGCCTCTGTCCCCATGAACAAGGGTCTCGAGACATGCATAACAGAATTCAATGTTCATCAAGCACAAGTGAACACAAAACACACAGTGAACATAACCACACATTGTCCCTCCATAAAGAATGCTGGGGCCATTGTAGCTAACTTGCTTGCTCTCAATTCTCTCCATGTTCGCACATTCTTCCCCATTCTATGCTAGGGAAGATGGTTTATCTGGCGTTCTCTGCTGTAAATACATTCAGAGTGACCACTTTTTATAACTGCCTGATCAAATTCGGCCTCTGTCTCCATGACCAAATATTTAGAGACAAGCAGAACAGAATTTGATGTTGCATGGTTATGTCATTCAATTCAGGCGGCTTGCATCCCATTCTGGATTTGAGACATTTTCATTTCACTCTAATGAATTGTCAATTCAGAATGCTGACACAGAAACAAATAATGTCACAAGTGCAGCTGGGGGACTGGTTTGTGACAACAGATTTGAAGGATGCTTATAAAAAATAAAATAAAAATTCATATTTAGATTGTGCCGAAGCACAGACGTTTTCTCAGATTTGCTTTCGGGGGCAAAGTGTACCAATTTTGCATCCGTTCCGACTTGGACTTTCACAAAATGATTTTCACAAAATGCTTGGATGCAGCATTGATGCCCTTCATGCTTCAAGGCATCCGTGTTTTGAATCATCGCGACAATTGGTTGGTGTTAGCCCACGCAGAGAATTTGGCTGCCCAGCATCGAGATGTTGTTCTCAGCCATTTGAGCAATCTAGGGCTGCATGTAAACCTAGACAAGAGTGTTCTGTTGCCAGGGCAACAGACAAGTTTCTAGGAGTGGAGCTGGACTCGTGGGCGATGCAGGCATGCCTGTCTCCATCTCGCGTTTCTGTCATTATGCCAGTGTCTAGCGATGTTCAGAGTGGGTTGTGTTCACCCTGTGAGAACATTTCACAGGCTTTTGGGGCTCATGATCGTGGCTTCTGCTGTCATTCCCCTGGGCATGTTGCATGCGAGACCTTTTTAGTGCTGGATGAACTCTACAAAGGGAATTCAACCACTGAACCATGCATTCCGTCTCTTCAAAGTGACGTGTGGGTACTACCAAACTCTGTCACCATGGAAACGGACCAGACTTCTGATGTCAGGTGTTCCGTTGGGACAGGTGTGTTGCCGCAAGGTGATAACAACAGAGAGTGGACATTACATCCTCAGATTATGGAACAAATCTGGAGACAGTTCGGCAGAGCAGAAGTGGACCTGTTCACTTCGAGCAAGACATCGCACTGTCCCCTCTGGGCATCATGCACTGGCACATCAGTGGCCGACAGCGCATTTTTACGCATTTCTACCAATCAGCCTGCTGCATGGGGCAGCATTTGGCACCCTGGCCAGACTTGTGGAAGTTATAGGTACGGCCCCTCAATGGGGCGTGCTTTTAAATGATGGGTTATCCCCAGCTGTGTTCGATACCATTCTAAATGCTAGAGCTCCATCAACTAGGAGGCTTTATATGTTCAGCTGGCATATTTTTGCTTCTTGGTGTACAGCGCAAGGTGAAAATCCAGTTCACTGCCCTGTCGGTACAGTGCTGGAATTTTTGCAGGAGCGTCTCAGGGCCGGGGTTGCCCCGGCAATGCTTAAAGTCTATGATGCTATGCGGCTGAGCATGCGCTTATCAATGGAGTCTCTATCAGTAGACATTCTCTTGTCCTTCGTTTTATGCACGGGGTATGCAGGCTTAGACCTTTTCATCCCGTTTGCATTCCTTTATGGGATTTATCTGTTGTTTTAGAGGCGCTCTTGGGTGCTCTGTTCGAGCCCATGGCAACAGTCACTGATAAGTTTTTGACTCTTAAAACGGCCCTGCTAGTGGCATTGGCATCGTTTAGAAGAGTTGGTGATTTGCATGCCCCGTCGATCAATCCCTTATGTATGGATTTTGTGCCAGGGTGTTCAAGGGATTCAGACGTTTGTCATTTCGGCTATTTTCCCAAGGTTATTTCAACATCATATCGCTCACAAACTGTTAATTTCAGGCTTTCTATCCTCCCCCATTTGAGTTGGAGGAGCATGAACGGTTGCAAATGCTTTGCCCAGTTTGGGCGCTACGATTGTATGTTGAAAAAACAGAAAAGTTGTTTGTGTGCTTTGGTGGCCACAACAGGGGTGTTTCGGTGTCCAAGCAAAGACTGTCTCATTGGCTTATTGAGGCCATTTCAAGCGCTTACGAAACGCGCGGTTTACCTTCGCCTTCGGGTATTCGAGCCCATTCTACGAGGAGCATGGCATCCTCATGGGCTTTGGCTAGAGATGCCTCCTTGGAGGACATTTGTATGGCAGCAGGATGGTCCTGTCTGCATACATTTGTTAGATTTTATCATCTGGATGAGGGTTTGGCTCCTGCTTCCCAGGTTTTCTCTGTTGGAACAGGAGTAAACTCATAATTCCTTCTTTTTATTTGGATGCTTTTAAACGCAATTAAAAACTTATAATATCATATCTTATTATCTTTTTTGCCATTCAGTATTTTTTATGCTAATGAATAAGTGGACTTAATACAATCCTGATACAACCAGTTTGTGGGTATCAAAATAACACCAAAGCAGGTCTGCATAGGCTTTGATTCAACTCAAAACCACAACTAATCTTGCAAAACACACAGGGCTGATACACACACAGCTGAGTTGAATAATGAAGTCCTGAGCATCTGCTGGCTTATCAGAACATCTGTTGACCTCTGGGACGAACCTGCTACACTCATCCTGAGCCAGATAACAGCACTGCTCCACTAAAGCCAGTTAGTGTAGTGCTGACAGCAGTAGCAGATTCTGCACAGAGTGAGGAAATGGCTAGCTGGCAAACAGATGTTCCCTAAGAGCCTCTAGAGGAGTGTAATGGAGCTGACTGATGAGGAACCTTCATTCTTTTACAACTTAACTATGACAGGGATGGGGCTGATTAGAGATGTCTTGAGAGAGTAGTTACAGCCCAGAGTGCTTATAAGACTTAAAAAGCCTGTTTGAAACAAGTTCTGATGCTTAAGCTTTGGTGAGAGTTCTAACAAGCCATATGCCATCCATGTGGCAGATCTGCAGTATATAAACTGCAGCTCCGTGCATCCACTGACAATTCAGTTTATCCCTTTGCTTATAGCACATAATTCATGGCATGTTGAATCACATTAAAGTCACAACTATTTGGGTATACTCAATAGTATTTTGGCAGCAGGAATGTGCTGCCTCCCAGTGAGATATTTCTCTTTATTATGTCTGCATTTGTTAAGGAGCTCAGGAAGCATCAGATTACATTAAGACATATTGCTGTCACTTTCCAGTCTCGCATCACCACACTTTTGACTAACAGCATAAAGTAACAGCATAAGATCTGGTCCACAGACCAGAGTTCATTTTGACCAAGTACTGCACATTTAAACACCAAGAGAGAATCTGAACAACATTTTGCTTTACTTTTCATTTAAGAACAGGTCATTATGACATTGATGATCCCAAGATAATAGACCAGTACAGAAAAAATAATTCAAGCAAATGCTTGTCTAGAACAACAAAGAAATGTACAGTATGTAAACTTTGTGATCAGAACTTCTGTCCATCTAAAAGTCATAAGTACAGATTATTTCACAGATATAACTCGGAAAACAAAGCAGAATATAGCAGAATATGCAGACAGCCAGAGAACAGACTGTGGGTGGCACTTGGGCGTGCCATCTGATGCTGAAACTATTGTCTACAAAACTGCAAAGAATAGTGTCATATTTTCAAAATGTCATTTTTATATTGAAAAGACTCCTAATTTAACAACTAATGTAAGAGTCTCTATTCGTAAGTACTTAATCAAGAGAAAACTGCTCTGTTAACTTTTTGCTTCTTACAATGAGTACTTGACAGACAACAGTTGTATGATAACTATAAGAAAAAAAAGACCTGCCTACTTCTGTTCCTTCTTAATCACTACTCCTCTTGAAGGAAAAACTTTGAGGCTGGTTTGGGGTTCCACCTTTGTCCAGCAACCACTTTTGTTTGAAATAATCCAACAGGTTTGTTCCACTTAAACCCTTTTTTTGAACTTGTGATCTGCTTTCACTGTAACGTTGCTTGTTCTTCTTATTCCTATTTGACCCTTACAAGAAGAACCTTTCCATTGTCCAGATCTTTGTGCTAGTTTCTAGTGCATAGAGCAACTTCTGATGGAACAAATATCTTCAATGAACAGGAAAACCAGTGAAAAGAAAATTCCTTATAAAAAGCAACATCTTGGAAATTACTTTTGATTCCAGTTTTCTTTTATTCAGTTTCATCTTCAAGGCTAAAACATATTTCTTGCCCACACTGAGACATTTACAGTATCATAGCTAAATCAAGGACCACTGAATCAAGTCCACCCCATCAGTTTCATTATTGATTTTTCCTCTTAATTCTTAGATGATATGCCTAATGTAAATTTCACATGGTGAGCACTCCTACATGTCTTCACAGATAAAATAATTTTTATCTGTAAGCTTGCTGGCTGGTTTCTAGGTTTCCAATCTTCCGTCTCTTGCAGCAAGTGAACAAAATGGTAAAATTAATAATAATACTGTAGCATAGTACATAACGTCTACTAAAAACATACAATGGGGTCCAAAAGTCTCACACTGAAAATATTTTCAATGATCTTTACATTTGAATCTAGCAATAGAAAATAGACTCAAAAATTCAGGATTTCCAAAAATGTAAAACAAAGTAAAGTGACAAAAATTACATAAAATTAAGAAAATGTATTTACAATTCTGCACTATTTCAAGGTCACTAATCAATTATATTAACCATGTTACACCAACTCTTTTGTACTAAATTCAGATTTCCTTGCTTCCATTGAAGCACACAAGATGCTCTTTGGAACATTCTTAAATTATGCTGGCATAACATGGATCATCAGGTATTGTCCATGCCAGCTCGAGTGCATGTTGTCATTGAAACAAATTAAACTGTTATGATGATCATTTTGATATAATTTATAATAAAAAATATTCATTCAGAAAAGAATGAAAAATAAATACAATTTCACTAGTGGACTTTTGGACCCCACTATAAATACTTTGTTGAGCTATTTGTGTTATTGATATAGTGGTAGCTGCCCTACCAGTCTCTAAAACAGCAATTGACAATTGGAGAACAATGTAATGTCTACACTGGAATAATCCTAATAAATCTCACACAACCATAACTCACAAAGGAAGCCAATATCATAACCAATAACTAAGACCGGTGACATAAATGTGTTCAATAAAAACAACAGAAACACGGGTGTGGCCTTGCATCAGTGGATGGAACACAAATCAGCTTGTGTCTGTCCTTGGTGGTGCACGGTTGCACAATCACTTGAAAATCAAAGCTCAAGTCCATGGCAAATAAGTCCCCTAATGCTGGACACTAGGGAGATTCCCCCAGTTAAGCTCTCCTGCATTGTGTTCACTTGAAAATACAGTTGCTAGTCTTGAATGTGCACTGCAGGTTTCGATCAAAGTGATTGTTGTGTGTTCTCTAGTATGCTGACCAAAAACATTTGCTGTTGTCAAGATGAACAGAATTGTACACTGTTTATGGGCAAAGTGGAAAAGGGAAAGGGGGAATAAAATCAGAACAAACAGGAAATACATCTGTTGGACACACACAGTTTTGATGCAAAACCCCAAAGTTAATCACTCAGTGGCGAGTCAATTCAAAAATGACCACCCCAGAGATGAACATAAACTTCCTGCATGCACATCTGCTCCGAATCACGCCAAGAATTTGGATAAGGGATGATTTCAGGGATTTTCTGCAATTCCACATAACAGAGGAGCCTCAACCACTACTTAATAACATCTCAGGCTTTTTTATTATAAAATCTTGTACATGACAGAAGCATGACACAGATGTTCAGGAGCACAGAGCAGCTGTTTAAACGATTTCACACTAACACAACCTTTATATGCACCAAAGATATGTCAACAAAGCAGCACACACAAGACAGACCATATAGGCTGAATCACATGCAAAGAGACAGATGGACAGACAGACAGATAGATGTGCTAAAATGGTCTGTCTGTCAGTCTGTCTGGAAACCAAAATTATTTAAAGTTAAAACTGAAATATGATTCTTTTACATATGTTTACAGACAAAGTCATCACAACTAACCAAGACTACTTTGTGAACTGTGAGCATTAAAACAACCTGAGAGTGACAGAACACTTAGTGAGAGAGAAATACAAAGATGCTTTATTTCACATCTGAACACTAATACAAATACATCAGTGGGCTGTATAGAACACAGATGAAGGACGTTGTCATGGTGCTTAGGGAATAGATGTCTCATCTATTCTTCATGAGTAAGTAAAGTGGGCAGAGACACCAGACAAAAGTGCAGTACAGGGTTTGGTAGTAGGGGTGGGAGTGTTTTTGGGAGTGGGAGTACACTGATGCTTCAGTCAGAAGTCTGGATATGAGACTTCCTCTTGAGTGTCAGCACTCATTCTTATAATCTGTCTGGAAAACTTCATGCACAAAGTCTGCTGCCCTAAGCATTTGTTTCCTTCTGTGAAATTAAATAAATAAAAGTGCAAAAAAGCAACCCAACTTTTTGCAAAGAACTGCTTCAGAGAACACTTTTAGTAAAGTTTATATATATATATATATATATATATATATATATATATATATATATATATATATATATATATATATATATATATAAACCTTTAAGAGACACTACATAAGCCACTCTTAAAATAATAATGCTCCTTCCTTTCAGTGAACGAGAAGAAGACTTGCACTGAAGACATGTTTTGCATCAAGGATTTTTTTCATAGCTACAAAAGCTCATTTTCTTGACACATGTATCTCTCCAGCTGTCAGTATTTTATAAAGTATCCATTGGTCATACTTAAGTCAAATTAAAGATGTCTTCATGAAAATTGACTCAAGTAAAAGTTAAAGTAGCTCATGAGAATAATACTTAAGTAAAAGTATTAAAGTAACTGATTTTAAATGTACTTAAGTATCAAAAGTACAAGTAAATCGCATAAATTATGGAACAGCTAATTAAACCTATCGCAACTTATTTGATTGGCGGTGCTCAACATTTACTCACCCTTATACCATCCCAGATGTGTATGACTTTCTTTAATCTGCTGAACACAATTTAAGGTTTTTAGAAGAATATGGTGACCAGAGCTTTGAAGCTCAAAAAAAGAGATAAAGGCAACATTAAAGTAATCCATGTGACTCCAGTGGTTTCATCAATGTCTTCTGAAGAGATCAATTTGGTTTAGGGTGAGAACAGACCAAAATATAACTCCCTTTTCACTCTTTGCAGTCTTCAAGCACGAACATGATTTCAAGATTGATTACACTTCCTAGTGCTTGACGCATGCTCAGAGCACTAGATGGCACTGTAGGAAGTGTAATCGAGCTTGAAATCATAACTGCCAAGGAGACTGCTGTCAAGATTTATAGTGGAAAAGGAGTTTTGGCCTGTTCTCACCCAAAGCCAACTGGATCGCTTCAGAAGCCATTGATTAAACAACTGGAGTCTTATGGATTACATTTATGCACCCTTAATTTGCTTTTCTGAGCTTCAAATGTCTGGCCACCATTCACTTACATTGAAAGCACCTACAGAACAGAGATATTCTTCTAAAAAAAATGTGTGTGTGTGTGTTCTGCAGAACCAAGAAAGTCATACATACAGTATCTGGGATGGGATGAGGGTGCGAAAATGATGAGAGAATTTTCATTTTTGAGTGAACTATCCCTTAAAAGAAGCATTCAAGTCATGTCAGAAGGATATTATTTATGAGATTAGTGTACATGAACACCACCACAAAGTCGTAAATCCAGTGAGATTGTCTTGGAGTGGGGACATGTCAACATGGGGACATGTCAATTTAAGAAATATGGCAAGAATCAAGCAAACTGGTGACTGTGCAATTTAGATTGAATGCATTTTTTGTCCTATTGATGAAGAATAAATCTTGCCAGACAATAAGACTCATTTAGCTAATTTATATAAGGTGGCAGGCTTGTGCAACAAAATAACATTTACATTGTTAACATTGTTGGACATTTTAGTCGGAGGAGCTGCAGTGCTGCACAAGTGCACTAAAAGATGCAAACAAGGGAAGCGAGCAGGCACACTGGTCAAACTGCGTCAACGCAGCTTTTGAACCGTGCTGCCAAGCATACATCTAGCAAATTTCCGCTCTCTTCCTAACAAAATGGACAAACTATTTAACCTAAACCATACAAATAAGGACTCTGCTGCTCTGTGCTTCACAGAAACCTGGCTGAGTGAACCCATTCCGGACAGCGCATTACATCTGCCGGGCTTTCAGCTGTTCAGAGCGGATCGCATCACGGAGTTATCGGGAAAACGAGAGGCAGTGGAACATGCTTTTACATCAATGCAAGTTGGTGTACAGATGTAACAGCATTGAAGAAGATGTGCAGCCCTAATTTAGAAGCACTCTTCCTCAACTGTAAGCCTTTCTACTCGCCACGGGAGTTTTTCTAATTTATTCTGGTGAGTGTTTTCATTCCTTCACAAGCGTGCGTGAACGCAGCGCTGCAACAGCTAGCTAATCACAGCACAGACACGGAGCAACAACACCCGGACTCACTTATAATTATTCGTGGGGATTTTAATAAAGCAAACCTCATACGTGAACTGCCCAAATACAAACAGCACAATACATGCCCAACCAGAGACAGAAATATACTGGATCACTGTTACACTACATTAAAGGATCCATATCGCTCTGTCCCTAGAGCAGCTTTGGGGCTCTCTGATCACTGTCTGGTTCCTCTTCTTCCAACCTACAGACAGAAACTAAAATCAGCTAAGCATGTACTTAAGACTGTAAAGAGATGGACCAATGAAGAAGAGCTAGAACTATAAGCCTGTTTTGACTGTACTGATTGGAGTGTTTTTGAAGCTGCAGCCACTGACCTAGATGAGCTCACAGATACTGTGACATCATATATCAGTTTCTGTGAGGACATGTGCATTCCTACTTGGATTTATTTAACATACAGCAATGACAAACCATGGTTTACAGCAAAACTCAGGCAGCTTCATCAGGCCAAAGAGGATGCTTACAGAAGTGGGGATAAAATCTTGTATAATCAGGCCAAAAACACACTGAAAAAGGAGATTAGTGCGGATAAAAGAAGCTACTCTGAAAAGCTGGAAAACAAGTTTTCCGCTAACAACCCTGCATCAGTTTGGAGTGGCCTGAAAGACATTACCAACAACAAGACACCATCCCCCAACACTGTAGGGAATCAACAACTGGCTAATGACCTGAATGTGTTTTACTGTAGATTTGAAAAGCCCAGTCTCACACCCCACACCCACTCTGACCTTCACTTCACACAAACACCAACCTCCTGCAACCCCCTCCTGCTACTCAACCTGCAATTAAGATCTGTGAAGAGATGTGTGCCGGGTAATCCGGAAACAGAAGAAAAGGAAAGCACAGTGCCCTGACGGTGTTTCACACACTTGTCTAAAAGCCTGTGCTAACCAACTGGCCCCCATCTTCACACATCACTGGAGCACAGTGAATTACCCAGCTGCTTCAAACTCTCCACCATCATCCCTGTCCCAAAGAAACCCAAGATTGCAGGACTCAATGACTACAGGCCTGTCGCCCTGGCGTCTGTGGTCATGAAGTCATTTGAGAGACTGGTGTTGGCCCACCTGATGGACATCACTGGACCCTTTCTGGATCCCCTGCAGTTTGCCTATTAAGCTAACAGGTCGGTGGATGATGCAGTCAATATGGGACTGCATTACATACTGCAACATCTAGACAGACCAGGGACTTATGCAAGGATTCTATTTGTGGACTTCAGTTCGGCTTTCAACATCATCATCCCTGCTCTCCTATGGAACAAATTAACCCAGCTCTCGGTTCCCACCTCTATCTGTCAGTGGATCACCAGCATTCTGACAGATAGGCAGCAGTTAGTGAGACTGGGGAAATTCACTTCCCGCAACTGTACAATCAGCACTGGTGCCCCCCAGAGATGTGTGCTCTCCCCACTACTCTTCTCCCTGTACACCAATGACTGCACTGTCAAGGACCCCTCTGTCAAACTCCTGAAGTTTGCAGACGACACTACAGTCATCGGCCTCATCCAAGATGACAACGAGTCTGCTTACAGAAGGGAGGTTGAACGGCTGGCTCATTGGTGCAGTCAAAACAACCTGAAGCTAAACACGCTCAAAACAGTGGAGATGATAGTGGACTTTAGGAGGAACACCCCAGCATCGACCCCGCTAACCATTCTAAACAGCACTGTGGCAGCAGCGGAGTCATTCAGGTTCCTGGGCACTACCATCACATGGGACCTGAAGTGGGAAACCCAAACTGACTCCATTGTGGAAAAGTCCCAGCAGAGGTTGTACTTCCTTCACCAGCTGAGGAAGTTCAACCTGCCACAGGTGCTGCTGATCCAGTTCTACTCAGCAGTCACTGAGTCTGTCCTCTGCACTTCTATAACTGGCTGGTTTGGTTCAGCTACCAAGTCAGACATCGGAAGACTTCAGAGGATAGTCCAGACTGCTGAACAGATTATTGGTTCTCACCTTCCCACCCTCCAAGAACTGTACACCTCCAGAGTAAGGAAAAGGGCTGGAAAAATCGCTTCAGACCACATTCACCCAGCACACTACCTTTTTGAACTGTTTCTCTCTGGCTGGCGCTACAGAGCACTGAGCACCAGAACAGTCAGGCACAAGAACAGTTTCTTCCCTCGGCCATTTACCATATGAACAGTTAAAACTGTCCCCAACACTCTCCACTGTGGCAATACAATAATGTGCATATTCAACTATTCATTCATATTTATATTCCATATATATTTATTTGACATATCCTACCTCTTCTGCACAATACATTAAATCACCTTGCAAATAACTGTATATCTGTATATAACATATTTGAACAACATTATTGCCCTACTGTAGTTTCCTCTATATATTTATCTATTGTATCTTATTTTTCATTCTTATTTCACTGTTTATGTATATATGTTTATTTCAAATGTTTGTATGTACTGTATATGTTGTATATGTATATTTTTTGTATTCTCTTTGCACTGGAAGCTTCTGTCACCATGACAAATTCCTTGTGTGTGTAAGCATATTTGACAATAAAGCTCATTCTGATTCTAATTCTAATATGCAGTGTGTATGTGAATACATGTACATGTCATTGCATTGTTGCTGAAAAAGTTTCCTGCTTTTTCAGAAAGTGAAAAAGTTGCTTTTTCAGAAAGTCTGTCCACCTAAAATCACTTGAACACTCATTACATCGAAATGACAACTTCTGAACTTGTAAGTATATGTACAAAATTGTAACATTGAAGGAGGGACCTGAGCCATTTTTAGTGACCAGGGTACGGTTGCACCAGCTGTGCGTAAGGTCTCACATAAGTTGGGACGTAAAGTTCACACTAAGGGCTTAGTAACTACTAGTTAGTTTGTAACTAAGACAGTGCTTAATTTGGTTGCAACACCTGTCCTTAAGGCAGGACAGGAAAGTAATGTGTAGTTGCATAATATGATGTTTACCTGAATTGATCCAATAAACAGCTTTCATATTTGTACACAGAAGTGTTAAAAAGCCGTGAATTTCATTTTGATCTTTTTACGGTTGATGTTCAAACCTTGTTTGCTCACATAACTGTCAGCTGTAATAAATTATAACCCCATTAAAATATGATATGTAATAAAAGTAGATTTGATAAATAGTATATTTGCCCTGTGTATATAAATATATATAGGAACTGTATCTAAAATAAAAAGGGGTGATAAATACTAATACAACAGGCTGGAAAAATAGACATTTATCCATTGTAATATCCTATATATATTTTGAATGTATTGACACTTGACACCTGGCAACGCACCCTAAAAACTGCACCGTTTGAACAGTTTCATGCTGAAGAGCCGCTTAAAAGTACGTTTTTTTTCTCTCTCATAAATGTAAACGAGTGTAAACATCAACATCATAATGTATGTCAAAATGATTGATGCCTGTCACACAAAACATGAGCTCATTGGTGTCATAAAATATCAGTCTGATTTATTATACCATCTGTTACTCCTGGTCGGAGACTTCCATAAATATTTAGTGTATATGTAGGGTTACGTCCTACCTAAGTTTAATGGTGCAACACTCAAATATTTAGTAGTGCATAAATTGTGACTTAGCGCCCAATTAAACCACAACTAGGCTAAGTTGTAAAGAGTGTGCAAAGAGACTTGTGGAGTGGACTCTTTTTATTTGATCCAATAAGCAACCAAACAGAACATCCTAGCAACTGCATAGCAATGTTCTAAAAAACAGTTAAAACAACTTAACAGCATAGCAACAACCTGACAACCTCTTAGACACCCTAGCAACTGCAGAGTAATGTGCTACAAACACAGAAAACAACTTAACAAAAGC
Source organism: Myxocyprinus asiaticus (assembly GCF_019703515.2). Classification (NCBI taxonomy): domain Eukaryota; kingdom Metazoa; phylum Chordata; class Actinopteri; order Cypriniformes; family Catostomidae; genus Myxocyprinus; species Myxocyprinus asiaticus. Next base: position 21,428,665 of record NC_059387.1, read on the forward strand.
ATAGTAACAACCTGGCAACCATATACTTTAGCATTGCTCTAAAACATAAAGCTGATTGGGGGCCTGGGTAGCTCAGCAAGTATTGACACTTACTTCCACCCCTGGAGTCGCAAGTTCAAATCCAGGGTGTGCTGAGTGACTCCAGCCAGGTCTCCTAAGCAACCAAATTGGCCCGGTTGCTAGGGAGGGTAGAGTCACAAGGGTTAACCTTCTCATGGTTTTTGCTCTCAATGGGGCATGTGGTAAGTTGTGCATGCATCACAGAGAGTAACATGAGTCTCCGCAGTGTCATGCACAACAAGCCACGTGATAAGATGCATGGATGACTGTCTCAGAAGCAGAGGCAACTGAGACTTGTACTCCACCACCCGAATTGAGGTGAGTAACTGCGCCACCATGAGGACCAGCTAAGGAGTGGGAATTGGGTATTCCAAATTGGGAGAAATGGGGATACAAATATTATTATTATTTTTTTTTTTAAAACACAGCAGATCACCTTGACATCTGTATAGCATGCCCCAGCAACCATCCAGAACACCCTAGTAAACATATACTGTAGCATCAATGTGCTAAAAAGCAAAAATAGCACTTTAGCAACCACCCAGAACCCCTTAGTTAATAAAAATAAATATTGTTAGACATTTTCATGAGCGCTGGTAATTATTTATACACATCGCTCTTTGGTTAAATGTAAAATGTAAACACGTTTGATTGACTTTTATATGAACATATTTCCTGGTAAGGCAGGAGACTGATCGCACACAATTTTATCATTATTTCACAGCTTTCATAATGTTTAAGCCTAAATTTAAATCGTCAAAAACAAATTTAAACTAACATGAGCAATTTCTAGAGAAATTTCATTTTTGGGTGAACTATTCCTTTAAACGCAGACCAGACAAATCCTCAGCTTAAAATATCATACAGATCAATTTCATGCTGTTACTGTAATGTGTCAAACATATTTTGAAGTGCACTTAACACTGATACACATCTTTAACACAACAACCTGCTGCTCTCTATCCAGTGTGCCCACTTTGCACCATTTTGAAACACTCTTGTGGCTCCTCTAACATGCAAACCAGCATGAACTCTCAATTTGTTTTATAAAATAAAAATGTATATAAATAAATAGCTGCAGGCAAGTTGTGTAAAGGATGCTTTTAGCTGACATTTGGTACATAAGATTCCAGAGTCAGTGACAAAATGTCTTTTCATTCAGCTTGTGACATCTAGTGACAATGAGAGAGGCAGGCCTCTGCAGCCATTTCAGTGATGATAAAATAGGGTAAAGTGTGCAGGTAATGCAGTTAAAAGGCTTTTGTGAACACTCAAGAGTTCTATTTACACTGGAGACGAATGCTTCTGTTACAAATTTCCATCTGCATCACAACTAAATCAGAAGTGTACTCAACTTTATAAACGGACGGACGGACGGACGGACGGACGGAAGGACAGGAAGGAAGGAAGGAAGGAAGGAAGGAAGGAAGGAAGGAAGGAAGAAAGAAAGAAAGAAAGAAAGAAAGAAAGAAAGACCCTAATAAAAAATCCCAGTTTCTGTTAAGATTCCCAGCAAAAACTTGTGTGAAACCCTATTCAATGGTGTAATTAATAACCCAATATTTCCTGAAATTACTGAATTAATGAGAAGACGAGCAAGTTAAAAAGTCAATGAAATATGAGCAATGAAAGAGGTGAAACCCAGATAAATGGTGAGAAACAAGCACCAATAGATGTACAGATAATTTTCAATTCACTTCAAAGATGATTCAGTGTCCTAGCTACACCTCCAACACCTTTATTTACTTAAAGAAATAAACATTATTAACGTATTATTATGTAACAGACAACAGAGAAGAGTTGCTAAAGTCCACATTATCATGCATTACGTAAAGTAAATGACATTTCGCCTTCACTCTCGCCATGCGAGCGCGCTATTGCGCATTTGGTCTCTTCCGTCGGTATCCAACTTCTCCGCTGGCTCGAGAGGCTTTTCTTGTAAGATTTATAGTTTTTATAAATTTTTTATACGAGGTAAGTAATGACATATTCCTCCATAAACGAGATAATGCCCAGTGAAGTTATTTCAAATCAATTAAAAATATTCATAATTTAACAACGGTGCCTCTCTGACTGAAATTAAACACAATGTGTAGTCTTACAAGATATCTTGTTTAAAAAAAATGCCATAACACAAGAACAAATACTTACAGCAGAAAACATGAAGCTCAGTGCTGTAACAAACAGAACCAATTTCGAGGCATCCATCGCACGTCGCTTTTCTTCCGTAAATGTTCGTTACCACGAAAAAAAAAAAAAAAGTTTCTCCTGCGGCTTTCTTAAAAGTAAGCTCAGTCAAACGTTAGCTGTCTCATCGGGAAAATTGTTGGCAGATGAGTAAAACATCATTTGAAATGAGAGTACATCATAACTATCCTCCGGGTGAGGTGGCTCGTGTACTTGCTAGAGCTGCTGGCAGTTCAGGGACCAATGAGCGAGTCACAGTCAGAGGCACACAGCTCCACACACTACTTGCGACATATTGACAGTGCACTAAAGATTGAATCACTCTTATTCGTCATCCACTCACGGCTGTCTTTATTATCCTAGTAAGAAAGCAAAGGATTAATTTATCTCAAGGTCTATGCTACTTGTGAGTGCCAGGCTGAAAGAAAATTAACTCCAGTGTGCAGCTCTAGTCTCAAATTTACTTAGATAACGTGTACTTAGGTCTAAAAGACCACCTATGTATGAAATTAAAAGGTTATCACCTGGACTTTAGCTGTTTTGAGTGGTCAAAGACATCTGTATGAATAAATGTCAGTGAGGATAAGCCAAAACAAAAGAGCTACTTCTTATTTTTGCTAGGCTGTTCTTTGACTTCAGAATTCAAACCTTAGCCTATGTCTCAAATATTTGTCTGCAAATCGCATTCAGCAAATATTTGAATTGAAGATTATGCAAATCAGGCTGACTCATGCTTTCTTTGTCATTTAGCAGGCGCATCTTATCCAGAGTAACTTGTAACAATAAATAGTAAAATAATTGCTTGAGCAACCTAGGGTTACATGCTATGCTCGAGGCAAGGGCACAGTGTTGATTTGGTAGGATTGTCAACAGGGGAATATTCAGTGACGGAATAATTTAATTAAGCACAGTTATACTCAATTATTTTGAATGCAAATTTATTATGTAAGTGCCAAGATTAATATGTTGTTATATGCCATTACATACAGTGATTCATCACAATAATAATTTATATTGCCACCATGCTTTCAAATCAAAATTTGCTGGAATGCAATTAGTTTGAGAGAGCGTTTCAACAGACACAATAACAAATTAGCTAATATTAACTTCTGCTTTATCCACCTATATTTCTTGCCACCGTGTGAGTCTAATTACTCTGTTTCATCTTGATAACTGGTTTCTCTGCAATACTATAATATTTCCATGTACAAATGCTTATACATTGAACACACTTAGAGCTGGGGGGGGGGGTAGGGGCAGTACTCTTGGTCTGTTGCTTTTCAGCTGCAATTAGGAATGCTTCCATAAACCTGTCTATATAAATTTATATACTGTATGTTGAAAGCACTGACCTTTGTGCTGAGTGTCTTTACCCTTGCTCTAACAAACAAAGGGAAACATTTGCAGTTATTTGCACTCTCAAATCTTTAAGGAATCTATCTGGCAATGGTCAAGAGCTCCTTAATTAAATTAGGCTGCGATAAGAATCAACTAAATGCAAGTAGATCTGTGAGGCTCAGTGCAGCATGGCTTGTGATAAATAAGCTAATTTCTGTGCATCAGCGCTCATTCTAATCATTTTCTATTTAAACAAAATCATTTTAGTGGAAAAATGCTCACAGTAATATCTGCGTTGACACGTCAGTGGGTCAACCGCCTCACTTCTGATTGTTCTATGATTGATATGCTCTCTCCCATGCAAATGTTGAGAAATGGCCATTCTGAGCATGCAGAACTCAAATAGTTTTTATTTAATCCTATTATGAACATGTGCCATCTCATCAAACAGAATCTGTGAATCTTTTTCCTTGAAATGTATGTATAAATGCTCATTTATTGAAAAACGTACAGTTAATGTGTCTGAGATCACATTGCAATTTCTTTGTCTATTAATACTCAATCACAACCAACTCTCCTAAGGAAGTTAATGCTTGAAAATCATTCATGTTTGAAACACACTGATGTATAGCATCATGGACAGTACATGATTGATGAATTTACACAGCAATTTTATTCACTGAATTTGAAAAGGTACATGTTTTTTAACAGGAGTGATTAACCACAAATTACCCTGGTTATTGCATCGTACAACAGTGTCACGCTCCATGCTTGGTATTGAACATCATGTATTCCATGGATCAGACCAACAGCTTTACATTTTGCATTTACATTTTGCAAAACAGCACAAAAGACAAAACATGGACATGGCACAGAGTTATGTGCATGATACATATACAGTACATTCTAAGATGTTAAGGTCAATGATCATGAAACTGAAAAGCAAAGGAGAACCTTAATTGCATATGTCCCATTCTGTCACATTCAAGTAAGTGAGGGCAAGAGTATTTCCATGCAGATTTTTACCTTTGGGTACCATTGTACTTATTCATTGTACTTATTCAACTGTCTTGGGAGAGATCACGGTGCTTAAAATAGAGAACCAGTTTTAGAGCATAATTTTCCCTTCCTATTGAAATTATTCACATTGGCCTTTTCAGGACATGCAAATATTTTTGGTCGTGACGGTCTCTTGGCAGTTCCCTTTTTCTTTCTTTTGTGTCTTTCAGGAGAAGATCTTCTGAAAGCGCTAGTTTGCCGTAAGCTCTCCCTCACTTTGCAAATATTGACAAATTAAAACTAACTGGCTCCATGCAAAAGATAGGTGAGTTAGCCTTCTACACCCCTGCATCAGTTTCCCAGAGCTCAGACTTAATGGTCCAACAAGCCTAAAAAAACGATTCATCACTCATTACTTTGCGCTCAGGGCTCATACGTTTTAAAACCAAGACTTCATATTCTGATTGGCACATTTTGGTCAAGATCATGAAAGGGATCTTGACCAAAATGTGGGAACAAGATGATTTTTGCATCGTTCCCTCTTGCCTCCTTCCAAAAACCAGACAATGAAAACTGTCAAGATAAAGTTTCTTAGTGCCTGAGGAAAGTGTAGGTAATTTTAAGGTGTAATACTTTTTTTTTCCAATTCATCTTTTATTCACTAGAAAGTTTCCTTGGAGAGTGAGTCATCAGAAGAATAACACAGAAAGTTATTCTCTGATAGATTTGTTTAATAGCGTCATAAGTGAGAATCTTTCAAGGCTCCAGGAGAGAGCAGCAGGCTTGTTATGCAAGTTCTCACATACGTATGTTTCTACTGGTGTCTATGTGAAAGAAAGTGTGCTAGTTTTTAATTGGCAAAGGTTGTTGTGTGCTGGCAGAACATCATTACTCATTGCTATGTTTAAAATCACTTACTGAGACTTATAAATGGCACTTAATTTGCTGCTGACTGCAACAAGCTGCTTGGTTTTAACAATCACTTAATTGTTTAAGATTATTATGTGTCTGCCCTGTGATAATGGTGGCAGTGATTAGTAATAACAGACATAAACTCTTTCACCAATGTGTAAACACTCAGGGGTCTATTTGGAGAAAAGCAGGGAAATATTACTCACATACTGTCTTTTTAAACAAATGCTTGTAATTTACAGTATTCAATTAAACTGAAGCATAGTGGATTCTGTCTTTTCAAGAACTTCACAGTAATGTTTTCATTTCACAGTCCTTTCATAGTACATTATTATCTGTAAAAAGTCAAGAGTAAGCATTGATTAGAAACTGTGTATAACAGGAGTCAGCTGGTACGTTTAGCTGTGCGGTATGTGTAAACCCCCCTTCCCTGGTCTCAAGAGGCACACTAGCAACTGACGTTAGGGGCTGTTGCCTTTAGGCTCCTCGTTAGCCCGCCCGCTTCCCATGCCGGCTGACGCCGGTTCGAATCTCACTCAGAACAGGTAAAACAGGACCTTTTATAGGCACGCTCACATTTTCATGGGAAAACTTCTTGTGTGAACATGCAAGCATTTGTGCGTCAAGCACAGAGACACTGAACAAGCTTCTCTCATGAACCTGCATATGAGAGCTGGGCGGAAGTGAAGTGTTTTGGAGAATAATGAATGAATTCTTGCTTTGTTCTCACCTAGAGGGATTGTATTGACTCAGAAGACATGAATTAAACCACTCGGGTCATATGGATTACTTTTATGCTGCCTTTACAACCTTTTTAGAGCTTGAACATTTTGGACCCCTTGACTTGCATTGTATAGACAAAAAGACGTCATACATCCTTCAAAAAATGTAACTAGTGTCTATAAATACAACTTCAAAATTATTTATTCTCTTTCGCTCTCTATAGATAGATAGATAGATTGATAGGTTTTAATCTGGGTAAAATTATCCATGTTTTTACTATAGTACTATTATTGTAACCATGTTTTTGGCAGAAACCATAGTTTTAATGCAATTAACCATGGTGTTACTACAGTAATATGGTGTTAATATAGTAACCATGTTTAATTGTGTGGTTAGTGTTAATAAGATTTTACTACAAAATACCATGGTGAAACGGTTTACTGTAGAAAAAACATGGTCAATTTTTGTAACGGAAGGTTATGGTTAGGTTTAGGGGTAGAGGTCAGTGTAGGTTGTTTGTGGCACTCTAAATAAACACAATAAACACACTGCTGTGATACCCCTATACTATATTTTAGTATTTAATTAGGGGTGTAAATAGTACCTGTCACTGCTTCTAAAAATATTTGCACTTAGTGCAAAGAAGATGCTTTTGGTTGCCATTTACACTTAGCGTAAATAGCATCTGCCATATATAATTTCTGCTTTGTAGGCTACTTCCAGCACACTGCATGTTTATTTGTGACACAGGAATGTGAGTTGTTGCAAAGCAAGAACATTTGTCAAACAATACCCAGAATGACCACAAAACTTCTATCACACACAATTCACACCTTTAAACAAAATTAGGCAAGAAACACAAACAAGCACAAAACACACCCACAAATATACACAGTTACCATAATGAGAGCACTAGCAGTGAGTAATTGTACCTACCGCAAACTGCTGTATATTGTTTTACCCCTCAAAAAACATACATCATGTCTATTTATAGCAGTCATTTTATATGTAGGAGAAGCTTAGTGGGCAATCAAGTATCCATAATAAATTATGTTTGATTACACATCGGGCAGAGGAATGAGGGGCCGCACAGGAGACATTGTAAACCATGTAAAACAGGGTGCTTTGGAGAAAACCTTGCACTTCATGGTGCCACAGCTTGTGATGGTAAATAGCTTTGACTGCTTAATAAACATTCAGAGGTAAACAGACATTTTTAGATCCGGCCAAAAGCCAAGTTTGCCTTTAGAAGTGAGTGTCGCATAGCTGGAATATTAAGACTGTGAATCCATGAGATATTTGTAATATATTAGGTCATTTTATTGAGGCCACTTGTGGAGAAGTATGCTTTTAATTCCGCATTCTCTTCTCATTTGTTTTTCTTTAGCCTTGTCTCCGATATGAGAAAAGTAACACATTATGAATAAAATATTTTAGACTAATAAGTCAATAGGAAACGTCCTGGTTACTTTCGTAACCTCCATTCCCTGATGGAGGGAACGAGACATTGTGTTGATGTAGTGACACTAGGGATCACTCTTGGGAGCCCCAAACACCTCTGCTTTTTTGAAAAAAGGCCAATAACAATTGGCGAGTGGAATTTGCATGCCATTCCCCCAGACATACGGGTATAAAAGGAGCTGGTATGCAACCACTCATTCAGGTTTTGTGCTGAGGAGCCGAGACCAGGTCCCGGCCATTTCAGCGGGTAGTTCAGTGTTGTGGCAAGAGGGACACAATGTCTCGTTCCCTCCATCAGGGAACGGAGGTTACGAAAGTAACCATGACGTTCCCTATCTGTCATTCACTCGATGTTGTGTCAATGTAGTGACACTAGGGGTCCCTATACAAAACGCCACAACTATCTGAACTGTGTTACGTGAACTGGTAGTGAGTGACAGGCAGATCACTGTGTGCCTCGTAGCCAGCACACCAGGCCGTCACGTAACTTCCCCCAACGCTCTTATGAGCGTTGAACGGTCCATCAGGAACAAGTCGACAGCCCAACTATAGGGACAGGCTAGCCCAGCAGAGGTCTCTTTCCCTCTCTTTTCTCCCCAAAAAGAGTGGATTTGTTAACTGACTGGGAGCCATAAGTGTCTGCGTCGGGGGGTGTCCCAAAAAGGGGGGGGGGTATTTTGAGTGGAATACGTCACATGGTCTTACCGAGTCTTGTCGGAAGTATGTCATGTGGAGAGGTCCTATGGTAGGTCCTACACGAAGGGGGAGGAGTTTCTACAGAGCATGGTGACCAGGGGCAGAGGGGCCTCACATGGGGTCGCCTTCGGGGAACCAGCACATGTGGAGCACCTACCTCAGTACAGGGTCTCATTAGTACACGTACTGGGCCGGCAGCGAGTTTCTCCGCAAACTCAACTGCCAGAGGGCTAAGGAGGAAAGTAATCCAGGGATCACAGTCTGTGAACACGACTGGGAGTCAAGAGTGCACGTCTTCACCTCAAGGGAGGGGAAAGGTGCTATGCGCAAGCGGTACACCCGGCCAGCTGTCCCGGAACTTACCTGCTCGTGCCTGACAATACACGGGACGAGACCGGCTCAACCCGGAGATTGTAGAACCTCGCAAAGGTGTTGGGTGTTGCCCAGCCTGCTGCTCTGCAGATGTCTGCCAAAGAGGCGCCACTGGCCAGGGCCCAGGAGGCCACCACACTCCTGGTAGAGTGGGCTCGTAACCCCGCACGGGGTGGTTTTGTCCTGAGCCTGATATGCCATCGCGATGGCGTCAATGACCCAGTGGGCGATCCTCTGTTTGGAGACAGCACTTCCTTTCCGCTGTCCACCAAAGCAGACAAAGAGCTGCTCGGAGCTTCTAAGGCTCTGCGTGCGATCCAAATATATGCGTAAAGCTCGCACCGGACACAGCAACGGCAAGGCTGGGGCAGCGCTTGCAGGTTCACCAACTGATCCCTAAATGGGGTCGTGGGAACCTTGGGCACATAGCCCGGTCGGGGTCTCAGGATCACGTGAGAGTAACCCGGACCGAACTCCAGGCACGATTCACTGACAGAGAACGCCTGCAGGTCCCCTACCCTTTTGATGGAAGTGAGTGCATTCAGGAGGGCAGTCTTCAAAGAGAGTGCCTTAAGCTCAGCTGACTCCAAGGGCTCAAAAGGAGCTCCCTGTAGATGCCGAAGGACTACAGAGAGGTCCCACAAGGGGACGAGGCACGGTCTGGAGGGATTCAACCTACTAGCGCCTCTCAGGAACCTGATGATCAAGTCCTGCTTCTCCAAATACTTACCATCTACTGCATCGTGATGAGCCGAAACAGCAGCTACATACACCTTCAAGGTGGAGGGGGACAGCCGCCCCTCCAGCCTCTCCTGTAGGAAGGGAATCACCGATCTGACTGTGCATCTCTGGGGGTCTTTGCGTCGGGAAGAACACCACTTAGTGAACAGACGCCACTTCAAGACATACAGGCGCCTCGTGGAAGGGAGCCCTAGCCTGAGTGATTGTGTCTACCACCGCGGGTTGTAGGCTACTTAGGTCTTCCGTGTTCCGTCCAGGGGCCAGATGTGGAGATTCTGGAGGTCTGGTCACGGGTGCCAGATGGTGCCCAGTCCCTGAGAAAGAAGGTCCTTCCTCAGGGGAATTCATCGGGGGGGGGGGGGGGGCTGTCGTGAGGAGCATGAGATCCGAGAACCACGTCTGTGTGGGCCAGTAGGTTGCTACTAGGACGACCTGCTCCTCGTCCTCCCTGACCTTGCACAGGGTCTGTGCAAGTAGGCTCACTGGGGGAAAAGCATATTTGCATAGTCCAATGGGGCCAGCTGTGTGCCAGCGCATCTATAACGAGGGGTGCCTCGGTCGGGGCATACCAAAGCGGGCAGTGGGAGGATTCCCGGGAAGCAAACAGGTCTACCTGTGCTCAACCGAATCGACTCCAAATCAGCTGGACCACCTGAGGGTGGAGTCTCCACTCTCCCCTGAGGGTAACCTGACATGACAGCGCGTCCGCTGCGGTGTTGAGGTTGCCCGGGATGTGAGTGGCTTGTAGCGACTTGAGGCACTGCTGACTCCAGAGGAGGAGACGGCGGGCGAGTTGTGACATGCAATGGGAGTGTAGACCACCTTGGCAGTTGATGTACACTACCGTCACATGCTTGCCCTGGATCAATGGCCGGAACCTCCGCAGGGCGAGCAATACTACCAACAACTCTAGGCAGTTTATATGCCAACGCAGCCGCGGGCCAGTCCAGGAGCCGGTGGCTGTGTGCCCATTGCATACGGCACCCCAGCCCGTCTTGGAGGCATCTTTGTAACCACGACACACCTGGAGACATGATCTAGGGGAACCCCTGCCTGTAGAAATGCAAGGTCGGTCCAAGGACTGAAGAGGCAGCGACAGATCAGCGTGATGGCCACGCAATGTGTCCCGTGGCGCCATGCCCATCTCGGGACTCGAGTCTGAAGCTAGTGCTGAAGCGGTCTCGTATGCATCAAACTGAGCGGTGTGGCCACCGCTGAGGATACCATGTGCCCCAGGCGACTCTGAGCCTCAAGTTTCAGTGGAACCACTGTCCTCCGTCTGAATGCCTTCAGACAGTTCAGCACCGACTGCACACGCTCATTCGTGAGGCGTGATGTCATTGAGACTGAGTCCAACTCCAAACTGAGAAAAGAGATGCTCTGAACCGGGGAGAGCTTGCTCTTTTCCCAGTTGACCCAAAGCCCCAGTCGGCTGAGGTGCCGGAGCATGAGGTCCCTGTGTGTGCACAGCAACTCTCGAGAGTGAGCTAGGATTAGCCAGTCGTCGAGATAGTTGAGGATGCGGATGCACACTTCCCTTAGCGGGGCAAGGGCTGTGTTGGGCCTCATGTATTCAGATAGAAGACAAAGGCAGGCCTAATACAGTCGTAAAAACCTAACTCAAGCCCCCACCTTCCAAGTCGTAAATCTTACTGATAAAAATCATGCCAAAATCAAACAAAGGGAGTCCAAAACAGACTACAAATCCATGAAGCCTTGCTCACTAAAGGATCAAACTCTCAACTCCTATTGGATGAGGCACACAACAGAACGTCCCTCAAACATGACATCATCAGGAGTTGAAATACCTCTGAAGTGAGTTGCTTCCAGCGACTTTGTTCACCGAATATAGACGTAGCTCTTTTCTGCTCTCAGGTGCAACCTCGTGGCACAAGTAACGTCCAACTTGAAACTGTGGCCATACAATCTCCATCTCGCTGGACGAGTTGAGATTACTCTGTGTTCAACCGAACACTCTAACGGATCCGAAGGAGACCGCCAAGCAATTCTCATCTTCATCCGTTTGCCTGCAGAAGTGAAGAGATTAAAGAATTCTCTTCCATCTTCAATCAAGTCGATATTTCTGAGTTCTCTGCCAGCCCGCTGAGAATCAACAGCCGTACCGCCCGCCGACAGAGCGAGGGAACGGTCTCCCGTCATCACCCGAGCCTCAAGGAACCGGGTCAGAGTTAAAGGACGGAGGAAAACACATTCTACCTGTGTCCTCATGCGATTCAAGTAAGAGGTTTACGTCTGTTTGAATGATCAATAAGCTAGTATTAATTTTAATTAATGTTTCATCGATGTTAACAATTAACCAACTGTTTAATCGCACCCTGGGTCGCCCGTCTCAGGGGCGCTTCGAAGCCTTCCTCGGGTTCTTAGCGGCCGGCCGCGAGACGGGTGGCATCAGCTTCCTGCGGAGGGCTCCACGCTGGAGCCGGGCCACGGCAGAGCCGGTGTTGTTGCTGCAGGAGGACGCCCCGGCGACGAGCAGACAGGGTGTGGGGTCTTAAGCCACGCCGGGGCAAGATATGCTGTAAGGCCTCCGTCTGCTTCTTCACCGCCGAGGACTGCTGGGCAAAGTCCTTGACGCCGTCGCCAAACAGGACAACCTGGGAAATGGGGGTGTCAAGGAACCATGTCTTGTCTGCCTCTCCCATCTTGACCAAGTTGAGCCAAACGTGGTGCTCCTGGACCACCAGCGTGGACATCGCCTGCCCGAGAGACCGCGCCGTGACCTTCATCGCCCGGAGAGCGAGGTCGGGTCAGAACTACCCTCGTGCAGTTCTTTTAGCACCTTGGCTTGGTGTACTTGCAGGAGAGCCATGGCGTGCAGGGCAGAGGCGGCTTGTCCAGTGGCACCGCAGGCCACAGTCGTCAAGGACGACGTAAACCTACAGGCCCTGGACTGGAGCCTCGGGCACCCATGCCAGTTGGCGGCGCTCTGCGGACACAAGTGCACCGCGAGCACCTTATCCACCTGGGGGATCACCGAATACCCCCTGGCCGCTCCACCATCGAGGTTAGTGAGAGCGGGGGAGCTGAAAGACCGGGATGTAAAAGGTGCCACCCACGATCTTGTCAGCTTCTCATGCACTTCCAGGAAGAAAGGAACGGGGGTGGGGCATGGCCGTGGGCGGCACCCTGAGCCCAGGAACCAATCGTCGAGCCGCGAGGGTTCAGGGGAGAGTGGAGGGTTCCACACTAGCCCGATGCTCGTGGCCGCCCGGGAAAGCATGTCCGTCATTTCCGTGTCGCCGTTAGACTGGGCGACCGTTCCCGAAGGAGGAAGCCCAGCCGAAGCTTCTGAGTCAGACTGGACGAGCCAGCTCTCCAATGCTACGCTCAATAACTCATCGTCTTTCCGAGCTCCGAACGAGAAGTCGAACTCGCCGGCGGTCTCGTGCAAGTGGGCAAGCGAACGTGCTGGGGAATGGGAGGTCCGTGGGGGGATACCCGGCGGAGGTGGTCCCATTGATGTCCCCAAATCACCCCCAGTGCTAACCGACGCGGCCTCAAACCCATAGGTAGAAGGACCGGTGCAGGGAGCCGCTGGGGTGGCTTGCTTTCTTATGAAAAGCAAGCCACAACCGCAACGTTGCCATGGTCATGTTCTCGCAATGAGGAGATGACTCATCCATGAACGATGTCTCCACGTGGGCAGTGCCCAGACACGTAAGACAGCGATCGTGGCCGTCAGAAGTGGAGAGATAAGGACCACAACCAGGAATAATACACAAATGGAAAGGCATCTTTAAAAAGACGTTCCGTGTGTGTGCAGCTCTTTTTGTGATTGAAAATATACTCTTTTAAAATATACTTTCTTATTTTCGCTCTGCCGAAGCGCCCAGTGGCGTTCTCTGCACTCCACGGGTGTAGAGGGGGAGAAGCCGCTGAAATGCGCCATAAATCCAACAGTTTTGAGGTGCATCTTTGGAGGGAATTGAATTCAGTGCACTGAATACAACCGCTCAGCTCCGAAGAGAAAATCTGAATGAGTGGTTGCATACCAGCTCCTTTTATACCCGTATGTCCGGGGGAGTGGCATGCAAATTCCACTCGCCAATTCTCATTGGCCTTTTTAAAAAAAAACAGAGGTGATTGGGGCTCCCAAGAGTGACCCCTAGTGTCACTACATCGACACAACGTCGAGTGAGTGACAGATAGGGAACGGTGTTCGCAACCCATTTTAGTTCCATAATCTGAAATATTTCAGAGTGAAACAGGCTGTTCAACATGAAAGAAAATGTAGGGCTGGACTTGATTTCATCCATCAGTAATTAATAAAATATGCGCCTACTGACCAACTGCCATTGAGATGAATGGGAATGCTAATGATAGCTCTCTCCAGGTATTATAGACTTCCTTAATGTCATATGAAAAAGGAAGTCTTTTTAAAGGCTGGTTATTAATTTCAGAGTGCAAGTTATTACATTTAGCTGAAAGATTATGAAGACAAACATTTTAATTGGAATAATCTGCACTGATGAATCATAGTCAACATGTATTTAATAAATAAGAACATGCATTAGGTAAACAGGGTCAATTTGGATTTCATGTCTACTTTAGACAAGATGGCAGGTCTAGCCATATTCATTCTCTTTGTTACTGTGACACCTTCAGCGTCTGCTATCTCTCCAGAACGCCGCCAGAGGTCTCCATCTCCTTTCCCTTCACGAACTACATTTCACATAATCCCCAGCTCAGACTGATTACTCACTCACCTGTTTCATATTATCCCAGACTATTTAAATTCTCTGTTTACCTGCATTCAGTGCGATGTCTTGTTCTGCCTAGTTGGCAATTCTGAGCGTTATTACCATTTCTGTTCTTCCTGTGTTTTTGACTCCTGCCTGTTTATCATATTTCCCTGCCTGCTTGTGAGTTTTTGGACCTTTTGCCTGTTTATTGGATTACCCCTCTGTCTCTCGGGTTTACTTGGTTTACGTTTCTTGGTCTGTCTCCTGTGTACCGGACCCTTGCCTGTTTTGTCGTTTATCCTTTTATTTGCTACTTTGCTGTACTGTTCATATGTTTATTAAACTGCACATGGATCTTAACACAACTGCCCCGGGGTCTTCGCTACAGTTACAACCTTTCCATCATATTGTATCCGTATTAAACAGAGGTCCAAACACTGGAGACTTCAGAATCTTGTTTGATATTTGATAGCAGTCTGAAACAGATGCATGGGTTGTCTCATGCAAGGATAGTGATGTAGAATGGATTTGCTCCTAGTCTGAGGTCATCTAATAACACTTCTATCCTTTTTTCAGTGACAGATGAGGTCAGAAGTGAGAATGATTTTATTCCATGTTGAAGCTGTGACACTGAGGGAAGGCTGACATAGTGTTAGCAGTCTCTCACACCTTTCCCTGGAAATGGCTTGTAAAGGTGTGATCTTGGTTGAGAAAGTTCAGTTGCTTGAAGTGCATTCATTACGTCTTTTTACTTGAAAAAATTTACAAAGATGAACAAAATATGTTCAAACTGTTGTTTGACAGTATGGATTTGTCTCAACATTGACACCAGGCTTTTACTGTAAGCTACAATAAGCCATGTTAAATAATATGTTGTTGACTGCAGTCATTTTGTCTCCATTAATCTCTTCCCAGCTCTATGTTAGAGGCATTTACCAAGAATACGGTACAAAATAGGGCCTTAAATTTTACAAATTAATTACTTTTATTTTTCAACTAATGGTCAGCGAAAGAGGGTGGATAACCTTCAGAAAAATGTTGAGGAACTGTAAACTTCAGGAGTTCAAACTAAATATTATATTCGCTGTTTTACATTATTTTCTATTCATTTCATATGCGATTTGCAATTTTGGAAAACCTGCTACCAAATGTTGTTATTTTCTAGCAATTCACATGAAATAAATGTTAAATAGATGCATTTAATAAAAAGAGACAGACAGACAGATAGATAGATAGACTGGCATACTGCAATTTATTGAGCTTTTGAAGGGTACAGGGACAGTGTGGACAGTGTGGTGCACTCCCAAAGAGCCTATTTATATGACTCTAATTAAACCATGAAGCGCTGAAGCAGGAGTATGTTCCTCAGACCTTTAGAGATCGTTCCTTTTCGCTTCTCTGTGTGTAACAGTGTGAGGGGTTGGAGGGCCTATGTCAAAGACCCACCGCCCTTAATATTCAACCACCTGGAGTTGAGATCCCACAGCACCTACACATGATACAGTCCACTCTTGGTACACCATTTTGGTTGGGCTACATAGGCAAAGATTTGTTATTTACGGTAGGGACCACCGATCATAGCTGTGGCAGAATATAATACAAAAGTATAGTATGTTTCTTCGTCCTGTTTTCACTTTTAAAGAGATGATTCACTCTAAATAAGAAACTTTTTTCTTTTTTTCTTTCTCACCCTCATGTTGTAGTTTGATTTACTTTAAAATGTTACTTCCAATGTTTACATTAAACCTCCACTTGCTATTACATGGGCATATACGCTTTTCCTGTTCACAGAGTGTGAATTTGACAGGAAACAACTGTGATAAATACAAATTGTTTGCCAACAGGCTCCTAGAAACCTGATCACTGCAGCACTTTTAAAGGTATGTTCGTGTTCAATACACGTTAAGCTCAATTGACAGCATTTGTGACAATGCTGATTACCATAAAAATTAATTTTGACTCATCCCTCTTTTTCATTAAAAATTTTAGTTACAATGAGGCAGTTATAAATAGGGGCCAATCCATAAAACTATAGCCACAAGACATAAACAATATGCGTGTGTAACAAGCGGGTTAAAATGGGAAAGGAGGAGGCGGGAACCGGATGAAGCATCAAAGTAATATTTTAATGAAAGCTTAAACAAAAGACAGAAACATAAATACACACACTGCAGCTACTCACTCTCTCTCTCTCTCTCTCTCTCTCTCTCTCTCTCTCACTCGAACTGCCGCATCCGGCTCGTCTTTATCCCTCTCCTCGGCTGATTAGCCCGATTGGGGGCTGGGCGTGCACAGCGTGTTAACATGATTTTGGTGAGATCAAATCACTTACTGACCCTTTCTGTGTAAAGTTATATCCAATTTTATAATGTCGTTGCCATGAACCCTAAAGTAACCATAAAAACCATGATTTAAACAACTTTACAGCTCCAATAATACACAAGTTTTAACAGAAGAATTTATGTAAATGCTTTTGTAAAATTATAAGAATCACATTTCTGTCTTTAAATTCTCCAGAAATTGGCCCCATTCATTTCCATTGTAAATGCCTCAGTGTAACTGAATTTTTGCTCTAAAAACATTATTTTATTTTTTTTAAATGTTTTGTGGTAATCAACAAGTCACAAATGCTGTCAATTGATCTTATCTTGCATTAAACCCGGAATATTCCTTTAAGCATTTCCATCACCTAAAAATGCACCACAATGTGTACTGATGTTCATTTTACCCTACTTTGGCTACTATTGACTCACACAAAAACATCCTCTGTGAATCATTGAAAAATCCATAGAATCTAACTGGCAAAGCTAAGTTTAGTACAGCACAATATGCTGAAAATCTAATGGGCCACTTTAGTAAAGAACCGTACAGTGCTGGCCAGAAAGTCTGCGCTCTTAGAACTGAGAAAGTGTCAGTGTAATGCTGCTGTACTGGCAGCAGGATTTAAAAGATTTACTCAGTCCCAATATACTGTATCTCAAAAGCCTTCAATCCTGGAAAGTCTGCAGTCGACAGAGTGACTTGCCCAAGGTGACAGGCAGTAGTTTTTGAGAAATTTTAGTTTTGATAACTTGTTGGCCTCTTGATGCCAAATGGCAATGCTCTTTAAAAAGCTTTCTTGGCACGAGTTCACACACTTGCAGTTAAACATTTTTACATCCCACCATAATCATAGAGCTTTATTTGTGGATTAACCATAAAGTGTACTGTATGTATTGATACCTTAACCTCAATCAAAGTTTAATGTTTAAGATATATGCCAGGTGTAATAAGAGCTAAAATTAAACAATACAGTCTCATAACAACTCGTAATAATTAGTGCGAAATTATATGACTTGGCTTATACGAAAAACAACAAATTTTATTTCCTAAGACACCAACCAAAACAGCCATCAAATTTTAGATAGCCTCCTATCCAACACTTTACTTTAAGATAGGAAAAGTTAGGGAACAAATTTGGTTACTCATTACATATTTCTTTATGCAATTCAAATGACTGATGTATGTTGTGTGTAACTTGTTATACACTTCCCTCGTCTTGTTCAACACCTCAATGTTTTCTTTCTTCCAAGGTACAAAAAAGCTTTTTCCTATTAAAATCATGGTTAGGTTAAGGGGTAAGAGGTTACAATTTATGGTTAGGTTTGGGGTTAAACTTGGGGAAAGTCCTAATGGCACTGTATGTCATCCAGCCTGGTCTCAGGAAATTTACATGAACATGACAACAGTTTTGCAATTCTAAATGTAGATGCTGTATATCACGTTTGGCTGCAGGTTTCCAGTGAAATGTCCAGCTGGGGGCGCCAAAAGCGAGTAAAATGGTGTGGTATTCAGACGAGGTTTTAAGATGAATTTTAGATCAATTTTTTTAAACATACCTCCCTAACCTAAATCTTTTGCCTGAACCTAACCAATAGTGTTTTAAAATATAAAAGATATGTTTAAAAAATACATCCTTACCAAATCAACGCCTAAACTTTACCATTTGTGTTGTATAAAGTATCCAAAAAATGCTCCCTTAAAGATATTAATGAAATAAGTGTACTGAGATATCTCACTGGTCTCTGTGACAGCTGTAGACTTTATAAACAGCAAAAAAAATGTGTCCACAGACTGCTGACATTGAGGCTTTTCACCTGTAAATCATTTTGCTCGTTCTCATTTGAAGGGGCTGGAGACTATGATTCATAATTTTTGTCAGTTGAGGGCGCTATTGTGCCACTGTTGAATTTAACAGACACAGGAACAAACAATGCTGCTCTTTTGCTCAATTTTGGTCTCAAAATTATCTTCGGAGGGCGGGGTTTTGAAATGAGTGGGCGTGGCTAATCCAATGGCTCAGTTACGTGAAAGCTTCAGAACACTAAAATCACTTACAGCACCTTTAAAAAAGACATCCTTACCTTATCAATGCCTAAATCTAACCATTAGTGTTTTAACATTAAAACTAAAAAAATTAAGAAATTAAAAAGCACATTATCTGAAGCAACCACCTCATTTTGTCCTGCTTCTATGACTCTGTAATGTCACGTGTCAACTTTAGTTCATGGTTGGATTTGAACCGCGGTCCTCCGACTCAGGGCGATTTCCAGTTGAAGTGATCATCCCCATGCCATGCCTTACTCCCTTTGAAGGACAGATCTCTTGATGTGGGCACTCTAAATGGAGCATGAAAGTACTATATGAATGTACCCTTTACTAATAGTCTTGAAAAAGGGCTATTTGTGAAAAAAATGTTTTCTTACTTTTGTTTGGAATGAACTTTCAAGTGGCGTCCCCTTCCCGCAATGCCCATCAAGGGGGCAAATCTGGCGTATGGAAAATGGCCTAAATCCAACACACTATTAGGTGAGCTACCACGCAAGCTATTCATATAATAATAAGTGTATATAGGTGAGTCTGTAATACAAGCATTAAAATGTATAGTATTTCAAAAGATGTGTTAGAGTAAAAGTGTGTTGATATCATAAAAAGCAGGGTCTGAGTAATAAAGAGAAAAATAAGTATTTATAAAGTCATAATCAGTCATTAAAGTCAAGATTTGAGTGAAACTGATTAAAACAAACAGTTGTTGTAGCACCTCTTATGTTCTTTTATCCTGGAAGCTGCGGGGAATTTTACCTGGAGACACATATAACAAGTTTTGCAAAAATGTATATAGACTCACGTTTTCCCTATGAGACCAGCCCAGCCGTCAGTCAGCCCACACAATTTCTAACAGTTTCACCATCTCGTAATATTACGACATCTCATGAGAACAGGTTGAAACAAACTGTGTTGTTCTCAATGACTCAGTATTTTTAAGTACTTTCAATTGGCTCTTTTCTTTTTACTTGAGTGAGATTTGAATATACTAGACTTTTGTCAACTTATAATCTTCCTCTATAGTGGAATTGCTTGTTAGAATTTGAATTGTAAAATTAGGGTTAAAATTTAAATGGTCAATTTTCTGTCAATTCTGTAGATCTATAAGAAAGTGATAATTATGGCACTAAAATTTCCTGGTACAATTTATGCAAATATATTTATAACCACTACTTTCCAATCTAATAAGTACTTTTCTTATTACCAATTTCTAACACTTTTTTTTAGAGGGGCAAGTACATTCCCTTTTAGTAATAAGCAAGAGTTTGTCTCAAAACTTCATTCTAACTTTGTGAGCCTTTGTGAGATTTACAACTGCAATGAGAAAAAAACATTTTGAACTATTCAGCTCAAGTATTTTTAATAGATACTGTAAGAGCATGCTTTCCTATGCCTGTAACAAATCAAATGCATAGAATATGAGATGTAAATGCTCTAATGATGAGCAGAATAAATTGATCTAATTGAACATGAACATATTTGTTGATACTACTCATTTATGTTAGGAATTTCAGAAAATATGCTGAAGGCGCCTCCCTGACTGGACGAGACAGCTAATTAGTTTGCTTCAATGGCTAATTGTAGTAAAAACTCTAGAGAGGAATACAGAATTCAGAATTTTTTATTATTTTAATTTTTGATTTCTTGTCATTAACAAATACTGTATATAATATAGTAAACGTGAACAAATGGGTTATGTCTGCTGTACTGTTTTTGTTTTATTTATTTTGTTTTTATAGCTGTAAAATTTCAGCAGTCTGGTTTGTCTATGCACTGTTTGACTTCTCAGACATTGTGTGTGAGTGTGTGTGTGTGTTTCAAGCGCAATTGTAAACAGACTTGGCTGTGTGCATCGGATAGTCGCGCTCGATCAGCATGTTTCCACTGTGAGTGTACGAGTTCCCTATCTGTCAATCACTTGATGTTGTGTCGATGTAGTGACACTAGGGGTCACTCTTGGGAGCCCGAGACACCTCTGGTCTTTGATAAAAGGCCAATGAAAATTGGCAAGTGGTATTTGCATGCCACTCCCCCGGACATACGGGTATAAAAGGAGCTGGTATGCAACCACACATTCAGATTTTCTCTTCGGAGCCAAACGGTCATGCTCATTGAGCTAAATTCCCACAACTGTTCATTCACCTCTGCTGGATCTGATGGCGCATTTCAGCAGCTTGTCCCCCCTCTGCACTGGTGCACTGCAGAGAATGCCCTGGGTGCTTCGGCAGAAATAAAAGAGTATATTTCTCTAAAAGAGCGGCACACACGGAACGTCTTTTTAAAGATGCCTTTCCGATTGTGTGTTATTCCTGGTTGCGTTCGTTATCTCTCGCCTTCTGACGGTCACGATCACTGTCTTTTGTGTCTGGGCACTGCTCACGCGGAGACAGCGTTCGTGGATGGTCATGTTGTCATTGCGAGGACGTGTCCATGGCAACGATGTGGTCGCGGCTCGCCTTCGTAAGAAAGCAAGCCACCCCAGAGGCTCCCCGCCTCGGTCCTTTTACCCACGGGTATGAGGCCAGCGCGGCTAGCACTGGGGGCGATTTGGGGACCCCAATGGGACCGCCTCCGCCAGGTATCCCCCCGCGGACCTCCCATTCCCCAGCATGCTCGTCTGCCCCGATCGGGCTTCCAGATGAGTCCGCCGGCTCGTCTCGCGGCAAGGTCGACCTCTTATTCGGAGCCCGCGAAAGTGATGAGCTCTCAAGCGCAGCATTGGACACGGAAGCCACAGCTGGGCTCCTCCCTTCGGGGACGATTGCCCAGTCACAGGCTGACGCGGAGATGACAACATGCTTTCCCGGACAGCTGCGAGTGTCGGCTAGAGTGGAACCCTCCGCTCTTCCCTGAACCCTCGCGGCTCGATGATTGTTCCTGGGCTCGCGGCGCCGCTCAAAGCCATGCCCCGCCCCCGTTCCTTTCTTCCTGGAAGTGCATGAAGAGCTGACAAGGTCATGGGAGGAACTTTTTTACTGCCCGGTCCCGATCTTTTCAGTTTCCCCACCCTCACTACCCTCGATGGTGGGGCAGCCAAGGGCTATTCAGCAATCCCCCGGTGGATAAAGGCGCTCGTGGTGCACCTATGCCCACAGAGTGCTGCCACCTGGCGTGGGTGCCCAAAGCCCCTGTCCAAGGCCTGTAGGTTTGCATCGTCTCTGACGGCCAAGGCCTACGGTGCCGCTGGACAAGCCGCCTCCGCCCTGCACGTCATGGCTCTCCTGCAAGTCCACCAAGGCGCTAAGAGAACTGCACGAGGGTAGTTCCGCCCCGGGATTGATGCAGGAGCTGCGCTCGGCGACCGACCTCGCTCTCCGAGCAACGGAGGTCATGGCATGGTCTCTCGGGTGGACGATGGTGGTCTAGGAGCGCCACCTTTGACTCAACCTGGTCGAGATGGGTGAGGCCGACAGTACATGATTCCTTGCTCCCAGGCTGGCCTATTCGGCAACACCGTCTAGGACTTTGCCCAGCAGTTCTCGACGGTGGAACAGTAGACGGAGGCTATCTGGCATATCCTGCCCTGGCGTGGCTCAAGATCCCACACCCCATCTGTTCGTCGCCAAGGGTGTCCCCCTGCGGTGTCTGCACCGGTTCTGCCACAGCCCGCCCCTTCGGCCCGGCCCCGGCGTGGAGCCCACCGTAGGAAGCAGACGCCACCCATCTCGCGGCCGCCCAGAACCCGTGAAAGGCTTCAAAGCACCCTTGAGACGGGCGACCCAGGGACGACGAAACCTGCTGCTCTGGAGCTGGTAAGCAGACCTCTCCATCTTTTTGTTACCTTTGCATTTAATTGTGCTGCATGCCCCAGTGGCTGCAGTACTCAAGAGTTCAGCAAGAGCGGTTTCCTTGTTCCCTGGGTCACGTATCCGGTGTGCACGGCCGTCATCACGACCACCGTCCACCACTCTATTTGGCAGGTTTGGCGCTCCAGCGGCGGCCTCCCGCCCCTGAGCACCCAGCTGTGGCACAAATCTGCCCCCAATGTGACAGTCTCCACGGGTCACGAGAACAGGCCTCTTCCTCCCCCGTCCCAGGCTGTTCCGGGGGTGGTCATAAGGAGCCAGGTAAGTGCTTCGATGTCCTTAGACTTAGCACGGCCGTGACATGGTGTGGCACCTCAAGCTCCACCTCGCCACGAGGCCCCACCTGCCGGTACGTCCGACGACGTTGTCCCTTTGGTCCCCCTTGCACGGAACTTGGACACATGGCTTGCGCTTTCTAATCCTTCGCGATGGCTGGTCTGGAGCGTCCAACTCGGCTACGCGATTCAGTTTGCCGGGCATCCGCCCAGGTTCAGCGGTGTCCACTTCACCTTGGTGAAGGACGAAAACGCTTATACCTTGCGTGGAGATCACTACCCCCCTACGGAAGGGCGCGATAGAACCTGTCCCTCCAGCCGAGATGAAGAAGGGGTTTTTCAGCCCCTACTTCTTCATACCAAAATAGGCGGTGGGTTGCGGCCAATCTTGGACCTGTGAGTACTGAACTGGGCTTTACACAGACTCCCGTTCAAGATGCGGATGCAAAAACGCATGGTTCTACATCCTCCAGGTGGAACCAGTTTTGTCCCAGGTAGTGGCACGCAACACAAGCAGATAAGCCCGGGATAGCCGGCCGGGTGTATCGCTTGCACATAGTGCCTTCCACCTCATTTTGAGCTGAAGATGTGCGCCATTAATTCCCAGTAGTGTTCACAAGTTTGTTCCCTGGTTGACTTCCTCCGAGCCCTGTGGCAGTCGAGTTTTCAGAGAGACTCGCTGCCGGCCCAGTACACGTGCAAACTAAGAGCCCTGTTCTGGGGTAGGTGCTCTGCATGTGGCGGTTCCCTGTAAGGCTAACCCCATGCGATATATATCTTCCGCTAATTCGTTTCCCTGTTGGCAAACTGCTTCTTCCTTGGGCAGAGCCCCTCTGCCCCAGTCTCCATGTTTGTAGTAACTCCTCTCCCATTGGGTAGGATCTACCTTGAAGACTCTCCACATGGTCAGAAAGACCATGTGACGTATTCTTCTACTTAAATATCCTCCCCTCTCTTTGGGCGAGGTGTGGTCTCCGCGGTGTCTTCCCCTTGGGAGGGACACCCCCCGACTAGACCTGGTGGCCCAGTCGGATAATCCCCCTTCTTTTTTAGGGAGTGGAAAAAGAGAAGGGGAAAAGAGGCCATGACTGGGTTAAGCCTGTCTCTATCTCTTGAGTAGTCGACTTGTCCCCAAAGGGCCGTTTGACACTCATAACTATGTTGGGGGAGGTTACGTGTCGACCTGGTGTGCTGGCTATGTGGCACACAGTAGTCTGCCCACCACACACCGCCAGTTCACGTAACACGGTTCAGTCAATTGTGGCATTTCGTATAGGGACCCCTAGTGTCACTATATCAACACAACGTCGAGTGAGTGACAGACAGGGAACGTCATGGTTACTTGTGTAACCTCCGTTCCCTGATGGACGGAACAAGACATTGTGTTCCTCCTGCCACAATGCTGAACTACCCGCTGAAATGGCCAGACCTTTTATCGGCTCCTCAGCATAAAACCTGAATGAGTGGTTGCATACCAGCTCCTTTTATACCCATATGTCCGGGGGAGTGGCATGCAGATACCACTTGCCAATTTTCATTGGCCTTTTATCAAAGACCAGAAGTGTCTCGGGCTCCCAAGAGTGACCCCTAGTGTCACTACATCGACACAACGTCTCGTTCCCTCCATCAGGGAACGGAGGTTACACAAGTAACCATGACGTTTTAACTGTTATTGTGGTACTTTTGTGATAGTTTGGCAGAAAACAAACGTATTATATGCCTGCAAAGACTGTTTGAGTTGCTGTTTGTGAATGAAAACCGCATCTGCACCTGAGCAGACGTGGCTGCGTGCATGGGAAGATCGCATTTCGATATGATGGCTGCGCATATACAAGCTGTTATCGTGGTACTTTGGTGACAATTTAGCTTTGTTACATAAAATAAACATATTATGCGCTTGAAAAGACTCTTTGAGTAGTTGTTTGTTTGACGAATGACAACCGCTACTAATGTAAACAAATGGCAGCACACATCAGAGGAAGATTGCGTTTGATGTATTGACTGCGTATAAGAGCTGTAAACTTTTTATCGTGGTACTTTGGTGACAAGTTGGATGTGTGTATAAAATAATAAAATTAACTTATTCTGTGGTTTAAAAGACTGTATGAATAACTGTTTGAGCTAATATAAATAACAGATGCTTAACCAGCGCATCCTGTGTTGGCGCGAAAGCCGATTTGAATCTGGCAGCTTGTAACGTAACTGGCTGTTGCAGAAAAACATATGTGAGATGCTACTCTGCGGGGCCCAGTTATTGATACATATGAAAGGGTTAATTAACCTGAGTAAGAACACAGATCTTTCTCTTGACAAAACAGCTTTTTTCTGTTTCATCGTATGGTATAAGAGGATGTTTTCACACAGGCGATTGCATAGAATTTATTTAGATAAGAGGAGGTGTTTACTGGATAAATGAATGATGAAGCAATTTGACTCATTCTGCAAAATACATTTCTACTAAGAGCTCCATTTGATTGCAGCAGACAATAGCTTTATACCCATTCCAGCTCAGACTTATGAACCGTTAGACCCTCCAGGCTTAACAAATTCAGTGCGCCCACACCCTAATCAGTCATTTACTGCAGTAAAATGAAAACCCAGTTGTCTGTGCAAATGAGATACTTGACTGGGGGAGAGATTTCACAGGCCTTTTGACAATTAGATCAACTCTGAAAACTCTATTTGAGCCTCTTCAATGGCATAGGGACACAGAGCCATTTGGCTGGTGACTTTTGCTGATTGTTCTAAACATCCAAACAAATGCATAGTTCAGGTTGATGGCATTCAAAGCACAATCAACTGAAGTTACTTTGTATCATGTGACATCACTTTGCAACAAGTGTTGTGAGATAGTTTACCCAAAAAGAAAATCTGTCATCATTTGCTAACTTTCACTTTTGTTCCAAACCAATATGACTTTCTTCCGAAGGAGACAAAAGGAAATAGCCTCAGTTACTATTTACTTTCATTGTATGGAAAAAGATGCAATGAAAGCCAATGGTGACTGAGACAAACAGTGCTTAACATCATCTATTGTATTCCACGGAAGAAAGGAAGTCATACGGGTCAACATGAGGGTGAGTAAGTGATTTTATTTTTGGGTGAACTATTCCTTTAAGGTTAAAGTAGGTCTTTGATAATGTCTTTGATATTAGTATTTTAGGCATGCGTTTTGCAATGTGTGGCAGTGTTTGTGGCCATGTATGATTTCATTTCAGTATA
Source organism: Myxocyprinus asiaticus (assembly GCF_019703515.2). Classification (NCBI taxonomy): domain Eukaryota; kingdom Metazoa; phylum Chordata; class Actinopteri; order Cypriniformes; family Catostomidae; genus Myxocyprinus; species Myxocyprinus asiaticus. The sequence goes on from NC_059387.1 coordinate 21,454,525, forward strand.
GTGACATTTGCAATATTTTTTCATGACATTCCCATCATTTTCTTCATAAATAAATATTAAAAGTTTCATTATAATTTCCTATCCAATGAAATGCAGTTTACTCAATTTAGCCATCATATGATAAAAGTAGTAACACAATTTGGCATTATAGCAATCTTTATGAATTATTTCAACTAATTTCCATATTTTCCATAACTCTATAACATTCACTCTGGGCTAGAATAGTGATTTAACAAAAATGTAAACACTTGAAAAGTGTGTATATTTAAGCTTTAAAGTTATATTGTTGTTGCTCAAAACCAATCAATTAATTTTTATCTCCAGTTGCAGGACTGGAGAGTAATTTGAATAAATTTTCACATATACTCTGGGCAGAAATCAACATATAAATGAAAGAGGGATCAGAAGGTTGAACATCAACAACATGGATGCGTCATAATAACTGGCATGAAATAGGCACCTGATTCTGCCATGCATTCAGTAGATATGGGTGAATACATTCCTTTGAATTTTGATGCCTAAAAATGTCTCGTCTCCCCATTTCCTTTGACCCAACTCAACCTCAAATTTTGATTCAGATAGAAAATGTACATTAAATATGACTCATACTGTTATCTTTGGCCAGGAGAAGCATTTAAAAATATTAGAGATTTTTTTTAGGGTACAATGAACTCCATCAAGCTGTCAGGATTTTCTCCAGTTGTATTAAACACTTTTATTAGGGCAAGCAGACTCTGGATTTATTGATACAATGTGACACCATATGCACACAATAATCCAAATTAGCTTTGTGATATTTGCCAGGACACTTTAATCTTACTCCCAGAAAGAACAGCATTTAAGTGTCCTTGTGTCTGTCTTTGCTTAGTATTATCAGTGATTGTGCCTCCAAAAATTACTAGTCACTCAGTATATTTGCAAAGCATTTAAAGGGATGATTCATGCCAGGGTCCAGGGGTGTGTCCAGGATTTTTTGCCCAGGGTGGCAAAGGGGTGGTTTGAGTTGAGTACGGGGTGGCATCCAATGAAGGGGGGTGAGTGGTGGCGGCGGCAGAGGAACGTTAGTAAGGACCATGCGTGACATGGACGAGTTAAGCTGTTGCAGACTGTCTCCAGCACACGAGCAGGGTCCGACTTGGGGTGGCAAGTGGGGTGTCAGAGCTAATTTTTAGGGTGGAAGCTGCCACCCCATGCACCCCTTCTGGCCCCGCCCCTGCCAGGGTCAGTCATCAGTTGTCTTAAAGCACACTTTGTACATCTTTAATTTTGAAGTAAACACGGAATAGATAGTTTGCTGTGGTAGGGGTTCTCATAATCAGCCTAATATAATGTTCAACATATGACCATAATGTGGTGATTTGAAAAGTATGTTACTTTTACTGTTTAATTTTTGTGTCGACCCCAGGAAGACTAGGCACCATTTCTGGGAGCTAATGAGGATCCGAATAAAGAGTAAAGAATTGTAGTATTTTCAAATAGATTTAACCACATAAAATGACTGCATTGGTATGCTCGGCATTGTGCAAGTAAGTTTTCCAGGGTTTCTGCAGCTGTTTATCAGACTATTTAAGGCAGTATATCTTAAGTCATTGCGGGGACAGTGCAGCCTCATAAACAGAGCAACGGGAAGGATGAGACAGGCTTTATGTGCTCTCTCCTGAAGCTGGCTAATGTTCCCTGCAGCTATGCAAAAAAACTACAGAGCATGGTGATTTGGGACGATTCATGAGCATGTATGCACGTGAGTCATCTGTTTGAAGGTCACATTTATCCTGTGCTTGTGTTCAGTAAACAGCACTGTCTGGGTTGCTTGCCCTCCATTTGAATCATGCATGCGGCCCTATGGAGAGAGTGTCTTGAATGTCAATTGTGTGCTTTTCCATTGGCATGTGTATAAGCGCAGCTGATCAGTCTTCAGGGAAGCCCCTCCGAAATGTATTGATGCGATACATCAAAACAGCACAGTGTCAATTAAAGCATCATGGTCTTTCTGATCTTACTGTGAATGATTTATCCGTGCATGTTATTCCAAAGAAAAAGTCTGTCTTCATAATCTTTCAAATAAAATAACTTGCTCTTCCTCTTAAACAACCTGGCAGGCTGTTTGGGCTATTGGATAATGCTAACCAATTGGCAAAACTATTTACATTAGGCGTTGTTTTAGAAAACTTACATTGAGGTCTGGCTTCATTCTGGTATGTAACACCATTTTTAACGATTCAATCATGATCCAATGGATAAAATCAAGTCTCTCTCTTCATGTTTACTCCAATATCCTGTTTCACACAGAAATATATCACATTACAGAAGTAAACTGGGTTGCGAATGGCAATTCACATTGACTTTAAACAGAAAGGGTAAGTGAACAAATAAATGAATAAAAATTCTGTCACCATATTAGGGCCACAGTGAGTATGTTTACATGGGCAATTATAATCGAGCTACCACAGGGTTTTGCATAGTCAGGCTACAGTCTTCATCTCTTTGTCCAACTTTTATGACAACAGGTGTAATAAAAAAGCTGATGAAAGGACATCAGCTGACGAAGTGATGGACACCGTCATTTAGTGTCACATAGTGTGCTTCTCAACAGCGAGATGCACACAACAGGCAAAACAATATGGAACTTTAAAGCCATGTGAACTTGTTACACTCTTTATGCTTTGATTTGGTGCAGATCAGGTAATGGTTATGTCTGCAGGCAGAAGACAATGCAATTTGTTCCTGGATTGTTTGACTATACTATGTTAAACTGAGCTTGCTTTGACTTAGCGCCTTCAATTTATAAGGACATTATCCTTATAAACTCTGCGTAAAGAGTAATAATAACATTTAGACTGAGAAGAGATATCATGAATAAATAGATGATTAAGAAAATATATAGTTTGTCTATATTTTCCTAGATCACTGGCATTTTTATAGGTTTGTTGTCTGTGTACTTAAACAGTGCTGTATCTGTAGGATACCTGTTATTTGTTTCAGGCTGCTTATTCAATAAATATCATGCTTTCTGCCTCGTTTTATGAATGTAATCCACATGAGATCAGTAAAAGAAACAGTTATAAACACTCGTGATAATTGAAAGTAAGATATATGCAGTACTGTGTAATTAGTAATGTTGACATTATACATTCATGGCACAAATGCTAATGCTAGCATGCTAATCTTGGCCATAATATGCATCTGCTACCCTCTTTTATTGTATGTTCCCTATCTGTCACTCACTCGACGTTGTGTCGATGTAGTGACACTAGGGGTCACTCTTGGGAGCCCGAGACACCTCTGGTCTTTGATAAAAGGCCAATGAAAATTGGCGAGTGGTATTTGCATGCCACTCCCCCAGACATACTGGTAGAAAAGGAGCTGGCATGCAACCACTCATTCAGATTTTCTCTTCGGAGCCGAATGGTCGATGTTTACTGAGCTGACTGTTCATTCACCTCTGCTGGATCTGATGGCGCATTTCAGCGGCTTCTCCCTCCTCTGCACTGGTGCACTGCAGAGAACGCCCCTGGGTGCTTTGGCAGAAAAAAGAGAGTATATTTTTCTTAAAGAGTATATTTTCTAAAAGAGCGGCATACACGGAACGTCTTTTTAAAGCTGCATCTTTTTAAAGATGCCTTTCCGTTTGTGTGTTATTCCTGGTTGCGGTCGTTACTTCTCAACTTCAGACGGTCACGATTGCTGTCTTTCATGTCTGGGCGCGACCCATGCGGAGACAGCGTTCGTGGATGGATCATGTACTCACTACGAGAACATGACCATGGCAATGTTGCAATTGTGGCTTGCTTTCGTACGAAAGCAAGTCACCCCAGCGGCTCCCCAACCTCGGTCCTTCTACCTACGGGTATGAGGCCAGCGCAGCTAGCACTGGGGGCGATTTGGGGACCCCAATGGGACCACCTCCGCCGGGTATTTCCCCACAGACCTCCCATTCCCCAGCAAACTCGTCTGCCCCGATTGGGCATCCGGACGAGTCCGCCGGCTCGTCTCACGGCGAGTTCGACCTCTTGTTCGGAACCCGCGAAGCTGATGAGCTCTCGAGTACAGCATCGGAGAGTGGGCTCGTCCAATCGGACGCAGAAGCCTCAGCTGAGCTCCCCCCCTCGGGGACAGTCGCCCAGTCAAAGGCTGATGCGGAAATGACGGACATAATTTCCCGTGAACCCTCCGCTCTCCCCTGAACCCTCGCAGCTCGATGATTGGTTCCTGGGCTCGCGGCGCCTCTCAAAGCAGCCACGCCCCGCTCCAGTACCTTTCTTCCCGGAAGTGCACGAGGAGCTGACAGAATCATGGGAGGTACCTTTTACTGCCCGGTCCCAATCTTTCAGCTCCCCCACCCTCACTACCCTCGATGGCGGGGCGGCCAGGGGCTATTCGGCGATTCCCCTGGTGGATAAGGTGCTCGAGGTGCACCTATGCCCGCAGAGCGCCGCCACCTGGCGCGGACTCCCAAAGCTCCCGTCCAAGGCCTGTAGGTTCACATCGTCCCTGACGGCCAAAGCCTACAGTGCTGCTGGACAACCTGCCTCTGCCCTGCACGCCATGGCTCTCCTGCAAGTCCACCAAGCCAAGGCGCTAAAAGAACTGCACGAGGTCTGTCCTTGTCCCCTCGTGTCTTCACGAAGGTCGCAGAGGCAGCTCTTGCCCCATTAAGGGAGGCAGGCATTCGCATTCTTAACTATCTCGATGATTGGCTAATCCTAGCTCACTCTCGGGACATGTTGTGTGCACACAGGGACCTGGTGCTCTCGCACCTCAGCTGATTAGGGCTTCGGGTCAACTGGGAAAAGAGCAAGCTCCTCCCGGTTCAGAGCATCTCTTTTCTCGGTTTGGAGTTGGACTCATTCTCGTTGACAGCACGCCTCACGAACGAGCGCGCACAGTCAGTGCTGACCTGTTTGAAGGCGTTCAAATAGAAAACAGTGGTTCCACTGAAACTCTTTCAGAGGCTCCTGGGGCATATGGCATCCTCAGCGGTGGCCACTCCGCTCGGGTTGATGCATATGAGACCGCTTCAGTGTTGGCTTTAGACTCGAGTCCCAAGATGGGCATGGCTCCATGGGACACATCGCATGGTCATCACGCCAGTCTGTCACCGCCTCTTCAGCCCTTGGACCGACTTCATGTTTCTACGGGCAGGCGTTCCCCTAGAGCAGGTCTCCAGGTGCATCATGGTCACAACAGATGCCTCCAAGACGGGCTGGGGCACCATTTGCAATGGGCACGCAGCTGCCGGCTTGTGGACGGGCCAGCGGCTGCTTTGGCACATCAACTGCCTCGAGTTGCTGGCAATTCTGCTCGCCCTGCGGAGGTTCCGGCCGTTGATCCAGAGCAAGCACGTGTTAGTTCGGACAGACAACACGGCAACAGTAGCATATGTCAACCGCCAAGGCAGTCTGCACTCCCGTTGTATGTCACAACTCGCCTGCCGTCTCCTCCTCTGGAGTCAGCAGCACCTCAAGTCGTCAAGACCTGTTCGCCTCCCAAGAATCCTCCCACTGCCCACTCTGGTATGCCCTGACCGAGGCACCTCTAGGTATAGAAGTGCTGGCACACAGCTGGCCCCCTGGACTGCGCAAATATGCATTTCCCCCAGTGAGCCTGCTTGCACAGACCCTGTGTAAGGTCAGTGAGGATGAGGAGCAGGTCATCCTGGTATCACTCTACTGGCCCACCCAGACGTGGTTCTCAGACCTCACGCTCCTCGCGACAGCCCCCCCGGCGAATTCCCCTGAAGAAGAACCTTCTTTCTCAGGGACGGGGCACTATCTGGCACCCGCGACCAGACCTCTGGAATCTCCATGTCTGGCCCCTGGATGGGACATGGAAGACCTAAGCGGTCTACCACCCACGGTGGTAGACACGATCACTCAGGCTAGGGCTCCCTCTACGAGGCGCCTGTATGCCTTTAAGTGGCGTCTGTTCGCTAAGTGGTGTTCTTCCCGATGGGAAGACCCCCAGAGATGCGCAGTCAGATCAGTGCTTTCCTTCCTGCAGGAGAGGTTGGAAAGGCGGTTGTCCCCTTCCACCTTGAAGGTATACGTAGCCGCTATAGCAGCACACCACGACACAGTGGACGGTAAGTCCTTAGGGAAGCATGACCTGATCATCAGGTTCCTGAGAGGCGCCAGCAGGCTGAACCCCTCCCCTCGTTCCCTCATGGGACCTCTCTGTCCCCTTTGAGCCTTTGCAGTCAGCTGAGCTTAAGGCACTCTGCTTGAAGACTGCCCTCCTGACTGCGCTCACTTCCATCAAGAGGGTAGGAGACCTGCAAGCGTTCTCTGTCAACGAAATGTGCCTGGAGTTCAGTCCGGGCTACTCTCACGTGATCCTGAGACCCCGACCGGGCTATGTGCCCAAGGTTCCCGTGACCCCTTTTAGGGACCAGGTGGTGAACCCGCGAACGCTGCCCCAGGAGGAGGCAGACCCAGCCCTGACATTGCTTTGTTCGGTGCGCGCTTTACACATCTATTTGGATCACACGCAGAGCTTTAGAATCTCTGAGCAGCTCTTCGTCTGCTTTGGCGGACAGCAGAAAGGAAGCACTGTCTTCAAGCAGAGGATCGCCCACTGGCTCATTGACACCATAACTATGGCATATCATGCCCAGGATGTGCCACCCCCGGTAGGGCTACGAGCCCATTCTACCAGGGGTCTAGCGGCCTCCTGGGCCCTGGCCAGGGGCGCCTCTCTAACAGACATTTGCAGGGCAGCGGGCTGGGCAACACCCAACACCTTTGGGAGGTTCTACAATCTCCGGGTGGAACCGGTTTCATCCCGTGTAGTGGCACGCAATACAAGCAGGTAAGTGGTGGAGTGGTGTAGTGGACTAAAGCACTGAACTGGTAAGCGGAAGGTTGCATAAATGTAAATGTAAATGTAAGTCCGGGACAGCCGGCTGGGTGTATCGCTTGCACATAGCGCCTTTCAACTCCCCTGAGCTGAAGACATGCGCCATTAACTCCCAGTAGTGTTCACAAACTGTGTTTGTGCCCCGAGCCCTGTGACAGTCGAGTTTTCGGAGAGACTCACTGCCAGCCCAGTACATGTGCTAACTAAAGCCCTGTACTGGGGTAGGTGCTCATGTGGCGGTTCCCCGTAGGTAACCCCATGCAATGTATATCTTCCGCTAATTTGTTTCCGTGTTGGCAAACTGCGTCTTCCTTGGGCAGAGGCCCCTCTGCCCCAGTTTCCATGTTTTTAGTAACTCCTCCCCCATTGGGTAGGACCTACCATGAGACTTCTCCACATGACATACTTCCGACATAGCTCGGCAAGACCATGTGACGTATTTCCACTTAAATACCCCCCCTCTCTCTGGGTGAGGTGTGGTCTCTGTGGTGTCCTCCCCTTGGGAGGGACATCCCCCGACTAGACCTGGTCGGCCCAGTCAGATAATCCCCCTTTTTTTTAGGCAATGGAAAAATGAAGGGGAAAAGAGGCCACAACTGGGCTAGCCTGTCTCTATCTTTTGGGTAGTCAACTTGTCCCAAAGGGCTGTTAGACACTCATAACAGTGTTGGGGCAGGTTACGTGTTTGCCTGGTGCACTGGCTACGAGGCACACAGTGGTCTGCCCGTCACACACCGCCAGTTCACGAAGATCATGAAAAAGTTTTTTTATTAAAGGTTTTTAAAGAAAGACATTTGATGCTACTGCAAAGATACATGTTGTGTGATGTGGGTGTTACTATGGCACACTTCTGGTTTGTGTGTTGCTATTAGATTGCCCTCTGTAGCGATTTCTCATATTGTGTGACCGTCATATGTGTACTCCTGCAACAGTTTTTCATCGTTAAAATGGTCAAAACTGGGTTCTCCCCATCACAATTTTTTTTTCCTCGGCACACGATACTCTTCAATTGGTTGTATAAACGTATTTATTTCTTTATTTATAGAAACATTGAAATGCTTAACCTATACTTAAGGTGAAGTTTTCCTAACCTCCCAAAATACTTAGGAAAATGGCAGTTAAGCAGCATTATGCAACACTTAACCTTTTTAAGGGCACATTTAAGTAAAAAATAAATACTTAAGGGAAATCGGAAGGGATTGTGACGTTTTACCTATAAATTATTTCCTTCAACACCCTTAAGTTTAAGGGAAACTATAGGGTGATCTTAAGGTGAAATTACAGTTAATGTGCTTCATGAAACCGGGCACAGACTTTTAAAGTTCATGTAAATGCACTCAGTGAGGAGCTGTCCTAACAGTATATAACTGAGTGAAGTTCTGTATATTTTCTAGCACATTGGCTCTTTGTAAACTAGAAGTTTCACACAATTCAAACAAAGTTCACCGAAAGAACATTAAGTGTACTGCATTCTTTGGTGAAGCAGGCAAACTGATCAAGTTCAAAAGGCATTTAAGGGAAAGGAGAGGGTGATCTCTCTATATTTAAAGGTAATAATTATATAACCCAAATTCTGCCATGAACAATGCGCTTTGATAAGTGACACTAATGGCGGGAAAAAGAAATTAGGAGTTCATGATGCCAAAAAGTGTAAAAACTGCAGAGCATTTAAATTTCATGTCATTTCAATCTAGAGGTAGATGGATGGATGGATGGATGGATGGATGGACAGGATATGAACAGGATATAATCTTTTAGTGATTGAGTCCTACTGTTGTTCATACATATGTTATATTCATATTGAATATAGTTCATATTAATTTCAAACCATTTGTAGCTGGTAGGTTGCAAAGAAACAACACAGGATACAAAAATATCTTTTGGGGATTTATTCTGATGGCTGTTTATTAAAAAGGACGATGTGACAACGGTCGATGTGGCCATATTATATAAAAATGGAAAAGGATTTAAAGAAAATTAAAAAATGAATTACAAAAAATTAAACACAGGAATGAAATACAGTAGAGACTAATGTCAAAAGAAAATACAAACAGGGCATTAGCCTATCCATATGCTTCAGCATACATCACCTTAATACATGCTTATATCATTCACAGCACCCTGTGCACCTAAGTACTTGCTCAAACCACTCAAAGCATCTTATGTATTTAACACATGCTTAAATCACTCAATGCATTTTATGCATTTCTAGCCAGGCTTTACGGACATATATAACAGTTCAAAACAATACAATTCTCATTACATATGTTCAATTAAATGGAAAACACTCTGGGCAATAAATTATTAAATGTGATATGATTAATACTAAATTTACATACCCAGTCCTGCATGTGCAAAAATGTGGTCAAAATCCAGACATGCAATCCATATGCATCCTTCAAAAATAACCCATAATAACGTCATGGTTACTTGTGTAACCTCCGTTCCCTGATGGAGGGAATGAGACGTTGTGTTGATGTAGTGACACTAGGGGCCACCTCTGGTCTTTGATAAAAGGCCAATGAAAACTGGCGAGTGGTATTTGCATGCCACTCCCCCGGACATACGGGTATAAAAGGAGCTGGTATGCAACCACTCATTCAGGTTTTATGCTGAGGAGCCGATATAAGGTCCGGCCATTTCAGCGGGTAGTTCAGCATTGTGGCAGGAGGGACACAACGTCTCGTTCCCTCCATCAGGGAACGGAGATTACACAAGTAACCATGACGTTCCCTATCTGTCACTCACTCGATGTTGTGTCGATGTGGTGACACTAGGGTTCCCTATACGAAATGCCACAATTGGCTGAACTGTGTTACGTGAACAGGCGGTGTGTGGTGTGCAGACTACTGTGTGCCACATAGCCAGCACACCAGGTCGACATGTAACCTCCCCCAACATAGTTATGAGTGTCAAACGGCCCTTTGGGGACAAGTCGACTACTCAAGAGATAGAGACAGGCCTAACCCAGTCGTGGCCTCTTTTCGCCTTCTCTTTTTTCACTCCCTAAAAAGAAGGGGGATTATCTGACTGGACTGCCAGGTCTAGTCGGGGGGTGTCCCTCCCAAGGGGAAGACACCCTGGAGACCACACCTCGCCCAAAGAGAGGGGGGGATATTTAAGTGGAAGAATACATCACATGGTCTTTCCGACCATGTGGAGAGTCTTCAAGGTAGATCCTACCCAACAGGGGAGGAGTTACTACAAACATGGAGACTGGGACAGAGGGGCTCTGCCCAAGGAAGATGCAGTTTGCCAACAGGGAAACGAATTAGCGGAAGATATATATCGCATGGGGTTAACCTTACAGGGAACCGCCACATGCAGAGCACCTACCCCAGAACAGGACTCTTAGTTAGCACATGTACTGGGCCAGCAGCAAGTCTCTCCGAAAACTCGACTGCCACAGGGCTCGGAGGAAGTCAACCAGGGATCAAAGTTTGTGAACACTACTGGGAATTAATGGCCCACGTCTTCAGCTCAAAAGGAGGTGGAAGGCACTATGTGCAAGTGATATACCCGGCCGGCTATCCCGGGCTTATCCGCTTGTATTGCGTGCCACTACCTGGGATGAAACCAGTTCCACCCAGAGGTTGTAGAACTTTTCAAAGGTGTTGGGTGTTGCCCAGCCTGCTGCTCTGCAAATGTCTGTTAGAGAGGCACCCCTGGCCAGGGCCCAGGAAGCCGCTACACCCCTGGTAGAATGGGCTCGTAGCCCTACCATGGGCGGCATGTCTTGGGCGTGATATGCCATAGTTATGGCGTCAATGAGCCAGTCAGCGATCCTCTGCTTGGAGACAGCGCTTCCTTTCTGCTGTGCACCAAAGCAGACAAAGAGCTGCTCAGAGATCCTAAAGCTCTGCGTGCGATCCAAATAGATGCCTAAAACCCACACTGGACACAGCAATGACAGGGCTGGGTCTGCCTCCTCCTGGGGCAGTGCTTGCAGGTTCACCACCTGGTCCCTAAAAGAAGTAATGGAAGTGAGCGCAGTCAGGAGGGCAGTCTTCAAGGAGAGTGCCTTACGCTCGTTCGTAAGGCGCGCCGTCCAGCTCCAAACCGAGAAATGAGATGCTCTGAACCGGGAGAAGCTTGCTCTTTTCCCAGTTGACCCGAAGCCCTAGTCGGCTGAGGTGTGAGAGCACCAAGTCCCTGTGTGCGCACAACATGTCTTGAGAGTGAGCTAGGATTAGCCAGTCATCGAGATAGTTGAGAATGCGAATGCCCACCTCCCTTAACGGGGCAAGGGCAGCCTCTGCGACCTTCGTGAAGATGCGAGGAGACAGGGACAGGCCGAAAGGGAGGACTTTGTACTGATACACCTGACCCTCGAATGCAAACCACAGGAAGGGTCTGTGTCGAGGAAGGATCGAGACGTGGAAGTACGCGTCCTTCAGGTCTACCACCGCAAACCAATCTTGATGCCGGACGCCCGCCAGGATGTGTTTTTGCGTCAGCATCTTGAACGGGAGTCTGTGTAAGGCCCAATTCAGTACTCGCAGGTCCAAGATTGGCCGCAACCCACCGCCTTTTTTCGGTACGATGAAGTAGGGGCTGTAAAACCCCTTCTTTATCTCGGCTGGAGGGACAGGTTCTATCACGCCCTTCTGTAGGATGGTAGCGATCTCCGCACGCAAGGTAGCAGCGTTTTTGTTCTTGACCAAGGTGAAGTGAATACTGCTGAACTTGGGCAGGCGCCTGGTGAACTGAATCGCATAGCTGAGTCGGACGGTCCAGATCAGCCATCGCGACGGATTGGAAAGCGCAAGCCACGCATCCAAGTTCTGCGCAAGGGGGACCAAGGGGACAACGTCGTCGGACGTACGGGCAGGTGGGGCCTCGCGGCGGGGCGGAGCTCGAGGTGCCACACCATGTCGTGGCCGTGCTGAGTCTAGGGACATCGAAGCACTTACCTGGCTCCTTGTGACCACCCCCGGAACAGCCTGGGACGGGGGAAGAAAAGGCCTGTCCTCGTAACCCATGGAGACTGCCACATCGGGGGTGGCTGTGTGCCACAGCTGGGCGCTCAGGGGTGGAAAGACCACTGCTGGAGCACCAATCCTGCAAGGAAAAACCCGTGGACGGTGGTCATGATGACAACCGTGCACACCGGGTATGTGACTCAGGGAGGATGGAAACTGCTCTTTTGCTGAACTGTTGGGTACTGCAGCCACTTGGGCATGTGGCGTAATCAAACAAAAAGGCAACAAAAGATTTTCCACCCGGCCCTCCACCAGGGGATGGAATGGTCTTCTTACCAGCTCCAGGTGAGTGGGTTCCTTCGTCCTTGGGTCACCCATCTCAGGGGCACTTTGATGACCTCCATGGGTTCTTAGGTGTCGACTGTGAGACGGGTGGCGTCTGCTTCCTGCGGTGGGCTCCACACCAGGGCCAGGCCATATGGGCGGGCTGTGGCGGAGCTGGTGCAGTCACCGCAGGGGGACGCCCTTGGTGACGAGCAGACAGGGTGTGGGATCTTGAGCCGCGCCGGGGCAGGATGTGACGGATAGCCTCCATCTGCTGCTTCACCGCCGAGAACTGCTGGGCAAAGTCCTCGACGGTGTCGCCGAATAGGCCAGCCTGGGAAATGGGGGCAGCAAGAAACTGTGTCTTGTCGGCCTCACCCATCTCAACCAGGTTGAGCCAAAGGTGGTGCTCCTGGACCACTAATGTAGCCATCATCCGCCCGAGAGACCTTGTCTGAAGTCTGTCGCCGAGTGCAGTTCCTGCATCAAATCTGGGGCAGAACTACCCTCGTGCAGTTCTTTCAACGCCTTGGCTTGGTGGACCTGCAGGAGAGCCATGGCGTGCAGGGCAGAGGCGGCTTGTCCAGCAGTGCTATAGGCTTTAGCCATCAGGGACCACATGAGCCTACAGGACTTGGACGGGAGCTTAGGGCGTCTGCGGGCATAGGTGCACCGCGAGCACCTTATCCACCAGGGGAATCGCCGTATAGCCCCTGGCCGCCCCGCCATCGAGGGTAGTGAGAGCGGGGGAACTGCGGAATCGGGGCCGGGCAGTAAAAGGTGCCTCCCACGATTTCGTCAGCTCCTCGTGCACTTTCGGGAAGAAAGGCACTGGAGCGGGGCGTGGCTGCTTTGAGCGGCGCCGCGAGCCCAGGAACCAATCATCAAGCCTCAAGGGTTCAGGGGAGAGTGGAGGGTTCCACTCTAACCCAACACTCGCGGCCGCCCGGGAAAGCATGTCCGTCATTTCGGCATCAGCCTGTGACTGGGCAATCGTCCCCGAGGGGGGGAGCCCAGCTGAGGCTTCTGCGTCCGACTGGACAAGCCTGCTCTCCGATGCTGTGCTCGAGAGCTCATCATCTTCGCGGGCTCCGAACAAGAAGCCAGCCGGCGAACCCATCCGGAAGCCTGACTGGGGCAGACGAGCGTGCTGGGAAATGGGAGGTCTGCGGGGGGATACCCGGTGGAGGCGGGTCACCATTGGGGTCCCCAAATCGCCCCCAGTGCTAGCCGCGCTGGCCTCATACCTGTAGGTAGAAGAACCGAGGCGGGGAGCCACTGGGGTGGCGCAACCGCAACATTGCCATGGTCATGTTCTCGCAATGAGAACATGAACCATCCACAAACGCTGCCTCCGTGTGGGTCCCGCCCAGACACGAAAGACACGATCATGACCATCCGAAGTTGAGAGATAACGACCGCAACCAGGAATAACACACAATCGGAAAGGCATCTTTAAAAAGACGTGTCTTTAAAAAGACGTTCCGTGTGTGCCGCTCTTTTAGAGAAATATACTCTTTTAGAGGAAAAAGCTCTTTCAGAAAATATACTCTCTTTGTTTTCTGCCGAAGCGCCCAGGGGCGTTCTCTGCAGTGCACCAGTGCAGAGGAGGGAGAAGCCACTGAAATGCGCCGTCAGATCCAGCAGAGGTGAATGAACAGTAGAATTCAGTTCAATGAGCATGACCGTTCGGCTCCGAAGAGAAAATCTGAATGAGTGGTTGCATACCAGCTCCTTTTATACCCGTATGTCTGGGGGAGTGGCATGCAAATACCACTCGCCAATTTTCATTGGCCTTTTATCAAAGACCAGAGGTGTCTCGGGCTCCCAAGAGTGACCCCTAGTGTCATTACATCGACACAACGTCAAGTGATTGACATTGTCAGGGAACAAACACTCAATTTTAACACAACTCATCTGAATACATATTTAATGCAATTTATAAGCATTTTGTGTAAAATTTGATATTTACCCAAAGAACACTCAAACGATGAACAAAACCGGATGCTCTCTTGCACAACTATGTTTTCACGTCACTAACACAAGAGAGTGCCGGAAAGCAGGTGCCGCAAAAATCTTATTAAAGGGGCCACGTCCAATTTATGACTAGAGTTAAATTACATGAAATTTCTCCACTTGGCTACATTTATAATGGCTTGTTGTACAAATGACAAAACAAAATACAAAAGTAGCATCTAATCAATACATAATTTTCATCTTCACAAATTCTCATCCAAAATATTGGTCCATTTCCAAAACAGAGAATAGTTTCTAATCACAAGGCATTTTCTTAATTTACTGTGGTCTTGCCAATGCACACACAAAATGTTTGAGATAACAAGAGGACTTTCAGAGAGCGAAGAATTATATATGGTTGAGGGAGAAACATGTGTGCTAGAGCACAGTACCTGAGCCAAACCCCAGGTCAAGGCAGCTGCTCAAGTTAGCTGTCAAAGTGATTAAAAGATGAAGAGAGATGTAAACCTGATTCTGCAGTCCTGGCTGTCTGCACCTGATACGAGATCAGAGTGATGTGTGCCATCTGGAGGTTTGGCTGGGTAGATTCAGTGTTTAGTCCCTGCTGGAAGATGCTGTTACTACCCCATTATGTAACAGCCTTACAAAAGTAGCCTTGTATTGTGGAGGAATATATATATATATATATATATATATATATATATATATATATATATATATATATATATATATATATATTTTTTTTTTTTTTTTTTTTTTTTTTGCAAGTAACATATAAATCATATGAAAAATTGCATTATATTAGATGTTTCACCAGTGACCAATTTTGGGAGGGCTCTTTAAAGTACGAAATAGACAGCATTTATGGCTCAGGTGAAAAGTATCCGTAACAGAGGGCCCATGAAGCAAAGTTGCCAGCCTTCCAGGTCTGAATGCGCCAGCCAAGCAACTGCCACTGAGATGAATATGAATGCTAACAAATAGCTCTCACCAGGTTTAATAGACCTCATTAGATTCAGTTATTATTTTTAAAGAATACAATTCTGAATGACAACCATGTAAACTGTCTGAATCCATCATTAATCAATCTGGCAAGAAACATCTACACCTTCAATTAAAATTATTCAGCATGTTTTGCCATTTAAAATGAGTTCCAAAAGACAAAAAAATATTTTGAGAGACTTCTCGCTATTTTTGTGGGTATCTTTTCTGCATTAGTTGAGTGCTTAAATCTCAACTCTCCTTTCATTTTGAATCTCATGACATCACAGATGTCATCACAGACATGTCATGATATCATAACAATTTCAGTGCAGATGCAATGCAAGGGTCTGTCTGAGAGGGATGTATGGAGATATCACTGACTTACACTGACATCTGCAGCAACTGAAATTACTCTACTCATGAAAAATGGTTTTATATTTATAGCTTCAGTCTCCTTCCGCATGTGCCGCCTCCCGATGAACTAATGTGCAACTCTCAACGGTGATGAAACCAACCTGCGCAATAAGCAGTGATGAGCATGTGTAATTAATTTTAATGTATCTCAGGTGCACTATGAACTACTTGCTTAAAAAATAAATAAATAAAATAAAATAGGTTAAGGTGATCCCATATCGGGACATGGTTTATCTCTTTGGCCTTAATAAGACAAAAGAGAGCCTGGAATTTTCTGGCACCTCCAACAAAATGCTGACTCCAGTTCAAAACACTGGCATTGTAACTATGATCAACTTGTTGTCTAGTATGCTATGTTTAGTAGTCATAACATATGGCCATATATAGAAAAGAAACCAGAATGCATACTGTATTTAGGAAAGTGATCACACTGAGAAAAAAAAAAAAGAAAAAAAGCTACATAAATAAATAAATCTCTTTAAATATTTTGTCCTGTAAAAATATGTAAACATGCTTTAAGATCAAGATAAATGTACTTGAGGAGCAACACTGCATATTAAGACTTTGTTTTGAAAGAGTGAATCAAAGTTTTGTGAAGTTATGCTTAATACAAGATAAAACTATTTGCCAACTAAAACTATTTGAAAACTATTTGTTTATTGTAATACACAAATTTGTTTCTCAAGTAACACTATCTTTTTATTGTTTTAGGGATGTTTAGATATTTTTACTGGAAAATAACACAAAAATTCTGATTAAAAACACTGAAAAAATGTTGTTGTTTTTTCACAGTGAAAAAGCTTTCCAGATTTTCAATGCAACAAGTACTCTTTCTTACAGTAATATTTTCAGTACTTTGCATTTACTGTAATTGATATTGAGTAAACTATAACATTACACACAAAACAGTAGTAAACAGCCACCTGAGGCCAGACCGCCATATGGAATAGACAGTTAATTTTATTACTTTAAAAAATGGCGCTTGTCCAACACTATAATGGTCCCTGTGCCACACACCAGTGGAAAGTGTCACTGTCTTGTTGATGATATCCCAGAAGCTTTTACATTAATTGGCTAGTTTATGGCACTAGTGGGGGGGGGGGGTGGATGGGTCGAAGGACATTCTGTCCAGAAGTCTGGAGAGCTCCCGGATCGAACATTGCATTAAAACAAGGCGCTCAGCCAAGGATTCCAGTTTAACAGCTTTGACAATGAAAGTCAGACATTTTTGCCCAAAAAGTAGTACATCCTCAAAAAAATAAAATGTATATATATTTGCACAGTACTGTGTATATACTGTATGTACAGTATATACATACAGTACATACACAGTACTGTGCAAATATCTATATATATATATCACTATATAACAAAAAAGAGTTAGTTGTCCGATTTAGAGTGACAAAAAATAACTTGTTAATGAGAATGGGTATATGCTGAAAGAGATATAAAAATGTTGGCAAAATTGTCATTTTAACCAAGTTAATATGGCCAATTAACGATATTGGAAGAGAGGACCACCTCTCTATATCTGCCTTATAAATATCAATTAAAGAATTACATTTTTTTCTAAAGATAGCTGTGACTGACTTAGTGATAAATACACCTAGATATCTGAATCCTTCCTGAGCCCACTTAAAGGGGAAAGGATGTTGGGAAAGCATCTCAGCTGCTAAATTGATAAGGAACAATTCGCTCTTTTGAAGATTCAGTTTGTAACCAGAGAATTTGCCAAATGATTCAAAAATCTTGAGGATTGGCGGTAATGATGAAATGGGGTTAGCTATATATAAAAGAAGGTCGTCTGCATAAAGGCACAGTTTATAAGAGGTTCTAAACTGGATAATGCCCTCAAACTTTTCCTCACTTCACAACCAAATAGCCAGTGGCTCAATAGCCAAGGCAAATAATAGAGGTGAAAGGGGGCAACCTTGGCGTGTGCCTCGGTGAAGGGGGAAAAAAACAAATAAAATAAAAAACAAATACTCCCACTCGACCCTGTCAAATGCCTTCTTGGCATCAAGGGACAGTACAACTTCGACAGTGTCAGAGCTTGGAGAAAGGATGGTATTAAAAAGTCTTCTGGTATTATAAAAAGAGTGTCTCCCAAACATGAAACCTGTCTGGTCAGGGGAAATAACAGCAGACAACGCTTGCTGAAGGCGAAGGGCAAGAACCTTAGATAGAATTTTAAAGTCCACATTTAACAATGAAATTGGCCTGTAGCTACTGCAAAGCAGTGGATCTTTATCTTTCTTAAGCAACAATGAAATGGATGCCTCAAACATGGTTGTTGGGAGCCGGCCTGAAAGAAAGGCCTCATTATATACTCTTTATAGAACTGGGGCTAGAACGGAGGAGAAAGTCTTATAAAATTCGATAGTAAAGCCATCAGGGCCAGGAGATTTGCCATTCTGAAGTGAATTTATTGCCTCTTGTACTTCTGTGGTAGACACAGGCCTGCCCAAATCATTTGCGGAGCCATCGTTAACGCAAGGGAATATTAGTTGATCAAAGGGGTTTGGGCCATTCCAAATTTTTGAGTTACATTCTGAGTAATAAAGATACGAATAGTATTTTGAAAAAATTGAATTAATTTCCTCCGGGTCAGAAACTATGTCACCCTTAGAAAATTTTATTTTAGGGATCAGTCTAGATGCGCGAATAGTTCGAGATTGAAATGCAAGTGATTTGCCAGCTTTTTCACCAATTCAAAAAAAATACTGCCTAGCACTCAACAATTGCATTTCAGCTTTGTGAGTTAGAAGTAAGTTATACTCTGAATGAAGTTGAAGATGTTTTTTATAAATTGTGGGTGTAGGGGTCAGAGAATATTGGAGGACCAGTTTAGAAAGTTCGTCAGACATTTCTGCCATCCTGGCATTCTCAAATCTTCTCATCTGACAGACATATGCAATTATTTGTCCAGGCATGTAGGCTTTGAATGCCTCCCACAGTGTGTTGCTGCTAATAGAAATATTGTCATTTATTTCAAAATAAAGATTTATATGAGATGTGAGGAAATCTTTGAATTTGTTATCAGAAAGTAAATGTGAACTAAATCGCCATTGTTTAGAATAAGTTCTGGCTTGTGGAAACCTTAAATCCAAAGAGGTGGGGGCATGATCAGAGATGACTGTACTATGATAGTCGCAGGAATTGACAGAGTGCATCATTCTATCATCCAAAAGAAAAAAATCGATCCGCGAGTATGAACGGTGAACATGTGAAAAGAAAGAGAAGACTTTACTAGTTGGAAAACTTGACCTACAGGGATCTGACAGGCCAATCTGTTTAGTATAGGACTCTAGAAGTCTGGCAGAGTTGGACAATGTGGTATGTTTTGAAGAAGACCTGTCCAATATTGTATTTTGAACCAAATTAAAATCTCCCCATATAATTATGTGATGACTATCAAGATTAGGGAGTACAGAAAAAAATTAACAAAAAATGAGTTGTTGTCTCAATTGGGGCCATATATGCATGCTAAAACAACTGGGACTGTTTGTAAAATTCCAGACACAATCACATAACGACCATTTGGATCTGAGACCAACGTTCTTATGTATAAGAATCGCTGCCCCTCTTGCCTTCACAGCCAATTTGGAGTGAAAACAGTGACCAACCCATGTATACTTAATGTGAGAAACATCCGAGGTGCGAAGATGAGTTTCTTGTAAAAAAAATAATGTCTCCTCTGAGGAACTGTAAATGTGAAAGAACTTTTTTGGTCTTAACGAAATTATTCAAACCCTTAAAATTCCAAGAGATAAAACAAATATTTTTATTTGATCTTGTTATGCTACCAGCCATTTGAATCATGTATAACTATTGCAGTACCCTGATCCATGAAATGTCCTGAACAAATACAAAAAAGAGATAAAGAAGAGAAAAAAAACTGAGAAAACAAGATCCATAAAAAGACCAACAACAGTCAGCTACCCCTTACCCTTTATACCCACCCCTGCTCTCCCTTTAAACTAACAACCAAGAACTTACGTATCTCTCCGGATACCTTGTCTTCCTTTTTTACTCTTATTCAAACTGCAAACCTTATATTTCCCCAACAACACATTATAACCCCCAACCACGAGAATATTGGAATAAGAATTATTACTGCAAGGCATATAATTAAAATTTAAAATTCCTTAAATGACTAAATGTATTTTTAACAGCACCTCGAATGAAACTTGTTCAGTCACAAATATAGTTTACAATAACTGTTCAACTTATATTGCAGTCCAAGGACACTAGGGCCTGTTTAAACAGAACAGGTGCATAAATAACTTTGGTTTAGCAAACAGCAGGAAAGTGCATTGCTGAACAAATAACCATAATCTGTATTCGATAACTACAGTCTTCCTAGTTTTATATTCTCAAAACAAAAAACTCAAACTCAAAACAGAGTTAAATATCGACCCACATATGATGATGAGAAAACAATCAAATCACTCCCAACTTACATAGCTCCAGTAATACAGGTGTCAGTCAGCATTGGGTTGCTAAGAGATGTCGCGCTGAGAATCCTACTACCGCTTGCCCTCCTCGGCTGAAATAAACCATCTCTTGCTTCATAATTCCAGTGGCACAAATGTCATTCAACGTCAGGTTGCTAAGAACTGCCGCACTGAATATTCTAATACCGCTTGCCCTCCTCTGCCGAAGTGAACCACTTGTTGCTCCCTTCTCTGGTCGTTATACGAAGTCTAGTCAGATACAAAATAGCCAGTTTGAATCCCTGTCTGTACATTTCAGCCATGACTTCATGATTCCGAGCCCGCTGCTCCATTACCTTGGGGCTGTAATCTTCATAGATGGCGATTGGTTTCCCTTGAAACTGTAGTTCCTCTAGTTTTTAATATGCCTCACGAATGATTGTATCTTTTAATTGGTAATGATGAAAATGGACCACAACTGCTCTTGGTCTCTCCCCTGGTTTGGATTTAGCAGTGAGAGATCTGTGTGCCCGATCCAGCTCTGGGGTGGAGGACAGTACTTGGTTACCAAAAACTTCAAAAAGCAACTCTGAGAAAAATGTCGTTGGCCGTGGACCCTCGATCGACTCGGGTATGCCGATGATCCTTATGTTGTTCCGTCTGCTCCGGGCCTCTAGATCTGCGGTCTTGGCTTTAAGCTTCGCGTTGCTCTCCGTTAAGGCTGCGAGGGAGGTTTCTAGATGTTCCACCTGCTCATCTAGCGACTCCGCATGGGACTCAAGCGTGGTGAGACGCTGTCCATGATCAGATACTATGGCTTGCATATAGTCAAGTTTTACTTCTAGTGTTGAAGTTGCAGCCTTGAACCCGGCCGCTCTATACTCTTCCAACAGGTCTGTTAGTGCCGCCATGTTCAATTCCACTGGCGTAACGGGCGCCACGGCTCTTATGTTCGCTTCTTTCTTGGATGTTTTCACTGTTTTAGTTGCCATTTTAGATGGATACTGTTAATCAAAAGTCGTCTTATTAGTTTTTGTAGTGTGTCAGGAAAAATTTGGTGGGGTAGTTAAAGAAATAAACGAAACTGAATGGGGAAGAGAGTCAGACATGTCTACTCCATTGCGCTGCTCACCGGAAGTCCCCAAACCTTTTTTCTACTGGTCTTTATTTAAAAAAGATTATTAAAATGTATCAATAATTATCGATACCTAATGATATGAAACATTATACCGTGATAAATTTTTTAGCTGTATCGCCCAGCCCTATTTCAACATTCCCTTTGCAAATAGAATTGAATAGAAGAACAAGGAGCTCTACAGCAGATGGTTTGGCCCCCACAGAGACCAGATCTCAATGTCTGCAAACTCCTTTTGCAACTTGGCAACCTCTGCGAGTTGATACGGTGAGAGGTGGTCTCCGCAAGTGACCGGGATGAAATTATTGTATTTTGTATTCACCTCCGGCCCGAGCTCCGCCCTCTCCAGGACTACTGTAGCCAACGTCACAGGGACCGCCTCCCTCCACAATTTCAGGAGGTTGAGGTGATATATTTGACGCGCGCCCCCTCTATCGGTTCGCTTTACCTCATAATCAAGATCCCTCGTCACACTCGTCGTGTGACCTCAAAGGGTCCTTGCCACTTGGCGAGTAATTTGGAGCTCGATGTGGGAAGTAATACGAGTACCTTATCTCCCGGTGAAAATTCCCGCAGCCAAGTTCCCCTGTCATACAGTCGGCTCTGTTATTCTTGAGCTTGGAACAAATTCTCCTGTGTTAGTTGCCCCAAAGTGTGGAGTTTTGCTCTAAGATCAAGAACATATTTAATTTAATTCTTACTGTTTGAAGGTCCCTCCTCCCAAGCTTCGCGTATAACATCAAGCACGCCGCGCGGGCACCGCCCATGCAGCAGCTCGAATGGGGAAAACCCAGTGGAGGCTTGCGGGACCTCTCGTACTGCGACGGGAAACCCTGCGTGCGGGGAACTGGCTTCGTGGCGGGACTCCTCGCCTCTGTGGGGCAGGAACGGGCTCTGGGGAGAGAGCAGAGTGAAAGAGAAGAGGGGAGGGGGAAGAGATCAGGGAAAACATAGGGGAGGGGGAGAGAGAGTGGGAGGGCTCTTCCGCCCTCTGGTACGCGGCCAAATTATCCTCCGCCAGTCGGACAGCTTCCTCCAGCGACGACGGGCGGTGGCACTGGAACTATTCCACCATTCCTCTTGGCAGTCGATGGATTAGCTGCTCCAGCACCACCTGGTCAACATCTCCCATGACGTCACGATCCCCCGCCAGCAGCCATTTCCGGCAGGCGTCTCGGAGCCATTGGGTGAAAGCAAACGGACGGCCGGTCTTCTCCAGCTTCATGGACCAGAAGAGCTGCCAGTACTGCTCTGGACTATGGCCAATCCGCTGCAGGATGGACTTCTTCGGGTCTTTGTAGGCCAGGAGGTTAGCCGCTGGCAGTTGTTTTGCAGCACGCTGGGCTTCCCCAGACAGCAACGAGAGGAGCCGGGCCACCCACTGATCTCGCGGCCAGCTCCAGATCTCGGCAGTTCTCTAAAACAAGTCGAGGAAGGCTTCCGGGTCGTCTTCCGCCCCCATCTTCAGAAGTGTGGGTGGGGGCTGGGGGCTGTGGGTGTCCAGGGTTGCGACCTGGGCTCTCTCCTAGCTGAGGAGGCTCAGAATCGCATGCCGGTCCTCTGCTTGAGCTCGTAGAATCTCAAAGAACCGGCGGTCTTGGTCTTGACGAAGCTCAAGCAGGGATTGTTGATGCGTCTGGTGTAGGCCGGCGAGGGACTTGAGGATCTCAGTCAACTGCGAGGACTCCATGGGGTGTACTTCAGGATCCTGGGTTTTGGCACCAGTGTAACAAACTTCACAGCAGAAGGGGAACACAGGGAAGCGGGTTTTCCAGGCTCAGGTAAGACTTTTAATCGACCACTTCAGTGTTTTTCAACTTCACAAACTCATCAGCTTCACAGGCACATAGTCACTTAAACACATTAGCTTTTACAGGCATGTAGTTACTTAAACACATCAGCTTCACAAATACAACAGAATGAACGCAACATCTTCAGGAGCACTGTGGCTTTCCTTGTGCCAGACTCTCTCTCTCTCTCTCTGCTGGTGGCATGGCTGCTTATATGCCGCTCTCCCCATGCTCACTGGAATTAGAAACAGATGTTAAACATAATCTAGCTCAGGCGCAAGCACCCTTACTGCTTTCTCTCCAGATGGACGTTTGACCACGCCCCTGCTGCCACAGAGGGCTTGTCTAAGGATCCGTCAATGCACACTTGTGTCAGACAGATGCTTGTGGAGAATCTTACTTTGGTTGCACTGCGTCACAAACATACAATTTTTAGGTTGCTGTGTCAAGTTAAACGTAGTTTAATGCTTAGAAGAACACATCTTGATGTCCCTTAATTCAGATTCACATCAAGCTTTGTTTTGAATGCAAGAACGCAGGGTTGTTTTGTTCTCTGTATAAGCTGCGCATTGCCTATACAGCTGAAGTTTCACTTACTGTCCCCTGGAGAAAACAGGTGGTACTTCAATCTTGAATTTCTCAGGGATCTTTCTTATCACAGTCCGGGGATATAATTAATTACGTTAATTTTTTAATGCGTTATTTTTTATCAAATTAATCGCACTGAATTAACGTGTGAAATAGCCCTAAGATACAGTATATACAGTATACACAGTATATAAAATAAGGAATGAGCAAAAAGTACCTAAAAATCGGAGTTTGTGAAGTATTATTGCTGTGATTCCCAGCATTCCAGAGAGTATATCTATTGCAGACTTTTACTCTTAATACTTTGCTAATTCACCAGACTGTATCTAACTTTGCACATGTTTAATTGTTATGGTTGGTGTGATTAAGATTGCATATTTTAAATGGTTATTCGCAGTGCTGCCTTACTTGCCTGCTTGGATACCATTGTGAGTATGGTACTGTCAATGTGTTTTCCATTCTTTTTTACAAACCGACGGACAAATCAAAATTATTTTCTGTGACATTAATTTGAAAATAACCAGTTTGCCCTTTAAGGACAAAAGGCAATCAAGGTCATAAACTAAAATGCATTTAAAGGCTGATTACTTTCTTTAAATGTCATAGAACTTGTACATGTGTTCTGTTAGTCAGCAACTTCCTTTCGAGCAATGTTCATTATAATGTCCTTGGCTGAACTTATCAGCAGAATTGAAAGACGCCATGGGCAACTTGTTAATTAAATGTAACTGCTATAACCCAAGATAGTGAAGCTCACGTCATTGCTTTCTGTAATTTCTTTTCAAAGCATCCATAAATGGTGACTCTTTTTTACAAGAAGGTTTTTAGTGAATGAGACGCAACTCGCAAGTGTGAATATGAATGTGGATGTGCTGAAAATATCTCAGCACATAGACCAGTTTGCATTTGGATATGAATCATGTGTCTAGTGATCTATGTAATAACCCGCTTCCTTGTAACAATATCACACACAAGGGAAATAAAATTATTTTCACTGACTGTGAGATGTTCACAATTAATAATGCAATAATCCTCTGTTAATTAATGCCTCAGGCCAAAAACAGCCATGCAACCTCTGATGAATGAAGCCTCTCTTAGAACTTCAGAACCTTATTGGAGGATCTGGCAATGGAGCCTCTATGGACTATTTGAACAACATAACAAAAACAAAGCTCCTTTCTAGTGTTAATAATGGTACTAATGCTAAACTGACGGTTGTGACTTTTAACCTTGTAAATGCATGCTATTTTTTCCTTGAAGGAATCATTCTATGAAACGTTCATTTTCTATAATAGAAAAGTGTTTTTAAAGTACATTTCTGTACGATTTTATACATTCTATCACATAATGAGTTTCTTTATATGCAAATAATTTGCATATTGATAACTCTAAATTAATAAAAACATAATATGTTGGGATATTCTGAACTTTCATGTTCTCAAGGTTATGGCCTCCTATCATTAAAGTGATGATTATGAAAATTCTTCATTTACTCACCGTCAATCCATCCCAGATGTGTATGACTTTCTTTCTTCTGCAGAACAAAAATGAAGATTATTAGAAGAATATTTCAGCTCTGTAGGTCCATACAATGCAAGTGAACGGGTGCCAAAATGTTTACGCTCCAAAAAGCATATAAAGGCAGCATAAAAGTAATCGATACAACTCCAGTGGATTAATTAATGTCTTCTGAAGTAAAACGCTAGGCCTAGGTGTGTGTAAGAAATAGATCAATATTTAAAACTTTTTTACAAAAATGTCGCTTCCGGCCAGCTTCATGTGTATCATCGCAAGAGGAAAGACTAACTTTTCACAGATTCCCTATCAATGATCCTGAGCGACTGAAGCTGTGGCTGCTTGCTGACTCAATACACCTGTTGAGTCACTCAAAGTATTGAGGGTGTGCAGTGCACATATTTCTCCTGCTGATTTCAGTCCAGCCGTGGGATCCGACGATATCGACATGTCAGACATGCCAGGCCAGAAGCGAACATTTCTGATAAAAAAAATCATTTGAAATATTGATCTGTTTCTTACACACACCTAGCATTTAGCTTCTGAAGACATTAATTAATCCACTGGAGTCGTATGGATAACTACTTTGCTGCCTTTATTTGCGTTTTGGCACCCATTCATTTGCATTGTATCGACCTACAGAGCTGAAAGTTTCTTCAAAAAAAATTGTTTGTGTTCTGCTGAAGAAAAAAAGTCTTACACATCTGGGATGGCATGAGGGTGAGTAAATGATAAGAGAATTTTCATTTTTGGGTGAACTATTCCTTTTTTCTGTTTAACAATTTTTTAATGATTCACATATTAAACACAGAAAAATAAAACATACATACACAGAATCAACAATTAACCCTCACTATTATGGTATTAATACTATTAGGACCCAACTCTTCATGTGTCTATTCTCTACATCGATGACTGCCCCATCACTCAAAATGCAGAGTCTGGGGCAAAATGAAACCCAAGTGCCCAATACGTCACACACAAAACTCTGAACCTTCAACCAAAACTCCTGGATCTTAACACATCACCAAAAGACATGGGTTATGTCTCCATCCTCTGACTGGCAATGCCAGCAGGTGGGTGTGTCTTTAAGACCAAGCCTATACAATCTAGAGGGGGTCCAATAGAATCGATGTAAAATCTTAAATTGCATAAGGCACACCTTTGTGTCTCTAGATGCAGACTTGATGTTTTTTAGAATCCTAGCCCACTCTCCCTCCTCCAATACCAAGTTTAAATCTTTCTCCCATAGTCTCTTGATAGAAATTGATAACCTTAGCTCTGTCCCCCAGACTCTGAATTAGCAGGGAGTAATACACTGATGCCTCATGACCTTTTCCAAAAGCAGCAATCACCCCTCCCAAAGTGTCTGCCACTTAAGGGGGGTGTATACTACTCCCAAAAATAGTACAGAGCAGGTGGCGCAGCTGTAAATACCTAAAGAACTGAGATCTGGGTATCCCAAAATGCTGAACCAAATTCTCAAAGGATCTCAACACTCCACTCTCATATAGGTTACTGAATGGACTCTGGCTCGATCATAGTGAAGCATCAGTGTTGCTCTAGGGGGCTTGCACACTTTTGCTTCACTATGATCAAGGACTGAGTCCATCAATAGATTAAAGTCTCCTCCCAATATTATATCATGAGGTGTGCCAGCAGCTTGCAACATCCCTTCAAGATCTATAAAAAAGCCCTGATCATCAGCGTTAGGTGTGTAAATATTAGCCAAAATCAGACTTTGCCCCTGAATTTCTTGTGGCGGTGGGGGCATGGTCCAGCGTTCATCCGGAGAGAGAAAAAGTGGTAAGGGTGCACACACCTGAGCCTTATAATGCCTGACACCTGTTTCTAATTGCAGTAAGCAGTGGGGAGAGTGGTAAAAAGGGACCACGCCAGAGACGAAGGGAGAGACAGCTTCCAGACACAAAAAGACTGTGTGAAATTGTGACTGCTTAAAAGCAAGCCTGTTGTGTGACCCTCTGAGTATTGTGCTGAAAAGCCATTTTGAGCTTGTTTAATTAAAGTCCTACCTTTGAATTGAAATCCCAAGTTTCCCATTTCCTGCTTTCCCACCCAACGAACCTCTTCACACTGGTGCTGAAACATGGGAAAGTTGGAGGAAGTACGCCGTCATGGAGTCCTCAAAATAGCTTTTCAGCACAATACTCAGAGGATCACACAACAGGCTTGCTTTTCAGCAGTCACAGTTCAACAGTCTTTTTGTGTCTGGTAGCTCTCTCTCCCTTCGTCTCTGGTGTGGTCCCTTTTTATCGCTCTCCCCACTGCTTACTGCAATTATAAACATGTGTTAGACATTATAAGGCTCAGGTGTGTGCACCCTTACCGCTTTCTCTCTCTCCGGACGAATGCTCGACCACACCCCCGCCACCACATGACTCTTCCTAATTCATCTTTAATCTGTTTGAGACATTTTAATTGTAGATGCTTACTTATCAGTGTAATGACTCCCTGCTCTTACTTGAGCCAGCACTAAAGAAAACATGTCCACCCCATATCTTCCCAAATTTTTCAGCTTCCTGCGGGGAAAGATGTGTTTCTTTAAGAAACACTATATCATATTTCTTATGTTTAAGAAGAGAAATAATTTTCCTTCTTTTTATGGGGTGCCCCAACCCATTCACATTCCACGTGGAGAGAGACAATCCACTCATCCTAACATTTGACATTTTGACATATTGGAAAAAATAGATTGTGTGTCAAAAATACAATTATAAAGACCACATTCCACATTAATGCAACAATCAAACCCCGAACCTCCCCCCTAACCAAACAAACAGAAAAAAGAAAAATGTGCGCATTAACCACACACACGACAGCGCCAACCAGTGTCCATCCCTCTCAACTCAAACAGTCCATGTACACCTACGAGAGCCCCCATGACAACTTTGCCGTCGGATTGCTCAAGTCCAGTGTTTCTATAAAAATTTTGTGAAACAGAATTACACAACAGAATATAATCTATAAAACAAACTCCAGCCAATATGCGGGATAAACACAAAGAACGTGTAGATTCATCCACATAACAGACCCTAAGGTGTGTTACTCCACAAAACAAACTCCAGCCTCTAGTGGAACCAGCACACACACACACACACACACATAAATATATATATATATATATATATATATATATATATATATAAAGGAAACGTCCCTTTTTCAGGACACTGTATTTTAAAGATAATTTTGTAAAAATACAAATAACATTACAGATCTTTATTGTAAAGGGTTTAAACAATGTTTTCCATGCTTGTTCAATGAACCATAAACAATTAATGAACATGCACCTGTGGAATGGTTTTTAAGACACTAACAGCTTACAGACGGTAGGCAATTAAAGTCACAGTTATAAAAACTTAGGACACTAAAGAGACCTTTCTACTGACTCTGAAAACACCAAAAGAAAGATGCCCAGGGTCCCTGCTCATCTGCGTGAACGTGCCTTAGGCATGATGCATGGAGGCATGAGGACTGCAGATGTGGCCAGGGCAATAAATTGCAATGTCCGTAATGTGAGACGCCTAAGACAGCGCTACAGGGAGACAGGAAGGACAGCTGACCATCCTCACAGTGGCAGACCACGTGTAACAACACCTGCACAGGATGGGTACATCCGAATATCACACCTGCGGGACAGGTACAGGATGGCAACAACAACTGCTCGAGTTACACCAGGAATGCACAATCCCTCCATCAGTGCTCAGACTGTCCGCAATAGGCTGAGAGAGGCTGGACTGAGGGCTTGTAGGCCTGTTGTAAGGCAGGTCCTTACCAGACATCACCAGCAACAATGTCGCCTATGGGCACAAACCCACCATTGCTGAACCAGACAGGACTGGCAAAAAGTGCTTTTCACTGACGAGTCACAGTTTTGTCTCACCAGGGATGATAGTCGGACTCGCGTTTATTGTCGAAGGAATGAGCATTACACCGAGGCCTGTACTCTGGAGCGGGTTCGATTTGGAGGTGGAGGGTCCGTCATGGTCTGGGGTGTGTGTCACAGCATCATCACACTGAGCTTTTTGTCATTGCAGGCAATCTCAACGCTGTGCATTACAGGGAAGACATCCTCCTCCCTCATGTGGTACCCTTCCTGCAGGCTCATCCTGATATGACCCTCCAGCATGACAATGCCACCAGCCATACTGCCTGTTCTGTGTGTGATTTCCTGCAAGACAGGAATGTCAGTGTTCTGCCATGGCCAGCGAAGAGCCTGGATCTCAATCCCATTGAGCACGTCTGGGACCTCGGAGGGTGAGGGCTAGCGCCATTCCCCCCAGAAATGTCTGGGAACTTGCAAGTGCCTTGGTGGAAAATGGGGTAACATCTCACAGCAAGAACTGGCAATTCTGCTGCAGTCCATGAGGAGGAGATGCACTGAAGTACTTAATGCAGCTGGTGGCCACACCAGATACTGACTGTTACTTTTGATTTTGACCCCCCATTCCCCCCCCCCCCCCCCCCGATCAGGGACACATTATTCCATTTTTGTTAGTCGCATGTCTGTGAAACTTGTTCAGTTTATGTCTTAGTTGTTTAATCTTTTTATGTTCGTACAAATATTTACACGTTAAGTTTGCTGAAAATAAAAGCAGTTGAAAATGAGAGGACGTTTTTTTTTGCTGAGTTTATATATATATATAAAATAGCCATCCAAGCGGGGGTATTCCTCTCTATTTCGTGATAGCCATGCACTAGAGTCATTCACTATAGAAACCGCAATGTCCTCCGCCATTTTAAACAGTATTTATCCAATGTGGAAACTGACATCATGCTGACAGATGAGGTAGCATAATTAAAATTACACAGTTATGATTGTTTTACTACAAACTTTGAGTCTGCTTATTATATTTGACTCTCCAGTGCTGGAAAAGGGCTAAAACAAAGTGTGGATATAGGTCTGACAATGCGAGACTGTAGTTTGAAGTAATCACTTTTCTTTGCATGATACATTGACTGCATTTATACGATAGCCTATGTCGACGTTAGCTGGCTAGCCAGCTTTATCAATAGCTGTTAGCTAAATTTGGTGGATGATGACAATAGCTGTTTATAAAATAGACTGTACATTATAAATATGTTGACACAATTCAGTATTGATGTGATTCCATCACAACTGTCATTTTGATATATCGATGCGCTATTGTTTTATAATAATAGAATGTATATATTTTCTGTATAACCAAGTTACGTTACACTAATGAATGGAGCTTTTTGCATTATCTTGAACATTGTCTAGCATTCATTTAATGTATTATTGTAGTTTACCTTGCTGAATATTTACAGATTAACATTGACATTAACCTGACATTTAGTATAAAGAGAAGATTATTGAAATTATTTGAAAGTTACAAACCAAGGTAGCTTGCAATTCGTCAGCGTTAGCAGGCAAGATCAAGTTAGCTAAAATTGCACAGATCAATCCTTATGGGACTATATTTGACATGCTTTGCAGTTATGTAAGCTTACATGTCCAATAAGAAGAATGCCAATTCAGGGTCGGTTTTGATCCCCAAAAACGAACGAAGTTCCCTCCATGAATCAAAAGCCCTGCCGATGTTCACTCTAGTTTTCACTCGACCACGATCACGTTCCCGCATTAGCCAGGCGGGATTCAGTAGATAACTGTTTTTTGTTTTGTTTTTGGCTTACTCTGAGTTTGTATAGGAGTTGGTGTTGTGCTGGGAGCTGGACGTTTGCTGGATTCCATCTCTAAGATAACATTACCTAGTTTTGCAGACTGTCTGTTGATGCTGTTGAATAGTAGAAGAGACGCTACTGTCTGAGGCAAGGCTCTCGGGAGGGCGCATAAACGTCACATCCTTTGGATTTTCCCGGCAAAAGCGACCCGCTCCCTTCACATGAAAATCAGTCTACAGGCTTTAATAGGCAACCTAGGAAGTCCGGGAAGGGCTAATTTTTTCAGTTGCGTTACAAGCCGTTCATACATTGGCAAAAAATAGGTGAATATTACATGAAATATTTTACATATTGCACCTTTAAACGTAAGAAATATGATATAGTGTTTCTTCAAGAAACGCATCTTTCCCCGCAGGAAGCTGAAAAATTTGGGAAGATATGGGGTGGACATGTTTTCTTTAGTGCTGGCTCAAGTAAGAGCAGGGGAGTCATTACATTGATAAGTAAACATCTACAGTTCAAATGTCTCAAACAGATTAAAGATAAATTAGGAAGAGTCATTATTGTTTTAGCAGAAATTCAGGGGCAAAGGTTGATTTTGGCTAATATTTACGCACCTAATGTTGATGATCAGGGCTTTTTATAGATCTTTTTTATATGAAGGGATGTTACAAGCCGCTGGCAGCCCTCATGAGTCATTCACTATAGAAACCGCAATGTCCTCCTCGCCTTGAGTTCTGTAATCAATCAGTCTGTTGTGTCTTTCAGCTGTGATGAGCCTTAATGCTGAAGTTGTTCGTTTAAAGCCATTTAAAGCTATTACCTAGCTTTAGTAGTGTAGTAGCGATCATGGAGTGCTGTTGTATGTAAACAGTTGCTGACGCAGATTCACTTCACGTCACCAACTGTCTCATATTACACACAAAACATCTTTTGCCACCACCTGCTGGCTAACATATGTAATGTCAAAAAAACAGACAAACAGTAGCTCTTAACACATATGCACTGCTCTTACACTTTAGTTTAGAACGGCATGAACACAAGCAGAGTGATACACACACAGTAAAGCGTCCAAGTGCTGATGGTGTCAGACTATCAGTGCTTATGGAATGTCTCTCGTTCTGTATGTATATATACAGTACTGTGCAAAAGTCTTAGGCACATAAGATGCTTCACAAAAACATTTGTCTTAAGATGGTTATTTATATTTTCAGCTTTAGTGTCAATAGGAAATATACATTTTAGACTCCCAAACATTTCTTTTGCAAATAGAATAGAATAGAATAGAAGAACAGGGAGCCCTGCAACAGATGGCATGGTCCCCACAGAGCCCCCCACTGACTATTGAGTCAGTCTGGGAATACAAGAAGAGACAGAAGCAATTGAGACAGCCGAAATAGATAGAAGAACTGTGGCAAATTCTCCAAGAAGCTTGGAACATCCTATCTGCAAACAACCAAGAAAAACTGTGTCCAGGTGTACCTAGGAGAATTGGTGCTGTTTTGAAGGCAATTTAGCTTTTTTATGTTTGCTTGACTTTGTATGACATTAATTGATAAATGAAAATATTTATGGCATTATTTTTTAAGGCATCCTCACTATGCAACATTTTTCCCAAGTGCCTAAAACTTTTGCACAGTACTGTCTTTCTTGCAAGACATTGGAGTGATTGGGTCATCTGTCTCATGTAGCAGTTGAATGGGCCGGCTCTCTGAACATTCATTTGACTGTCTGAGGAAAATGAACAGATTTTTTTTAATGTTTTTTAAAAATTAATTAATTAATTAATTTTTTTATTTGAGTATATATGTATATATATATATATATATATATATATATATATATATATATATATATATATATATATATATATATATATACTCAAATAAAAAAATTAATTAATTAATTAATTTTTAAAAAACATTAAAAAAAAGTCTGTTCATTTTCCTCAGACAGTCAAATGAATGTTCAGAGAGCCGGCCCATTCAACTGCTACATGAGACAGATGACCCAATCACTCCAATGTCTTGCAAGAAATACTCCACAAAACAAACTCCAACCAACAGGAGGCGTAAGCACAAAGAACATGCAGATTCATCCACAACACTGTCCTGAAGGAGTGCTGCTACACAAAGCAAACTCCAGCCGCTAAGTGGAACCAGCACAAAAAGAAACAAAAAAGGCGCTCAGCTTCCTCAGATGATCAAGTGGATGTTCAGTGAGTCAGGCTCACTTGGCTGCAACATGAGAACCACAAATAACTTACTCAGTCACTGACCTTATGAAGGACATCGCTTGCTGGGGACATGTAAATACTTTACAGCCATCCGTAGTATCTATTCTCAATTTGGCCGGGAACATCAGTGCAAAAGTGACCTTCCGCTGATGTAAGAGTTTCTTGCATTCCTTGAATTGCTCACGTTTCTCTCTTGTCGAATTCGCAAAGTCTGGGAACAAGAAAATGCTGTGGTTCTTCCAAGAAAGCCTTCCTTTACTCCTCGTCTCACGTAACAATATCTTTATCGGATGATCTCAGAAATCTCCCTCAGCGGATCGTCGAGCAGGGACCCTGTGAGCTCGCTCGATTTCCAGCTTCTGGTTTGTTATGTCGAGCAGACCTGGAAAAAGCCTGTCCAGGAATTCCACCATATTCTGACCCTCTGCTCCTTCGGGAATTCCAACAATTCGGACATTATTTCGCCGGTTATGATTTTCCATATCCTCCAACTTTTCATAAACACGCTCCAGATCTGCCCTGGTCGCTAGCGGATTAGCAGCTAATTCCCTCTCTGATGACTCCAGAAAATCGATCCATTTCTCGACATCCATCACTCTTGTAACCACCTGAGTGAATTTCGTCTCCATGGCCATGATCGATCGCCGTATTGCAGCAAGATCCTCCAAGTCAGCAATGACCTCGTCAGCATTGCCGATACGTTCATCAATTGTTGCTCTCTGGCCAAATCGACTCCCTGGCTCGAGGCCTCCAGAGGGGTGTCAGCCTGAGCACGTAAGTGTGTCTCCACACACTTTTAATGTCTCCAGAGCCTGAGGATTTTGAATTCTTTGACATATTGTCTTCCTAGGACAGTTATGGATCAGGGTGTATCAAATCTCACCAGTTTAAGACACAAAAAATATCAAAACTAGCCAAGTGCGCAGAGCTCTCTGTTCACATGTCTGAACCTCGCATGGCGTCACGTGACTCCGGGTGAACTATTCCTTTAAGGAATTTTTGTGTACCCTATTCGTGAAAAGTGCAGGTGTCACGTCCAGCCTCTCACCTGTCTCACTGTGTCTGTGATCCAGACTCACACCTACTGTCATTCACCCCTATGAGGGGCAGTACATCATTGCAGATCACATGTGTGACATAATCATTGAAACAAGAAAGTGGATGTCATTTAAACTGAACTATGGACAGATAAATTATCCTGTTTTAATTAATTATTGTTTTTATATATATATATATATATATATATATATATATATATATATATATATATATATATACACTATATTGCCAAAAGTATTCGCTCACCCATCCAAATAATTGAATTCAGGTGTTCCAATCACTTCCATGGCCACAGGTGTATAAAATGAAGCACCTAGGCATGCAGACTGCTTCTACAAACATTTGTGAAAGAATGGGCCGCTCTCAGGAGCTCAGTGAATTCCAGCGTGGTACTGTGATAGGATGCCACCTGTGCAACAAGTCCAGTCGTGAAATTTCCTCGCTACTAAATATTCCACAGTCAACTGTCAGTGGTATTATAACAAAGTGGAAGCGATTGGGAATGACAGCAACTCAGCCACGAAGCGGTAGGCCACGTAAAATGACAGAGCGTGGTCAGCGGATGCTGAGGCGCATAGCGCGCAGAGGTCGCCAACTTTCTGCAGAGTCAATCGCTACAGACCTCCAAAGTTCATGTGGCCTTCAGATTAGCTCAAGAACAGTGTGTAGAGAGCTTCATGGAATGGGTTTCCATGGCCGAGCAGCTGCATCCAAGCCATACATCACCAAGTGCAATGCAAAGCATCGGATGCAGTGGTGTAAAGCACGCCGCCACTGGACTCTAGAGCAGTGGAGACGCGTTCTCTGGAGTGATGACTCACGCTTCTCCATCTAGCAATCTGATGGACGAGTCTGGGTTTGGCGGTTGCCAGGAGAACGGTACTTGTCTGACTGCATTGTGCCAACTGTGAAGTTTGGTGGAGGGGGGATTATGGTGTGGGGTTGTTTTTCAGGAGCTGGGCTTGGCCCCTTAGTTCCAGTGAAAGGAACTCTGAATGCTTCAGCATACCAAGAGATTTTGGACAATTCCATGCTCCCAACTTTGTGGGAACAGTTTGGGGATGGCCCCTTCCTGTTCCAACATGACTGCGCACCAGTGCACAAATCAAGGTCCATAAAGACATGGATGAGCGAGTTTGGTGTGGAAGAACTTGACTGGCCTGCACAGAGTCCTGACCTCAACCCGACAGAGCACCTTTGGATGAATTAGAGCGAAGACTGCGAGCCAGGCCTTCTCGTCCAACATCAGTGTCTGACCTCACAAATGCGCTTCTGGAAGAATGGTCAAAAATTCCCATAAACACACTCCTAAACCTTGTGGAAAGCCTTCCCAGAAGAGTTGAAGCTGTTATAGCTGCAAAGGGTGGGCCGACGTCATATTAAACCCTATGGATTAAGAATGGGATGTCACTTAAGTTCATATGCGTCTAAAGGCAGATGAGCGAATACTTTTGGCAATATAGTGTATATATATATATATATATATATATATATACAGGTGCATCTCAATAAATTAGAATGTCGTGGAAAAGTTCATTTATTTCAGTAATTCAACTCAAATTGTGAAACTCGTGTATTAAATAAATTCAATGCACACAGACTGAAGTAGTTTAAGTCTTTGGTTCTTTTAATTGTGATGATTTTGGCTCACATTTAACAAAAACCCACCAATTCACTATCTCGAAAAATTAGAATATGGTGACATGCCAATCAGCTAATCAACTCAAAACACCTGCAAAGGTTTCCTGAGCCTTCAAAATGGTCTTTCAGTTTGGTTCACTAGGCTACACAATCATGGGGAAGACAGCTGATCTGACAGTTGTCCAGAAGACAATCATTGACACCCTTCACAAGGAGGGTAAGCCACAAACATTCATTGCCAAAGAAGCTGGCTGTTCACAGAGTGCTGTATCCAAGCATGTTAACAGAAAGTTGAGTGGAAGGAAAAAGTGTGGAAGGAAAAGATGCACAACCAACCGAGAGAACCTCAGCCTTATGAGGATTGTCAAGCAAAATCGATTCAAGAATTTGGGTGAACTTCACAAGGAATGGACTGAGGCTGGGGTCAAGGCATCAAGAGCCACCACACACAGACGTGTCAAGGAATTTGGCTACAGTTGTCGTATTCCTCTTGTTAAGCCACTCCTGAACCACAGACAATGTCAGAGGCGTCTTATCTGGGCTAAGGAGAAGAAGAACTGGACTGTTGCCCAGTGGTCCAAAGTCCTCCTTTCAGATGAGAGCAAGTTTTGTATTTCATTTGGAAACCAAGGTCCTAGAGTCTGGAGGAAGGGTGGAGAAGCTCATAGCCCAAGTTGCTTGAAGTCCAGTGTTAAGTTTCCACAGTCTGTGATGATTTGGGGTGCAATGTCATCTGCTGGTGTTGGTCCATTGTGTTTTTTGAAAACCAAAGTCACTGCACCCGTTTACCAAGAAATTTTGGAGCACTTCATGCTTCCTTCTGCTGACCAGCTTTTTAAAGATGCTGATTTCATTTTCCAGCAGGATTTGGCACCTGCCCACACTGCCAAAAGCACCAAAAGTTGGTTAAATGACCATGGTGTTGGTGTGCTTGACTGGCCAGCAAACTCACCAGACCTGAACCCCATAGAGAATCTATGGGGTATTGTCAAGAGGAAAATGAGAAACAAGAGACCAAAAAATGCAGATAAGCTGAAGGCCACTGTCAAAGAAACCTGGGCTTTCATACCACCTCAGCAGTGCCACAAACTGATCACCTCCATGCCACGCTGAATTGAGGCAGTAATTAAAGCA